>NC_058048.1:6054429-6717997 GCF_020085105.1 Siniperca chuatsi
CAGTGCAAGCATACAAAGAATGTGTCTTGGCATTTGCTCCCAAAAAAGCGCAACACAGAAGAAATTAAGTGTATGAAATATATGAAGGTGACAAGTGCAGGGATTAAATGAGGGATGTGAAAGGTAAAGTCCAGTTTGATAGCCCCTTCTTAAGAAAGGTGATTTCATAATTAAATATCCTCAGCCACATATTCTTGGAAATATAAAACTAAATGAGCAACTTCACATTTTACAATCGCAGGCTATAAAGCGCCTTTTTCAGAGATAGTGGCGTTTGGATTCAGGTTACGGTCGACCGGCAGAATTTTGAAATGGAATGAAGCCCACTGACGGCAGACAGCCCCAAACAGGAGTCAAGCGCGCCATGCATTAGGTGTGCGTAGCAGCGTCCATAGCAACCACCATAGCAACGACAACAAAACTAAGGATCGTATACATTCACTGAACAAAGATCATGAAAATAAAATGTACATTTCTTGCGAGAAATGTTATCAAAACGCATTTTAATGCAGAATCTTAAAATACTGCATTTTCCACTGAGAATTCAAGAAATGTCCACCATTTTGGTTTTCACAAAAAAACTTGATGTGGAAGCAGGCCAATAGAAAAGAATAGGACAAAAATACTTTATTTCTCAGAATCAAAGGAGAAATAATCTAAACTGACAGCCGTAACTTTAACCTATCGTACTGCTGAATTATCAAGGACACTTTCGTGTTCTAGTTTTGAGAAATGTTGAGGATTTCAATGAGAGAAAACTTTAACATGGGAATTAACAGTGAGGTAAATACATCCGGGCGGCGGGTCCTCAGTTCTCCAATGGGACTGATGCGTCTCATACGGACACTAAAGGGTACCTTGTGCATCTGTATGAGAGGCGTGACAAAACGTCGGTATTTGACGACCTGGGAATGAGAACGGGTTGTAAAAACAAATAAAATCAATAAGAGGGATAAAAACAATAGATAATAATAAAATAACAGATCAAATAAAATTTTTACAACATAAATACAATACAATACGAGAATAAAATAAAGTAAATAATGTCTACAAACCAGTCTTAATCAAAATCCTGGCTGAAGAGGTAGGTTTTAAGTTTATGTTTAAAAATATCAACACTTCCAGCTGCTCTCAGGTCCTTCGGCAGACTGCTCCAGCGGCTCGGGGCACAAAAGCTAAAAGCTGCCTCAACAAAAGTTTTAGTCCTGCACTGGAACAACGAACAGACCTGAGCGGCTGCACTGGTTCATATACTGTAAGCATGTGAGACAGATGTGCTGGTGCCAGACCGTGAAGTGCTTTAAAAACAAGTACATTTTTTTTTGGCAACCAATGTAAGGACTTTAAAACAGGCGTGATGTGTTATCTCCTTCTGGTCTTGGGCCACAGAATTCTGAATCAGCTGTAGCTGATTTATTTGTTGTTTGGGTGGACCCGATAGGAGAGCATTACAGTAGTTCTGCCTGTTCGATATAAAAGCGTGCATTAGTTTCTCTGCCACTCAGATAGAGAAATAGTCGCACTTTGGTGATATTTACAGGTGATAAAAAGACAGATTTGGTGACAAACGCCATGTGAGCTTTAAAGTTCAGGTCTGAGTCAAAGACCACACCATGGTTTCTTACTTGTTGGGATAAATTTTGCACCCAGTTTCTGTCTCTGAGCTTTAGAACCTATGACTAAACTTTCAGTTTTGTCCTGGCTGAGCTGTAAAAGGTTTTGTGACATCCATACAATAATATCTAAATACATTTAAAAAGAGAATCAATTGGTTCTGTGTCATCAGGAGACATACCTTAATGTTTAATGTTTGGGTGAAGATTGGAATAGTTAAAAAGCTGCCTGGGGATCATATTTTTTACCTCTGTTGTAAGTCTCCAGCTGAGCACACATGTCTACACTCTTCTTTAGGTATGCTGCAAGAACAAGACTCATGTTCCCAAAAAAAGCCTGAATGTTCCTTTATTGCATACTTTATGGACTGAGTCAGACACTCTGCCTTTTAATACTAAATACATGAGTCATAGTGTGACATTATTTTACCAGGTGGAGCTGGGAATCTTGCTGAAGGAGTCAGACTTGTTGTTATATATAACTTACATTAAAGCATAGGTTCACAATTTTTCAAATTGTCTTAAAACAATATTCAGGTGCCCATATAAATAATAATGATAAAGCTTTATTTACAGAGCACTTATCAAAACAAAGTACAAAGTGCTTCACAACAAGAGAAATAAAATACCACAAGAAATAAAACACATAATATACACACAAGCAATAAAATAAACAATAAAATAAACAGCCAGTTCAGGTAAAATCAGGATATGCTTTCAGATAAAGCGTTGAAACAGGCTTTGCTTGCTGCAATCTGTCCTCCTGTTCATACTGGCCATTAAGAGATCTCTCCACAATGTTCTTTTAATGTAAGCGATGGGGGACAAAATCTACAGTCCTAATTCTGTGCAAAAAGGCAATCAAAAGTTTATCTTAAGTTAATATGAAGCGTCAGCAGTCTGAGTCCGTCAAATTAAGTGGATATTTTACAAAGTTACAGCCTTTATAGCACCAGATTCTCTCTCTTACTCTCCAAATGTCATATATGTGGTTTTGGGAGTCATTGGCAAACAACCTATTCTGTCGTTTAGGTATGAGAATGTGTTGGATTTTTCAGACTGGACCAAAGTGGTGGACCGACAGACCAGTAGATCAAGGCTGCTAGCGTGACTAAAAAGATGGAATATTGCACTAAAAAGCCTGTAAATTTGGAGGATACCCACTTGATTTGTCTAATTTGGACGGCCGAAGCCTCATATTAGCTTCAGACAAACGTTTGAATACCTTTTTGCACAAAACAAGAACTGTGGATTTTGTTCCCCATCACTTACATTGAAAGTACATTAGGAATGGATCTCTTAGTGGCCAGTATGAACAGGAGGAATGATCACATCTGTTGATCCCCTTCATTTATATAAACACTCATTCACAGTGAACCATATAAATCAGTGTAAATGAGCATATTTTTGTATGCATGACAGGCCTTTTAAAATGTGTTGACAGTTTTTGAAAACCACTTTTAAAGCACTGTCTGCACTCTTGTCCACCTGCTCAGTATCATTTTTGTTTTAATTGCTCTCAGGATTTATAAACTGACTCAAACTTGATGAAGCTAGTTCAGTGTTGTATTGATATTTCTTCACATTCTGTACTGGAAAAATGTCTTCTGTTATAAAAATAACCCTGACTCTTGGTCTTAGATTCTAACAATGTGTCTTGCGCCAATGAGCCAAGACATCCTGGAGCTAGCAGTCTGCAGATCTCTCAGGCGTCCAGATGGTCAGTCTGCTGCTGCTTCAACTGCCTGATCATGGTCTGAATTATTAATTTTCTCCAGTATGGAGGTAGTGCTGTGGTTCCCATGGGTGCTGTTACACAAAAAGTCTTAAAATAACTTGATGAAAAGTCTTGTGTAGTAGTATATCCTGTGAATTCACAAATTTGATGAAACTGAACAAGTATTAATCACCTCCTCTTTTGTGCACAATCCAGAAAATGATATACCCAAAACAAAACTTTCTTTAAAATTGCATTTTACTGCTCTGTTTTGTATGTACTGCTGATACAAAATAGGAATCTGTTATCACAGTGATTTTGGCACCTTAAAATGGTTTACAGAAATTGAATCGTGAAGAATTGTGGTTTCAAACAATGTATAGTACAGCCAAGGTTGAGTGAGGATTCAACCAGATGCCATCCCAAATAGGTAGCAAGCGCCTGCTGCTTGTTAAGGTGTTTAAAATGATTTAAATGGATGTAGCCAGGTTCATTTTGGGAACTATTTCAGGTAATTAATCACATATTAATTTGCTATGGAGCAACTTTTAGTTACACAGTCTCCAGTTTCCCACCACTTTCATTTCCTGTGGAAATAGGAAACTTACTGTAGTCCCTGCCAGCTCAGAATATCCTTATTTGCTTTTGTTGTTCAAATTTATATTTAATGTAAATTTGCCAGACTTAGCAACTTAACTCCATCTTTTGAAGTATTATTTGCCATCACTCAACATTGTGTTATGTTAAAGTGTTGCAAGTGTTGCTACCAGTGACACATGAATGTTTTTTTTATGTCTGTGTTATCATCTCTTTACAGGATGTTCATCTCTCACCTGAAAACATGTCTTACTATCACTGTTACCCAGCAGCACATCACCACTGTAAAGTAGTTTGACTGAGCTGCAGCGGTGAAAATCCAAACAAAGACAGGACACGGTTGAGAACAGAGAGAAAAAAAACGTGTGTGTGTGTGTGTGTGTGTGTGTGTGTGTGTGTATCATGGTCTTTCATCTCTCTTTCCACCACACGTTCCATTGGCCGACCTCAAAGCTGCAGCCCAACGTCAGGTAGGATTCACCAATCACACCCTGAACCCCCCTGAGAAGACCTTTTATTCTTTTATTTCAGCTTCCATCACCGTGTGGATGGAAATGGAATGCACACACACGCACACACACACACACACACACTGTGTGCACTTATGTATGTGTGTATATATGACTATATACTAGAAGACACTTAAGGACACACATGTACACACAAAAATGCATATAGAAAATATACACACGCAGACATATAGAAATACAAATCTATATAACAGCAGACATGTGGACATACAGGTAGCTCAGAGGAAAATATGTGAGCTTTTGGATGTTGCAATCCATAATTGATGATAACACTGTTAATGTGTAATGGCCTCTGTATAATACCAGTATTTTGTCATATTGTCAGTAATATCATTATCGCAGAAATACCCTGAAATATCGGGATATCATTTTAGGTTATATCGCCCACCCCTGCTGTAAACCCACAGGTTCTGTGTGCCTGGGTCAGATCGGTGTGGCAGCAGCATGCATCGCTCTCACAGTGTCTTTTTTGACACTACCACCTAAGTCGGACATTTTCAATATTCTACACATTGTAGAGTAGTTGTAATAGACAAAGAAGTTGTACAATACAATAGAAGACAAAGTGCAATATAGCTATAATGTGTTAGGCCAATCACATAATAATTCACTAGTCCCTAATACATACTCAGTAGTTTACTCTATAGTCAGCAGTGCATTTTTCGGACACTTCATCGTCATTTTGCGCCATCACTGACAGGTGTAGTATCACATGAATGAAAGTTTTGCATCTATAAAATGCGACGTATTGCATTGTGGGATTGTTAGCAGCAAGTAGTGGACTTGCCGTGGACACTACGACTGTTTCCGAAATCACTCCCTTGTTCAGTCATTCACTGCTCCCTATATAATTGAGTTTACTCAATAGTGAGCAGCATCTTTGAGGGCACTATAAAGTGGATACATTTACAGACGCAGAATTCGGACACTCAAATAAAATGGTGGACAGTAATTTTAGTGTACCATATAGTAAAGAGAGTCATTACAACACTTCTCGCTACCAACTCGTCAAATACGGCCACTTGGTCAGCGGCCTTCAAACTCAAACTATGACGCTGTAGCCACGGTGTCAGTTTTGCACGTGCAGGGCTCCGCGGTCAAGTTAGCAATGATAAATAAGCAACGTCCGGTTAGACTTTCAAAATAAAGCTTGCTTTGAGAAACATTTCGTCACACGGGGTTAACGTTGTGAAAAGGTGGCGGTTTGGTTAGGTTTAGGCACCAAAACTACTTGGTTAGGTTTAGGAAAAGATCATGGTTTGGGTTCAAATAAGTACGTAAATTACGTAGTTCAAATAAGTACGTTATTATGTAAGTTAAGTTACTTAACTTATATTAAGTTGTAAGTTAAAATAAGTCAACGTCGACCTCCACCGTACACTGACCTTTCTCGCTCTTTATACTACATCACCTGACTTCGACGGCACAGCAAAACATTGCTTTATACGGGCGCATCCAGAAGTGACGCTAAGGGGCACACGGCGTCATGGCGTGATGCATAAGGCCCTGACAAAGCGGCCGTATTTGCCGCGTTGGGCGTTAGAGCGGGCTGGTCATTTCAGACAGTCCAAGCCCTAGTTTAGTCTGTCTGTCTTCTGTTGAGCTCAGCCTGTTTCTGCTTTTTGTTTGCATGCATGCTCCCTTTTTGGACTTGTTTGCCTTCACTGACTGCTCAAGTAAAATGCCTTTTAACCTTATCTGCTCTGCTTATGCATCCTGCTTTTTCTGTGGTTATCTACTATACCTGGGGTATCTGGATATATCCAACAAAAGGGGTCAGTGTTGCAGTGTTGCACAAGTGGATGAAAGAGCCTGATCAGAACATCACTGGCTTGTACTCCACTGTTACAAATGGTCTATTTGTCTGGCAATATTTTGAACTGCTTTGTGAACTGAGATGCACATCAAAAACCACATAGTTCCAGGATATTTGTGAGTTCTCCACATGGTGCGAGGAGGAGGTGGACCCCTCAGAGATCGCAAGTTTGATTTTACTGCAGACAATAAAACACAAGACACAAAAATAAAATAAAAAGTGCCAAAGCTGAAACAAACAACATCACATGCTTTAGCAGAGAGTAGCTTCTCATGGAACAAGCACAAAAGAGTACACATACACTCACACAATGTGTGAATGCACAAACACACTGAGACAAACCAGGAATAAACAAATTAAGCGGTGGAGGAGGGATTAAAATCGTTTAAACTCAGAAAAGGTCAAAAGTAGACTGAGCAGCTGGAAAGCAGCGTGGAGGAATAATATTATTACTTCAAGGGAAACATCACTGGTTAAAGGAAAGTGCGTGTTTCTGTGTGTGTAGGTGTACTGAGGGCCAACATATGAGCAGAACAAATATGAAAACAAGTACAAGTACTAGTAAAGATATAAATCCTCAGCTGTGAGACATGTGGTTAGAGTTAAAAGAAAGGCTTTTTAATTGGTTTACCGCAATGAGCCACTCATGAGTGAGACAGGAACAGAGCCTGAGGGGATAATAGCACCCAGGAAACAGCCTGACCTTTTCACAGACTGATGACACAAGGCTGATAAAAAACGAGTTTGCTTTGTAGTTAATGGGTTTTTCATATACAGAAATGTTTGTTTGCTACTTCCCGTAATGAAAAGAGATGATTGATTTTCTCTCTATATTTAAAATATTATATTGTCATGTCGGGTCCCCCTTTTCCCTTCGGGATGCCCAAAACTAACAGTCAATTCAAACACTGCTGAGATTTTTACCCTTTCCTCCTTATTCTTCTTCTCTATGCCCACGATGGCCATTGATGGAATAACATCCATCTTACACTGGCGCAAAGATAATCCATTGTCATGGTTGTGTCACAACTTGTGTGACAGTAAAAGAATAAAAAAAAACCTTGCTGATGTAATTCCTGGAAAGTGCCGTATTATGATAAGGTTCATTTGTCCAAGTGAAATGAAAAGCTGAACTTTGACAGGTCTGGCATCTGTGGTTATGAAAACCATTTCCCAGCATAGTGAAAATGATTAACTTGAATATTAGAATTTTACCACTGTCATTACAGTCTGTGCAAACATTATCAGACTGTGCTGTCTTCTCTCGTTGATGATATGTGGTGTCAGTTTGCTTTGCACTCCAGGACGTTTGCTTTGCCCTTTACTGGACTAAAGACTGGGGTATGTCTTGGAAAACCTCCTCCTCTGGTAGAATTGCACAGGTTGGGTGAGCACAAGGTGAAGCAGGCTCAATTTCCTGCGTTTAGACGTACATCCAGCAGTGAACGGTCCTTTCAAGATAAAAAAAACAAAACAGGTCTGCAATGCACCACTGATAAAGTTGACTCAATCAAGTTTATCAGTTGGTTTAAGCTACAACAGCCCTTCATTGACCTTTGATTGATATAAATATCCCCTCCTTTTTGAAAGTGTGGTTGAAATTAATATATTCTTTAGCAAAAAAATGTATGCTTGACCAGAGCTTTCATAAATCATAATGCTATTGTACATTTTTGACATTATTATGTTAGCATGGTTTTTCCGACATTTGTTTCAGATTTCAATGACAATATGGTGACTAATCAGGTAAATCTAGGGCGATACTGCTAATACTGGGAGTTCGATAGAGTGAAAGCTAAGTACAGTAACAGATCCTAAGCACCTTGCTCTGATCATTCTATTTATTCATCTTTAAAAAATCTTTTATGTATTTTTTTCTCATGTTTTACACATTTCATGCGTTTCTAAAACCAGATGGTCAAATAAAAAATGCAAATTGTTTAAAGTGCACTTTTACTGTAAATGGATATCTCAGCCGTTTGGTAGAGGCTCATAATAAAACAAAAACTGTGGTTAGTTGAAATTAAAGGATTAATGTGCAAAATAACTAGCTTGAGTAAATGTACTTTGTTACTTTCCACCACTGAAAGCCAGCAGGGTAAAAAACAGACTGTCCCTGACTACTAGAGTGCAGACAGACCTGCTGGAGGGTGTCAGATGGGTCTTCCACAGAAATCAAAAGAGGATTAGAAATAGTGAACTGTGGTGGGCTTTTCATCCAGCCGGACTGATCTGTCTTGTCAACACAGACCATGTGAAAAGGTGTAAGCTGGCCGCAGAGCAGGACAGTCACAGCTGAGCGGCTTCTGTCACAAAGAGTGCTGGCCTACACACACACACACACACACACACAGATGTGGAGATGAATGGCTTTTAGCAGTGTCACTGCTCAGGCCTCTCCCTCTCATTGACCTCCATTCTTCAATTACCATTCCAGGAATGTGCCAATTCTGTTGTGCAACACACTTATCACTTACTCAGTGTATGAATTAGCTAATAGTTTATTGACTCTGGAATGCTGAACATCCCATGTTATATTATAATAAGTTTCCTTTGTGTAAGTGGCTCTGAATAAGACTTTACTATCTGAAAAACTTATGGTTCGGAATTCTTTGTGCTAGCTGAGAGAGAGTCTGTCTCTCAGCAGCGGCTCTCACTCGTTCTTTGGAGGCAGACCATTAAATAAGCAAAATAAAATGACAAATATCATCCCCAAAAACGAGACAAGGCTAGTTTGGTGTCACTAGCACAACTATCATTGCTAACAGTTTAGCGTGCTACAGTGCAATGTAAAGTAGGTTAGCTGTATACAGTCTATGGTATATAGTGGTAACTTGTGCTCTGCTCATATCATGCTCATGTAACGTCCTGCTGACCCGTTCTGGAGCTCCAGGATGCTGCCCCCATCCTGCTTCACTGCCAGCGGCCGGGGCAGAAGTGCTGCTAGCACCCTCCCTGACTACAGTATTATTATTATTAGTGGTGGTGATGGTGGTAGTAATAATAGCAGTGGTAGTATTGGGGGTGGCAAAGGTAGTATTAGTATTAGCATTAGCATTAGCATTAGCGTACATTTATTTGTTTTTGGGGTATTTTCTTTTTGTTCCCCCGTGCTCTCCCTTAGCTCGCCACCTCCCTCTCTCCCTCTCCCATCCACTTTATAGACTTCGTCCTAGTCCGGCAGCGTGGGACACAGGAACACATGCACGTGTGCACACGCGCACACACACACAGGCACACATACATAAACACAAACGGCGACAACTAATGTCACCTTGTTCTCAGGCTAGACTTTTGTTAATTGTCCTGTATTTATTGCTTTGTTTTCCTCGTGTTGTCCTGTCAATGTTCTGTCTTTTGTCTTGCAATAAAAAAATGTAATAAATAAATACCGCAAAACTGTGTTTTGTGGCTGGGAAGAAAGATTCCTTTAAAAAAATGTTTTAGCCTGCTGCCGTCATGACCCAGATCCGGATAAGTGGCTTAAAATGGATGGATGGATGGATGGATGGATGTGTTGATCATCAGTGTTTCTGCTTATCGTGTACCTCCAGTCATTTTCCACTGTGAGGAAGTAGAGCTATCATGAGTATCAAAAATGCAAGACCTTGTACAACCTTGAAGAGAGCAGTTCCACAAGACGTGGGGGTTAAACTGCAAAGGCTGCCACTTTCAAACAAGAGTCACACAAAGAAGGGCTATTCCACTGATTAACCTAGTCTGTCCGACACACACACACTTTCTGTTAAAGTGGAAAATATCTTTGCAGGCTTAAGTGTGTATCTTTGTAGAGTTCCATCTCAGGTTCCCTGTATTTGTCTCACATCACTGCAAAAGAACATCAAACACTTCAGTTTCTCAGTATCAAATTTCTGAAGACGAATTAAATCAAGCATGTGTTTGACCTCAGGAAGAGATATCCTTTGCTTGGGGCCAGCAGTTAATATCTTGAGAACGTCTGAACATCTCAAAGTAATACAGAGCAGTGCAGCAGCAGTTTGTTGCCCACTGATGCACCGTGGATTCACCTCAGGTCAATGCTGTTTTTCTGACTTTTCATTCAAGGCATGATCTTCCAAATGTGATTCTGCTCTCATATGAGTGTATTATATCACAAGATGACATGTGCACCTCATTGATCTGCTCAACAATAAACTTTACCTGAAATATCATGTTATACTTTATGAGACTGAGAATCTACAGACATGCTAGCAGCTCTGTGAAGCTGTACACATCGCTGCGTTGAGCTAAATGCTCACATGTTCACAACATGGTTCGCAATGGCAAAGCTAAAAAGCGAATGCAGAGCAGGTATAATGTTTAAAATATTAACCACCTTAGTTTAGCATGTTAGCATGCTAACATTTGCTAGTAAACACAAAGTACAGCAGAGGCTGACAGGAATGTTATTAGTTTTGCAGGTATTTGGTCAGAAACCAGAGTACTGGACAAAAACATTTCTTCTTGTATAAATATAAAATGCTGACAAATTAAAATTTGACCCAATGATGGTGCTAGATGAAACGTTAAGGGATCACCAAAGTGATTAGGATACATCATCTGGGAACCATGAATGTCAGTTCATAATTTTGTGCCAATCCATCCAGTAGATGGTAAGGCATGTCACTGGATAAGTGAAATTTTTGATCTGCTGGTGGCTCTAGATGAAAAGTCCACCAAAGTCAGTAGGCTTCATTATTTGGGCAGCATGGCTATCTATAGGGAGTCACCATGAATGTCTGTACAAAATTTCATGGCAATCTATTCAATAGCTGTTGAGATATTTCAGTTTGGACTGAAGTGGTGGACCGACTGACATTGCCATCTAAAAAGGTTGCAAGCATGACTAAAAATTGCAGTAAAGTAAAAGGAGTATTTCATGTTATAACCTACCTTGCACCTGTGCCTTGGAACTTACCTCAGTATTTCCCAAGGGGGGTGTGGGCACCACCAGGGGCCTTAAGAGGGCTTACAAATGGCCCACTCTAGCTCCCACCTACACTACAATTACAACTTTCACTGCATCAATAGGGGCTGACTCATGAAAGAGTACTCCACTGATTTAGCATTGCACTCCTACAGAATAACATTGTCGGACTAATGATGGACAGTTTCAAAGCAGAGAAGAGCAGAGCAGCAGAACCAGAGATATCATCTTTTTTTATTCCACGCATTCTTCTTCCTTATCAAAACCTACATTATCCACAATGCAATTCGACTGCCAACAGTTTGGTGGGGATTCGGGTATGTTATGCTAGTAGCTGCTATTGTACATACAGGTTATGTGTCTTAGGATAAAATTCTCTCCCTCTCTCTCTCTCTCTCTCTTTCTCTAGATAGATATAGAAAATCCCCCTCTCACCCCCCTGTGGGGTGGTATCTGTCATCCTCAAGCTCGGGTCTCTGGGAGTTTGGGGGTTCTGCGCAGTATCTTAGCTGTTCCTAGGACTGCCCTCTTCTGGACAGAGACTTCAGATGTACCTGGAATCTGCTGGATGACACATACCACCCCACAGGGGGGTGAGGGGGAGAGAGAGAGGGAGAGAGAGAGAGGGAGAGAGAGAGAGAGAGAGAGAGAGAGAGAGAGAGAGAGTAAAGGGGAAGGGTAAAGTTAATACCAATTGTTTGTGTGAATCTTGTCCTAAAGGACATTGGTTAACTTTGAATGTCTTGAATAATTATCTGTCTTTAGAGCCCAGAAGAGGCAGCTCAGAAGGGTTTAATTAAAAAGTTTTTCATATTATTTTTTAGAATGAAATCAGTGATGTCATGGGAATGGTTTTCAAATCATAAACAATATTGCCACAAGAGTAGTCTATACACTGCCAATAGATACAACCAACACAAATTCATACATTAACTATTAAATGATTTGCTCTAATAAAAAAGGCTAGAAGTAGTGAATAACCAACATCCAGGGGTGCAGTGGAGGATCAGTCCACCTGGACTCAGGTAACTCACAAATTTCATGTTTCTTTTGGATTATGTTCACCTTTAAACTGTCAAAAAATGTGAGGAACAACTTCTCATGAACAGCTTTGAACAACCCAGAGAGCATAAATCCTTCTATCTTGATTGACAGTTGATTCCAGATGGGAGGGTCGATTCCACTTCAAACCACCTAAGTCCCGCCTTACAGTGTGTATCTTGCTGGGGACTTGAGACTATAAAATGAAGGAACTTACTGTAACCAGGGCGCATTCTGTAGTTGGAGTTCCCTTTGTGAACTCCCATACAGAAACTAAAGTTAGTCCAATGCTTTAATCACCGCGCACACACAGAGATATCGCTGCCGGCTTCCTCTCACTTTCAAGTGAAAAGATTTCATCAAGTCGCCGGGTAGAGACAGAGCAGAGCCATGGCAGGGGACGGGTCAGACCAGCGGGCGCTGCAGTATGAACAAACTCTGGTAAGTTTGACTTGTTGCCACTCTGAACTTTGTTAGGTGGTCCCACAGTACGTATGGAGGGGGAAGCCAGACTCCACTGACAGATTTCAACTTAACGCTGCCTGGCTTGCTGTCTGGCTGAATTTACACATCTGGTACTAGCTACGTGATAGCGAGTAGTGAGGAGGAATTGTGGTCAAAAGTTTTTTTTTTTTTAAATTGAAATACATGCTTGTTGGTGTAATATGTGTGCGCCGAATCAAGCAGCCTGCCTATGTGATTCGGGAAGTTTCTACTGGAGTGTGTGTATTTGCCGACAACCAAGGGTCAACTCTAAGTTGTCAGATTTTAAACGAAGTTCAACCTCCTGCGATTATGTGCAAGTGACCGGTGTTCGGAATCGGAAGCCGCTGTGTATGGTTTATGTGCCTTAATTTCCCTTCTTGTGTAACTTACTTGTGAGTTGACACAAGTAACTAAGGACACGTTTCTAAATTGTCAAACACCACACGTTGATTAGCTACTACGTCTTTAGCTACTAGCTTTACAACAGTGTAGGTAGTAAAGGGGCTTGCTGTCATAACATCTAGATTTGGCTAACCCGGTACAGGTAGTCTCTGTCCTGTATGGCGAGATTTTGACCAAACTCCAATGTCAAAATTCCATGCGCTTTAAGAAAGCCTTGTATACTGTTGTAAATGCATATTAGAAAGTGACTTAATGCCTCCTTTTGAATTTCAAACATGTGCTGATATGTTCGGCATAAAAATGATTTCATCAAGTATTTATTTATGTATCAAAAAAATCTCAACTTTTCCAGCCGGTTTCCCTTTTCCACACACCGTCTTAGTCCGACCAGAATACACCATGATGGGCGGTAGCGAGTAGTGCGAAGGTTTTAAAAGTTGGAGTTTTATGAAATGACGTGCTGCTTGGTGCTTAATAATAAGCATAATTAAAAAAAGGAAAATTAGCTCTCCCTTAATAGATTTTTGAATGGAATGTTGCTTAATGATCTGTGCATTCAGAGCCGTGATTTGGCAAATGTTCTAACCTGTCTGCCATCATAAATTAAATACCTACTAAGTGTAAGAGGATGATGTCATCTTTTACACAAACAGTACTGTAGTCATTGGGGTTACTGTATGTGTCAGGACCTCAGTAAGTGTAGGCTGCATTGATATCATCAACCACCATCCAACAATAGATCAATTCATTGCTGTTCAGCAGCTTGGGTGCTGGGAAAAGCTGCTGTGTGCATGCATGATGTGTTGCAGGATGAGATGCATCTAACAGCTGTGCAGGTGTCCAGTGCTATGCCGGCTAATCTTTATGCAGGGCCCCCAAGTGTGAACAATGATTGAATTCATAAATTACTGTATGCCTCATAACCATTACATAAGGTCATTTTTTAGCTTACATAACAAGCAGGCAATTGTTGGGATTCATAGATGGTCTGTATGTGGTTTAGAAGATGAATCGGTTGAGGGAATGGCTCGACATTAGACCTGTTTTATACAGCAGGGGGCTCTCAAACATTTGCATGTCACAGGCCCTCAAACCGATACAAATCAGAGTCCATGGACACCCACTTAACAATTTTGTCCTTGGGATCTCCATAAGGACTGGTTTTTTTTGTTTTTTTTAAATTGATATTACTTAGGAGATAACAGTGGTGAGGGCCAAACAAATGATTTCATTCTTATACATTCTCAAATTGATATATTGAATTATAATTTAGAGAAATTACACTATTCATCGTTTAGATCCTCCTACAGGACCCCCTGAGGTTCCAAGATTTGAGGAGCATGGAGTTGCAGCGTGCCCCTCAGGATGATTAAGGGTGGGGTTTTGACAGTGAGAGTGTGTGTGTGTGTGTGTGAGAGAGCGAGAGAGTCTCTAGTTCCTGACAAACTTCTGTCAAGCCTAAAGAATCTGCTATTTGAAGAGACTAGTTACTAGTTTTATAGGCCAACTGGACCCATTCAGTGGCAGCGAGGCTTTAAATTAAAGAGCCACAACTGTAACACTTCTTTGGGCCTCTGTTTCCTTTTCTTGAAAAAGTTTCTTTGTATAGAGCCCCCCCCATCTGCCTCTCTGTGTGCTGTTAATCTCTCTCTGTGTGTGTGTGTGTGTGTGTTTGTGTGAGAGATTACACAACATGCGACCTGCTGATTCAGCGCTGGATGCTCTGTCACCCTGGCGGGGTCTCGTGCTCGGCCCTCCGGCTCTCTGAAAGGAACGTGCAAGCAGCGCTCTGCAAAAAATCCATCTGCGCCACCTTTTCTGTTAATCTCAGCTGGTTGGACGACGATTACATGAACACAATTGTGAAAGCATCTAAATAGAATCAAATAAAAATATCTACAGTGTGAGAATAGCCTCTTTTAACATAAATGAGTTCTCTCTCTGCCTCCCATCTCCTCGCCGTGGGTTGTAGTAACATGGTGTCTTTGTGTGATATTGGCAGTCATGGTGGTTGTGTGGGTTTGTTGTGGGCAGTGGATGCTCAAAGAGGCCAGTGTAGTTTGGCTGTGAGAGAGGCTTAAAGGCTGGCTACAGAAATGTTAGCAGGGCCAGGAGCAAGGAGCACATGCAAAATAAAACCAGCCTCCACATATTGTCGGTTAACATCAGACTGATGCATCAGTTTGTATAAAGCTGATTTTAGTTAATTTTTGCTAGAACCTGAAGTCAGATTTGTGCTTGTTTGTATAGGATATGATGGACACAATGCTGTTCCAGTATTGATGCAAAATGACATAAACTATGCATATGTTTGCCTATATACCTCTATGCTAAACTGCAAAGTCTGCTTAGATGCTACACAAGTATACACACATGTTTTTGTCATTATTTTCCAGGGTTTCAGTGTCCCATGATCATCTTAATACTGTTTCAGAGGCTTTTTCAAGATTAAAAGACGAAAGAATTTTTGGAATGATCACTTTTTGGCATTGAAACAAGTCACTTAAAGAGCCCCAAATACGAGGTACCATATAGACCTCTCTTCACTGTTAGAAGATCATCACAAATCACAGTCCTTTGCAGATTATGTAACTCAGAATCAGAATTTTAGCTACATATGTTGAAATTCAATATAATTTTTTCTGACAAGCAGAAAAAAATGGGAAAACAATAGCTAAACAGGTATCAGTTTTAGTGGGGATTTTAGGTGAGCATAAATTCACTGAAATGTGGACACAGGTGTGAGTATGTTTGCGTAACATAGTATCCTTATGTCACTAAATAATCACCGGACGGCACAGTCTTATTAGGTGTTGTACAGTAGCATCAACTGTGACCCAATCACAAGTGAGAGTGAGAGGCTAATATTTGACAGGGTTTTCCTAAGCAATGAAAAACTGCATAACTATATGCACACTATTAGAGGCATATTAGACGTACCAAACCAATACAAGTTGCATACAAAACCAAATGTTCCCTGCCAAAGAGTTTGCGAGGATTACATACAGTTGATCATTTTGTGGGCAACATTGACAATAATGCCTAACCCTGAGGTGACACTGCAGCCCAGGATGGTCTTTTTTTTTTCTGATTTATGTGGAATCACAGCACTCCAGCATCAGATTGAGCTAAGCGTCTTTGAGATTATGAGACATTTTGCAAAGTGGTGGTTGTGGATGTACAGTGTGTGTGTGTGTGTGTGTGTGTGTGTGGGAGCCTGGGGCATTGTTCTGTCCCTACGTCCTGCTCGTGTCATTACGCCCGTGATGTCCCCTCATTCCTGCGAGTCTTGATTCGTTGCATTTTATGTTCCTCCTCTTCATCCCATCCCTGGTGGACAGACAGCGGATTGTCACGCCTCCCCTTTTTATCTCGCTTGCTGGCTTTGATGGCTTGTTGTTTTTATTACCAGGCCATATCAATGTGCTGGGTAATGGTGTGTGTGTGTAAGGTGACATAGTCTGTCTGGAGGCTTATGACCAGATATCTTAGAGCTTGTGATGGTGTGTCAACATTGCTTGTGTCTTCGCTGCATGTTTTATGTGTTGTGTGTAGAGGATGTTAAGCAGCTCAGATAAGAGATAAGGTGACCAGCAAACACTGAGTCAAAGGATAATCACTGATTTTAATGTGTTTATTGGTGTTTCCCATTCTGACACTTAGAAGTTGTAAAAACATTTAATTCCATGTGTTACTTGTCTCTTGGCTGTGTCAGAAGCTGTATTACAACTCTTTACATGGCAGAAGTGTTCACTGTGACTTGTAGCAGTTGGTACAGGCTATTTCATGTGGAAGAAAGTTACGGTCAGGTAGGGCTGCACAATTAATTGAAATACTCTCGAAATCGCAATATGGCCAAGTGCAATGTCCAAATCGCAGAAGCTCCAATTATTTGATAAAGATGTGTGACAAAACAGCATTATAGTGGAGTGCTGTAGTGCTGCAGAGATGCCCTGGCCTACATGTCTTGTTCTCCAGATGTTTGTTCGGTACAGACCCCAATAAATGTCACCTCATCATGATTTTAATAGTTTTTTTTTTTTTTCAGTGAAAATGAAAATTGTGATGCAAAAATCATCATTCCCACTAATCGTGAATCATATTGCAATCGTAATATTTGTCAATAATTGCAATATGATTTTAACCATATTGTGCAGCCCTACAGTCAGGCATATTTTTCTGTCTGCAGGACTTCTGGTTTATGATTGGGAATGTGTTAATATTGAAATAATGACTGCAGACTTTTTGAACGAAGTAACGGGGAAGTGAATGTGTCAGAAGAATGGGAACTTAATCATTTTGTGAGTTCATATTTTGCCCTGTGTTTGTGTGCGTTGTGGCCATCTGTCTTGCTGTGGCACAGGGTAATTTGTAACCCTGTGTTATTCGCCTTGCTGTGGTAATAAGGCTTTATGTAGCTGCGGCTCTCTCCGTTTGATGTCTATTACAACCCTGCAGGTGTCTAGGGATAAGGGAAGCAACATACAGCCGATGTAGTCAGGCAAGCACAGCCATTTATTGTTCAGTGCACCGTCAGCAAACTACATTACATAAACACAGTCTGCTTCAATAGTTAAATACCAGAAAAAACTAAGCGGAAACCAGTGAGGCGATGCCTGAAGGGGGGAAGGGCTGCGAGTGGTGCCAAATCATAAAACAAACAAAAGCAAACACGCGTCCTAACCCTTACGACAGAACAACACTGACTCACTATAGCTAGAGTAGCCGAAAGTAACGAAACAAAAAACCTACCTGGCTGCGCTGATCTTATCTGTCAAAACCAAAAACATCTTATGGCAGAATCACTCCATAAACTAGTGTTACTAGACAGACCAATTACCTACGTGAGGTGAAACAATGAGTAGCTATAAGAAAAAACAGTCTAAACCGCCCACATCCCAAAGCCACAAAACTAGTGCCTCATACGAGTTAACATTACTCTATTCACACAAAGAAACGCAAGTTAGCATTACAGCTAACATCATACAAGTTAATCGTTTAACAGAAAGACAGAGACGGACTGCTCAAGTTAAATCACAGCCGCCCTGGCATTTTCACAAAGCGGCTTTTACACGCTAGAGTGATGGATTGGCAGCTGGAACCGATGCCGAGAACAGGGAAGACTGGTGCGCAAACACAGGTGGGCTGTCCGGAGGTGTGGCCAGGAGGGGAATACCTTAGGAGGAACGGATGATGTGTTGATCAGCCCTGATTGACAGATTGACAGTTAAAGACTGCACCACAGTAAAACAGTACAGCATGAGGATATAACAAACTGCCCCGGAGATTGTAACATTGTCGTAGTGGAATTTTCCCTTTTACTTCCCTCTCTACTCCTTTATTTCACTATCACTTCATCACGCCTTGTGGGTAAAGACTTATTTTTGCAAGACAGGTCAACAACTCCTTGACTCCTGCTTTTAGCGTGTGGAGACAGGGGTGCTTGCATAACATTTGTTCTGAACTAATTGTGAATAGGCTGGATTTTGCTGCAGTTAAGCATCAAAAGCCTCTAACAGTTATTTTTTTTTCTTTCTAACCCTTACAAATGATCAACCGTCACTTTTTTTATATTTTTGCCAAAATGACCTATCCACCCCTATTTACTTTCTGGACAAATAGCCATAATGGATTTCCTCAGTCGGGACTCTGTGTGGAGGGATCTTGAGGCAAAAAAATCAAGCTTGTAACTGATGAACTGTTCGTTATAACTGTGAATTTGGCAAACACTCCACAAGACAGAAGAAATGTTAACTATGTGGGTAAATCCAAAGTTGGAATGTGTTTGTGTGGCTTTGTTCTAAGATGCATTGATCACAGGCTGGCGTCGTGTTGATGATTAACTACCGAGAGATGGAGAGAGGGAACGAGGGAACGAGAGAATAAGCTCCATGGATAGATGATGTCAATAGATTAACAGATGAGCTAGCTTCAAGTGTTGAGGCGTGTCTCTTGATTAGTGCCATACAATCATTTCTTCCCCCTCTTGTCTCCTTCACAAATATGGATTACAAAGTAGACGGAAAACAGATCTAAGGCAAGCAGATGTTGATTCAGTGATATCCCTCAATAGTGCTAATTAATAGATTAGTACTCAGCAGTGCAAAGTCAGTATAGAGCAGAGTAGAACAGTACATAATGTCTGTAGGTAAATCTTATTCTGTCCAGTCAAAATGAAATGTCCACTGCACTGATGTTAGAGAACTGAAGACGTCATGATGCCAAAAATCAACTCTACTGTATAAATCTGCTACATACTTTCAACCATTTTCTAGATCGTACCATACTTTTTCAACAAATGTTACCACATTGTAGGCAGCCATTGGTACATATTCAGAGGAACTCCACGCAGCCTTTTTTCTTTTTTCTTTTTCTTTTTTGCAGTGTACACATAATCAGATTCTTGTTGGCATATGATTTTAACAGATTTTTCTACCTCTTCTGTATGTGTCTGCTTGGGTTTGAAAGTTCGGTTAAGCCGAATTCACTGGCCCCTCCCTAACCGTGACGAAATAGGTAATAAACACAATAAACAAACTTTTTAAATTATCATTATTACTGTATTTTATTTTTTAAAATAAAAATTACATCAATAGAAAAGTAAGCTGCAAATATTTGCCAGCTTTTCCGCTGTACTGGCTATCTTTTCAACAATGTGTGGACACACGCATCGATGCATGACTCCTCTGCAAACTCTGAACTGTCAGTCACAATCTGAAGACCCCCACACAGCAGAACGTGAGGCTCTGACACTAAATAGTTGATAATGAAAACATTTTTTTAAACAAACCAAATTGACATTTTCACTTCTTTTACACTTTTGCATCAATGTTGAATTTAAAACTTTACCTAGACATTTCTCGCAGTTTTAAACAAGGGATGATCATGAATATGTACAAGTACAATAGTACTTAAAAACTGATCATGTGTAAACTGAATAGGCAGAATAGTTAACAAGGTAAACATGCAAGATAAATGTAGATCCCTCTTTTTTTTTCTCAGAGATAGAAGAATAGAAGAATAAAATAAATAAGAGGAAAATGTTATTTTCACAAGAATGTCTTGACCAAAAACATTCACTTGTGTTTACTGTTGCCACCCAACATCTCACTTTTGGCTTTCTGTTTTCCCATCCATCAAAGGCCTGAAATGCAACAGAATTTATGCGATATTCTGCAGACATTCCTTTCCTTTTCACAATTTGTCATATTTTCAACGCACAAATGGGCAGAGGCTATTGTACAATAAGCCTTTCTTACTTTTGTTGCGATGGATATGAACAGATACATAAGAACTAAGTCAAAAGAAGGTAACCTAAGTTGAACGTGTCTGCCCCGGATGATCAAAATGTGGATATTGCTCATCTGTCGCCTTCAGTAATATTGTTGGATCACAGCAATTAAGCTTTGCGAGAAGCAGCAAGGAATCTTTTTTTGACCTGGGTTTCACCTCTCAGGCAACATACAAGTGGCCTGATCCTCCTGGTGGCGTCTGTTGGGACTGTTTGCAGCCTGAGAGAGACTGCAGACAATACTCAGGGCTGAAAAAAGTCCCACACACAGCCTCTGCATTTTCAGAGTAGAACAGTCATGTAATCTGAGTTTATTTCCAGAAAATTCTCTTAAAGACACTAGAACTAGTCATCAATCAAGATAATGCAGTGAAGGACAGTGCTCTATGAGATGGAAGTACAACATTTTATTGAGTTAAAAGCTTCATTGTTGACATTGGAAATAGTAGTTTAGTTTGAATTTGATTTATTATACAATATCTAAGTCTAAGGGAATTACTGGTTATAAGGGGTAATGTATTAATAATGCTGCATTTTTTGTATACTACCATTATTATGGAGCGCATGATAACCAATTTCAACCTCCTTGCGTCCCTCCTTGTTCAAACAGGTGAGCAGTCTTGACAAATACGGCAAAGTCACCTTGAGGTGGCTGTGTGTCATGATAAAACTACAAAGTCAGAGTTGACACATCAGAGGATGTTCAGTTCACTATCAGCTGTGGATGTGTGTGTCTGCTCTAAGATTTTCCATATTTAGAGCTGCTCTTACCTAAACACCTTTTTTTGACAAAGGTGATCTTGTTGATATATCAACTGCGTGTCACGAAAAAGATCCAGATGTAAGAATGAATCAACCTGTCACATTTACCTTGGCTGTTTAAAAAGGTTCCACTGTGTAGCCATCTTTTTAAATGCCCCTTTCTTTGTCTGAATGATGTCTGCACTATGCTGGTGATGCTTAAAGAGCTGCTCGAGTGTCTCTGCCTAATTGTTTACAAGGGTGTGTGTGTGTGTGTGTGTGTGTGTGTGTGTGTGTCTTTTGTCTGCCTAGAGAAAGTAGAAAACTCAGCAATCAATAACGGTGAGCTAAAGCGAGAGGGCTAGTGGCAGCAAAACTAGAGTCGAACTGTACTTTATTTTCTGTCCTAATGTATCATAACTTTGTATGCTCTCATATTAAATCACCTTTATTTCTCTTCTATGCCTTTTGCTCTGCTTTGCCACGTTATTTATACCTTGGAAGGATAGCCTTATCTTAATGTGCCACTCTGTTAAAATGAAATTTAGACTGCATTGAATATTGGTCTGGAACTCTAACCCTAATGGATTTTAGCATATATTCCACAAAACCTGCCTGTTTATGACCTCAAGCAATTTAACTAGTTTGACTTTCCATGTAGAGCTTTAGTGCCTTTTCAGAGGCTTTTTTTCATCCTGAAAAATACAGTATCTGGAAAATTCAATGAATTCTTATGATTTTTGTGGCACATGGTCAACTGAACTTGACTAGTGTCAAAGCAATTAGTCCAGTAATCAATTAGTTGATGGCCAGAAATTAATCAGCACAAACATTCTGATGTTGTGGTATCTCAAATGCAAGGAGTTGCTGCTTTTGTCTGTTTTATATCCTCTCTGGGTTTGGGACTGTTGTTCGGACAAAAAAAGCAATTTGAAGACGTCATCTTGAACTCTGGAAAATTGTGATGGACATTTTTCACACTTTTCTGCATTTTTATACAGACTACTATACTGTAATACTGGATTGTTTTTTTATATATATTTCTATATTTTATACACACACACACACAAAAACATCCTGTACACAGTGCCTCATATAGTGGGTGGCTGCAGGAATAAACTGCAGTGTGTTGCTCATGCAGATGTTTGTCACAGCAAAAAGGGGATATGGTGAGACGCTGATCCCTTCCTCTTCAGACCGGTTCTCACCCAGCGATCAGTACAGCTGTCTGTATCATCATCATGTTGTGGTTTGACAGGATGATCTCTGGTGTTGTCTGTCTTTATCTGCTGTCACTACTGATCTTCCTCATTGTGGTTGACTGCCTCAGTGTTTTTGCATCCATACTACATAATCAGCACATTTTCCACTGTTGAATACCAACGATGATTATTCACCAGTAGCCCTCTGTTCAGTCATGAGTGTCAGGAGGTCAACATTATGACACTATCAGACTTTATACATCATTTTTTTTTTTTTGGTTCCTAGTTGGGCTGTGGAGAGCTATATTCTCCCACAGCTGCACTTTTAATGCTTCAGTGAAAAATTTCGTAAATACCAAGCTATGCCGATGACACACCTGCGTTGATACAGAGCTGCTAATACCATAGAATCCTATGATAAACATGGATTCAGAGGGTTTTCCACCTAAATTACAAGAACCACCTTTTGGGTGACGGGTGGGTCAGGACACTTAATCTTTCGCATGAAAATAGTCAAAGGAAGCTATAATCAATTCCAAAAAATATTGTTTATGTACAAAAACATCAGTATGTGATTTAAAAATTCCACACTGCTTCAGTGTTGAACCAGGATTATCTTAAAGGTTGTCAAATTGACTTATTACTACTTTATGGGTGTTCACTGCTGTGGGACAATAAACAATTCAGATCAAGGGTATAATAATTGATGTAAGATATCTGACGTTAGTCATAGCCCTTTTGTATTACACTAACAAATGAGAAGGTTTTTGAAATTATAGAATCATATGTATGAAAACTAGGATGATTAAAAGACAGTGCACACCTTTATTTTACCAGGGCTCGTCAGTGTTCAAGTTTGATATTCTTCATTTTCTTAGTAAAATTCTAAGTTCATCTGAAGTTAGGTAACTGGACCAGAACGTACTGTAGCTCACATTTTTAATTCGGTACTAGGATACTAAGAATTAGTTAATTATTCTCGAAAACATGACACACAAAAGTGGCATTCTATTTATTGATGACTATTACGAATGACAAACTTCAAGAAAGTAATGTCTAACAAAGAGACCTACAGTAAAGTGTGACTGTTGCTATATAATGCTGTTGATAGCTCCAAGCTGTTGAGTTGATGAGCTTCAAATATTTATATCAAATAATTTGTATCACTAGTCTTTAGTAAGACAAATCTATCCCCAGGTATGCGTCTAATGTGCTTGTAATGGTCCTACATCACAGTGGACATCAAGTTCTGGATAACTGTTTCATTATTTATGTTGTAAACGGTGTCAAACATGGCGTTCCTCCACCTTTTTGTATCTTTTCTTGTGAAATCACTGGACCGTTCAACCCAGAGTTACAATGGCTCTCCCCCTCACCTGCCTGCTGTCTAATTGCTGTTAGTTTACCGTTGATGGAGTGTAATTAAACAGACGCTTGGCAGCATTTAGCCGCTGATAGAGTTGATCAGCGCTGCTCTTGGCAGCCGAGGCACAACGGTCCCCGTGCTGACAGATTGGAAGGCAAGATGGACACGCTAGTTATCAGCAGGCATTACAGCGTTCTAGCACACACACGTGTCCTTGTATACCACAGACACATTTTTCCACTAATAGGCACTTGGCCTTCTTCTTACATGCAGCTCTTGAGTGAGCACATGCAGACAGGTGTGAGATACACTCGCAACACATTTAACACATCGACCCTCGCACACATTGCAGATCCCACCTGTTTCTTTCTACCCTCTCTGAGCTCTGTCATAGTGACTCATGCTACTCGTCAAGTGATGAAGAGGGTTGAACTGGTGCTAGTGAAGCCTGGCCCTGAGCAACCAATCAGAGCATGGCGGATTAATTACATATTCTCTTCACCTCTTTCCTCTATTTCCATCTCTGTCTCTTGGTTTCACTGGATTTTATATAAATGTGAATTTATGGTGTTTTGTTAATGTCATGTCTGCAGTTTGCCTGCTCTGTGTGTGAGTGTGTGTGTCCTCTTTCTGAACTTCTCACCTCCGTTGTTGGTCTTTCTTTTCCCATCCTCTGACCACATCTTTGCAATCTTGCCTCGTGCTATCCAGCCCAGTCCAGACAAATTCACCTTTACTTTCTACTCCTGGATTATTTGGGACTAAGTGTGATTTGGCTGGACTCGCTGATAAGATGATTCTGATGTGGGGTTTCTGTTACAAGATCGCCATGTGTCTCTAGTCACAACTGAGCACCTTGTTGAGCATGTAAACAATGGATACTGAAATGTTTTAGGAAGGCCTTTATTATGTACAAAATTAGATTTTGATATTATCCAAGCAAACATTTAGGTAAGAAGAGATTATATACGACTTCCTGCACAAACATTACTATAACCTCTTTGTTTTTGCGCTATGTGTGTGCTGACTCAGCATATCCTGTAAACCAAAGAGAGTGAGGCACACTAAGACACGTAGAAAACATTAAAAACTGTAAAAATAACAGTGAAGGTATAATCGGCATCTACACTACATGTCTGAATTGCATATAATTGATGCAATGACTTGTTTGCATATTCTGCATGTTGGTCTGATGTTGTGCATTAATGCAAAAAGTTGCATGTTAATGAACAATATGTAAGTTTATTTTGAAACCGTGACTCCCTGATGTTCACATGATATTTTTACATTCAGTGTGATTTACACTTTCCAAGGATATCATTATCTCCGATCCATAAACCCACTTGCCTGAGAATCATCACATTTTTAATCACAACACAAGTTTTCTTCAGTACACACTTGTGTGAACATCCATGGATACATTGCAAACAGGCCTGCCTGCTGCTCCTCTCGCGGTCCCTTCTCCTCTGAGTGTCTCTGGGCTAGGTAGAGCGAACGGGCCGGGCGTCCACAGGGCAGGCTGCCGTACGCTGGCTCAAACACTGGTCCGGAGCTGGGTCCGGGTCCAGCCTGCCAGGGTGCAAGGCGAATAAGTGCTCAGTGTGTGTGTGTGTGTTTGTGTGTGGGGACAGCCCGTTGTATGTAGCTGCTAGCTGTAGGTGTGGTAGTGTGCCAATCACATGTAGCATTAAATCGAAAAATGCTTGCAGTGATTGGCATTGCCTGTTTTATTATTATTATTATTATTATTATTATTATTATTATTATTTATTTATTTTTTTAGATCTGGGTACAAAAAGGATTGAATGCAGGTATCATTTGACTGGAGACATTTCGATACTATTTGGTCCTGGGTTATTTCGGTCAATCCAGTCCTAGGCCCCACAGTGTCCGACTTTGAAAATCCGTGGTGTAGGCAAAACACGTCATATGTCAAGGGTCAACTGATTACAGTAGTAGCTGTAAATAGTGTTTGCAATGGCAATGCATACGACTGTACTACAGCTGTGCACAGTATGTGAGCCTTTGTTATAGATTAACAGCTGCTTATGAACAAAAAGCTATATTACACAATGATACTTCCATTGCAAATGTGTCATTTTATTAGCATTTCTAGTTTAATATCAATAGAGGTAGATGTCTGATGCCCATGAGGTGTAGAAATAAGATATGTACAGAATCTCTAAAGTACAAAGATTATGTAGTTTACAATATCCAAAGTCTTCTTTTGTTAGTTTTAGATTAAAAGTATGTCCGGTTGATATGCAAATATTTAAGTACAAAGGGAAAGATATGCATCTTGTGATGTTGGTGTTTTATTAACATTATTTTTATCAACCTTTTCTGGAACAGTACATCCACTGATTAGTGTTCACACACTTGATCAACCTTGTTAAGCAAAGCATTTCAGACTTTCCAGGCTTACGTGTTCATGAGTGCAACTGATTCTTATGCTCAGTCCTAATGTACTTATCTGACGTTAAGTGGAAAAGGATCTTAGGATGGAAGGGGTGTTTTTTTATTTGAGAGATGTGGCACGTCAGCACTTTATAACTATAATTCACTTCACTGATTTAGATTAGGGACTTTTGATACAAATAGTGCTTAATGTCAGTACTTTGCAATTCAGCACTACTACTCAATGTGTGTGTGTGTGTGTGTGTGTGTGTGTGTGTGTGTGTGTGCGCCATGACGATGTACTGACCAATCCCATCGCTGTTCTCGTCAGTTTCCCTCTCAAACTCTGTGCAGTCATTCCAGGAACCAGACCCACGACGTGTCTAACTCTGACAGATTAAGTTCAAGAGTTGGCCAACTCATTTTAACAGCTCAGCTATTAAAAGACCCCCTCTTACACACATCAACGAGCGATTTAAAAACACACACACACGCCTTCTGTCTCCTTATTCACTGAACAAGCACTGTCTTGTGTTCAAACATATAGCGTCATCTGTGTTTTATGTTATTGTTTAATGTTTAATGCTAATAGATGGTGGTGGTGCCAAGATATGTGTGTGTTTGTGTGAATCTTTAGCTATAACAGCTCTAATAGATTGTAAAATGGATTTTAAGAGACTTTCAGCTTAATTTCTTTATTTTTCTGGCATGTATAAAAAGAAAAGCTCTTACTGTGATGCTCCTGTTTAATTTAGCAGCACATTACAATGGGGCGTAACTCTGCTGTGGTCTTTAACTTATATCTGTGGTTTGCGACTCGCTCCGGCACCTACTTACACTGTTTCTGGATGTGGGTGCGACTTCTTTACTCTCTACGTCCAATGTAATTTTCCCTCCTTTTTTTTTTTTTTCTTCCCCTCTCCTACAACGTTTGTGCATTTGTTTCCTCACTGCTGTTGTTTTCTGTTTCTGCAAACAGATTCCACAACATTCTTTACCCCCTGGGAGAATGCCTGCGTGCCTTTGAACGCCCCTCTGCACACTCACCACAACATACGAAGTCTTCCTACACACACAAAACATGGGAGGACACACTCATTGCACCCATAAGCATGCGGACACACACATGCAGAAACGGTGCAACATAAAGCATCAAAGACGCACATTAAACACACACACGCCTACACTTTGTTTGAAGGTCTGCCCGTTGGGTCCCAGTTGCAGTGTGAGTGTGTGACTGGATTGTTAACTGGTTTCGTTCTGGAGTTATTCCACCTTTAACCCATCAATCTCCTCCCTCCCTCTCTCTCTTTCTCTTTCCTCGCCCACTTCTCCCTTTTTCTTCTCTTTTTTTTTATTAATAACTTTTCTTTCTGTATGGTTTTTCACTTATGTCAGCCACTCCATTCCACCACCAAACTGGGAACCCTGCCACCCCTTCTTTTATTTCTTAACACATTATCCTGAACAAATATCTGCTTTTGGTTGCGTATTCAAGTTAGCCTTCAGAGATCTGCATTTAGCAACCCAATTTTTATAATTTTTTTTCAAGTGATTTTTAAATGGTAATACTGGCGCAAGAGACATGAAAGTGAAAGTTTTATATGGTGATGTAATCTAGTATTGTGGCAAAAAAAAGTTGTGAAATAGATGTGTGGTTGTTATAACAAAGTAAATCTACACAGTTTGACCAACAAAGTTAGAAATATTGTGTGGCTGCAACTGACAATTATTTTCATGTTTGATTAATCTATTGATTTATATTTTGAATATTTTTTTTTAGTTTGTAAAATGTCAGAAAACCGTGACAAATTATGCTTCATAGTGAGCTCATTGTTTAGTTGTCCTGCGACTAGCAACTATCTGGTGAACATAGTGGAGCATTTAGCAGCTAAAGAGTCAGATATGTCCCTCAGGAGTTGGTAGAGACCAAAAACGGAGCTAAAAGAGAGAATACTGGACTGGCAGTCGCCAGGTGGCCACAAACACGACTCCAAATGAATGATAATGTTTCTCTGTAACTACTGGATGTCTAAATTAGCAACTGTTTGCTAACAAGTCAAGCTTAAAAGGTGATAATATTATGTCTGTGTTGTGTTTCACCTTGTTTCTGCTGCCAGAAAAAGAAATCAGCTATTGCAGGTTTAAAACTTTGCCTGGTGTTGTTGTAGCTCAGGCTCTATAGGCTCCTTCTGATGTGGATTTTTTTAAAGACAAACGTACAATAAACCAGTAGCTGATATTGAGTCGACCTTTAACATATCCAAACAAATAATATTTCCTCCAAAATTAGAAAGGCCTTTTAATAGGGGTGTAATAACACACAAAATTCACAGTTCGGTATGTACCTCGGTTTTGGGGTCACGGTGCAGTACGTTTTCGGTTTTACATTTTATTTTGAAAAATGTAAACCTTCAACAGTGGCTCATTGGCCATAATTTTTCCTGTAACAGTTAATGCACTCAAAAACTGGATTATTGTCAATAACAAAAAAAAAATAATACACACTGCTATATAGGGGTGTCACAATTCTCAAATTTTTTTTTTATTTTTCAGCACTGACCGCTATGCCATCGTTAGACTGTCGAGGACCGCCATCATTTTTATTTATTTTTTGGAATGTACCACACTAAGGCCATATGGTCAAATTTTAAATTCATTTAAAATTAATAACTAACTTATTTCAGTTGAGAACAATCTGTTCAACATAAAAATAAAAGTCACAGCTTGAGTTTCCTCACCTGTCAAAAGCCATCAGGATTAGAATTCCTAATCACCACTGTAGTTTTTCTGTCAACGATGCGTTCATTGGTCCGGCAGTGGCCATGGTGTCTCGAAGTGTAGCTGCAGGCTACCACTAAGCTACGCTGTGTCTTTGAATTGTTTTTATTATTTTTTTCTTTGGACACGCGTCGGATGTGCGCGAGGGGGCGGGGTTTGAGAGAAAAAAAAATACTGGGAGAATCGTCGAAGGTCGAAATCAAAAGCTCATTTTGATTTTAGATTTAGAATCAAAATCGTGACACCTCTGCTCCTATAGCATTAATTATTACTTTGGCACTGTCCAGTCTGTTTTTGTCTCGTTACGCTAATTGACACATTCAGGTGATGCCTTCCTAAATGTCATGTTTGAAGTGTTTCCACAGACATATCCGAATTCAGTTGAACGTCGACATACAGTTTGACACTAACATTGTGGTTTCCCGGTATCGCTGCCCATTTTCTCAGCAAAAATGAGCAACGATACCAGGAAACCGTAATGTTCCCATACAGTGGCTCTAAATGTCACGGGAGGATCCTCCAGCTCTGGTCTCTCATTTGTGTTAGCCATTCGGAGGCAGCAACACTACATGAGCTTGACTAACCGGGCTAAGCCGACTAACAAGGACCGTTTTGGTGAGTTTTATTTTGTTTCTGTCCAGTTTGAATGAAATGTGTTTCACGATGGTCTGAGATGCCTGTGCTCTAGTGCGACATTTAGTGGCAGTGAATGTCACATACAGCTCCTTTTTTATTTATTTATTTATTTTTTAAGAGAGCTCTTATCAGCCAGCAGGAACCTGTTTGAAGAGGTCTTACAGGGTAGGTAGTGTTTGCTAAGCAGCTAAGTGCAGGTAGCAGACATGCTGGTGTGTTCATTTCTCACAGAATCAAATCCTCTTTTCCGTTATAGTTCATGGTTATGCAAATAATCTCTGTAGCATTTCTTATGGTAATATATTCATTTGAATGAAGCATGTGCTTGTCATGTACAGTAATGTATTGATTTTCCTCGTAAATCTGTTTTTGGCACTTGCTGAATATGATCAAAAAGCCACAGTAAATCAGGTCAGACTAGCATAATGACTTGGACTATGTGTTCAGGGAGAAATACTGGAGGTAGATGTTAATGATATCTGACATGTATTAAAGGTCGAGAATAAGCAAATTGCTAACTTTAGCGGGCACTGTAGGAGACGCTGGCAACAATACGTCTGGTGCTAATGTTACTGCATAGTGTTATCATGTACCCATCTCTGACCTGACTGGCATACAAATATGTGTGTGTGTGTGTGTTATGTCAAGCCTTTTAGATAGCTTTGGCTTCAAGGATCAGAATCATCGAGTACAGGAGGGTGAGAACACATTTGGCATTCAAATCTGTGTTGAAAAGTGTTTGTGTGTGTGTGTGTGTGTGTGTGTGTATCCTCTATCTCACCCATTCACTCCTTGACCTCTCTTATATCTCATATCCAATACTGTCTCATGAGGCATTATTCAAATACTTAAACCCAGATAGCCCAAGCTTCCAACCTATTTATTTCATCTGATGGGGAGCGCTTCACACAGCCCGGCCCTGGAAGGCATACTGAATAAGTGTGAAATGTCTCACAGAATATCAACTGCTGCATCTTCTCCCCTCCAATATCTTCTACCCCCAAATCCCACACTGCTTAAATCACTTTGCAGACAAGAGAGATCCCGAGATGACAAAAAAGTGGAATTCTTTGCAAATACAATGGCTGGTATTTTCTCCTCTCAGCTATTTTCTAGAAAAGAGGAGTGGACTATTTTTCTGTTTTTGTCTTTTGTAGTCTTTTCATTTCTTTCATGACAGTTATCAGGCTTGCATAACTGCTTCTGCTCAAATGATTATGGACATTTTGTTGATGAAATAACTGTCTGTTCAAGTGTGTATTCTGTTGTGTAAACTAATTTACTTTAAATTAAAGTATCTCTAATACTTTACATGGGCTTAAAGCTGCAACAATACATTGATTAATTGATTAGTCGATTGAAAGAAAATTAATATGCAACAATTCTGATCGATTAATCGTTTATCATTTTTTCAAGCAAAAACACTGAACATTTGATTTGTTGGTTCTCAAATGTGAGAATGTGTTGCTTTTAAGTCTTACATTATAGTGAATTGAATATTTGGGGGTTTTGGACTGTTTGTCGGACAGAACAAGAAGTTTCATTATGATGATGACCTTGTGATGGACATTTGTCACTGTTTTCTTAATCAATTTTATTCAAGAAAATAATTAAATGACAGTGCAAGTAATTGTTAGTTGCAGCCCTACATGGGCTTGGTTTCCAACTATGTTGTGTGTTTGATTCCTCATGACTACAGGGTCTTAAAATGTACAGCTTTTGCTGTATTGCTTGTAGCCATAATCAGCCCTGGATCAATGATACCACACTGGCCAAACTAGTAGCCAAAAAGCAGGGGTTGTATCATTTTCGAGGACCAGACATTTAAACAACAAACTCTCAAATTAAACAACAAAATAGGTTTTTCCTTATTGCCCTTTAGAACGACACAAAAGCGTTTTCTGATCTGACGCCCCTGTCAGCAGGATGACATCATTTGTCTGTGCCTTTCAAAACAAAATCAGATTTATGATTTGATAACACTATGGTTAAAGTTTGGTTAGGTGTAGGCACAAAAACGACTTTGTTAGGTTTAGGGAAAAACCGTGGTTTGGGTTACAATTACTTCTTCACTAAGGTGAGAGGACCTTTGTCATGGTTACAATAACTTGGTGACTAAGGCTCATGGTCGAGAGAGAGTAACTGACATCACACAGACACTGTGAATATTTTACAAGCACAGACCAGGTAAAGCAACCGTGAACACACCTGGTTGTCATTTGGTACCATGTTGGTTCAATTCACTCCTTTTAACTCCACACGCGGCTCACCTGCTGTTGTGAAAACAGAATCACAGCCTGTATGTGTCAGTCCCTGTATCAGACAGCAAGAGAGAAACAGAAGAGGCGAGGCAAGCCTGTGTGTGTGTGTGTGTGTGTGTGAATATCTGAATGCCAGATATGGCTGAAGAAGAACAAAATGAAGACTTTGGAGTGGCCTAGTCAAAGTCCTGACCTGAATCCTATTGAGATGCTGTGGCATGACTTTAAAAGGGCAGTTCATGCTCGAAAACCCTCCAATGTGGCTGAATTACAACAATTCTGCAAAGATGAGTGGGCCAAAAGTCCTCCACAGCGCTGTAAAAGACTCATTGCAAGTTATCGCAAACGCTTGATTGCAGTTATTGCTGCTAAGGGTGGCCCAACCAGTTATTAGGTTTAGGGGGCAATCACTTTTTCACACAGGGCCATGTAGGTTTGGATTTTGTTTTTCATTTAAAAACTGCATTTTGTGTTTACTTGTGTTATCTTTGACTAATATTTAAATTAGTTTGATGATCTTAAACATTTAAGTGTGACAAACATGCAAAAAAAAAAAGAAATCAGGAAGGGGGCAAACACTTTTTCACACCACTGTATATCATTTGAATCCTTTTTAAGTTGTTTCTTTTAGTTAATTTAATTTGGGGAGTGGTTCATCTTGGTTGTGATGTATCTTCATCATGGTTTTTTTTTTTTATTACAGAAAAGACCATGCGACTCATCTAAGACACATGTAGAGACACATAACAGCCTCGATCTTGTACGTTTTTTCAAATTAGAAAAAGATGGATTTCTGGAGAATTTTATCCAAAATACAATGAATGCTGGTAAGTATGATTTATACTTCTAAGGCCTAACAACTTGTCATCCATATTTAGGCCAAAAAATACAAGTTGGCGTATCTACAGTGCATGTCTGTTATGTGTGTGTGCATGGATGCTGGTGTGAACAAGCAGCTTCTCCTCTTCCCTCAACACCTGACAGTGAAGTCATTCATCCATTTTTTCCTCCTCTCCTCCCCTGTTCTTCAGGGAAAGAGAGACCAGAGAAGACCAGTAGGAGGACCAGTCAGTCAGACAGACTGGTACTCGGGGTTTGTGGGCACCCATTTGAGTTGCAATGACACCTACACGGCCGCAGGCATGTTGGTGTAATGCACTCTCTCCTCAGTTTCACACGGGAGAGGGTTCATTATGGCAGAATGAGGACCATTGTGCTGGTTAGACTGCAGTGCCACCTGATGCCACCCTAGGGCGACCAGGCTAAGACATCTAACAAAAGATGGTGATTGAAAAGGTGAGGGTGAATGACACAGGTGGATGTAGGTACAAAAAGAGGAGAGCAGAGGAGAAGGATGACAAAATTGATTCCAATTGACTGATGCTGGCTGATGCATTTCATCAATATTCCATCCTTTTTTCTTAGAAATACAAACAGGAAATGCAGGGAGAGAAAAAGGGATACAACATACAAAAAAAGATCCTCGGTCATTACAGTTATATGGAATGCGTCTTAACCACTAGACCACTGGATGCCCCATTATTCATTACTTTTTTTAAGGTGGTAATCCACCTTGTCTGTTCACTATATTTGCCTACTAGAGCCCAACCAGTATGGCCAACAGATATTAAACTGTAAACTAAATAAATAGATTAAAGAAATTAAAATCGAATACAAATATAACAGTCAATATTCAATTTATACACAGACACTATACAAGAACAAATTATTTTTGCCAACTATGCCATTAGATTTGGTTAAGTTGTTGTGACACAGATGTGTCTTGATGCAGGATATTTTACAGTTAAGTATCAAAGATGATAGTTAACAGTTACTGTAAGATGAGAAACAGTCAGTTTCAATTACATTTATTACTGTTGCATGGCCTAGAACTGACATCATCTCACTCAAAGTTTCTGTATGACAAAATCTTGGGAGACTAAAACTGCAAGACCATCTTAGGTGAGTTAAATTATTCTTTCTGATGACATTTTTACGGGGAAAAAAAGTCAGAATGTAATGAGACAAAAGTTATAATATTACAGAATAATGATAATGAAACAGAGGTGCTCACTGGTGAAACACAAGATCAGATCCCCCATATTTCTCATTTTGGAACAAACGTTTTCATAACGTTACATTTTTCTCAAAATATTACTACGTGATTCTCGAAATCATTTTTTTTTTTCTCTAAAAGTGACCTCTGTCATGACACAGTCATGACACACAGGTTTAATAACTGACACCACTAAACATGTTGAGTAACTGACAGAATTTTTAAAAGGTAGACAAAATGATTTATGGTTATTAATACATGACCAGTTGAAATATTAGAAGCCTGTGACTATGAAGAGGAGTCATCATGCCAACCCAACTCTGCTCTGTACTTGTTCCACTCTCTCTGTCTCTCTCTGTGTGTTTATACTGTAGCAGAAATATCACTCCATGTTATTTTTACCGCAGGTGGGTGTCTGTTTTTTTTAAGTGTGTATGGCACCTACGGCTGTGCTCACTCGCCCATAGCCAGTCCTGTTCCCTGCGTCATGTGTTTATTCAGTTCCCAATCTCTGAGGTAGGACAGATATGAGTGTAGGAGGCATCTCAAATTGCCTTTCCTCTGTCTTTGTTCTTCCCTTCCATCTCTGTTTTCTCCCTGTCCAGGTGAGACATACCGAGTCCAAATAGCTGATATGAAGCTTTCCTTTTAGATTTTGGTGTGTGTGTGTGTGTGTGTGTGAGATGAAGTGGAAGAATGTTTGTATGAACATAGATCTTTTGTCAGACTGAAAGGAGTCTGTTGTGTTTGTGCATCTGCATCCAAATAACCCCCCTTTATGTTTGACTCTGTTGTTATGCAGTGGTAGTAATGCAGTGGTAATTAGCAGGTGTGTGTGCACCATATAGTGTGTATAATTCTATAGTATACGTGGTGTGTGTGATGTATTATTTGTAAAATGCCGACCGGGCCTTTGGGGCGCTTGATTGAATTTGATATGAGTGCTGCATTTTTTCCCCTTTGCTGCAATATATTCATGTTAAAGCTGGATCAATACATATTATTTTTTTAGCCCCCCCCCTCACCTTCTCTCACTTCCATCTCTCTCGTCCTCGCTCAGAAATGTGCATGTTGGCTCGTCCTACCACGTCCCGCTGCCAGTGTTGAGAGCTCACACACATCGACCTCACTCTAATAAGTTGGCCCAAGCCTCAGCAATTCTGCACCCCCTCCCTGGGAGTTAGAGAAAAAGAGGGAGGAAAACCTGTTGGGGGTTTAGCTCCCATAAAGTGCCGCAGGGCTATGCTATGGTGCACTGCACTAGGCTCAGTCATGTGAGAGCAGTGACTGATACACACCGACAGCTGCGTGGGATCTGCACGCACGCACACACACACACGCACGTGCGCGCGTTCAGCCACCGTCTGATACATTGTCTGGCTTCGCTGTACTGCAGTTTGAACACAAGCCGCGATATGAGGCGTAATATCACACAGACATACTGTACAATCTCAAATCCCACAACCTTGGAAGCACCTTGCTGATGATGCAATGTTTCTGTGTTCAGTGTGACACACACACACACACACACACACACACACTGATATGAATGTGGACATTGGTCACTGTATCACATACTGTAATGGCAGTGCATCAACTGATGGAGATTAACCAGTGTTAATATCTCACCGTTTGTACCCGTTCAGCAATTTCAGTTCAACACACAAAAAGAGAGGTTAACCTGGCAACACACACACACACTGCCTAACTCCTAACTGTGTGTTCAGACCGCCACTGGCGAGAGCTTGGAATTTCGCTCTGGCTGCCCTGCCAACAACACTGTAGAAAGATTCGTGGATGCTCTGACGTAGCTGAAATTGGTGGCAAAGTTCATTCAAATGCTTGGTAACAAAATACAAGCGCAGGACTTCTAAATTGCGATTGGTTGCCGCTGAACCGCGTCATAGCTCATTACCATAAAGTTAACCAGACTTCAACTTCCCTTGACGGCCACACTGTCCAAGATGTGCCACCGCGCATTAAGCATTAAAAACGGTCTTAAAACTTAAGTTTGGCTGTGTTAAACCTGCAGGTCCCTAATCAGGAATGCATTCACAGTAGTAGAAGTATTTTCCCTGTTAGCTGTTTAGGTGAAGTAACTGGTAAATTTGACATTAGATGATTTAGTGAAAGCACCAGAGCAATTCAGTTAAATTTTATTTATATAGCGCCAATTCATAACAGAAGTTATCTCATTGCACTTTTCCTATAGAGCACGTCTAGACCCAACAAATCCCACCATGAGCAAGCATTTGGCGACAGTGGCAATAAAAAAACTTCCTTTAAGAGGCAGAAACCTTGGACAGAACCAGACTCAATGGTGGGCGGCCATCCTCCGCTGCCGTGTTAGGTTGAGAGAGAGAGATTGTATTTTATTAATAGAATAGTAATTGTAGTGTTGATAATATTAATATAATTAATAATATTAGTAATAATAGGAATCACAGCTATAGGAATAATAATGGCAGTATTAGTAACAGAGCCAATAACAACAGCTGTAGTAGCAGTTGTCGAGCAGGAACATGGGGGCAGCAGGTGGCCCACAACCACAGATCCAGACTCTGCAGCTCCGGAGGCAGAAATACCTGCTGAAAGCGACAGAAGGAGAGAGGAGAGAAACGAGAAAGCACAGAACTACGGAAGAGAGAAGATGTCGAGTTAGTAACATGCAGTAATGGGATAAAAATGCATACAGATGGAGAGGGAGAGAAGGAAAGAGGTGCACCATGGGAAGTCTCCCGGCAGTCGAGGCCTATAGCAGCATAACTAAGGGATGGTTCAAGACTCACCCAAGCCAGCCCTAACTATAAGCTTTATCAAAGAGGAAAGTCTTAAGCCTACTCTTAAATGTGGAGATGGTGTCTGCCTCCCGAACCCAAATTGGGATTGGATTCAGATCCCAGCAGATCTTTTCATTGCTCTGCACTGGTCTGTAGCCGGGTTTCTATGCGTAAATTTAAACCAAATTTCCAGAAAATCTGCAAAAAATAAATGCATGTGCTTTGCCATCCAGTATTGTAATGTGAATAGTAGAAGTTGGGCTCATTGAGATAATTAGTGGTTGCCCTAATTCTCTAGTCAGTTGCCACTGCATGAGAAGAGGGCGCAACAAGATGACTTGATTAAAAGAGCGCCAGTCAAACCTCAAACAAACAAAAACAATGTAGAAAACATGATGGAAATATGGCTTTTACGTTAGTTTAATGTATTAATGTGGGGAAGGTTACAGTCTCCGCATCGCACCACACAGATCTGATGATTCGTCTCTTCAGTGGAGTGGATACTTTAGTGGATGTTTAAGTCACATGCTTCACGTACGTCATGATTTGTTTGCTAAGTCTGTTTCCATTGCACTTTTTCACATTTTGCTTTTATCAATACATCAACTTTTCCACTTCAGCCAAGCATAGAACCTTTTTGCAGTATTTAGAGTTTTATCGAGTTTCCGGCATTCCCACTCATAATAAAAACATGTGTGCATATTATGCTTCTGGGAACAGATGAGGCACCCATTTTTGTGGTGATTCAGTGTGATTATTATTTTTTTTTTTCTTTTTCTTTTCTTTTGTCAAGTGAGGCTTCAAGTGTGTCACCTTTTCTTGGTTCTCCAGATTTTAGCTAGATAACCATGAACAGTTGAGCTTATCTAATGGGATCTTAACATGGATTCTAGGGGTTGGACGATATGGATAAAATTCCCCATTAATCATGGTACGTGTCATTTTACATCAGATATCAGTATATATTGTGATATAGTAAAATTTCTGGAAAGTCAGTTAAGAAACAATTTATGGATACAATAATCAGCTACGTATAGCTATCTCTATAGTTTTTGGTTGATCCAGAGAACAAAATACCTGACAAATCTAGTTACTTCATCAGATTGATTCAAAAATCCAATACTCTGCTCAGTGATTTGCATCAATCTTCCCCAAAACCTTAATGGATTCATATGTGCAGATGACTTAACCCTAAATTGGACTCTGCATTGAACTTAAAACAGGAAATTCATTAGGCAGTTATTAGCTTTTGACTTGATAACAGTAGCATGTACAGGATGTTGTAATCTGAATGTGTGAGAAAGCAGACTATTAAAGTGTTGTATTATTTGTACTAAGTCACTGTGTATTTCTTGACCTCTGTATCAAACAAAACTACATGTATGTGTGTTTATCCATGTCTGTAGATCCTATATAGACTGAAAAGTGAAGTGAATTGCTCTGAAATATATTGTGTGTGTGTCGATACCCATCAGAGGTTGTTTTGTAGCTTCAAATGTAGTTTCAAAGCCTTATCATTGCTAAGCAGAGGCCATATAGTGTAGTAGCTGCTTTGAACTACCAACAGATCTGTTTCTAGCCACTGAACCTGCACCAGACGTATCACTGCACGGCCTCCTTCAGTTTAATCACCCTATTGACCATGCAGCAGCCCTGTCAACACTTCTGTTTCTCACACACACACACACACACACACACACACACACACACACACAGCTTTAAGCTGACAGAGTCCGTCTATGTCTCTGGCATACATCCTACAGCTTTGGAAATTTCTGTGGCGCAGTACTTGTAACATAAATTGTAATCCACTTTCTTTGCAGGTTATCTGCAGGTCGTGTCAGTCAGATCATAAAAAGATTCCATGCTGACAGGACAGAGAGGAGTGGATAATCTGTTATGTTAGTTTTAGATAAGATCAAAACATCTTATCATTGTAGAAGCTCGCAGGTGGATAATTGATGAATATGACATCAGAGTTGATTTTATTAGAAATCAACCTGTGCTGCGACACATAAGGCACATAAACTTGGTAGAAAAGAAAGTTCTGATACATGGCAGTCAAATGGAAATTGCAAATTTAACCCCCCTTCATTCAGCCTTGTTTGGCACCTTTTAGACTGTCCTTACCCCACATGCATGGTATCCTTTCTTTTTCAGCTCAAACTCTGCTATAAGTCTGACTTCTTTCAGTTTAACTAAGTATAAAGCTGCCAGCAACCCAAAGTGCAAGAAAAATGACACAGGTGCCTAAAAACATGTACAAATCGTTAGTGATCACTCAAAACAGTTCAAAGTTGTAAAAACTATTAAGCAATAAAACTAGAATACAGCCCATTTACATGTAATAAAACATGCAACATCACATCACTATATCTCACACACGTTATGAACACATGGTGATTACACTGAACTACGCAGGGTTGGACAGAGGGATTTGGAGAAAGAAGACAGATTTAATTTACAAGTTTGGAATGAGATAGAGGTAAACAATGTAATCATGAGTCTGTTGATTCAGGAGTGGTCTAGTTCTACACACAGGCAGGCACACACACACACACACACACACACTCACGCCCTTTGAACTCAATAAAACTAGACCAGTTCACTTCCTTTGCCAACATCTTAAGTGTGTATGTGTTTGATTGTGTGTTGATCAATTTGGCCCAACAAGCTTCAATATAATGCGCTTCGTGCCTCTTTACTTTTTGCTTTAAGAGTCAGTACTGGTATTACTCCCACTGGGCCAAAGGTGTGTGTGTGTGTGTGTGTGTGTCAGGTTGTGTGTGGCAGTTGTTTGTGAACTTCATTGATCGCCTCTTGTACCTGTTGGCACAAGATGACTCCACTAAGCCTGTATACAAGGTCCCCACTGACCACACACACACACACACACACACACACACACAAAGGTATATTCATTACATATTCAGTTTCTGCCTGCAATGAATCATTTTATCTTTTACTAAGCAGAATATTATGTATGCATATTCTGTCAGTACAGCCTGTAATCGCTTATTTATATTCTACTCCATGCAGCAAGAATCACACACTCTCTCTCTCTCTCTCTCTCTCTCTCTCTCTCTCTCTCTCTCTCTCTCTCTCTCTCTCTCTCTCTCTCTCGCACAAAACACACACACACACCTCAGAAGTATCAGCAACAATCACCAGTGCAAGTAGCTATGGCCTGTGTGAGGGGCTAGCTAAATCAAAGAAGATTGATTAAATCTGTGTGTGTGTGTGTGTGCACACTTATACCAGTGACGCCCACTTGCTTTAAGATAGATGGGTATCATTAACCTCAAATTAATTAGAATACTTTGCATTCCCTTGCTCTCGCTCCCTTTTTTTCTTCTCTTTTCTAGTTGAAATGTATTCAAAAGGAATCGCACTCCCTGCAGTGAGAAAACAGTGCAGTGACAGACAAGGGTGTAGCAGGTGAACATGTATAATACAGTGAGAGTACATTCAAACTGGCACGGTATGTTGTTTTAAAGCCAAAAGTTAAATCATCTCAGCTCAGAAAGCAGGAAAAAACAGTCCAAGGCTCCATAGATAAGAGGCTGGAAAGTTTCTTAGCTCCGAATGGCAGATATAGTATATAAGATGGGGTGTATCGAAGAAAAACAGAGCTCCTACTCCGCCTGTATGTCTGTATTGTGTTTGGCAATCATAAAAGATCGATGTTCGATGTTATTGAAAAGGGATAAAAGTTCTCCAAGCTAGTGAGCTTGCTAACGATCAAGTAGCAAGCATGTTAGCTCCTGTCTCATAATTGTCTAAAAAACATGCCTCTTTTGTCGAGCAGTTTATACTTTGACAGAAGTTTAAATAAAAGTGGATGGTGCAACACAGCTAATAAGCTACGTTAGCTTCCTCCATTTTCAACTGTATCCTGGACTGTCAAGACAGTTTGCTATTGGTCAATAGCATTAATTCGTTCACCCAAGTTGAACTCAATGCAAAAAGATGTACTTCATTACATCATGGTTTGCAGTACCATAAATGTCCCACCAGTTTTACTAAACGCAGGTGGACTTCATCTCTCTTAATTTGAGTTCTTGTTTTTATTTTCAAAAGTTTCTGTATTACAGTGTTTTTCAATCTGAAATTGTAAGAACAGGTCACTTTTTCCTGCTTTTTGTGTCTTGACTTTGGTTGACACGCTTGTCTTCAGTAGAGCCCCAGGTAGCATTAGGTAGCTCCCTGTTACCTGCATACCAGTATACGTCAAGGACATGTATGCACACATATCTTCTTATGTAACCATGTAGATAGCATCATGGTATCTACACTTAATGCTTAATAGCTCGCCTGCATAGACGTAAGCAAACATAGGCTGACACGTGGAACCCACTGGTCTCAAGATAACCTATGTGTACAGTAAATCCACTATTGTAGAAAAACAACTTTTCTATCTTAAGACTTTTATTAAAGGGACAGTTCACCCCAAAATCAAAATATACCTGTAGTGCTACTTATCCATCTAAATTGTTTTGGTGCGAGTTGCCGAGTTTTGGAGATATCGGCCATAGAGATGTCTGCCTTCTCTGGAATATAATGGAACTAGATGGCACTCAGCTTGTGGTGTTCAATGCACCAAAAAAAAAAAAAAAAACATTTGAAAAACTCAACTGTTACGTCTCTATCCAGAAATCATGACCTGCTTACTCAAGATAATCATAATATAATCATAATTATTAATATAATAATAAACAGACCTTGTTGTGAGCAGTTTCAGGTCGGAACTATTTTCTTTCTACCAAACTACACCCGGCAACCATATCACCGCGCAGAAGGAAGCGTGCAACAATAACAAATAGCAACGTGTGTGTGTGTGTGTGTGTGTGTGTGTGTGTGTGTGACACTTTGGATAAGTATTATTCACTTGGATCAGTGGACTAGAAGGAGTGAAGGTCCCTGGGGTCCCACAGAGCAGAGCCTGGTCAAACAGTCATCTCATTGTGCCCTGAAAACATGAAATATTCTGTAGATGAGATCCTTCATTCTGTGCCCAGAGTGAAATCAGCTCTCTGCATTCTTGTATAGACAGCATGTCTAGACAGATCCTGTAGTAAAGAGTAAACATCCATGAATGAAACTTTCAAACTCTCCTCAGGTTTCTATATGACATCATGGGATTTCAATCCAGGATCACAGAAAGAGGTGCATCCTAATGTGGTTTAACCAAAAGGACACAAATTTGTCAATATTTAACTCTCGCAAACTGCTGCGGCTTCCAGAATGTGTGTTCTGATGCAGCATTAACCTTCAGTACATTGCAATGTGGCCGTAGGGATGACATTGCTGGTCTGGTGGCCTGTCACGCTCTCCATTGGTCGGTCCACCACTTCGGTCCAGTCTAAAATATTAAAACTATTGCATGGATTGTGATTAAAATTTTGTACAAACATTCATGGTCCCCAGAGGATGAATCCTACTAACTTTGGTGATCCCCTGACTTTACGTCTAGCGCCACCAGCAGGTGTGAAATATCTCAACATCCACTAAATAATACTGATATGCAAGTGTAGGTAAGTGGTGAATGTGGCGGTCTATTTCATTTGCATGGTAGCATATCATCAACTCTAAGTTGGGCAATTTTTTTTTTTTAGTGCACACTTCGAACTGTGGCACAATGGATAGTAACTCGTATCGATTATTGCATTGTCTGAGTGGGGCAGAGTTCACCATTTTGGTGATACAGGAAGCCATCAACAACTCGAAGCCTTTACTACCTGAAAGCGTATGAGTACACATTTGTTGCATTCATATACATATACTGTATATAACCACCCACTTCATGTATATCTGTTTGATATTGATTTCTTTGCACTATTTGTTTCGTTTACAGAAATACTTGACTTGTGTATATAGACATTGTATGATGTTGGTCATTGTTGCTTTTTATATATATTTATATATACACCTATTTATTTATTTATTTATTTATTTTCATCAACTTGTATGTATATAATGTTTATTTTTACCTGTCTTTGTTCAGCTTTGTTGGCCTTGTTTTCAGCTGAATGTCAGTTTCTGTATCTATTTCTGTGTGTACACATACTTGGCCAATAAAGCTGATTCTGATTGTCAGTGAGGAGACATTAAGGTGAATGATGTCTTCTTGAAGCCATAGCACATGAATGCAGTGTCACTCCCTCGCTGTCTCCGTTACATAACCACTATGTGACTGAACCAGTTATATTATTGTCCTGCCGTACTCCATGACAAAAGACAGCTGCAGCACTCTGACCTCTTGTTACACTATTGGTGACCTCAGACTGGGACCAGTACAGTCACACATTGCTTCTCAGCTGCTGGTTTGACTCGACTCACATGATCACAAGATTCACCCCCTGAAGGGACAGACCTCTGCAGTGATAATATGGGAAAGCTGACTTTTACTAAAGATTGAACATGTTTTGGAAGACAAATCACTCAAATTATTCATTTGTGTTCTTGGAAATATTTGGTGCTAAACCTCACTGAACTCTTGCCTCAGGCAGTTTGATCATTACCTCAGCATATCTGTTTCTTGCTACTGACCTTTGATGGAAATATTGACCTAATGTTGCCAAAACATCCAACAAAAAAAACCACCAGAGTGAGACAAAAAATATTTTTAAGGGTTTATCAGTGTTACTGGTCAATGTTTAAAATCCACATGTGTCAATGAATGGAGAGGACTCGAAAGGTATCAAGTACTGAGTAGCTATTACTGGATTAAAATGAGCCCAATTTTTTGTCAATGGAATGACTGACAGGTTCATAGCCTGTTTGAGCATCACGATCAGAAGCTCAAATCTGCAGCCGTGCTGTTTTTAGCCATTTAGCAATGTCGATCGGTCAGTCCACCACTTGTTACCTCACTATTGGATGGATTGCCATGAGATTTGGTACAGACATTCATGGTCCCCAGAGGATGAATTCTAGTAACATAAGTGGTCCCTGACTTTTCTTTAGTGCCACCATGAGGTTCGCATTTGTGGCTTTGAGTAAAATGTTTCAATAAATATTTTATGGATTGCTTTGAAATTTAGATCACAATGAATGTCCCCCTCATGATGACTTGTAATATCTGTGGTGATCCTCTGACTTTTCATCTAGTGCCATTAATTAATTAATTTCAATTTGTCCAATACCTTGTTTAATGACTAAATACCAAAAAACTGATGACATTTCCATCAGCCTCAGCTGTATTTTGTGTTATGTGCTAATTAGCATGCTAACACACAAAACTAAGATGGTGAACATGTAAACATTTTACCTGTTAAATATCTGCATGTTAGCATTGTCAGTGTGAGCCTGTTGGCATGATAACGTAGATTATGGATATTGGCAACTTTAATCCAAAGATTTCAGTCTAGAACAACTTCTCTCAGTCAAACTCTTGTTTCCATTGGCACAATTCAGAGCGGGTTTCAGAATCATATTTACAGAAAACTTAAAGAGCTTTCTGCTGTTTCCTTTCTCTCAGCTTTTACTGTAGAGTGGAATGCGTCACACAGTATTGTAATATAAATGTTATTGTGCACTTGTGTTTTTTTTCCCTGTTAATATCCCCTAGTCTTTTTAGAATGCACTGACGTAACTGGTCAGCTAAATGGATTTGCCAAGGAACCAGAGTGGAGCATTTTCATTGTCACCTGTCCAAGTGCTTTAGCTCCGTGATTATTTGGGAGATTGAGGGCTCGGTGGGGGCATTCCCAAAATCATTTCCACAAGGCCATGCAACACTGTTGCCAGATCAATATGTGTAGATAGGCAAGGTTTAGAAATAGGGATTATACTGGGTTTTTTGGACCTTAGTGGGGATGTTACACCACAAAACCTGCTTTTATTGCCTGCTCTAGTGTAAGATTTGTTAACACCCCCCCCCACACACACACACCTAATAGATCTGCTAGTTTAATCATTTCAGCACACTCCCCCTCTCCTTGCTTGTGCACTTTGTCTCTCTCCACTTCTCCATCACTTTTATTTCAACACTGCTTTGCTAAATGCTTTCTTTGTTCCTCCTGTGTGTGTGTGTGTGTGTGTGTGTGTGTGTGTGTGTGCGCGAGTAAACTTGATTGAGCTAATCTCATCTCACATGAAAAAGCTAAAAAAGTTAATCCCTTTAATGGAATAAAAGTAATTTCTGTGTGTGTATGTGTGTCTTGCAACAACGCTGAGCCTCGTTTGTCCCTGTGTTTGTGTACTGACAGTATGACTGTTGGTGCTATTAAGCAGAACTCCCAACTTCATTTCAAATTCAATTAACACTTTTTTATGCAGTTATTCCTGTGAGACCCTGATTGAAGCTTCTGTTTATCTAAAATATTGTTTTTAGTATATCTAAACTATATTTATATCACTGAATTCATTAAATATTTAGATGAGAACCCTTTCTTGATTACAGAATGTAGCATATAAAGTACATTATTTAAAAAAAAAATTTTTTTTTTATATATATAAAAACTTTGTCCTTCACCCTCCGCGGGTGGTCTCATCCTTCGAGGGTCCTCTACCAGAGGCCTGGGAGCTTGAGGGTTCTGCGCAGTATCTTCGCTGTTCCCAGCACTGCACTCTTCTGGACCGAGATGTCTGGTGTTCTTCCAGGGATCTGCTGTAGCCACTCCTCCAGTTTGGGGGTCACTGCCCCGAGTGCTCCGATGACCACGGGCACCACTGTCGCCTTCACCTTCCAGGCCTTCTCCAGCTCTTCTCTGAGCCCTTGGTACTTCTCTAGTTTCTCATGTTCCTTTTTCCGGATGTTGCCATCGCTTGGTATCGCCACGTCAACCACAACGGCTTTCCTCTGCTGTTTGTCAACCACCACGATGTCAGGCTGGTTCGCCATTACCATTCTGTCAGTCTGGATCTGGAAGTCCCTCTGTCTGTCTGTCTGTCTGTCTGTCTGTCTGTCTGTCTGTCTGTCTGTCTCTCTATCTATCTATCTATCTATCTATCTATCTATCTATCTATCTATCTATCTATCTATCTATCTATCTATCTATCTATCTATCTATCTATCTATCTATCTATCTATCTATCTATCTATCTATCTATCTATCTATCTATCTATCTATCTCTTTAAACTTAATCACATTATTTTTATCTCAAGATAGTTGATGTGTAACAGATTTTATCATAGGAACACACAAGAAGCTTAATAAGCAAAGTGCGAAGGCTCTTATTAAAATAATTGAAGTGATAGGTGTAGTGGGTGGGTGGTGGCGGTGTGCAATGCAGCTGTATGCTGATGGCTGCAAATTTGACACACACACACACACACACACACACACACAAGTTGATTGGATACTGTCTCAGGCAACTTTTATTCCATTACAGATATTGACACAAAACTGGCCCGCCTGGCAGTAAGCTGTCTCCCTCCTCCTCCTCTTCATCCTCTTGTCTGTCTGAATTTGTTTGTGTGTATTTGAGTGTGTGTGTGTGTGACACTGTAGTGGCTAAATTTCTGAGCGTTCATTGACACTTTCTTATTCTATTATTTACCCTCTCACCTGGGTCTGTATCAGACTCATTTGCTCTCTGTGTTGTTTTTTTTCTCTCTCTCACACTCTGAAGAGTTCTGTTTATGCTCTCTCTCTCTCTCTCTCTCTCTCTCTCTCTCTCTCTCTCTCTCTCTCTCTCTCTCTCTCTCTCTCTCTCTCTCTCTCTCTCTCTCTCTCTCTCTGTGTCTCTCTGCCTCTCTGTGTGTGCATAATGTTCTCTCATGCTCTCTCCACCTCTAGAGGGTTCACACCACTTGTTCGCTCACGTCTTTTCTTTTTTTTCTTTCTGTTTTTTTAATAATTTTTTTTCTCTTACAGTCTTTGGCCCATCACTTTCTCAGGCCAGTTATTGTCACAGCTGTGTTTTCTCAGTTGGATGTCAGTGATGAGTCTGCTGGACAGTGTGTCCTCAGTGTGTGTGTGTGTGTGTGTTTCGGGGCCGGTACAGGGCAGTGCCATGGCGATGCCTTCCCACATCACGACAGGGCTCGTGTGAGAGACAAAAAGGAAGAGAGCAGGAAACACTGGGAGTCATTGTGTCTTTTCTCCCTCAGTCTCACCCCTATTCTCACTGGGACTCCATTGTCTGTCCTGTTACTGTTGCTTCACTTCATCTTAGATTTGGTACCATCATTTGAAAATGAGGAACAAAGCAAAGATGTTGTATCATTATTGACACATTGATGTAATTTATTATCGATATCTAAAAATGTTACTTTGGCTCTCTGGCTCCCTTGCTGGTTGATGATGTTTTCATCTCATCTTGTAACATCCCCTTTGATAAATCCTCTTTCTATCCTCGTTGTATCATGGGCTAATGTACATACTTTGAATGTTGGGTTTTAAACTTTCATGTTTTGTGACATTAGTGGTAGTTCATTTGTCCAGGTTCACCCCGTTGAAAGCCCTGGGGCAATAAATGAGGTGACATGGTTAATTTTGTTTACTATCTCTCTATGAATGGCCTCCATTCCAATCCTGAAAAAATAAAAATATGAAAAATCCCAGCAGAGTCAGCAAATCTGAAATTATAGGGGCCTGTGTTATCTACTGATCACTGGGATACATTTTCACATAAACATGTGAGTGAAGCAGAAAACTAGGCAGTTTGGACCTTCACCAGAGAGGAGCTGAGATGTGATAGATGACTTCGTGAGGACAATAAGTCAAGTGATTTTTTTATTTTACTTTATGCTTAATTTTCCGCTTTTGGTCCTGATTTGTGAGTCTGACATTGTTGTTAGAGTTGAATTGAGCGTCTCAAGAAGTGTCCTGGAGTCCAGCTTAAAATAGTACAAAGTAAGTGTATGGTGGGCCCCTGTGCAAACTAGGGCTGAAACAATTAGGTGATTAATTAATTTTCAGTTGATAGAAAATTAACGGACAGCAATTTTGAGAATTGATTGTTGAAGTCATTTTTCAAGCAAAGATGCAGAACGTGCTGGTTCCAGCTTTACAAATGTGTGGACTTGCTGCTTTTGTCTATGTGATATCATTCTAAATTGGATATCCAAGAGTCCAAAAACAAAGATATTACTTTCTGACAAATTATAGATGAAACGATTTAATCCATTAATCTCAAAAATAGTTACTAGATTTTTCCATCATAATACTGCTGTGCACTGCCTTAATTTCCTACTTCACGCGAATGTGTTTCTGCTGTAGAAGCCTGTTTTAAGTGCTGTAAACTATGAAGTCTGACAACATCAAATGGAGTGCAAAGTGTGATCCCCACTGACTGACTTTATTTTCCTGTTGACAGCCACAGAGGACCTCCTATGAGCATTTGTAACTGGAGTGATACGAGGAACATTTTTAACACATTACTCTAATTTTGATACATTACCTGAACATTGCTCTTTTTGCTTTCAGTGATGCTTTTCATGGATCCTACAAACTGCTATAAACTCCACGAAAGGGCCACAGTGCATGAGGGAATGGTTTTCTCTCCCATTTATTTTCACTCTGCAAGTCATGATGTGTGTCTTTGAATGTGTGCTATGTTGAGCTCAGTGTGGTTTAAGGTACAGTGCACTGCTGTCAGCCACGTCACCTGAACAATTCCCCTAATGGGAATCTGTCCACCAGATCTGCCTCTCTGCTGACATGACACCCTCTCCGCTCGCTGCAGTGTCCTCATTCTGACTCCCCGTATGTGTGTACAGTGTGGGATGGATGGCAAAGAGAGGGGAGTCTTTGTCGACCGTGTTTCTGTAGATTGTGTGTGTTCTTAATCTGTTAAGTCAGGCAAACTATTGCTGTATCATTACTGGGCTCTTCTTATGCTTATTCTACTTTAAACAAACACATGTAAGATGCACTTGTACCTGTTGTCTTCCGAGGTCTAATCGGGTCCAAGTAACTGAGAACTGACTCGGGACCCAAGTTAAGATGGCTCTGATTTGGCCGAATCGGGTTGGGTGGGGTTCTGTTGCAACGGGTCATGGGTCTGTGTGCCATCACGTGTAATATTCTAGTGGATCTGATGTTGTGGTGCATCATATTTGTTACAAGAGAGAAACTACTTTTTTAAAGTGAGATGGGAGAGTATTTTGCTATTGCCAACTACTGCCAACCGTGGCTGTTCGTCAGTTGGTGGCACATCATTGCCTTTACCTTTTACGTTGATATGGCTAACCTGTTAGCAAACAGTTACTTATTCACACATCCAGTAGAAACAGAGCAACGGAAGCATTCATTTGAAGTCGTGTTTGTGTCCGCCTGATGAAAGTTGTGGGCTGGAGAATCAAAACAGTGAGCTGAAAGACACTAAAATGTAGAGCTGAGGGGAACTGCAGAGTCGAGTGATAATTATCTCTGCTTGATCAATACGAGCGACAGCTTTTATTTATTTTTTCTCATTCTCATTTGATCCATTGTAATTTAAAAATTTGGATTATAGCAGCTTTAAAGTTATGCAGTATTGGTGCAGTTAATTGGCTAAAGGCAGATTCAAATAGAAATCAATATCAGTTTTCTCCTTCAAAACCACATGTGGCTGTAAACCTTGGAAGGAAGGACAAAGAGTGAGAGAAGACAAGTATTTGGAAAGAGAGCAGGAGTGCAGTTTGCCAGCAGAGCTGAATGTGCCCAAGTAAATATGGGTTGTTGTTTTTTTTTTTTTTTTTTTTTTTAATGAGGCAACAGGAGAGTGCACCTGCTTCTCTCTCTCTCTCTCTCTCTCTCTCTCTCTCTCTCTCTCTCTCTCTCTCTCTCTCTCTCTCTCTCTCTCTCTCTCTCTCTCTCTCTCTCTCTCTCTCTCTCTCTCTCTCTCTCACACACACACATCCACACACACACACATACTCCCCCCCCCACACACACACATCCACAGGTGAATATCAGCGCTTTGCTGGGTCTGGATCTTTCTTGTGACAGTGGTCAAGACGTGGCACTAATACCAATGTGCAGCTGCCAGCCTGCCATTGGAACTGATTACTGGACCGAGGGAACGAGGCAGCAATGGACAGAGACAGAGAGAGAGGGAGAGGGAAAGGGGGCGAGAGATTCATGCTGTCACTGTAGTGCGATATCAGTGCTCCTCAGTCTACACACAACTGATACAGACAAGAGACATGAGAGGAAGATGTTTGATTGTGTGCTTGTGCTTAGTTTGTCCTCTGGGAGATTGTAGCTGATTGGACTGAATAATCGTATTGTTTAACTGGAACTCTGGAACATTAATATGTGTATTGCACAAGCTGGAGTAGAAATAGTTGTCTTTTTTAAATAGGAGACTATTGTAGGATAGATGTGTTTGCACTTGTGCGTGTGTGTGTGTGTGTACTGTAATTCACTGCCTCCCTATAGTGCTAACATTGGACAGGTGTGAAGGCTCTATCATTAATCACTAGCCGTTCCTCCAACGTTCACAACTGCACTCTTTCATTCTTCCTCTCTCCTCCCTCCCTCATCTTTTTTTTCTTTCCCCTCCTCCTCCCTCCTTCCGAATGCACAGTTAAAATCTAAATTCAGCTCACATTGTAGACTGGATTCTGTATATAGTGCCAAACTTCCTAACGCCCCCTCCTACATACACATTAACCCATCCTCTTTTTCCTTTCCCTTTCTTTAAAATCTGTCCATCATTGCCCCACTGCTTTTCTCAAACACCTCCTGCAGCTTTTCCTGCCTCTTATATTTCTGTCATCCGTCCATCCATCCTACCTTCTTTTCTTACATCCGATTGTCAAGTTCTGGGTCAGTGTAAGAGAGGCCCAGAGGGGTTGGCATGGCAGCCTGGCATAAGCACACAAGACTCCCTACTAGACCCCTGGGGTGCCCCACAGGAGGATGTGGAAACCTTTATTTACTGTACATCCTTCCACATCTCACTCCTTCAGCCTTTCTCTTTTCAGGTCTATTTTGGAATCTGTTTTACAAGTACAGTCTTGCTGTTCTTGGGGTAAATGTTGTCCCATATTTATCCATCTTCTAAGAACTACATCTAAGAATGCTCTAAATAGCAAACTTAGGGGTTAAAAAAAGTGTGAAAAATAAGACACATAAGCATCTTACTCCTACTTAGAGCAAAGAAAGTTGCACAAAGCCTCTTTGGCTCCAGAGGGAGCTACATGAAATCTGATAAAGGTCCTCATGTGATGTCAGAATTGTTGAAGAAATCGGAGGCACTCAATTCCCCATTCAAACCAGGGTATTGTGTAGCTTTCAATGTATATATCCAAAATGATTCTCTGTTTTATAAGAGCCTTTTTAATCTGTCTCCACCCCTGACTGACTTCTGTATTTGGTCTATGCCTGATATCTTTAACGAATTGCAACTGCCGTGGTCAAACCTATTCTAATGTAGAGCCATGGGGTTTTAGGGGGTTGCCAGTTCTTATAGCATAATTAAATTTGGCCAGTCTTGCCTTGAGTTTACGCTTTGTTCTCACAATATAAAAACAGCCACATGGACACTCAAGTTTGTAAACCACATATGAGGTATTGCAATTTATAAATTACTTTTATGTTCTTTTAGGTTACCTGCTCTGGTGGTTAACCAAATTTTATGTCGTACAGGGGGGAGATGACTCTCTACAAGTTTATCATTAAAGTGTAACTTAAGCCCAAATTCTGCCAGCTGCCTCCCTCCCAGCATATTTAAAACATGCAGCAGAGGACGGTAGGGGGCGTGGCCTCGTGTGTGCCACGCCCCCTACCGTTGTGGAGGTTAGGAGACAGCGACCAGCGTAAGCGACAGACCGCTAACCGGCCATGAGCAGCTGCTGTCAGACTCCGTGTCCGCAGTCACAAGCACATTCATGGCCCTTTGTGAAGGTTTCTGTGTGGTACCTGTGTGGTAGCTGAGCTAACGTTAGCGGCGCAGAGTGACTGAGGGCTCTCCGGTGAGTGCGTGTCAGTACGTAGCCGTATCCCTGCTGTTTATCATCATCAAGGGGAAGAATGAAGTCCGAACCATTGCGCCAAAATTGAAAAATACGAAGTAGAGGGTTAGCGAAAACTAGCGTAAACGGCAGTGAATAATGCGTCTCGACCTGCATATATTTGAAAATGAGCGCTGTTTCACGGACTCCCACTCAAAGGCAGGGGGAGGTGGGTCGGCCACGTCTGATTAGAGGGCGTTAACAGGGCGGGTTTTTAGTATTGGCCTTGCGAGGTTCAGGGTGATTTAAAACAGTAGATGGCATGTTGAGCCATTTTCAACCCATGAAATGCAGATTTTCATAAATTTGGTAGGAATGTCAATATTAACATTTAGATGTGTTGAACTAGGAGTTCCCCCAAAATGTGCCAGCCTTCACAATAAGACTGCTGTGTTCAATAACATTCTGTTAGCCCTAAAAATCTCACAAGGATGCAGTGTTTTCCCTAACAATTTTAGTGTTGTTAGGGCGAAAAAGTCTTTACACCATCAAATTCCTTCCTCTGTCCCACACAGTCTCACTCTTCACCCTTTCTTCCTTCACTCCCCTCACACAGTCCCTCCTCTAGATTAATTGCACAATGATTCTTTCAAATTCTCTTCTTCCTTCCTTCCCACACAAGTGTGCTGACACACTTGCACTCACACACATAAAAAAAACAGCAGGAAAAGCTGTGTGTTGAACTCCCTCCTCTACCTGTTATTGTATGGATGAATGTTTTTAAAAGGAAGAACACAATCAGCTTTTTGCCTCTTTTTGCTGCACCACTCTGAATCTTTGAGTGATCAAAATCAATGTTCTTTTTCCGTTTTTCTTCTCACACACATTCACACACGCAGATATGGACACACACGCATACACACTCTGTCAGGGAGCTCATTAGCTGAAGTGAGTAGTGGCATGCTGGGCTGAAATGGTGACGCTCCTGGTCATTTGGGGTTGACCACTTGGACTGTAGCCAGCTGTGTGTGTGTGTGTGTGTGTGTGTGTGTGATATCAGCTCTAGTCCTATTCTTGTATATTTTAGGCTTTTGTTCCCTCATTTGGGGTCCTCACTATGTCCCCACCTGACTTGTGTGTAGTTGGCATCAAACCACACGCAATGCCACACAAGATAGCAAACACACACACACAAGCTCTTGTCTTTTTAAAGTGGCCCCACATTTCCTTTGTACAAAAACTGACTTTGCCGATCTTTGTACTACTGTATCCCTTTAGTTGTTTCTTCACTTATTCACTTAACAGTACTATTGTGTGTGTGTGTGTGTGTGTGTGTTTGATTAGTACAGTTATTTGTCCCTACAAAAAAAAAGGAATAGCATTAAAGTGAAACTGAAATTTTAATTTTCCTCACTTTATGTGTAAGGTAATATAAATCCTAATCAGCTATTGTCCATATTTTCTATTGTTCAAAAGGGAATAACAAAACACAATAAAAATATTTTTGGACATATTTGTGGAAACAGCGTCTTCGATTGAGGCCTCTGGGTTTCCCATGGCAGCGGTTGACTGACATTTGAGAGCCGGCGTTGCTAGGAGACACGCTTTCAACCTCAGTGGTGCACTACATACAAGAGCATTTCATAGCCCTGTATTGCCTGGGGACGCTGATACAAGACGTTATTTTCCTCTTTTTCAACAAGCCCATGTAGGGCTGGTTACATTTAAGATGTTTGTCCCTTTACCTTTTAATATTCACATAACATTTGGGAGGACCCATCGTGCTGTTAAGTTTGTAACTAACTAGCTTCCATTCGGGGAAAGTGGAAGTTAGCCTAGCTAATGTAGTGCTAGTGCTAATGTTGGCACTGATTCTAGACATTAGTTTTCGGTCATGTTATTTCAACACCTGTTGAGTCATCGGCAGCTCCCATGCACTCAGTGCTGTTTTAGTCCCACATTATACAAAGGAGGGAGTCGAGCTAGCGTTAGCTGTCTCTCTTTCATGGGTCTAGATGTGCTGAGGACAAATGTCTAGACTGTCAAAACAAACGGCAACGAGTAGTTCTGTAACCTCAGCTCTCCATATGATACGATTTTAATCACAACATGGAGTAAGAGTCACAGATAAATGTACAGAGTACTGAAAGGGATGGGACTTAGCAATGGCTAATAAGCTTGGGCGGTATCTGTTTTTTCATACCTTCATACTGTCCTCACAGTTCACCGAGGTATACGGTAATTGACGGTATTTGTGTTTTTTTTTGTTTTTTTTTAAAAAAGAAAGCGGAAAAAGAGCTGCTGGTGATCGAAGTCATTGTAGCATGTATGGCACTGTCTAGCCTACAATGCTGTGTCTAAGATGCAGTTAGCCTACTTAGTGCTGTACCAGTTTTTTACATTTGAAGCTTATATTGAGATTTTCAAGTGAAGCTTTGAATATCTGTTGTCATATTTTATGACTTCATCACCCAAAAAAAGTTTTTAAATCCAACAAAATCCTCAACTTGCCACACATACACCTGTGCAAATGTATGGGGTGGGCAATTGGCAGTTGTTGAACTTGTTGAAGTGAATACAAACCGTCCCAAAATCTAAATGTTGTTTCTTTACTTTATCTATCCATAGATGTTAGTGGCGTAATAAAAACACCATTTAAAATGTTGAGGAAATAGATATTTTTTTGCTCCATTCAAAGAGATTTAAAACTAAACCTGAAAAATGATCTGTAAGTTGTCATAAACAGAATTTTAAAAAAAATTAAATAGGACACAATTTAGTAACAGCAGCAGCATTTATGCCACCACGACCACATGGCCCATACAAACACAAACAAGTCAAGCCAGCAAGCCCTTTGTGACTGAGGGAATAGATGGACCGGTACCGCGGGAACATTTCAGAATCTTCATATTTTCCGTGGGTCTCACGCTGAGTAGTCAGTCAGTGATAGTAACTATAGTAACAGCATAAGAAGATGTTCTCCGCTGTAGTCAGCGTTCGGTTCAGTTTGTCATTAGTTAAGCAATAGTTATACATACATACATACATACCCACATACAAAAATCCCTTCCTTCCCCGGGAAGTTCTCTGTTCGTCCCAAACATATTTTCAATCGTCCCCGGTTCGCCGTTAGTCTCAAGCCCTGTTGAGTGTGTGCGTGCGTGTGTATCTGTGTATCTACTGTCCACCTTAATTTGCTAGGCTGATTAAGGTGCAGCTGGGCTGGTTCACTCATTAACCATTCTGAGTGGCTGAACCAGGGGAAGGTATGGCTCCAGCTGAGCTCCTTGATTGGCTCCCAGAGACAATCAGGACCTTTGCCTGTACAGTCTTTCTCTGTCCTCATTTCCTTGACTTGTTTTCCCTGTCTGGACTTCTTATAAATAAAACATGACTTCCTGTCCTTATCCCCTGCACTTGTTGTTTTTATCCTAGTGCCAAGCTCAGAATCAAAACAGTTTTGAAATTTTGCCAGAGAAGTCCTACATCACTGTGTGTAAAATTCATGACCTCAGTACTGGTGTATGGTACTTGAAAAAATTTTCTCAACACACAAGGGATCATAAAATCCAAGACTCATGAGTTTGTGAAACAAATACAAATGCATGGTAGTAAAATTAGAAACAAGGTTGTATCTTTAAGTTCCTGAAAACTTCACATTTCCGAGAAGGTTATCATAGTCTCCTATTATCTCTTATGTCATCTATGGGTCCATCTATCAAAAATTTAAAAGAAAGACAGGGCTAGTGGATTTAGATTAATTTACCCTGCCTGGTTCAAGTAAAGCACCTCATCTCACACACTTCAAATATTCAGATGCCCAAACAGGTGATAGATTTTTCCCTCCTCCAACCTACCCTTAGTAGAATTTCTGGAAGACTCTTTTGCATCAAAAAAACAGGTCAAGGACAGAGTTGGGGCTTATCTCCCACCTCTATCTCACCTGTTATCTCAACTATTTTGATTGTCCTTAAACAAGGTCATTTGACATATTGAGGCGTATTTATGGTTTCCATCTAGGAAAAACTGTCACTTGTTAATTACAGGTTTGTTAGTCTTTGAACTGTGTTGTTTCTTTCATGTTAAATATTTAAAGTGGACTTCTTGTTTGGAAATGTTACATGGCCACGCACCAAGTAACATGTTTAAGTATCTTGCTTCATTGTCTCTCCTGGTTCTTCCAGCGACTAATACTCTTAATATATGTGCTGGAATTATTCATCACCCGTGCCCTCTCCCTTGCCCCAGCAGCCAGGACAATGAGTCCAGGACAACCCGTTCATCTGGGATCAATTAACACAGGCAGGCAGGCTCAGCCGAGCGCCTGTTTCTGACTATGCTCAACATAATGATAGGCTTTCAACCAGTAATGTCTTTGTTCTGGATGGGTCTGTTTGTTTTCTTCCTCTAGTCAGATGCGAGTTTCAAGGGGGTGCATCTGAGAAGGTCTATTTCTGCCCTCTTGTTTTCGGGTCTTTTGAGTTTCCGTTGCGTTTGAAGTCTCCTTACTTAATTAAAACTTAGGGTTGGCGATCATGAATGTGGCTGAGAATGCCATGCAGAATGGCATCTTGGGTAGAACAGTGGTTGGCATTTGATGTCAGAAACCCCAAATCGCTCCCCAAATGTTTCCCTTGATTTTTCCTCTGTGTTCATTCCCACTGTTTACGTTCATTCCTTCCCTACTCCCATATTGGACTTTTACATGGATCTGGCAAAGTATTTTGAGGCTTGTCAGTCAATTAATCCTTTTTATACCGAGTAGTGTTTGGTATTGAGAAATGGTTTTGAATTGGAACCAGTTCCACATTTTTAAGAACAGGGATTCATCAACAAACGTTTTGGTTTTTTTCTAAGCTTTTTGATCCTACTTATCTATTCTTTAAAGCAAAGTTAGGTCCTACTGCACTTTGGTCTATATCTATAAGAATGTCGTTACAGACATTTTTGTAATGACACTGAGAAACTGTTTATTGTAGATCAGTCACGTCTGGCCATTGCCTGATCCATTTAATAAAGTCAGCACTAGTGCTGATACCAGTGACAGAGACTGCTGAAATTTGATTGACCCAAGTGACATAATTGGCAAAGCTTTACAAATACCAACCAAGTTTGATATGGACGGGACTTGCACAAGGCAGAGTTGTAGTGCTCGGAAACAGCAGTAGTGGACCTTTCCACAGCATGGTTGTGACGAGGCCGTGTCAAACATGTATTCTGACAGTTTGACTTGAGCCCATCTCGAATGTGACTTGAACCCATCCTTTCTGTGAATTGGTACCAGCCCTTTATGTAAATGTCCTTGGTCCTCTGTTTTGACTGACAGTTCTGCAACTCAAAATTCTGCACCGCTGTCAGTCAACCCGCTGTGATCGTTGACCCCAGTAAAACAGCAACTAGCGAATTAATGAGCTTTATGGTTCACACAAACTTGACAAAAAGAATGTGTGTGTGTGTGTGTGTGGCTAAAAATAGCCAGCAGGCCTCCTGTTTGTGTGCATGGCAGACGGTGTTTACAAGGTGCTAAGTGCATCTCATGCCATCATTCACAGTTCAGCATTGTGTGTGTGTGTGTGTGTGTGCGTGGGTGTGCGCGTGCCAGTGTGTATGTCATCTAAACACTTTCTTCCATCAGGCCATAGGGGCCACGTTCCAAGAAATGTAGGCCTGCTTTCAGTGTCCCTTTTATCCTGACATGCATGGAAATTTACTGAATCTGGACGCTTCATTATAAAAACAGAAATAGCAGTGTACCTTCTGCCTTGCTGTATAAACACAACCATATCAGTCTTAAAGTAAAAAGGGAAGTACCACTGCTGGGACATTGAAAGAGTATGCATATTTTCAAGGTCATACCGGTATTTTTAGATTGAAACTGATGATGATAACGTTTATACTTATTCCATGCCCTAGTGTTAATTTTGTCAGCTATTTTTAGATTTTGTCTTTTTCTTAGTTCTGAGATTAGAAGTCCAAATGAGTTTCTGTCATATTTACTTACTTGCTTTACTCCTTATTTTGTCAAATTTTTAGTTGTCAAAAACATTTGGCATTTTAGTCTAGTTTTAGTCAAAACCATGTATGAGCATATTTTAGTCAAACTTGAGCAAACATCGATTGGAAATAATTTTGGTAAGATTATGTGTCCTAAAAAACTTTAAAATCGGGCTGGGACGATTCATCAATGTAATCAACGTCATTGATTACGGAAATACATCGATTTGCATATCGTGCGTCCATGCTTTGCAGTGAAGTGTGGCTGCACCCGGTCAAAGCATGGATTCCCCCGGAGAAGAAACTGCAGCTTAAACACCTCGGCCACAATCTCCCCTCGAAAAACCTACTATTAATAAAATAATAATTTATTCTTTCAAATATTATAATATTTTCATTAGACTAATATATTCTTTGTTGCAGAATAATGCCATGCAGTGCGTAATTTGTTTCTTGTTACATTTGTTTGTTTTGAAGAGAAAATGATTGAATAAAATTGACACATTAATGAGACAAGTTTTTGATATTCATTTTGGGTAAATTAATTGTTATATTAATCGTTAGATTAATCGAAGGAATAATCGTTAAGTGCAGCCCTACTTTAAAAGCTATGTTTTAGCAGAAGGGCTTCTCTCTTGACACAACCGCACACATTAGTGGGTCCAAAAATGAATTTTATAAGTCTTGTTTTCTGTGAAGCCCCCCTGTTGCTATCTTAGAAGTTATGCCAAGTGACAAGATGAAAGAAAACTGAGGCCGTAAGGTGTGTGGTTAGCTCCAGCACTATTGGTGCTCCACTGCAGGTGTACTACTGGGAAGATGATCCAGGTGTGCAGGAAAACAAGTTTTGGATTTACATTGTTGTGTGACTAAAAAGTAATTTTGTCTCCTCTTCATTCGTCAATGAAACAGATGTATATATTTTATTTTATTTTCGTCAGTGATATTGGCTATATTGTCTCTTCAACGTCTCATCTTTATCATTGAGAAACTAACACAATTATCATTATTATAACATCGCCAATAACATCGCCACCACCACCGCCATCAACAACAACACTACCATCGAAGCAAAATAGAATTCGAAGCTTGTGCATCATGATTTCAAAATGAGAATAAACTGTAGCTAAGCCTTGCAAATGCAGCTGAAAATGTGCCTGACAGCCTGTACTACATTTGGAAAAACTGCAGATTTGTTCCAGTGTTGGTTCTGTTCAGTATGACCAAATGTAGTCTGACACAGTCTTTGGGCCCTCTCACAAGAAGATAGACTCTTATTAAGTTGGATGGTCTAGCACTATGCATTTAGGAAAGAGGCTACAGTACTGTATGTTCCATTCCCTGTTTCCCCCTTCACTGTGGACTTCAACAGTTTGGACTGAACCCACAGGGTTTGGACTTTGAAGAGTAATGGCTGTAATCTAGATAGTTCAAATATACTGTGTGCGTCACAGTTGGATCAGTTTTGCAGGACGGATTTGAATAATAGGTTTTGCATGAAATCAGAATGGCTGACAAATCAAATTCTTTATACTTTATTTATTATTCTTGTAATCCCAGGAAAATAAATGTATTTGTAGACGTTCTGATTCAGGACGTATTGGCCAAGAAGCTACAGTAATGTCGCTTCCTATAGGGCCTCCATCTAGCCAGTCTGTAATTTCTGTCATCTTATGAGGAGGCAGGATTTGACTTTCTTTCTCTGAACTTTAAGTGAAGAACAATCTGTACTTAAAAGATCCTTAGGCTGCATGTGGTGATGTTTGATTGTTGTTGTTACTAATATCCAAATCAGCAACTCTCATGCTGCTGAAATCTGCCTTGATGACCTTAATTGACCTGTTGATGCGGGTTTAAATACCTTGCTGTGTTGTGATGGGTGGCCAAGAGGAAATCATTAGCACCCCTGTTCCTGTCCAGCACCCAGGGGCATTATGGGAGGGAGAGCTGGTGTCTGGGCTGTGTACAAAACTTGGAGCTTCCTGTCTCTTGTACTGCTGAAATGACTTCCGTTGTATGTGTGTAAGAGTATGTATGTAGTTTCGGGGTAAGTATTTGTGTGTGTGTGTTTCCTCAAAGCAAAAAGACTTATCTTTTTCAGGGGGTTACTTTACAGAATAAGAGACAGACCCTAAGAGACAGACAGGGTTAGAGCCCTGATGGTCCAGAGGTCTTCCAGGTCAGTAAAAGGTTGAAGAAAAGTAAAGAAGTCAGCAGCACTGCGCTATCTGTCTTTGCTACTGTCTCTCCCTCTACCACACCGGTCTCTATGTCCCCTTGTTTTTTTCACCAACTCACTTCATCCACATAGTGGCCATATTGGATTAGTGGAGAAGATGCAGAACCAGCAATATAGTTGTTTAAATGTCAAATGAATTGCACCTTTGGAAAAATAAATGCTGTCTCTTCTCTGCTTGTTGGTGGGGCGTGTGGAATGTATGTGTACATTTAATACTTACGCTAATGCCCTTGCTGTGTTGGCTTCCAGATGTATGGGCGCTACACCCAGGAGCTTGGGGTGTACGCCAAAGAGGAGGCAGCTCGGCTGAGGGAGAGCGGGCAGAGGCGATCGGTCAGCGAGCGAAGCCGGACCCTGGACCTGCTGGAGTACAACAAGGGACGCTGTGCCAAATGTCGCAGTGAGTTTCATACCACACAGTCAACACTAAGATTGATGGACAAGTAACTGAAAATTAATCCTGTCATAATTTCTACAAATTATGATCCAACTCCTGTTATTTAGGACAAATGGCGTTAATGCTTCTGTATGGAACTTCAGCAACTCAAAATATTCATTTGTATAAAAAAGCGTCATTCAGTAGGAAGTCTATATAAAATCAAGAAGAATTTTATGCTTGTAGGCAGTAGGGCTGAGCTATAACTCAGGATTACAGAGCGCCGTGCATTTGCATCTAAAAGCTACAAACCACTCATTTGAAGACAGCGAGGTGAAGATTCTAAGTAGAGAGAAGAGTTGGTTTGAACGGGGCGTCAAGGAAGCCATTTTTGTTAAAAAAGAGAACCCCTCTTTGAACAGAAATGGTGGTCTGAGATTTAATCTGCCCAAAGTCTATCAGAGTGTATTATCACCTTGGTCACGCCAATCACATGCTAATCAGGTACTTAGCAGTGATGAAGTAGATGCAGCCAGAGAACAATAGGCCTGATTCACTGATTACTGGGCCATCTTGGAACTATTAGGTCAGTTTCAGGTGAAACTAGCTATTAACAGATACTCAGGCAGATTCCTTCCTGAGGGCAGGGCTTATGTAACACAGAGTAGCTTAAATTTCTAGTTCCCGTCCCATTTCTTCACAATTGAGAATGACTTCCCGATGGGAGCCGAAACGTCTTGATTCTGAAAACAGTGTCCAGATGACTACGACTGAAACCTTTTCTATGATATTTTTGGGATACACTACGTCAATACATAATTGTCCTGAATTGTCCAGGCGATTTTATCAATCTTCTGTTATGGATGTTTTTTGTGGCTTTTTGAAAATATAAAATATAAACAAAGTTTCTACAAAGTTTTGACATTTAAGGATAGAATATGTGCTGCAGCTTTATGCGGAATGAATATTGATGCAATTGAATCACAGAAGGCAGTCACATCATTGATCAAAGAAATAATCAAATACTGCTCAGCCCTGGTGGGAAGAGCCTATTTTAGTTCTTCCAGGGTCTATTTTATAACATATCTCTTTACTTTTAAATAGCACTACGTGAATCCATTACGGCTCTGTGTGAACCACAAAAATAAGGAAAGAAAGCCTGAAATGCTTCAAATCAGCAAGAGATTTGGGTCATACTTTCACCACCTAATCAAAAACCCATGATAACTTTCCTATTATGTGACAAATTCATAAAATACAATGTAACAAGCACTCACACACTATCTCAATTCAGTAACTTAGCACTTAAGACCATTGTACTATAAATCATTGCTCACCATACCACTTTATATGTGGCAATAACTCATGTGGAGCAGCTGAAATTGGCCTCAATTTGAAAGAAAAAATTGTATTAACAAGCTCCTCGGCTGTCAAATTCAAGGAAGATCATTTTAGAACAGGAAAACATCACACTATCTTATTACCATCATATAAAATCAGCCTACAATCGCCCTTTCACCCATAAGGTTTTAATACAGTCTGCTTCTCGGCCCGCAGCTCTTTATCTTTACCTTTTAACTCCTCATATGTGATATACCAGACTTGTCTGTGATATTTCCAAGCAGTCAATAATGAGGTGTGCCTTGGAACAGAGTGCACTGCCGTACTAAAAAGGTCAGGAGCAGTGTTTCACTGAACCTTTCATGTGTATTTTAATGTCACTGAACATCACATTTTACTGTATTCTGAGCTCCAGTCCACTGATTGGATAACTGCTCAGGACGATTTCTCTGGAGCACTTCTAATGGGACTAAAACACCAGATGACTCCAGTATGAAACGGTGGTATTAAGTTTACTCTGGTCATTGCGCCTTTTGGAGACAGGTATTCCAGATAGCGAAAGGTGACGGGTTTATTAAATTCTGGGAAGTCTGGAAATGTCACAGACTTGGATAAACAGGTTTACAGGAATATTAAAGTACAGGAAAGGAGAACAAATTTCGTTTTTAGACTGCTTCTGAACTACAAAGAATACAGGATCGCATCACCTCATTAATGGTCTTCGGTGATGACTGCAGTTCAGAAAAGTCATGTAATTTTACATCACAGCTACAGTGGTAACTTTTAGGATTATATAGTACCTTATATCAGCCCCATTAAAAGAAATAGTAACAGTTTACGCTCCATATAGCAGCCTGAACCATCACTGCCCAAGGGGGGAACAACATCTGAACATTACCTTAGTGTTGGAAATGTAATACTAAAGGAACTTTGCTGGTCTAAAATAACTTACTGCTTTTTGCTGTGGGAGCATTGATCATGTTGAACAGTGGGATAGAAAGGAAAGGAGAAGAAATGCTGCAGCGCTGGACAATCATCACAGCAAAAATCCTTTGCAGTGAATTTGTGGACGGCATGTGAATGAATCCAGCATTTAAATGCATTGGTGGATTCATGTGCCCCCCCCCTCTCTCTTTGGACTGTTGGTGGTGATAATAATTGTGTGTGTGTGTGTGTGAGGCAGATGATAATGAGATTAGGTAAGAGTGTGTATAGGACACACAACAAGATAAAACAGGTTATAAACACAAGTAAGGAATGTCATTCAGATGCATGTGGAAGATGAGAGAAGGCGTTTTACTTCTGACACAGACACACACACAAACACACAGCATCAGTTGCAGATGGTGTGCGTTTGTGGTCAAGCTTTATTTGTCCTCAAGTCTGACTTGGTGAGGTGTTGGGACTTGGCCAAAGAATCTCTCTCTCTCTCTCTCTCTCTCTCTCTCTCTCTCTCTCTCTCTCTCTCTCTCGCTCTCTCTCTCTCATATTTTATATATATAGATTTTATTTATTTATTTATATATGTGTGTGTGTGTGTATAATATAAAGAGTACGGTCTAGACCTGCTCTATAGGAAAAGTGCAATGAGATAAATTCTGTTATGAATTGGTGCTATATAAATAAGATTTAACTGAATGTATAATATGAAATACTGTATTGAATTATAATTTTATTGAAAGAGTATTGTCATGCACTTGATACAGCAGTATTCCGCAAGGGCATACAGTACATACATGTACATACATTCAAACTAAGTGCAAGCACATTTGTATATTTTCATAAAGTCAAATCACTGTGAAAGTAGGGGACTGTATAATATACAAAATAGGAACCACAATAAATCACATTCCTGTACATATACTGCACACCTACAGTAACTAAAAGAGAAAGGAAATCAAAACAATTCAGGCAGGGGTAGCAGCAGTGTAGTAGAGCAGCCTACAGCAGGCAGTAGTTGCTTGAAATATGATCAGAAGTTTTAGATTTGTCTGGGATAGATTGAAGTAACTAGATGATATACAAAGCTCTGTGCAGCTGCTGTTCTGTGTAAATGCAGCGCCCTCTGCTGTTGAAGTGCTCAATGCACCCAGCACTAATCTCTCATAGATACTCTTTTGTCCTAAATGCTGCAGATCTGTGAGTATGTGTACATGTTTGTGTATGTGTGTGTGTGTCCTCTGCTCTCATCTCGGTGATGAGTTTTGCTGTTGTTTCCCTGGCAGCTGATGAGTCAGCTATCCATCTCCCTCTTCCTCCTCCTCTCATCCTCTTTGTAAGGATCAGGACACCAAAATGCCAGCCGATGAATTGATTTGTCCCTCGGCAGGTAGCTTCAAGCACAAGAGATTTGATCTGGATTTCACTGCGGCCTCACACACACTACTTTTCTCTCAGCATGAGAAAAACGGAAATATAAACACACAGGGTGAGGTAAAGGCGTAAAACAGGCGACTGGCTGAAAATATATGTAAATATAAAGTGACACTCACGCACACACATTGTTCTTCATTGCTGCTGTGGGAGACAGGAAGGTACTCTCTCTCACACACACACACACACACACACACACAAATACATAGTATTCCCCTTAGATCGGCGCAATCTCTCTTTATTATTGCTCACACATACTGTTTTGTTATTCATATTTTTACACATGCCTGCACACACACACACACACACACACACACACACACACACACACACACACACACACGGAGAAACAAATGCACATCTTCCTTTTCATTTGCTAGTGTTTAATGATGCTGAATGGTGCAGCCAACAGCAGAAACTCCAGCCTATCATCTGCACTTGCTGGCCCGTAGAAACTGTTATCATCATGTTAACTCTGTGTGTGTGTGTGTGTGTGTGTTTGGTACAACAGGTAGTGTCTCTGTAATTATGGCCAGCAGTGTAGCAGACAGAGTGTGTTTCAGTCACAAGATGCTGCTGGCAGTTCAGAGCCTGTTAATATGTATGCAATGTCAGCTTTAATCCTTGTCAATTTATATGGAACAGTATGAAAAATATGGCTCTTTTTAGATTGCAGATTTTTAAAATGTGCTTGTTTTGCTAATTTTGTTGATAAAGAAACAGCTCTGAGGTCTAATAACCATTTAACTTCCACATTCTATCATATTTGGACAGTGATGGTAGATCAAGGTACCTACTGCCCTACAAAGCCAAAATACAGTAACTACATATTTGGTCTAATTTAAGTTACGACCAGAATCAGACTTATAGCAACACTAAATTCAGCTGATGCTAAATGTACTTATTTTTCCTGCTATTTGTTTCCTCTAACTGAAATATATATAATATATATATATATATATATATATATATATATATATATATATATATATATATATAATATAATATAACTAACACCTTAATAATATAGTGTATTATTCCACATAAGTAAGGCAGTAGCTAAATTCGCTAAACTAAAAATGCTAAACTAAAGCTAGCTAAACTAGTTCTGCTAGCCTAGCTTAACGGAGTAGCAGTAACTGCCATCGCAGCTTTTGACTCTTTAGGGATACACAATTTGGTGTTAAGGTTAAGCTACTGTTAAACCACACATTTAAATCTAATACATTGTAAATTTATTTATTACATTGATTTCAAGGTAATTATTGGTAGAAAGCTGAAAGAACACATTTCAACCTTTATTCAACCTGAAATCTTTAAACCATCTTTTATCAGCTTAAGCTTTTCTGTAGTCACTGCTTGCCTGGCAGCTTTTCTGGCAGTATACTGTAATTTATACTTAGAATACAATAATATATTCCAAAATGTAGTACAAGATTTAGTAGCTATAGCCTGGAATTAACTGTTGGGTTTCTGTTCATTATGTTTAAGCCACTCTATTGTTTTATACACAAATTTCACATTCAGATGATGTAGAATATTTTAAAACATCTTGATGCTGTCCTCCCTTGGTGTGGACACTGTAATGTACACTTCGTTTATATTTTAGATACATGTTTCATAAACTAAGACTCTGTTTTACCGGCACCAAATGAGCTACCAGTGTGCATAATTACAACTTCCCATTGCCTTCTGTTATCTACAATCTGCCCCATAAACTAGCACTACAATTGAGTGAACCAATAGCAGGCATGTAGGTGTATAAAAAAAAAAAGCTCTTTCAACATCAAAAATGTGTTACATAGCAACACGTAACAAAAACAGAAATTCTGACTGTATGCCACTGTTTTCAAGAACCCTCACAACACGAGTAGAGTTACCGACAGCATTACCATAGTCGCAGTAAAGTAGCCTATTTAATCATTCTTATGTCTTACAATGAATCATATGTTTAACACAGATTAGAATCAAAAACAAAACTCTCGAGGGCCCGTTTCAGTCCTGTGGATGAATTGTAGTGTTGCCTGTTAAAATGTAAAAGTCAACAGTCATTTCATCTGTACAACTTGGAAAAGTAAAAGAGTTTACGTTAACTTTCTTTTCACTTATTTACCTCAGGTAAAGGTCTCTCCGACAAATCTGCAGCTTAAACACTGCAGTGCTGCTCCTGAACCCGGAGCCCAATGTAAGAGCTGTGAATTGTAGAATGTATTTAAATTTTTTAGCTTTTAACTGGGGACTTGAAAGGCTTGACTGGCTCTTCCCCTACAGCTTCACCCCTCATCTATCACTCCCTTACGAGGCAGAGCCCAGTCTTGCATCAACAGCCAGGGCACCTTTGCCCTCTCCTGCTGTGGAAAAGCTGAGTGGATCTTTTTGTAAGAAATGTACATTTGCTCAAGGTCAAACAATCAGAGCAACTTGATTGTTAAAAATAGACATCTATGGAGGACTGGTAATCCTTGAGATAATTTCATAAAGCTGCTTTACCTGCAGTTTTCAACATGCAGTTTATGTAACAGCTGGAGCAGTTTGCAAACAAGATTTGCTGTTCAGTTTTGGAACTGAAATGTGTCAGTGTCTTCAGGACATGATGCTTTAGTGATTGTGATTACTGTAATCTTATGAGATCTTACGGTTTAACCATTTTTGTTAAAAGTTTCACAATGTTGTTGATGTTGAGTTACTATTAACAACTGGTTTTACTGAAGTATATTCTGAGTTTTGTTAGGAGTCAAAGGCAAAATTTAGCCAGATGACACATCGTACCATCTTTTTTAAAATTTATACTTGTGTTTTGTTTTGTTTTTTAATGTAAAACCTAAATCTGCAAAGTAACTAGTAAGTACAGTTGTTAAATAAATGTAGTGGAGTAAAAAGTCCAATATTTCCCTCTGAATTGTAGTGGAGTAGAAAGTAGTATAAAATTGACATACTCAAGTAAAGTACAAGTACCTCCAAACTGTACTTGAATAAATGTACCTAGTTACTTTCCACACTGCCTGTCTTTCTTACGAGAAATGCTTTTTTGGTATGTCAACTTTTCTGTCCCATTAGTGTCGATGAAAGTTGGGATAATTATGTCAGTTTTGAATTAGATTTATATAAGAGAATAACTTCTGTATATCAGGGTTTTGGATAACTTAATGGCTGCTGATAAATACAGGGAGTAAAACATTTTGGCCTTTATAAGGGAAACTGGCAGCTTAGAGCAGCAAAGCTGAATGGGTTTTCATACCCACAATGCCTCCATTTGGAGACCATAAACTGGAAAACAAGTGCCACAAGGATGAACAGACGGTGTTTTCATTGACTGTTGGCTGTTCAACCACCCACTATAGTCCTTTGGGAAAGCTTGTTATTGTGTCAGCTGACCAGCAGGCTGCAGCATTGAGCTTCACAGCAGCACATTCAGAAGGAAGCTCAGGGTAGAAGACTGTGGGTAGAAATAAGACAGGGACCTCAGAGAGGGAGTGTGATCCCGGCGGTCCTCTCTTCCTCTGTTGTGTGTGTGTGTGCGCGCTTGTGCTCGGGTGTGTAATCTCTGGACGTCAGGGAGCATCTTCTCAGCCTCTGTCAGTCTGCCTGTTCACGGTGCATCAGTTGGACACACACAAATATTTGTATATTCTTCCATAATCCATCTAGTATTTTTGCCATTTCACATTTAATTTAAATGTTGGGGTGAGGTTAAGCCTAATGTAATTTCCTTATGCAGCCACCAAAGTAATTTCATTCTATTTGATCATCGCAGGTGAAACAATTGAATTTGCCGTGTGTGTTACTGTGCTCTAAAGGTTGATGGCATAAAGATACTGCGTCTCATTTGAGACTGACCATTATAAATCGAATCCCTGCAACAGATAGGGTTAAAAGGTAAGGACTACACAAGCAGTGTAATTACATTACTGTGTGTGTGTGTGTGTGTTTGTGCAGCGTAACAAATTCTGTTAAAAGAGCTCAGCCATGAGAACGGACATGAAATATTCAGCTGACAAGAGGAACTTGCCCTGCCATACACACACACACACACACACACACACACACACACACACACACACACACACACCGTGCAACGGTAGAAGGTAACTCTTAGTGATGCACCAATTCAAATCCCAGTCAGATCTGATTGGAGTTGCCAAAGCAAATTTACATCAATCCCATTGGCTTTTTTTACTTTTTCTGTTTCTCTTTTCTGTCTGTATCTTTTTCTCAGTTGAATAAAAAAAAAACATTTGTCTAAAAAGAGTAAAGATCATGTAACAAAAAAAGAAACAAGGAGAAACATTCAGATAATGAAATGGCTATTTTTACCTCCTCAATCTCTCTTTTTTTTTTTTTTTCCCTTTATCTGTGTTGCTGTTGGAAGGGGGGGTCACCTCAAGCTTTTGTAGCCGTGTGTGTGTGTGTGTGTGTGTGTGTGTGTGTGTGTGTGCGCTGAAACAGTCAGGCTTCAGGCTGCTGTCATTCACTCTCACTGCTGATGTCACGGGTTCCCACATGGGCTCCCAGCATCCCAGAAGACACACGCACATGCACACGCGTGCACACACACGCACACACACACACACACACACACACACACAGTGTAAGTAGCTGTGTCAACAAGTTGATGGAATATACACAGCTGTCTTTTTCGTTTTTCTTCCCCCCTCTGTCTCTCTCTGTTTCTCTCCCCCAGTCTACCTGCACTGCTATGTTATTTAATTGGTTCCAAGACACACACACTCACTTTCTCTCACACACACACACACACACACACAGCGTTTTGCTTCAACAGGTGTGATGTCAGCAGGCGCTCAGCATGGTGCCACATGTTGCTATGGTGACCGGCAGGCGCCTAGCGACCAACAGTTGCTCACATGCTCTTGTCATCTTTCCTTTCTTTGCCTTGTTTTTCTTTGCTTTCTTCTCCATTTTCTACATTCTTTGTCTCCTCTCCTCTATTTTCATCTCCTCATCTTTCCCCTTTTCTCCTCTTCTTCACTTCTTTCTCCCTGTCTATATTCCCCCGAAAGCTGAATTGAAATGGCAGAGCTGAAAAGCACCTGATGGGCTGGTGGCAGGTCCAGGTGGGGAATGGAGATATTTGTCACGGGACACACACACGTGCATGCATGCACACACAAACACACACGTACACTTTGATACTTGTTAACCAACGACAGGTCCCATGTTGCCACTTTGGTGACCTGCGTGAGGTGCAGGCTCCTGTATTTTGTGTTGTCACCTATGCGTGCTGGTGTGTTGGAGTGTGTGAGCTCGTAAATGCATATGAGTGCACCTGCATGCACGTGTGTGTTCCCAGCTTTCTAATTCCTTCTGACATGTTGTCACAGCAGTTTAGCAAGGAATGGCAAAACACATTTGGAATTAAAATTTTGAATTACCATTATTGGATAGTAAAACCAACAACACTACCAAATAACTATCCAAAAACATTCCACCTCTTGAGTAAACGAGAATAATAAACCAGCCAATGGTTAATAAACCAGCACAAATGAAGGGAACATTAAGTGATTAGATGAAGAGATTAAGAAGATGATAAAAAGATGGAAGGAAAGCCATGTTTTCTCTTCTTTCTCAGACTGCCTTAATGCTGTTTAGCTGCCTTTTTTAAAGTCAGTCAGTTTCACTTGTCAGGTGTAGTGTTTCTGGTGAAGGCTGAAAGTTAAAAGATTAACTCCTGTCCTTGCTGTCTGCCTCTTCATCAATAGCCATGCTGGTCACACACACATCCCCATTCTCTGTCAACTGACATAAACACACAAATCAAACCATGGTGGGTGCCTGCTTTTATAAGGACCAACTGGGTGCTGTGAAATTTATAGTTGGGTCACTTTACAGGAAAATAGCAACAGTTACTTTCCAACTTATTTACACACTCAGTGCATTAGAAAGAATTCAGCCCTGCTAAGACAGAAAGCAAACTACTTTCTGAACCATTAAAGGTGGGGCATGCTGGAGAAATCCAATGCCATGACAAATACCATGATATAGAGCAAACAACAACACAGCAAGTCATGTAACTAACGTTAGCTAGGTTGGGGGTTAGCAGACTGTAGCTACAGATGCTGCTGTGAAGCTAACAGCCAGAGAGGACGAGACGGTTTCCCAGAGCCAGCACAGCAGCTCCAGACAGCGATACTCACAACTCTCCTGCTGCTATAGCTAACATCACAACAACATATCTTGATAGTTGTACTATTTATCTAGCAGCTAAAGACCCAGATATTTTGCTCAGGAGGTGGTGGGGACCAAAACAGAGCTAAAAAAAAAAAGAAATATTGGATTTCAATACTTCATGTAGCCAAAAATGCACCTCTAAATGAATGCTAATGAAAGTAAACTATGTTTAGGGCTGAAACCAATGATTATTCAGTCAGTTAACCACGTGGCTGGAGACCTTTGTTGCATCTCTCTCTCTCCCTCATCTCTTGGCTCTGTCTAGTAAGGCATAAAATGCCCAGATAAATACTTATGGTGAAATGGTACAGTACTATTCACTTTTTTGATCCATAAAAGGTGTTCCCGACTCGGGATGCAATTTAATCAATATAGAAGTGTGTGTAAGAATGTCAATACTTCACACACTTTTTCTTTCATAGCAAAAATAAATATCTTTTTTTCAAATTTATATTTCCTGGAACATAGATAACATGTAAAGTGTAAGTAATTTTTTGTTAAGGTACATGCTCTTCATAATAAAGAAATTACTTTTTTAATTGATTTATCAAAATTGTTGACAATTAATTTTCTGGCAATTTATTAAGTAACTAAATGTTAAATGTTTCAGCTCCAAACATCTTACCATGAAAACGTTTTAAGGCTATACATCAGATGTGTATCTGTCAGCTTGCTGGACTTGGTGAACAACGTACACAGAAAAGTCATGCATTTTTGGTTCACAATGGAGACCCTTAAGGTGAACTACCCACACATAATAGGCACTTATGCACCCACTGACATTATAATGTTCCCACTACGCAACTGAGAGCTCGTGGTTTTTTCATATTTTCTACTTGTGGCCACTTGAAACACTTTAAAAGTTTTCAAATTATAGCTGTGATCAAGGTAATGTACCGGAGTCCGGAGCATGATTGGATTATGGTTTGACACATTTCACTTCAACGTGGACTGCATTTACCAAACCAGCAGTGAATGGGCAACATTAACCTAGCAAATGACTGAAGAACACACGCTGTTCCACCATTAACACGCACTCCCTAAAACACACGCACGTGCTTTTTGAATATATATGGGAGCCCCTTGAGTGTGTGTCCTGCCCACGTGTGTGTTGGCCACCACGCTGATGCTGTGCGGGGGTGTTCAGACGTCATTCACATTCAGCTGCCAGCCAAGTCCAGGACGTAACATAACTGATGCACACACACGAGCACACTGTGTTAAACTGTTGCTTATGTGGTTGATGGTGTGTTTTTTGTGTGTGTATGTGTGTAAGAGAGAGGGAGAGAGAGCAAGGGAACTTTCACTTTAATATATCAAGTAACCAAGGAGACTTGGGCCACTGATCAATATTTGATTCAGTGCCACTCGAGCAGATTGTGTGTGTGTGTGTGTGTGTGTGTGTGTGTGTGTGTGTGTGTGTGGTGATCTTGGACTTCTGTTCCATTGCTTTTACTATAGAGGTTGTGGCGGTTGTCCAATGTGTGTGTCAGCAGAGAGAATAGTCACTAGCCACAGTGTTAGCTTACATAAATTTTCTCATGTCAGGGACAGCAGGTTGAGCCAAGATGGCACCCGTAACGACAATAGCTGGGAGCATTAAGATGGAGACATCATATTTAATATTGCTACACCTGTCCCGAGGTGCCAGATGTCTAAATTAGGGTTCCCGTGGTTATTCCAACGTACAGCCAGAGAGGGAACGCTGCCAAACAGAGACATTCAATTCCATCAGTTGGGATACGAGCTGGTGCAGTGTGTGGGATGGGCTTTGGACAGCTGAAGGATGCCGATTTATTCACTGTCATTGCTCGTCAACACAGGCACAAGACACACACTGATTGTCTTCTTCAGATGATAAATTTAGTGATGTTTGATGCTTAAATTGACTCAATTAAAAGCCCTGAAAACCCTTTTCTCATTCAGCAATGGGGCTCTACACCATTAAACATTATACAGGAATTTGGAATCAAATTGGAAGGAAGTGGAATCAACTAATGTTTTATCATTAACTTAATGTAAATATATAACGTTAATTCAACTTAACATTTCTTGAATTAATTTACTGCTGAGTATTCAGTCAACAATTAAATTAAGTGTTTAAAGAAGCATGATCGGCATATTTGCAGACTTCCCAGCATGCATTGTTTGAGAGTCAAAATTCTACAGAAAGCCCTCTTTTTGTAGTTCGAAGAAAACATACTGTACATGATGCTGTGTGTTTTTAATACATGTTAAGATAAGTTGTAAGTGGTGTTTTTTGTGTGATTTCATGATAATGAAAGCAATGTGAACCATGAGGAAGGTTAGTACTGAATTCAGTCCCTACCCTCTACACTTAAACTTAATTTTTAACTTAAACTGTAATTGATCTTGTTTTCTTAAGTTCAGTTCATTTAACTCAGATGGTTTTACATTTTCACAACTCATAAGACGACTTTGAACTAATTATTCAACCTAAGTTCAGTTCACTCACATTTTTAAGGCAGCAGGGGAGTTTAAGTTTGGTGTGACCAGTTTAAAATGATTTACAGTGAACAGGAGCACACACTTTTCTGTTTAGAGTTTGAACAGTTTGTTTTTTTACATGAGAGATTTCTATATTTAGTGTTTTTGTCTGATCTCATGTCACTTGTTTGAAGTGGGTGGGGTTCAGTGGGAAAATGGTGAGGTAACGTACTTCCGTGCACCAATCAGGATTTAACAACATTTAAATCAGGATCTGATGACAGTTGTGTAGGGTTGTTTGCTAATGTTGCAATCAAATCTAATCACACCACACCCATACAGTGCTAATGAAGCTGATCAGCAGTTTTTGTTAAACTGAATAATAACAGTTTTTATTTTCCTGAACTGAAACTTTTTACTTTTACTGATTATTGCTTATTTAGTAATGAATGTTTAATCTCATGTAAAAATATTTAAAGATTTGAAACCAAGTTTTTAGGGCCTTTTAAAGGCCCTAAAAACACTTACACTTACATGTACACTTACATTATTATATTATATAATATGTAAGTGTACCTCAATTCAATTTTTTTCCTATTCTCATATTTATGTTAGAAGCATTGTGTAATGACTAGGGCTGGATATCAAACCTCAATACTTGACCACTGAAACTGTAAAGTACCAAAAGTTGTCATTGCATGTCTGTTAGTCATACTCTTATTAACTATTATTTAAATGACAAACTTTGTGTCTGCCTTTAGTCCATTTGTCCTCAGGTGAGATTTTGCGGGAGATTAGCAGGATTACTGTCATTTTTGTCTTAAAGAAGGATCTTTACCAAAACAGAGAAAACTCTCTTTAAATTGCGGCTTAAACAATTAGTCGATTAATCAAGTTAGTCAATTAACAGCAAAAGTATTGGCAACTCTATTTGATTATTAATGAATTGTTTAAGCCATTTATCAGGCAAAAATGCCAAATATTCGCTGATTTCTGCCTCTCCTATGTGAAGATTTGCTGCTTTTTTTTCCCTGTTTCATGTCATTGGAAATGGAATATATTTGGGTTCTACTGAATTGAAGATGTTGAGTATCTCTTGGTATGAGTGTAGCTTGACTGAATAAAACCTATTCTGGGTAAATTATTTTCACTTGACTTCTGGAAACACTTGTCTTCTCTCGTCTGTGGGGAAAGAAGTGGCGATCTGACTTTTCCAGCAGTGATACTGTCACTGAGGGACTCACAGGGTTGCCAAAGTCATCAAGTTTCTAAATGTGCTGGGAGCAGTTTTAAAGAGTAATGCTGTACCCAGGTTGAGTTTCTCTTCGCCTACTGGAAGTTTTTTGAAAAATGCCCCATTCTTCAGGGTGAAGAATGGGGCAGAGCATCGGGAATTCAGGGTTCGGCCACGTCGTTGATAAAGGAAGAGGTAAAGACGGGAGAGAAATACAGTTGCTGTAAAAGTCTACTATATTAATACCATAGTAAGTAGTATTTGAATAATGCACATCTATTAAAATATGCAATTTTAAAGAGAAAACAACATTGATTCAGCCCTCTGAAACAGATTCTCATTTTTAATGGTTGATTTGCTATGGTCACTGTCACTTGAGACTTAACACTGAGTCAGTGGGTAGATACAGTAAAAGCGGGTTTATTTCTTAATTAACTACAGTTTGAGGTGGATTTGTCCAGAGGTACTACAGTTTCTGAGTGCAGATATATAAATCACTAAGCTCTGTGTGAGTTGTTGACAGTCTTTACTGTAGCTGTAACCATGCAGGCCACAGTTTTATTAATGCCATCATTAATTTTTATGTGTTTGGATTGTGGTATCGACATGTGGCTTTTCTAGCCGGCTCCTCTCACTTTAAAATCGATGGTTATTAAACACCAAAAGTCTCGCGGTGAAGTCAGCGTCCTCCTTTCTTGGTTACTTTACAGCTTTTTTATTTCTGTGTTTCGATCTTGCTTGATATTTTCTACTCTCTGGTTTCAAGTATTTGCTGTGGTTTTTTCCTTCTTCCATCCTCCCTTCATTCATTCCTTCCTCTTATATTCTAATATGTCCTCCTTTACTTTCCTTTTCCTCTCATAATTTCCTCCTTTTTTTATCCACTGATCATATATTTAATCTCTTCCTCCTCTTTGTTTCAATCTTTTCAGCCACTTTCTTCTCCTTTTCCTCTACCCCTCATCTCCTCTTTTCTACCTTTTTTCCAGCTCTCCCCCAATCTCCTCCTATCCTTCTTTCCTTTTTCCTCTGCTTCCTCCTCCACTCCAATCTCTTCAATTCCCTCTCTGTTTGCAATCCATCACCTCTCTCTCTCTCGCTCTCTCTCCATCCATCCATCTGAGCCCCATATTCTGAGTTATTACTCTCTAATCATCAGTGAGCCCAGAGCCACACTCACCCCACACACATACAGTATTTTTCCATACTTTGCAGGTGTGTATCCAGACTTGGATGAGAGCAGAAAACTTATCTCTATCTTTTACATAAAAAGACAACATACAAATCATCTTCATAAGAAATGTATATGGGAGAAACCAATGGGACCAACATTTAAAACAAATTTTCCCTGTGATATATTTGCATATCAAATACAGTAACTCAGTTTGTCCTTAGTGGACTTATTTTAAAAATTGAATAGTCAACATCCATCATATCAGGTGTCAAACTCAAGTGGATGACTACTTGTGTTTGACACCTGATATGATGGATGTTACTATTTGACTGATATTTAATGTACACAGGCAGACTATTGAAAGACCGTAGCCTGAAATTACTCTCATTTGAATTTTGATTAGATTCCATATCATCATGACCTGTTTTTATGGTTAGAATGTTTCAGGGGAGATGTTTACTGTTCTGTGATCATATAAAAATTATTTTAATAAAAATTTTGAACCCTGAAGAAAGTGCTTAATACCTAAAATATTTTGGCATAAAAATGGATAATTGACCAGACTTGGCTAAGCCCCATCCTCTTTAGTCACTGTTGCTACGCCTATCATGTCACATATACAGTATACAATGATAACGGCTGTAAATCTTCCACACTTACCACACAAAGTTTGCAGTTTTTTTTTTTTTTTTTAAACAACAAGTCACCGATTTCACAAAGATGTAAACAAAAGCAGTCTCGGTTCTAGCCGGCAACTGTCGATTTTGCTGGTCGACATGACAACTGCCACTGGCAAATTTTATCAACATTCGCTAGCTAGCTAAAGAAGCTAACGTTAGCTCCATGAGCTGGTTGAAAACTTTGTCTACAGCTGACTGTATGAGGGTTTTACTGTAAATTTGCACTTGATGGCTACATACATGATATCGTGCTAAGAGGCTAAAGCTGAATGTCCCAGGCAAAAAGTCAGCATCCACAACAGCTGATTATCCATGTAGAAGATGTGGAAAAAAGCAGCAGCGTTGTTCGTGTATTGCAGTGCAGAGCTAGTTAATTGTATTATAATATAGTACTATGAACAAAAATGTTATTAAAATGTTACTTGTGCTAACATAACCCTTGGATGTTTTGGTGCTTACTATAGAAGAACATACTTGGACAAGCAACACAGTGGTTTGATTTATGCTTTACTGTTTGTACTTTCAAACAGTATGTTTCACTTTTACAAGAGAAAAAGATTGAGTATGACAACAAACTGGTGTTTGCTAAATGTAACACTATCTAATGCGAGTTTGGCGGGAGTTGCTGGAGTGTAAACTTCCCCAAACAAAATAAAGAGCAGGACAGAGCTGCTAACTTTTTTTTTTTTGCATCATGTTAGAGCAGATAAACCCACTTATGAATCCATTTGTTACACTTTTGCTCTTGTGTGTTTGGTTTTGCATAAGCTCTTTAGATATTGAATATTGCCCTTATTAGAGCCACATGCACTCTGTTTCAGCATGTGTAAAAACCCAAAGCTTGACAGGCCTTCTGTGCCTAGTTATGGTTGCTAAGCTGTGATTGGACAATCACTGTTGGGTGTGGTTTTTAGCAGACGGTCAGTTTCAAAAATAAATATTACCTAGTGGCAGCTTTCATCCATTAATATTAATGTATATTCTACTCTACATGATCATGCCATAAAGTCAACTGCGCTAAATCATTCCTTACCTACAGTTATTATTAAACTGTCTGTCTTTTATTTCCTCTTCTCCTTTTATATTTCCTACTCTCATTTCCTCTGTCCCGATCTCCTACTCTCCCCTCTGCTCCGCCTCTTCGTCTCATCACCATCGTGCTGCTGAGTTTGCACGGGGCTGACATCAATCACAAACTAATAATGTTATGTAGAAAAATGGATAAAGAGGGATTCTTTTTTTTTTTATGTTGAAGGTAAGGAAACTTGTTTAAAATGAAGGATGGATTGTGCGGGGATCACAGGGGGGACGCTGCTTGTGTTTAACTATGTTATGTGGTCTATTTGTCCTCCAGGGTTAGGGTACCCGTATGTTCTGGAAGCTCCAGCCCAGGACTTTATCTCTGGTAAACAAGCAAACAAAAAAAAACCATCTGTATTATTCCCAGTGTGCCCTTTCAACTACCAACTACCCCTCACACTCAATTCTGCTACAGCTAATAATGCTGCATTACTATTCCATCATTAATCTTTAATAAGTGGTCAATAAGTGTTGCTTCAACTTTATCATGCGCTTGAGAAATGTCTCCTTTGCTTTGCGACATATTAATGCTGTCATCAGTTACAAAGTCACACGGTTGGTCTCTGCAGATTCCGTGTGTGTGTGTCTTAGGGCAAAAAATGGGAGAAAAAAATTAAAACCACAAGCTAAAGTATTGCAGTGTGTAAATTGGCGCCCACAAACACACACACTCACCTTGTGGCTTCATATTAATCAACAGCCAACATGAAAAATATCTCCGTGCACATATTATTCCCATTCCACTGTGTGTCTGCGTGCCAAAAAAGCTTAACTCTTCCAGCCTGGCCTTATTACAGCTAGCCTTGAGCACTAATGGAAAATAATAAAGAGCTCTGAACATCGTAAGAGAGTGATATGCAACACTTTCTGTCACTTTTTAATCGACAGGTGATGGATGGTGACCTTTGACCTTTGATTAAACATGAATTAAACCGCACCCCCTTGACCTCTTGACCGTCCCTCCCTCCGGAAATGGGTGGCGCTATGCGTGGACCAATGAGCGTGAAGCAGGCGTGGTTAGCAGGAGCCAATGAGCGTGAAGCAGGCGTGGTGAGCAGGTGCGAATGGGAGTGAAGAAGGCGTGGGAATGGAAAAAAAACCCTGTAAATGAAATAATGATTAAATAATTCAATCATTTAAGTGAAATCAATAGTATCAAAAGTATAAAAAACAATTTACAAACTTGCCATCTGAAAAATCTAATCTTTCAGGAGAAAAAGACACGTCCTTCTCTGTCTGTCTGGTGCAGAGTGAGGTGTGAATGAATTGGAAGAATGTGGGAGGGTAGGCAGAGTTTGCGTGAACCAATGGAAGGGTTAGCCAATGGGAAAATAGGTTAGGAGGAGCTTGCGTGAGGCAATGATTTTGTGAAAATGTGAACTAAAAAATAAATCATTCAAGTTTCGAAGCTGAATAAATGTCCGGATATGCGTTGACGAATGTCAACGTGCGGCATCTCTTACAGCTCCTGTGCAGCCTGAGATCTGTGGCTAGCATTAGCCTGCATGAGCAGCATCTCTTGCAGCTCCTGTGCAGACTGTGTGAAGGCAGACTGAGGAATGAGGGTATCAGATTTCCCCTGTAATACCATCACCCTTGCTGCTCAATCATCTGTGAAGGCAGTTTGAAATTGGAGGGTGAAACTCCTCACACAGGGTAAATAAAACCATATATTTGCACAAAATAAGGGTAAATTCTGGAATCTGAGGACCTTTACTCACTCTTATGTTGAAAAAGATTATACTTTAAAGTTTCACAATATGCCCTCAGTGTTGCAGAACTACACGCCAGCAGTTGGTTCTGATGTCTAGAGCCTTTTGGCTCATCTGTCAGAAATTAGGTGTACACCGTGACAATTTGTAAATGCGATTTGTAAATTGTTTCAGACAGTGATTTTTATCATGTGGATAAATTCCAGTGATGTTGTTTTAAGGTTTTTAATAGCATTTGCTTATTATTAGGTCATGGATCAACACACACTAGTAGCTATTGAATTGTTAGAGAGTTTAGCAGACTCAGTAGCACAAAATCTTCAGAATGAGTCAGGTTTTCAAAATGATTTAACTGAAAATTATTTGAATGAAAATGACACAGCCACTACATCTAACAGCTCTGAACAGCCGGTAGATCCTCTCCTTGCTTTAAATCAAGCTCTCACTAACTTTGAACAGTTAGTGAATGAATCATCACTAGACAAAATAATCAGAATAAATAATGTCCACCTTTCCACCCCAGCTTAACGCAGATGGAATAGTGGACGCGTATGCCAATGCTTGCTGTAGCAACGCACCCGCTTGTTGCAAAGTTATATTGTAATATTCACCGTAGTCCACTATTCCATCTGTGTTAAGCGGGGCTGGAAAGTTTAACAACTGTCTGATTTGATAATTTGCAAATCGACTTTGCCGCACAACACTTGGTTGTGGTGAAATTTGAGCACCTCCTTGCTGCACAGGAGGACTGGGTATGCTGAGATCGATATGGTTTGTGTGTGTCTGAGGGTCTGATAAAGCGGGGCTTTGTTCAAGTTGGACATTATTTATTCTGATTGTTTTGTCTAGTGATGATTCATTTACAAATTGTCACGGCGTACATCTAATTTCTGACAGACATCAGAACCAACTGCTGCCGTGTAGTTCTGCAACACTGAGGGCACCTAGACAGTCTGGACCTGGGTCTGTTTGCTGGAGACAAAAAAGAGAGAGAAACAAAAAGAAACATTAACTTCATAAACGGACAGATCTCATAACCACAACAGTCCCCATAAGGTTGGTATGTAAACAGACAGACAGACCTCATAAACGTGTGTGAGTGTGTGTCTCACAACTTGTTGTGAAGACAAGGGGTAAGGACCAGAAACAGCTGTTTTACTTTAAGAGAGACTGATGAGAATAACATATATATATATATATATATATATATAACACCAAGATAATACTTATGAGAAAACACTGAAGAGATATAACTCAAACCAAAAGCAATAATAGCTTATAACAACCTAAGAGTCAGCTTTGTAGAAATTACATTTTAAAACACAACCTCTTTAATTTCACACGTACAAAACCTTCCGTGTTTGCTTATGATGTAAAATGAGAGAAAAGTAGAGAAAAGGAAGATACATGTGTTTCCTGCTGGGTAATTATTACATTTATATGGCCTGATTGAATCGTCTCACAATGCACTGTAAAACAATTTAAAAGCAAATAGACTTACAGCGTGCCGATGGAAATCCTTCGCTGGAAGCCCTACAGGGTCTCAGGTGTGGATTCTCAAAACTGGAACTGGTTCTCCTGTGGTTGTGACCCGGTGAGAATCCTGGATCTCTGTCTGCTGGTTGAGCACTAGACCTCTCCACAGCCAATTGTGTCATCTTGTGGCTGTGATGATGGCGATAGCCCTTCTTGGACATATTGGTCCAAACAGCCCCACAGGTCTAGCGTGAGAAAAGGTTTTTGATTTAAAAATTCTGTGTAAGTTTTAGGTTAAAAAAAAAACTGGTAAAAAAAAAAAATGTAGCAACTCACCGGGTAATACCACATACTCAGAAAGCACAGATGAGGAGTCAGTATCAGATGAGGTCTAATATGTTGAGGTGTCAGTTGATGACTCTGAAAGATATCATTTATAATCACGATAGGAAACAAAAGTCTTTAAATATTTCTGTATTAAAAATACACATATTAGACCTGTACTTACCAGACTCCTCTGCTTGAAGGTTCAGCCCTCCGTTTAGAGTCACTGTAAAGAATGAAAAAACTCCCTATGTTTTTGCCTAAAGGTTTAAACGCATGAAATATAGTTTTAAAGATATTGGTAATTTAATTAGCCTGCTAATGCTAGCCACAGATCTCAGGCTGCACAGGAGCTGCAAGAGATGCCGCACGTTGACATTCGTCAACGCATATCCGGACATTTATTCAGCTTCAAAACTTGAATCATTTATTTTTTAGTTCACATTTTCACAAAATCATTGCCTCACGCAAGCTCCTCCTAACCTATTTTCCCATTGGCTAACCCTCCCATTGGTTCACGCCTACCCTCCCACATTCTTCCAATTCATTCACACCTCACTCTGCACCAGACAGACAGAGAAGGACGTGTCTTTTTCTCCTGAAAGATTAGATTTTTCAGATGGCAAGTTTGTAAATTGTTTTTTATACTTTTGATACTATTGATTTCACTTAAATGATTGAATTATTTAATCATTATTTCATTTACAGGGTTTTTTTTCATTCCCACGCCTTCTTCACTCCCATTCGCACCTGCTCACCACGCCTGCTTCACGCTCATTGGTCCACGCATAGCGCCACCCACTTTCGGAGGGAGGGACGGTCTAGAGGTCAAGGGGGCGCGGTTTAATTCATATTTAATCAAAGGTCAAAGGTCACCATCCATCACCTGTCGATCAGAAAATGTTGCATATCACTCTCTCTATCGTAGTTTAGTGGTGTGTTTTGTGTGTGTGGATGTGTGTGTGTGTGTGATAGGGGAGATGAATGGTTCTGATTAGGCAATGCAAGCTGCAGACAAGCATGGTGATCAATGTCTCCCTTCTCTCTGCTGAACAGACAAATGTGCCATGGCCACACACATATGTATAGGTTTTTTCATCAACTGTGTGCTGTGTGTGTGTGTGTGTGTGTGTGTGTGTGTTTCTGTGTGTTTCTGTGTGTTTCTGTGTTGTGCATTCGCCTGCAACTTTTAATACTTTTTGTTTCTCCCAAGATTGATGGTGTGTTTTTCATTTCTCCACTTCCATATATATGAATGCATACACACACTGCAAGTAACCTTATGTGTACTGTACATATACTGTATGTAAGTGTGTGTGGCTGTCAGTTTAAAGAATAGCAAATGTATGTGCAATGGAAATGCTCTGAAATGGGCTATGCCAGGGTATAAAAGTGTAAATCAGTGCACTTGTGTGTCTGCAGAGGATTGCAGAATGGAAGTGCTGACTCTGCAACAACAGAGATGGGTGGAGGGGTTGTGGGTGGATGAAATAAAGAGAGAGAGCAAGTAAGAGAAATTAACGGATGCAAAGCGGAAATGGAAGGATGATTTAAAGGAGAAGGAGGTGGAAAACTTAAAGGGATAGTTCACCGCAAAATCAAAAATACACATTTTCCCTCTTACCTGTAGTGCTATTTATCCATCTAGATTGTTTTGGTGTGAGTTGGCGGGTTTTGGAGATATCAGGACCCAGTTACTCAAGATAATCCACCGACCTTGTCGTGAGCAGTTTCATGTAGGAGCTATCAGTAGAAAGAAAATAATTCCTACATTAAACTGCTCACAACAAATCTGTGGATTGTCTTAGCACTACAGGTAAGAGTAAAAATATGTATTTTTGATATTGGGGTGAACTGTCCCTTTTAACGTAGGAGGGGGGCAGAGGGAGAAAAAACAAAAGAGAGGAGAGAGGGAAATAAATAAAAGATATGGAGTGGGAGTTGATGGCAAAGGTCTGGGGATTGAGAGAGAGGATCGATCGATCGACAGAGAATCCTTGGCTTTTGGTTCACCAGGCTTTCATCCAGGAAATGAAACGACTTGCCTCTCCCCTGTGTAATCGAGCTAAACACACGCACACACAGAGAAAGAAACGCATTTCCCCAGCACATTTAAACCACATGCACACAAACTTACTCACCCATACTTATGTTGATGGACTGCTATTGTCATCATCAGTGCCACCATCTGCCTTTCTTGACTCTGCATATGTGTCTGTGTGCCCATAGTGTGTGTTGCCACTGGAGAAATCATGCCGCTGCTTTCTCAGTCACATCATCCCAGCCTCAGTGTTGATGCAGAGCTAATTTTGTTCACTGTCATCATCGCCAATGTTGTTCAATTGAGAATCATAAAACAGAAGAAGTATTAGTTCAAACATTTAGTCCCACTCAGAACCATTTTTAATGCCAAGTAAACACACGTCTTAGCTCATAGACATTTATGTTATATAAGAACTATCTAACTGGCTGATATTGTGGGCCGATATTGGCTTGGCATATGTGTCGGAAAATAAGTGAAAATAATTAATATAAAGAGATCCTATAGATCTTTGAGTTGATTTAAAAACAGCATAACATTTACATAGTTTGTCCACTAGACAGCACTGAGAAGTTTAGTTTTCAACTGTAAAATTTCCCACCTAATACATATTTTGGTCACAATTCATTAAAAAAAAACAATTTCATGGGATCTTTATCAAAAATGTTTGTTGGTTTTGTGTTTATGTAAAAACAACCGTCCACAAAAGCCCTTTTTAGTCAAGAGCCACAATGGCCACTGCACTCAGTTGCTGCACTACTGATCACTTCACTTCCTGTCTCATAATCAATTAATTTCAAATAATTGGTTCCAGGAGAGGGGGTTGCCATGATAGCAAAGCTTGGGCTCACACTCCTAGAAACCAGGTGTCAGCGTGTGGTTGGCTGGCTCTGTTGGTTCCAAAGCTCTGATGAGACAGAAGAGAGGAGTGACCTCATGGAGAGAGAGTCGCCCTAAGATGTTACACAGATCTGTGTGTGTGTGTGTGTCTTCGGTTGAAGATGAAAAGCTTGTTGGTGGAAGAGTTAAAAGTTGTTGGAAAAAGTTTAGTGCTCAGACTCTAGCTTATTGTTTTCTGTTGTTTTTGAGTTGTCCCTGCGACCCCACACAGGCGCTTTTAGTTATTCTGGCTAATTCGACCTCTGCTCAGATTTCAATTTCTCTATTCGTTTTAATTTTGGATGAAAGGATTGAGAATGCTCAGCCGTCCAGGTCATGGGATCATCGTGTGTAGTGGAAGTAAGTCGTGGGCAAGTAGAGTTGTTGCGTTTCACCACTGATCCAAGAAGTTTCATCAGTGCGATACTGAAATAATAAACATATATTATGAAATGGCAATTGAAAACAAAAACCTAAATTGACAGATTTAGAAAAGGGAGGCACTGCTGGAAGGATTCTAGAGTTTGTACATGGATGTGCAGGTAACACGTTACTCTAAGTAAAGGTGGGGTATGCGATTCTGATCCAATCCAGTCTCCTCACCATCTGCTAGCTGTCCGTTTAGTGTGTGTGTGCTGGAAAACATCTGGTGTTTGTACACAGCCCTGGCTCTGTAAATGCTAAACACAGTCGCTCGGACCAGAAGGCTCAGTAGTGAGACTGCTCTAGACAGTTGACCAGGGACAGAAAGGTCTGTTATATTCTGTTGTTATTAGGCTCCTAGCCTTCACTCGCATGCTGATGCCAGTATTTCTTGCTAGAGTAACGTTTGACAATTTTATTTAAATAGGACTGCGAACAACTTATTCTAAGGTAATGAAAACACAACGATTCTTATTTTCAGGTGATTATACAGTAATGAAAACATACTTATAAATATCATATACCATTTCTGCCAATAGCTTTGCCTAAATGTTACACACTGGTCCTTTAAGGTTCGGTTCCATTTTGGACTGTAACAAATGTCTTATGAAATCTTGTGTCTCTTCTCTCCCTTTTTGTTGGCAAAGAGCAACATACACAGCATTCAAGTTGTCCATTACTGTAGATAGTTTACATACAGATGAAAGACAAATGAAAGGAAAAACCAACATAAATGCCTTAGTAAGGTGTTTCTGCACCACGAGCCTCAAGAACAGCTTCCGTTCTTCTTTTCTTAGTTTCTGAACTGTACTGTAAGGATGAACAGTTTTGATGATGTGCAGAGCGCTGTCTAACACCGTGTCTGCATGTTAGCAGAGTGGCCAACTCTAAACTCTAATCTTAACCCTTAGGGGACACGCCGCATAATGTCGCTCCAAAAACTACCTTAGGTATTCAGTTGTTTTAGGGTGTGGTGACTGCAAAGGCCACATCATAGGACATTAATTGCTTAACTGTATTATGCTGTACAGATATCAAGCATCTGATGACATAATATGAGCAGGAGGTCACTCAGACACCTAGACCAGTGCACCACGAGGACAAGGTTGCACACAGCCAAAACAGCAGCATGTTTTTTTTAATGTTTTATATATCATAGGATATTAAAAGCCTTTGTGCACAACAACAACTTCAACTTTGTGTTACAAGGAAGATATTTGTGACAAGTGTCCACTTACTTTCTGCAGGATTATAATTTCAAATTGCCATGCAAAACTTTGCACAATAAGTAAACCTGATGCAGAAAAAGTGTTGCGGTAGTATCAGCTGCAATAGTCACCAGAAACAGAAACTACCCACTTAAAGTCAACTACATGAACAGAAAAGTAAAAGATGTAACAGCACACAACAGTGAAGCACCAAACATGGGGACAAAAAAATTGAAATAAGGAACATCAACTGACCTCAGACTCAGACTTTAGCCTTAGATGTTGAGCAGATTAACATACCCTGCTCGCCAAAATGACTGACCCCAAACAGAAACCTCATTTGGGTCTTGGAAAAATCGGAGCTATGCAACATTTATAACAAGTCCACTTGATGATATTTGATGACTTTTCTCTTCTTTCTACCCTGCACTGCTTTTAAAGGCAGAAAAATATCCCAGTTGAGTGTGTGGGTTTTAGTGTTACTCCCTTAAGAAACGTTAAACATACATCACACACTCTCTGGAAGCGATTATAGAGAGATGCCGAGGCTGTTTTTGCATAATAACTTTGGTAATTGTGCTGGTCTGTTTGTGTTTGTGTCTGTGTGGATGTGTGCGTATGCATATACACCATTACACCTCATTAAGCAGACATCGTACTGCAGCCATAAGACGGGTGTCACAGCCATCGTTACTCGACGAGCAAACGGAGTGATTGAGTGTGAGACGAGGCGCTTTGCCTGCTCGCCCGGGACCGACGCCGTTACAACACATTTACATAAAAATCACCTCCTTTTACATCTCATTAGCATAGAGAACACATCAACATGAAGGAAGGAGCAGAGGAGGGATAGATACATTAATGAATGGAGGGGAGGGGAGAGCAAGAAGGAGATGCTACAGTTATAGTGTGCTGAGGGAATGGAGATTGCCATATTAAGTATCAGAGGAAACATTTACAGATGCATTGTTGGTTTTATTACTCAAACAACGTTTCTTTTCTGTCTTTAGGGGCCAATTTGTCTTGTTAGTTTTTGCCCTTTTCTTCTTGCACTTCTTCTCTCCTATGCTGTCTTTTCTTTTCTCTTTATCTGCAGCTGCAGCTGCATAGTCAGAATAATTTCCAAACTCAGTTGATTCACTCAGGGCAAGGTAAATCCACGCTGAGCTTTCGTGTATATATCAACTTGAGTCAACTTTGATATGCTAATTTGTTTAATTGACCAATTGCAAACCATCTGAACCACCAGCTGAATTGGAGGGAATTGAGAGCCAGAGAGTCCAAAACAGAGGATGCTATCATATTAGTTGGATCCCATCATTCACTTACATATAAAGATGCATAGTTTGCAGACAGGAATCTATGGTAGAAATGCATCTCTTGTATAAACTGTTAACATTTTGTCCAGTTAGTTTCCAAGCATGCTAGCTTGGCGAACTATTGTGGCAATTTAGCGCTAGGATGTTATAGACTAGCTTGCATGTTTCTAGTTACAGTAGCACACCAGCCACAATAGCTTGCCAACTATCCCTGCGAGTAGTCACTGCATCCGCAAGCTTCCAGCACTACCTATTTTTGGAGGAGGCACCAAAGAATTTAGCTGTGCCACTTTCTGATCAAATAGGACCAATTTATCACTTAGCCAATCTTGGCTTTGGACAAAAGTCTACTGCAGCATGAGTCAGTTGTTCATCTAAAATATGATTGAGGTTACTGCCTGTTATTTTATGTCAGATAACTGACAAGTGAAATTATTCCACTGTGATGTGCTAACCCCGATTATAAAGAGCAGCTAACCTAACTTCCCAGAAGATACAGCAAAAGTCACTCAATCTGACAGTTGGTCAATGTGTTTTGGTAATTGTCAAGGCAGTATTTCTTTCCATTTGTCAAGGCTCGCTATTCAAACCAAAGAACAACTGACCCATGAGACAAATGCACAAATGCAGTTAAAGCCCTATCGAATGTAATCTGTCACATACGAATGTCTTCAGAGCACCAAAAAATCTGAAGTGCTAAACAAAGTGTACAGGGTTTGTAAAGTCAACATTAACTGCTATATTATAACTAGTTAATTGCGTATTAAACTTCCACTTTGTTCATTTTCACTTTTGCCATTGTACTTACGCTACAACTGAACTAAATCGGCCTGACACATTGTTGCAGAAAGTGACGTTTCATCCAGTGCAGCTGTTATATGGGCGTGAACACCACTACTAAATCCCAAAGAAAATCCCAAAGTAGTTATTAAAATAAGTAATACATATTTTTGAAATGAAAGTAATCAGATTTTAAATATTGACACTAAATACCAGCTATCCAAATCTGTGATCCAAACTTTGTGGCATCCGGCTTTAAAGACCTTTCACTTATCCCTTTGTTCTATACTGTACATACATTGTATACTATTCTATACATACAGTATCTCACCCCTGCCTCTATCGTTCAAAGTTGCTATTTAAAAAGCCGAAGAGCTGAATGGTCAGATTTGCCTATCTATATTAATTCTAATCTAATTAAGATGGTGCTTTAAAACACAGCCAGGTATTTCTAATTGAATCTCTCCCTTACGCATGAAGCTACAAAATTAATGTGGGAGCACATAAACACAAAATGGAGATAGGCCTCATTGGCATGACTGTGCAAAACTGAGGCAGTAATGGTAGGCTCTTTTACCCTTTACACCCATATATAGCTGTCACCTTGCATAACAAATGAGGGGTGATTTGAATAATTGGGGTTTATGTGGGAGCTGTAGCAGGGAATCTGCACCGGTAGTGATTTTCCTCTAAGATGTGTGTGTTTACTTTCCCAACTCCTGCCCTCATTTTCTAATTGGTTGTCTGATACTGTTCTTTTATTAAAAATTGCTTATTAATACATTGGTTTCATCCACCTCTGAGATGATGTATATGGTATAGGTTGAGTCATTACACATTTAATGTACAGTAAATGATCAGTATGATCAGTAATGATCAGCCTCTGTGAAGCCCTTTTTTTAATGTGACATGTCAAAATATCTTCCATGGAAAAAGGTCCATTGTTATTGCAAATTTCATGCAAGTATGTAGGAATATAATTTCTAAGGAGCCCAGCAACTGTCAGGATATCACCCTGTGATGCTACATTGGACTTTTCAGGAATAATGGCTAGCTGTGGCTGCTACCATTACCATTTTATTTGACTTGAAGAGCAACATTTTTTTTGGGGGGGGGGGGTCCAGTGATCTTTATAAAACCCAGAATGTTATTCAGCGATACTCTGAGGGTATTTCCAGAATCCTCAAAGACTCTTCTAACTGTCTGGATGAAAATATATTCTGTCTTCTGCACGATAAATAAATTTAATTCTCAGTTTATTTCTCAAGTTGCAACTGTATTTTCTATCCAGGTATTTTTTGTTTTGATTTTGGACAGAAATAATGGATCTTTGGATCTTTCCTGTTCAACAATGTTGTGCAATCTTAGACATTCCTTAAAGCCCCCACACACTAGTCTTGGTCCACTCACACAGGTGTTTTCACTCATGTTAGGCTGTGTGGGAATGTACAGACTGTGCTGTGCATTGATGTCTCCCTCACTCTCTTGTTAGTTTTGTTGCACTTGTTAGGGCGGGACAGTTGACTCTGTTATCATTATTAGGTCATAGAGTTTGGTGACATTATGTAATTCCCAGCATAGCTCCACCAACGTCAACCTGACTAGAGGTCTAATTAGCCAGAGTAATTGAAAACACGTGTGGGTGTGCAGGGCCGTTATTACCAATATTGTTTAACATTATGTTCTTATAATCCGTACACAAACAAATGATTAATTTAAGAGTACAAATTAAATCATTTCAGAGCACAAATCAGCTCTGCTGAATCAATATCAACCTTTTCTTTTAATATGCACACACACAATTTCTTAATGCCAGGCCAAGGAACTAGATGTGGTGTGTATCCCAGGCAACCTAAATTTGTCTCAGCAGGTATGTGGGCATTATGTCTCTTGCTGAGGAGAGAGTGAGCAGGCGAGCAAGCAAGAATGAAAAGATTGGGGGGTGGTGTGGCGAGAGTGCAAAGAAAGTGTGGAAAGGAGGAATGGAGGGCAGCAGATAAGGCCTGAGAGAGAAGAGAAGATGAGCGGTAAAGTCAGAGGTTGAATGTTAGTAGCAGAAGGAGAGGGAGAGAGGGATGATTGGATCAGGGAGGGAGAGATGAAAGGGGAGAGTGGTGCAGAGGGTGAGTCAGAAGGCACTGAGAGTGATTGGGAACTAGCATGCTGCTTATTGCATGCCATGAAGAATAAAGTCAGCAACCAGTCTGCAGCAGGGTGTGTGTGTGTGTGTGTGTGTGTGTGTGTGTGTGTGTGTGTGTGGCTGCAGAAAAAGCTATTAAGCAATAACAGCACAGACAAAGCTAACTAAATTACATCTCCAAAAAGACGAGATTACACTTGCAGCTAGACACACGCATGCTCACACACCATGTTTCGCAGTACAAAGAAATCATGTCTGCATACATGCATGCTCTCAGACACACACACACACACACACAAACACTCATTTACATTGACTAGTGTCTGGATGACAGAAGGGGTCCAAGAACACAGACGGCCCGTGGGTGAGATGACGCACAAACACACACACATGCTCAAACGCATAAATCTAAATATACACATGCACAAAGCCTGTTTCTCAGAATTGTCACATAACTGTCTGTGGAGTGATAGAAAGGTGAATCAATGAGTGTGTGTGTTTGTGGATGTGATTGTCACAGCTTTTGTCAGCAAGTGTGTGTTAGACAGCTCCTGAAGGTGTTGATTGGGGAATGTGTGCATGTATGTGTGTTGGCGTGTAACTGTATTTTTCTTTCCATCCCTGCAGCATTTGTCATTCACCTCCTGCCCTCTCTCTCGCTTTCTGTGTCTTTCTCTCATGCCAAACAGAAGTGTCAGTCAAGCCTCGACTTTGAAAATGTATTTTTTTTTTTTTTTTTTTTTTTTTTTTTTTTTACGACGTGTTTTTTGGTTTCAAAATGTTTTTTTTTAATGGGTTTATACATTTTAGCCACTTACCCATTAAATATAATAGACAAATCTCTGGTAAATCTTTGGCTTTGGTGCTCCATGCTAACACTTTTAAACACTTCTTTAATACTCAAAAATCTGCCATCATGCTACTTACCTGTTATCAGTTTAATTTTCCAGACCGAGGGGGGAAAAAAGAAGAGACATTGTTTCCTTTTAGTTCTGGTCTGTTCTTAGGATGAGGTCAGTAATAGGATGCGACAAAGTGTGGTGGTACACATTCACCTCAGTGTTTGAATGATTGTGCTTAGTTGTGTATCAATTTATGTGTAAATTGGAGAGAAACTAAATCAAGAAAATAATTATGTCTCTGGAACACACGGTTACCACGGTTACTAAGACAGGAATACTTGATTCAGTTGAACAGATGATAGCAATATAAAGTATACTGTATGTGCATTTTTATTTGCACCATCTTTTGCCACATGTCAGAGAGCCTAGAAGGGCCTTGTAGATCAAAATCAACAGCTGAGCTTACCCTCTTTTTGGCTTGTGGCTTTGAAGAGAGAACATGTGCAGCGGGAGTGAGGAGTAGGTGGAGAGATGTTTGCTCGGTGGAGGAGGATGCCAAAGAATATGGTAAACCCTCCTCTTTTCTGCCATATTACTTGACTTAAAGGCACAGTTCCCCAAAAACAACAGATGAAAAGATTCTTAAGAGGCATCAAGGATAGCTGGTGTGAACAGAATACCTCCTTTTAGTCATCTTGTTCTCCCTAAAGAAAATAATCGGCATCTTTAAACAAACACATTTGACGTACATTGACATACAAAATGCTACTGGAAAAAAAAAAGTCTGAGTATTACATAAACATCGGTTCTATATGCTGGAGATTAAAGAAGAAACAGAGAGCAAGAAACAAAGAGTGTGTGTGTGTGTGTCGTGAGTGTCATTAGTGTGAGGGGCACCCCACTGCTCCCAAGTGTCATGCAGGTGAGTATAGGTGTGTGTGTATATATGTGTGTGTGTTTTGTGTTTTGCTTTGTAGTGCCTCCATTTGCTGTGACTTGTGTGCTGTGCAGTAGATCACTGTAGTCCATTTTGTCTCCAGCCTCTTGCCCCATGACATTGTAGGTAATATATTCTAAACACAACGTGATGACACAGTCTGTCAGTGTCTGTCATAACATCGTGCTTTGTCATAACCTCTGCTGGATACAGTTGGCACTGGTAAAAATAAACAGCTTTTTTCAGAGGTCATATAACTTTTCTGGCATTTGGCTTCTACATCGAAGGTAGCTGGCTTTCCATCCCAGCTTTAATCGAAAATAGACTTTTGGTTAATGCAAGGAAATATTTGGATAAATAGCACTTACCTCTCGGGGTATCTAGCCTTGTTGTGGTTTTATTTGTCCCTAGTGAATGGTATTTTGTTTGTGGTGCTCACATCAATTTGCAACATACTGTACGCCTTTAGTAACAGTGTCCCAATTACTCAGAATAATCTATAATCTACATTCTACTGAAGAAATAGACCAGATGAAAACTGTTGACAGTGTGAAACATGGTCAAATAAAACGAGGGAAAAATGCAATATCTGCATAACTAGATACCACTAGGGGTAAGTGAGGAAAGAAGTTGTTTTGTTGTTGTTGACCCTTTAAACTAAGGTTCTGAAACCACAACCTTTTCAAATAGAATTTGCTTCAAAGCAGTATTTTACAGGTCCCATCATTTCTATCATTTCACTGATATGTTCCTTTAAATTCATAGGACGGTTCCCAGAAAGGACACTGTCACTTGGTACTAATTATAGGGAAAATAGAGTTTAACTGGTACACTTTCAATTAATTGCTGGCATGACCTGGTCTTTTAATCATCTGAACATGCAAAAATGTGATGTTTGTCTGTAGGCAAGTATACAATTCAACATTATGGAGAATTTAGTGCATAAATATTTACTTATTTAAATGGGGCAGTTCATCTTTAAGGAAATTCTATTAAAAATCAGTAACAGCTTATAAACCTAGTGCTTTCTCTTTTTTCCCTTTAATTGGTATCAAACATAGTTCTTTCCAGGAACCTTCAAGGAAATTATTAGAAAATTACTGATCTGTTTAAAAGAAATTAAATAAATAAATAAATAAAAAGCATTACCCAAATTGCCAGGCTCCTTCATTCCTGTTTCTTTGTTTTCAGTGTCTATGGGTGGTGTCCATGTGTTTGCACTTCAGAATGATCTCTTTGTTCACACATCAGACACCAGTGATTAAATTTGGGGGAAATTATAGATTTCACCATTTTCAAAATTGCATTGACTCACCCGTCCTCATCAAAAACAAAGTAAAACAGGATTTAGGATTGAGTGGACTATTGGGCAGACAGCATGTTTACTGTTGCTCAGTATTTTAACAGCTGGTGGATGGAGACACGGCAACTGTTACTTAATGTTGCCAAGCCTGGCTAATGGTTTAAATACTATTAGAAATTTCTAAACCTCAGTGCCAATTTCTGGGTAATGTAGTTTCAGTGTGTGTTTTTTGTGACCGCTAACTCGTTATGTTATGTTCCTACCATCCCTGTAGTCTGCACGGTTCGCTGTCAGAAGTTCCTGATCTCACGGGTCGGGGAGGACTGGATCTTCCTCATCCTGCTGGGACTCCTCATGGCCCTGGTCAGCTGGGTGGTGGACTTCTGCATCGCCATCTGCCTACAAGGTAAGGCACGGACGGATGGAGGGAGGGAGGGATGGAGGGATTGGATTCTGTACCTACAGGTTGGAGCATGAACAGTGTAGACAAATGAGGAGGCAAAGAGAGGTGATTGCAGAGGAGGAGGAATTGTTAGGAACAAGGAGAGCAGGAGTTATTTATAATAGATAATAGGATGCAGAGGTGGGATGCCTCCAGACAGGGAGGAAGGGATAGTGGGTTGTAGAATTGGAGGGGGAAAACAGAAACAATTTTTTTCCCAAAATGCTTTACAGTTATTGTTGCTCCTGTACAAAATAAAACCAATTAATTAAACTATAACAAAGAAAAATGTAATAAAATAAGTTTAATTAAATTAATTAAAATATAAGGAATACATGTACAAGTTACAATTTTTTTCTCACACATACACAGTAGAGCTTATCCAAAATATGTATGGTTCAATGACAAAACTACGGAAGCCCGGAGAGGCAAGTGAGAAAAGAAATCTGGTGATCCATTTTCTAAGTCTGATCTAAATAGTTTTCTCTCCTGTGTTTATGACTTAAGAACAGGTTAAAAAAAAAAGGTGCCAGGATAATTTTTCTAAGTTGCTTAAATCTTTTTTTCATCTGTGAAACAGGTGGGGGGGGGAGAATTTTAAAAACAATTTATATCAGACTTTAAAAAATGGGATCACCAGAATAATTTTTTTTCTCACTTGCCTCTTAGGGGTTCCGTTCAAAACAATTAAGAGACAATTAAATTGTAAAAAGAAATATATGTTTTTGGATTGGAGACTATGTAGTATTTTCTCAGTGAAAAGAGGTGTTTTATGTTTGACTGGTGGGAACATGCAGCGCATCTAGGAAATGCATAGCGTGTCTTCAACACAAATTGATAATGTATTATATATGAAAATTGTACTTGTATATGCTTAGAAAGACAAATTATATAAACTGTTATATACTGCAACTCTCTCTGATTTATTTCATTGAGCTGGAGAAAAATATATGAGCCATCAACATTTCTTATTGTAGTGAGTTCTGGAAGAACTCTTCTTGCCTTTTTCGAGACATCTGCAAAACATTGCAATTACATGGAATATTTCTGAATAATCTGGCCCAACAGGAGCTTGTAAATAGAGAAAGATTGTACAGAGGATTGAGGCCTGGGGGCAACCATTGGAAATTAGTGCAGAAGATATCAATGTGTTGCCTGTGGTGACTGAAAAGGTTCTTAAAAGGGTAGAAGTAAGAAGGGATGGTTGGCACAAAGGGCAGAAGCTTTGGGAAAAGGAAATAGAGATGGCTGTGGAGGGATTGGAGAAGTTAGAGGAACAAGTGACAGACAAAGAAAGGAATACAGGAAGCAGAAAGCGAGGGATTAAAGACAGAACGAAGGAGCCAAGCCTGATCAAAGGATGGCAGGCGGGATGGATGCAAGGCCTCTTATGGCATCAATCATATACCTGCAAAGTGGATGCAGGAAGCTGAGGGAGGAGATGATGTTAATGTGGGATTTATCAGTAAGTCAACTCTACATTCCAGGAAGAGGAAAGTAGACGTCTTAAAACGATTAAAGGAAGTTGTGAGAGCTGATCTGAAACCTTACGCGACCAGCTCTAATTCAAATGGATTTCTCAGGCTGTGTGTGTGTGTGTGCGTTGCGCTTTTAAGGAGAAGCCAACCTAGTCTTGTCAGTTCCAGTTATGGTGTACAGTTCTTTTAATTGGCTACAAAACATGACTAACCACCTTTCCTGAGGAGACAGCACTTGTACATTTTGCCCTGTGTGTGTGTTTTGTTGTGAGTGTGTATTTGCATTACAGTTTGTCCTCCTGACACCTTTACTGTAAATGTGTCTGTCATTTGCGAAGTGTCTCTCTGACTGTGTATTTTGTGTGTATCTCTGTTGCAGTTGTAGTTTACATGTCTTCCCTTGTTTTGTGTGTGTGTGCGTGTGCCCACAGCACAGAAATGGATGTACGGAGGTCTGGACAGTAACGTGTTTCTGCAGTATCTGGCCTGGGTCACCTACCCTGTAGTCCTCATCACCTTCTCTGCCGGCTTCACCCAGATTCTTGCCCCCCAGGCCGTCGGTACGACCAACACACACAAAAGAGAACATACACACAGAGCATATAGATAAACCACACGTACTGTACAACACATGTACACTAAAGACACTGAAAAAAGGGGCTATACAATCACATTAAAGTATGTTGTATTGTGCATATTACAGTAGTGCTGAATTATACTATTGCCAGAAAATTAAATCAGCAACAACTGACAATGAACTGTCACTTATCACATAAAAACATTCACAAATATTTGCTGCTTCTAGCTTCTCAAATGTGAGGACTTGCTGTTTTTCTCCATTTTTATATCATTGTAAATTGAATATTTTGGGTGTTTGACAGTTGGTCAGACCACCATGGGCTTTTTGAGCATTTTCGTTATATATTTTGTAGACTAAGCAATTAACTGAGTAATGGAAAAATAATTGCTAGATGAAAGTATATTGAAAATAATCATCAGTTTCAGCCCCATATTACTGTAGTTACACTCGTACTTCAACAACAAAGATGCTTTCATATGTACAGTGTTCAGATTTGATAAGTGGATTCAATACTGAATTTAGATATAAATTGCTATCAAACCCCATCCCTATAAATACATAAAGTTACTGTATAAACCGTATAACGGATCCAAGTTTTTGCCATATTTGCATTCGCAGTGAAGTACATTAAACCCTGATCGCTTTCCTAATAGCGTTTTCAGCTTTCTGTCACTTGAGCTCCCAGACTGATGCCCCCCATGTGTTGTAACGAACTCCTAAACACATAGATTTGTAAATGGTAGTTGCTACAGTGCAACTCTACTGTGACACACTGTAATTCTCCTCTGCGCCTCTTTTGCCTCGACCCCTAAAGGCTCTACTTCTTCCCCTAGGGCCTCCTCTGCTTCACTATCAGATGAGGGGAAGAGAGAGAGAAATCCTCCACAAGTTCTGTGCACAACTCAAAGCTGTAGAATACTCTGAAATGATGGAGTACTGCACTGAATTCAGACGAGCCTAACTTGCATTTTAATTAAGATAATGATATTCTAGGGGGTTTTCTCTAGAATTAAAAATATGTAATGTCCAGTCAGAGAGAGTCCAAATTAAATCCAAAAAGCTGTGGCAACTAAATGTTAATTATTCCAGTAGTTTCATGTGCAATGCAAAGCTATAGTTCTTTGAAAGTAGCATACATTTTTCAGCCAGATCTGAGGTTTATCTCGAAAGAATAGTTTGACATATTGGTAAAAAGAGTGATATCAGTCTTCTCATCTAATTCTCGGCAAGTAATGAATACGCATAATTCCCAAAATGTTGAACTATCGCTTTAAGGCTGTGATGTAATTGTAAAAGTATTCGTTTTGTTGGTGAAGTCAGTCGGTGTCCACTTATAGGTCAGTTGCTCAATGCGTTTGGTTTCTCTTTAAGTTGACAGTCAGCTGTAAGCGCCCGCTGTGCTCCCCTGCAGGTTCAGGTATTCCAGAGATGAAGACCATCCTGAGAGGAGTTGTGCTGAAGGAATACCTCACCTTCAAAACTTTTGTGGCCAAAGTCATTGGCCTCACCTGCGCTCTGGGCAGCGGCATGCCCCTGGGCAAGGAGGTAACACACACACACACACACACACACACACACACACACAACACAGGCTGACAACCATGTTAATCAATGAGTAAATCAATATGTGACTCATAAGACGAAGACGAAATGCAAACTGCTCAAACGTGTGTTGAGGAAAACTTGAGGTGCAATTACTCATGCTTTCATGTTTTGGTGTGAGTGCAAGTAAGTGTGTGTCTCAGCTACTTACACACAGACTGTCCATTACAGGTCCGCCTCATTATCACGGACTTTGTGAAACAAAATAAATTTTCAGCTTTGCTTCTTTATGTTAGCAATGCCAGCAAAACTCAAATGCTGACCCATATTCAACAGGTATGATGTTTGCTAACACAGTTTCAGTGATTCACTGCATTAAATCTTTGTTTGTGATAAAATCCAGAATCCAGACCACCGCGCTGCCATCAGGTTTGAATGCCAGCTTACTAAACAAAAGTATGCGGCTTCGGTTCAAATCATTATCAGTCATCAAAAACCCATGTAGGTCAAAGTGAAGGGCAGGAACACTGGTAGAGCAGGTTGTAATTCAGATTTTACAACAACTGTATCATGCCTCGAATCAGTGCATGCATACGGAACTAACTTGCTGTAATACATGAACTTCCCAGGGAAACATAACCACCCCCGGCTCATTCACATTCCAGTTCCCTACATCCCAGCAGCATGAATTACAAATGATTGTAAATGGCACACGATAGGCCGATATACTTAGGTTCAGGTCGAGGGCAGCGAATGTGAAATCTGGAGAAGGGGAAAAATATGAGGAAGGAAGGAAGGAAGGAAGGAAGGAAGGAAGGAAGGAAGGAAGGAAGGAAAGAGTGTGCAGAGTTGACTTGAGACCTTTTCTAAACCTAAAGGGAGAGAGAAAAATGTTTTTCTGGAGAGTTTAAGGCCCCCAACCTAGATATGCAGATGTTGTTTATGTCTTGTGGACTCGTTTGTGTGTGAGAAATAGTAATCTACTCAACGTTGTACGTAGTGTTTTTTTTAGCAAAAACAGTTTGATCCCGTATGGCATCCCCCAAAAGACTTAGCTAGACCTAGCTTGGAGACACACTCGCAGGAAAATATATTTTCTTCTCACACACACACACACACACACACACACACACACACACACACACACACACACACAAGCCTCAGGCTCTTTTGCTTGCCTACTTCTGCAGCAGCATCCACAGTTTGGATTCAGCGCAGGCCTCTCACTTCCTTTTAACCCGAGCATTACTTTGTCACTCTGATGTGATGCTCTCACTTTTAATCCTGTTAGTTCCACTTTGAACTTCATCCCCAGAATGTTAATATTCACTGCAGACTTTGTTGTTGTTGTTTTTTCAACAGGTTTTTATGTGCTATCTTGTGTGACGCACACAACAAACGGGAGGCTAGAGTGCTTCTTAACTTGTAACATTTGCACCTGTCTTTTGTGTTTTCTTTTTCGTCCTGTCAGGGTCCATTCGTACACATCGCCAGTTTGTGTGCTGCTCTCCTCAGCAAGTTCATGTCTCTGTTTGGAGGAATCTATGAGGTAAGTCTTATTCTTTTTTTTTTTATGTCAGTGCCCTTCCTCTCACGTTTTATGTCGCTCTTTCTCCATTATGCCCAGCTGCTCAGTTGATTTCACTGTGTTTTACGGTTTTTACTGGCAAAACTTTAAAACATCTATTATTCATTTTTCTTTTTGTCATTTTACATATACACTGTACACTGCATACATCATATAAGAAACAATTTCAACCTCCAACTCAAGTTATTTTTCTGTTCCATCTGCTGCACCTCTACACACACCAAATGTAGTGCTCATAGCATCTGCACAAGGCCATAACTTCCACTGGGGATGGGGGTAAAACTCTGAGTCACCTTCAGTTATTACCGTGCGCTCAAAGCAATAAGCTTAACGAGCAGCAGCAAGTGGTGCCGCGGGTTTCGCCTTTCATGCTGTTTACGAGCTGCCCTATGAAACCTGAAGGGAATACCTGCAGACACTACTCAGGGCTGAAAGGGGCTCTGACTACTTTGTTTTTTGGGTAATATTTTTATTGACATTTAATATTCTCCTAAAAAGATGCTAGACTTGAACATCAGTCAGTTACATAGCATTTATTTTTTGGTATACTACCATTATGGAAAGCACAAAAACTCATTTTGAAATGATTTGTGATTTGCTAAACATTTGCAAAACAGTTGTGGGCTGGACAGAAGTTGGGGTTGAGTGAAAGGGTAAAGAAACTTGATGACAGCAGGTGACTTGGCAAGTAAAAGGTTGGGTAGAAGAACAGAGAGAATAAATGAGAATTGAGAAGTGTAGCAAATAATTTCCAACACTGATGTTTTCGGGGACAGTTGAGGGCTGCAGCCTGATGCTTACACAGTACATCTGTCTGTTTTGGTCTGGTCTGTTGATGGCTCAGAGCAGAGAGAAAATAAGACCGGAGATTTAACACCTGAGAAGAGGCTTTTGTTTTTTAGTTAGTCTCCCTCTCTTTCTCCCTCTACCATTTGTTCAGCTAAAAAAAAATAAGCTGTGCACACAAACACAGTTTTTCTGTTTTTCCATAAGAATCAATTTCTTTCATCCCATGTAAAGTTAACATCCAGTAATATCCCATTTTATAAATCATTAATCGGTCTGTTATTTGTCAGCAAATTAGATCTTTTTCATATTCAAAACTAACTTTGCCCAGAGAGAGATGCAGCGAGATAGAGATGAAACTTTCAGTAAGGGAAAAGAAGAGAAGGATGAAAAAGATTCAGATTGAGGGGAAAAAGGAAAGCCAAATCATTTTCTTCATCATCATCTCCCCCCTCTTCTTCTCCTCCTTTTTTCTGCTTCTCCATCTTCTCTGTCCGTTGGGATAGGAGTCCGGGAGCTTGAGGAAGGCAGAGAAAATCTTGACTCTCATCTCTCTCTTTTCTGAAGATGTGAGCGCCTCTCTTGGGGGATGAAAGGGTGGGAAGACGGGAGGGTTTGAAGAGAGTACAGTATAAATAAATGTAAATATATAAATAAATGTAAATATATAAATGAGTCAATATAGTTCAATATAAAAAAAGGGTTTTATTTTAAAAAAATACCTTTTTCAAAGGACTACTTTTATATATTTCAGGGGACTCCATCTGTTATATGCAAATGAATGGGGCGTGGTTATCTCACAGATTCAGAACAAAGCAGCAAGACCAAACTGGCCTCCGAGACCAATGGAGGCCAGTTTGACGACAGGGAATACAGTACCAAGGTGGTTTTCTTGCCGGGTTTGGCTCCTGGCACCCCTGGCATCCTGCTCTGCCTCGACTCTCGGTGATTTACGGAGTTACCTGACGGACAGATATCTTTACTTGTTGCTGAAGAAACCGCTAACTGTAGCTGCCGTTAGCTTGTCAGAAGTAAGAAGTACGTAGTTGGTCCATGCTCTGTAGGCCGACACAGAAGCGTTTTCTGATCATCGCCTTATGAAACCGTTACACACAACAGGTTTAGGCACAAAAACGACTTGGAAAGATCATGGTTTAGGTTAAAAGGTTAGGGGACCTTCATTGCCATGGTTACAGTAATAATGAAGTGGTTAACAGTGAAACCAACGTTGACTGGGGAAGTAACGGGAAATAAACTACCGGAAACCATATCAAAGTCCAACGCGGCTCTATAGTAGTGTCACCTGACGTCCTCCGTCGCTCCCGACAAACAAGACTCTACAGCTGCCACATGTCTTTGTCACTTGAATGCACGTTAGTTTTGGGCCACTTGCTGAAACGACAGATGCTGTTCTTTGGCTATATTATGAGCAGTGTTAAATTTTATCAGCGTTTCTGACTCCTCACTGCTTCGGTTTGCTGCTGCCTGGCGCTGAAACGCTGTGGGAAGGGGCGCTGCTCTGCCGGCCACGCACCTGTCACGGCACAGGGCCGTTTTTATTGGAGACATTGTGCTTTTTAAACGTTTCAATTAGGAACGTCGATGCTCCGACAGCAAAAACACAGTTTCCAGTAGTGATGCTCGGCTCGCAGTTATATCCGCGGATTGGGCGGGCCGGGTCATAAAAAGGAACATTCTGATTAACAGCAGATGGGTTGTGTGGATGAAATAGGGTGAAGCCTCTGCCTCTTTGCTGTGACATTACTGCGTGCAAAGAGACGTTTAAAATGACTGACAGCAGCCTCTCTAATCATTAAAGTAAGTTGTTAAAGAAAACACTCACACATCAATACAACACAGAATAAAGGAAACACCTGGAAGGCTCGCGCTGCTCGACATCATTTCAACGGCAATAGCCTACAGGCACCGGTAGAGGTGGAGAGAAATGTCCATGCCGGTGCGGGTCTCTAAATCGGAGAAAATAATTAGTTCGGGTGGATGATTAACGTGTACATGCGGATTCGGATCACGTCAAAGCAGATACGCGCATCACCACTGCATACCCAGTTGGTGTTTGTTAAAAAATGTTTTTTATACGTAATTTTTTTTAATCAGACCTGCTAAATTTCAGGCGCACCAGTGCAACCAATGAAAATGTGTAGTCGCACTTGACAGATTTCTGGCCGCACCCTGAAGCCCTGCATACATAGAACACATACAACCTTGAACATAGAATATATATATATATATATATATATATATATATATATGGCTTACAACATAAATTCTCACAAAATACAATGTACAGAAAAGTAATAACATCAGTGGTTAAAACGTCATCGCTGTCCAGTGACCTTAAACCCACCAATTTTTATATGGAAGACTCATCAGCTGGTAAATGAACATGGACAGTAACAGACGTTTTAGATAAAGACCTTTCTTACTCCGTTGGACGAGGCTTTTGGTAGTCTAAATGTCCATCCAGCAGGAAGGAGCTCAATCTCTCCATGTAGAGGATGGAGGGGAAACTACAATGATTTCAGCATTTGAAAATTGCTGTCTTGGAGAAAATGTGAGTCACATCAGCAGACTCTTGCATGTTTCCCCACATTATCTCCAATGAAAATAATCTGACATCCATTTAAATACTTAAGTTTTGCTTTGGCTGAAGATAAATGGTGGGAAAATTCAGCCTACTTTTGCTTACTGTGGTCTTGCTATTAAAAAACCTGTTGACACTTACCTCAGACTGTAAATGTTGACAGGCATTCGTTTATACATCTCCTTAAACACATTCTGTGCCTCCATCGCCTCCATTTTTCTCTTTTAGATTTTTAATTTTTCCATCTGCCTATCTACCTTTTCATCTCCCTCTTTGGTAATCATCATCATTATCCACATTGTCTCCCTGTAACCCCCCTTGTTACTCTTTCCTGCTCTGCCCTCCCTTTCGAGTGTTGTGCTGCATTTTATTGCATTTTAATGCTGAGAGTGTGTGTGAGTGTGTGAAGTGCCCCTCTGCAGCAGTATCTCGTCCTCTCCAGAGTTTGAAGTACAGTATGCTAATGTAGCCTGTGGGCTGTAAAACCAGCTTTTTATTTCAGTGTGTTTTTAGATAGCGCTCTGTACTTAGAGGGATGAGCACTCCACACACACATGGAGAATGCCATTGTTTAAAAAATGTATAATTAAAAAAAACTGGGTTTTTTTTTATCAGATCTTTGATTTAGCATAAATTTTGGTGCTAAAACACTTGTCTCTTACTCCCATGCTTCCTGAAGGAGCCCGGGACAAAGGTAATTCAATCGCACAATTCCCAGCATGCTCCACATGTCCCCTCACTGCAATATAGTTAAATAATATAACTACAGCTAAATATTTATTCTTATATCCTGTTTCCGGAACATGTTTTTAACCCCTTATTATAACGTTTTCCCTTTGTCCTTTCCCCTTAAGTTTTTTTTAAAACCATTACTGTATCATCAAATCATATATTGTACATTCTATATCAGCTTGTTCTAACTCATCATTGACACTATATGAAGTTTACACTGAGAGAAGTATTCAGATGATTCCTGTGGGTGTGAACAGTGGGCCTAATGCAAGAAACAGTGGTCAGTGATTTAAGTGAACTTGGGTTTAGAATTTTAGGCACAAAGTAAATTTGTGAGTGATCCAGACCTGACGTACGAGTCACGTACAAATAGTGTGCACTTGGAACACGAAAAGACTTTAGGAAGAATTTAGGGTACGTTTTGAAAAGAGTGCACGCGCACACAAACACACACACACTAACCTCTCTTTATCACTGCCATGCTACTTGAAGGAAACCAGTCTCATAGGAATGAAGGTAAGTAACATCAGGCATGTCAAAAAAACCTCAATTTCCCAGGATGCACAGGATCCTCTGCCCTGCAGTCATGCAGTCAGTCATTTCATTTCTTCTTTTGCTCTCTGTCTTACTGCGAGTCACACTGCAGCTCCTCATCTGATGAGAACCTCGGTATTATCCTCTCAAAGACAGAGCATTATGGATGTCTCTGTGTGGACTGTGCAGTTATTTAATTGCTTTGAAAGCATGAAGCTACTTTATTACCTTTTTCTTTTTTTTTTTTGGGTAACTTGGTCAACTTTTTTTGCTTCACCAGCCTTTTTAATGTGATGAAATAGCTCTGTTCTGAACTGCCCCTTGGTGTCAAAGTCAGTTTTGTCAGTAGGACGGTGTAGTCCCTCATTCGTCCAGGAGTGTTCTAACGTAGAAAAGGTTTCAGTCGTAGTCATCTGGACACTGTTTTCAAATTCAAGACGTTTCGGCTCCCATCCGGAAGTCATTCTCGGGAGCCGAAACGTCTTGAATTTGAAAACAGTGTCCAGATGACTACGACTGAAACCTTTTCTACAGTTTCGTCAGTAGTTTGTCACTATAGTTATTGTATGTTCAATGTGTTATATTTCATGTTTTAATGTTAGCTCTGATTGCACCTTCAGTAATTACTTAAATGACTGAACGTATTAAACACTGACTGAAATTTAACTCTGTGTGTGTGTGTGTGTGTGTGTGTGTGTGTGTGTGTGTGTGTGTGTGTGTGTGTGTGTTTCAGAATGAGTCGAGAAACATTGAGATGCTGGCAGCAGCCTGTGCTGTGGGAGTGGGCTGCTGTTTTGCTGCCCCCATAGGAGGTGAGTCTTCAGTAAAAGAACTGTAGTAACAGAAGTCTGACACACGATACACTGGAGGTGTATGATAATTAATATATGTTGTATCATATATAATATCAACTGTACATCATACAATAACACATAGTGAGCTTTATGTCTCTCAGTGGGGATATTACAGTGAAGGCAGTATCTCTTTCTGTACACCTAATACCATCTCCTTTTTAACTTTAGGGCCTCACTACATGCTAGTACAGATGAGTTTGTGTGAGTGACATAATTTAGTTATCTGCCTGTGCTTGTTCAGTCATTTTACAGCTCACCATGACATTGTCTAGCTAATACTGTGTTGGAGAAAAGCAGCTGAGGGGAGTCTGTCAGTACACACTCGTATCTGGTGCTGCCGTGCAAGTTTGGTTTCAGAAATAAAGATTACGCTCCAACCACCGAGAACATGTCAGCGCAGATGCTGGCCAACACAGTTAGTTGTAAGTGGCTCTGAAAACCAAAGGAAAACATTTTTTCAGACATCATAGTCACAAGGATTCTGTATGTCCAGAAATGTCCATTCTCACTACATTACATGAGTCTTTTTGTACTGTACTATTAATCATGTGTGACCCAGGCCTTTGTGAGTACTTTATCGTGTGTAGTACATACATAAATACATACATTTTAACATTTAAATTGTACTCAATATGTGTGTGTGTGTGTGTGTGTTCCAGGTGTGTTGTTCAGTATTGAAGTAACATCCACGTTCTTTGCGGTGAGGAACTATTGGAGAGGTTTCTTCGCTGCTACCTTCAGTGCCTTCATCTTCAGAGTACTGGCTGTTTGGAACAGAGACGAAGGTAAGCTGGACTCAGAATACTGTGTTTTGACTGGACGGAAGTGCAACACCTTTACAATTCACAATATAAAAAGTTCAAATAAATCTTGAGCCCAAAACTCCAAGAATCCTTGTCAGCAGACCGTCATGAGGTAGGATTAATGTTACGTGAAGTACACTGGAAACTGTGGAAATGCTGTACATGTTCTGTACTGTAGATGTTCTGTATTGGAGGGGGTTTGTGTGGTGTATGGAAAGAGCAGCTCAGAGCAAGAAAAAATGTCAACCATACAATAGAATTTTTATTGATAGGAAATGTTATAACTAAACATGACTTACTAAAAATAGAAACATGCAATAATATTGACTTTTTAGTATACAATTCATAAACAACAATGTACCAAATGAAAATGTTGTCCACCTCAACTTCACATTACAGCAACTGGATTTGCATATCACTAATAGGCCACATAGATCATTTTGGCTGTTTTTAAGAAAGATGTTTAAATTCAACCTAAACTAACATGGGTGGAAATATAGCTGATGAAGGCAAAAGTCATTTGATAGACATACTCCGTAATCTTGTGCAGCCACGAAAGCAAAAAATAGGCCTTTTCCACAGCAGATTTTGACATTCTGTCATAGCAGGAAACGCACAGGTGCAACTACTAACATTAATGTTGGCTCCATTCCATTTTGATGTCCCAGTAAGCCATGACAGTTGGTCAATTTTCAAAATATCAGTACCCTGGACCTGGAACACATAAATGGAATGCTGCCATCACTCATGTTATTAATTACACCTTTTCTTGTCACAGCCAATCAAATGGCTTCCTCGGGATTTCCAGTTCCTTGTTAACCCAAGTTGTTCACAACATTTTCTCCAACCCTCTGTTTACAAGAGGGTGGTCTGGTCAGCACCTTCGCAATGAGCTGAACTTTTTGTTTACTTCTCACTAGTTACCTTTCATTAGGGACAGAAGTTGAACTGCTGTAACACTTGTACACTGCATCTGATTGCAAGACCCTAGACCTGGTCTTGTGATATTGATGATTTTTTTGTCAGAGGCTTGTTTTCTTTCCTTACTGTTGCTGTACTTTTTCTTTCTCCAGAGACCATCACAGCTCTTTTTAAAACCCGTTTCCGGCTAGACTTTCCCTTTGACCTCCAGGAGCTTCCTGCCTTCGCCGTCATTGGGTGAGTCCCCTGGTGACTCGTCAATGTCTGATTTCACAAATACATACAGTATGGGCAAGGAGTTGGGAATATGATATTTGGTTACATAACTTAAAAAAAAGAAAAGAAAAGGAAAGTGAGTCATCAATTCAAAACCATCAATTATTTAATGATTTTAACGATTTAAATACTACCTTATTGGAAAGTGGTAAAAACACAGGCTTGGTTTGCCATAAAAGTCCATAGGAAGTTCAAATAAATTCAAACACAGAGTCATTGTTTTTGCCCATGTGGTTGTTCTGACAAGTATTCCCATTTCCCGTTTGCAACATGAATTCAGATATTATTCAGGAGCTGGACTCACTGTTGCTTGTGAAGGTGTTTCTTCAGGGTAGCCTGCGTGAGTCACCTAACATGGATAATTCAGCCTGCAACAGTTGCTAGCGCACTGAGGCATGTCTTATTTTATCCTGCCTTAGCCTGAGGGCTCCTCCATGGCTGTGAATGAGACCATGGGCTCCTGGAAGGCAGCTGGTGGAGAGATGGGAGGGGTGCTCCCCCCCTCCCTCTCTCACTCTCTCTCAGATGAAAGCACATGCCTGAAAGCACTCTGCGTAGGCTTCCCAACAGAAGAAAATCCCTCTTTTCTTTTCGTCTTTGGTTCTTCATCTGTTGGCTGTTTGGGTTTTTTTGTTGTTGTTGTTTTTTTTTTGTCCGGAGGTGTTGACACCCACTGCTGCATCAGTAACTTGCACATACAGTACACTTAACACTGCCTCTAGAGTAGGCAGCAGAGCGCTTAGCCCCAGTTTTACACTGTGCTGCAGTGTGTACATTAGGGTACGGTGCATCCATGTAGTTTCCATCTTCCCCTGCCAATAGCTGTGAAAGTCGGTCAGTGTCTCAGTCAACTAGGCCAGAAAGAGTTTGTTCTGTGCTACACGCTGCCAAGGGCACGTCTTTGAAGAGCCACACACTATTCTACTTACTGTCTACATCTTGAGGCTCACTGGGACACAAGGAGGCTGAAATACAAGCTGACTCGTACACTCAAAAAAACATACACACATGAAGTACAGTGACTATGTAAGTGGGAGTGTATGTGTATGTTTCAATATATGTACATAAACATTTTGCTATAGTTGTAAGGACCACCAATGACAGCCTCCACATCACACCCCAATTAGGCATGTTCACAATAGCCTCATTGTACTGTGTTGTATTTTGTATTGTGGTTGCAACAAATGCATTTCAGGTTTTAAAAGCATCGTGGTGCCCTGTGGAGAACAAACAAAGCTGTTTACATTCAGTGTTTCTCACCCAGAATACATTGTGTGTGCCCTTGAGGTCTAACAAACATGTTTCCTTCCTCGTAAAACATTTCTAAAGGTGTTTTTTTATATATATATATAGACATTTTCAGTAGCCTATTTAAAACCTTTTTTTTTTTTTTTGCTTTTGGTAAAGACAAATTTTAAACAAATGGAAATTAATATAGTAAAAAAATGTACAGAATAATATAGAAAAGAGCTATAGTAGCAGTAACAATAACCAATAACACTCTCTACCAGTATCTCCCTCTCCCCACTCTCTCCCACACACACACACACACACATTGTCACCTCATCCACGACGGCCAGCATGCATTCTTTCACGGTTTCGGAGTCTGTGAATGGCCTTTTCTTCTTTGCCAAGATCCAGGATACACGAAGGGAAGCTGCTGTAGCTCTCTGCACTTTAACGTCCGTCTCCTGTGATCCCTCGGGAACAGTTTGTCCGGACTGTCAATAGCCAGATGTTTTGAAAAGCTACTAAGCTGGTCGGGACTCGCATGAGAAAACGTTGATTTGTGAAAGATGTGGTTGGCGGTGTCGCTACATCCGTAAAACTGCTCGATCGGTACTGCGCATGTGGAACTCTCAACAGAGATGCGAAGGAAGCGAGATGGCTAACTCGTTAGTTATTTCCATACACTATATATGTAGTTTACTTATTTTGTCATATATCAGATTTATGTATACTGGGCCATTCAGATGTTGCCTCTGGGCTGGATGTGGGCTGCGGGCCGCCAATTTAATGGGCCGGCCTTATAGCATAAATGAGCAATATTCTATATTTTTGTTCGACCAAAACCAACAGTGTGTTAGTTAGTCTCTCTATGCCTTCCGACTTCCCTGCCCTGTCCCTGCCCATGCTACCAAACTGTTAAATGCTCAGGATGACTCAGCTGATGATCCGTTTTCCATAAAATATTGGTGGGTGATGATGGTGATCTTGTTTTAATCACGGATGATTGGGTAATGGCTGGATGTACTGTACTACTGTCTTATGTGTTTACGTATTTATTATGTTTTATGTTCAAGTCTGTGTTCTATGTTTTATCCAAATGTCCCCCGAGAGACGATAAAGTTGAAGTTGAAGACATAGTCACATTTACAAAAGAAAAAGGCAAAATAATTTCCTATAACAGCTGGTGACGTTACTCAAATGGGGGTAAATAGAACATTTTTGGGGGGGACTATTTTATACTATTTTATAGCTGTGGATTAATACACTTTTGATGTTCTAGGGAGTATTTACAGCAGCAGGATGGCTTAAGTGGGACTGAGTCAAAATAAACTACTGTGTGTGTGTGTGTGTGTGTGTGTGTGTGTGTGTGTGTGTGTGTGGCTCATTGGTGTGTTTTTGATAGTATTTAAACAACAATGGAGCTCAGGAATAAGATACAGTATATCAGCCTTTGGATACACAGACAATACTTGTTAGTTGGATCAGTTCTTAGTTGGTTTTGGCCTTTTCACAGGATTTGTTGACAATAAGGAAAAAATATCATCTGCCATCATCTCGGGTCGATAGTGAGTGCTGGTTATTGAGCTACAGCACAGACGCTTATGTTTTCATAAAGTTGGTTCTCTTTGATTTCTTTCATTTATCCATTCAGATGATTTTTTTTACTTTACATGATTTATTTATTAGTGTTGAAACAGTAAGTTAGTTAACTGATATGTCGACCAACAGATATTTAATCAACAACGCATTTGATGATTGATTATAGATACATTGTTTCAATCATTTATCAAGCAAAAATATCAAACGATCTCTGTTTCCAGCCTCTGAAATGTGTTCATTTGCCGCTTTTCTCCGTTGTATTTCATCGCAAATGAAAATGTTTGGTTTTCGGACCGGTGGTCGGGCAAAACAAACGATTTTACGACATCACCATGGGCTCTGGGAAATTATGATGGGCATTTTTTTTTTTTACTATTTTCTGGCATTTTTTGATAAACAATGAATTGATATATCAAAACAAATGTCAGAGTAATCCATACTGATAAAAATCATCAAGTTTATTCTATTCTATTGTACCACACCCTGCAGGGCTTCAGTGTCTCCCCCTAGGGGAAGCACCTGTCTGTCTGAAACACCTTTACCTGACCATACCCCTAACCCTGCTTGGCCTCAGATAGTACCCTGACCCTCATTCTGATCTTCACCACAAACCCAAATTGTAACCCTGAACCATCCCACAAGGAGAGGACATTTGGTCCTTTTTTAAGGGTGCAACTACAAAGAACACCAAAAGGCACACATGCAGTGTTTTCCTCGGCTGCACCACGGGGGCAAAGACTCCCTCATCATCCTGTTCATTATTTATTCAGAGGTATTTGATGGAATTAATAATACAGCGAGATAAATTTATAAGCATTAGCTTGTCTGCATAGCTGTCGGAGTCTATTCTTTCTCTCCCTACCTTTCTTTTTCTTTTACTGCCATAAAGAGGACTCCCGCTGATCTTTTTATATGCATGCTTATGTAAACCTCTTTTTCTGCTTTGACTCTGACTCTCCCACACATCCCCATTTAACTACGCTGCCTCTCTCTCACATCTCTCTCTCTCAGCTGTCTCTAATATGTTTCTCCTTTCAGTCTCTGCCTTTGTTTTCCTCTATTGTTTCTCTTTTTTCCTTTTCTGCATCTACAGCATGTCCCTCCTACAGGTTTTGTTGACTTTGTCTTTTCCTCCCTTCCCCTAGGATTTTTACATTTGTCTCATACAGGATTATATCTACTGTAAATATGATTCAACTGCCATACATAGTTTTTATTGTGGCCATATGCACTGGGGACAACCTATGGAGGAAAAATGTTATGCTTGATGCTTTGGTTTGTTTATGCTTGGACTAATTTATTCCATCCAGTTTCAATTTGATCACCCAGAATGCATTTTTATGCCAAGTAGAAACATGCCTCCAACTCTCCTCTTTCTGATATGTGTGTCTCTCTGCAGCATCGCCAGTGGTTTCGGCGGGGCTTTGTTTGTTTACCTGAACCGACTGATTGTCCAGTTCATGAGGAAACAGAAGGCCATTAACAGATTCCTCATGAAAAAGTAAGTCTAACCAGTTGTGGAAAGTAACTAAGTACATTTACTCAAGTACTGTACTTTAATTTTGAGGTACATTTCAGAGGGATTGTACTCCACTAGATTTACCGGAGTGCTAAAGTTACTTTTCAGATGAAGGTTTTTCATACAAAACATAAGACACATTTATAAAATGTGATGCTGACAATACTTCTGTACTTTTACTTAATGAATATTTATATCCAGGACTTTAACTTGTAACTTGCTACTTTTACTTAAATAAAATGAGAAAATACATGATTTCAGGCACATTCAGACCAATTCCCCATCATTTGATAGGAGTGTGACAGGGAGTCGTATAGGAGTACATGTATTGTTGTTCAGTGGTGAGTTATGTAGCTGTTAATAGTGAAATTGTGAAAAAATGCCAAGCATTCTCTGCTCCCAGCTTCTCAAAAGAGAGGCTTTGCTACTTTTCTTTGTCATGTATTATTGTAAACTGAATATGTGTTTGGGTTTTGGACTTTTGGTGGAACAAAACAAGACATTTGAAGGCGTTGTCATGTTGGACTCTGGGAAGTTGTTATTGGCATTTTTTCATTATTTTATAGACTAAATAATTAATTGAGGGGAAAAACAGAAGATTGACAGATAATGAAAATTAGTGTTAGTTTCAGCCCCAGTAAAATCAAACAATAGAAGTTTTGCAGTAACAAAGCTCCACAGCCACCCCTCGTCATCCATGGAGGTATTTTTTAGATTGGAGTTTATGGTAGCACAGTAAACTGTCTTGAGCTTTTGTCTGTACTAAGATGTAATAATATTTTATGATTTATGAAAAAAATGTTATCATACATATCATGGAGCCAAAAAATGAACTGTTATATCAACCAAATATTATTAATAGATATGTGAGCAGTGTGGAGTGGGAACACCCTGCTGTAGCTTTTTTCAGAGTGGGACTGTCGCTGTACTTTCGCACTTCATCTCACTCCAGCTCAACAATTTTCAACTCAAGTAAAGACATCTTTGCTCAAATCATAGTGCCTAGAGAAAATCTGCTTGTGTCCTATGTCTTTTTAATTGCATTTGTTTGCATTCATGATTCTTTTACACATGACTTGGCGTTGTAACTGATCACCATGTTTGCTTTGGAAATTGTCCAACCAAGTTGATACATTTTGTTGTTTACATTCATGATTGCATTCTTTCTTCTCTTCAGATCTGTGTGTAAAACAATGTGATTTATTCCTTTTCTCATTTAAGAGTCGGTTTGTGCAAAGGTGATCACATACACCTACAGTTCAAAGGTGTATGTCCATGTTCTGTTAACAGGGCATTGCTGTAAAAGAGCACATATACCCAGTAGAAATGATGCTACGCTGCTCACTTAATACATATACATACATACACCGTGTACTGTACAGGTTCACGTGGTAGTTTCAGAGGTTTTTAAGGGTTTGATGATGCAAACACGTAGCATGACTGTTAGTGTGAATCCAACACCAGTGTTTTTCCATGAGCCAGAAACCTTGTAGCAGTGACATTAATAATGAAACCATTAATGACTGGTGTTTACCGCTCTCATTTACACTCTCTGAACAGTGTTAATGTAAATGCTTTAGTTGATTAAATGTATTGACTTTAACTAAATCTGCAGCGTTTTACGCTGGGGTATAATGATCAAGGAAAACGCGCCTTTGTCAATAAGCTCATTTAATTGCGTCTAATATTGTTTTTGTTTTTCCTACCTTTTAATACACTCTCTGTCTGCCCTCTTACTTTCTTTCTCTCTCTCAGGCGTCTGCTGTACCCTGCACTGGTCACTTTACTTGTTTCCACACTAACATTTCCCCCTGGCTTTGGACAGTTTATGGCTGGCAAGGTAGGTTCCGCACACCCACTCACCACATGCTATTATTTTTTATACACATTGCACTGCAGCCATTACTGTAATTCAAAAATGTGAAAGAGAGCCTGTGGCACTACGGGCCTTTACCTGTCGACCTAATCTATCTGTTATGTGTTCAGTCTGCAGCGACACAAAATGTCTCCAACTCTGAATTTAACACATCAAATGAACTCATCCAACCTTTTTAATGTCTTCACTTAGTATACTTACACTGATATCAAAACTTTATCAGCACCTCTGAGCATGATTTATATTTTCGGCATGATACACTTTTATGTAGCTATACAGAGCAGCTGTGTAATTGAACCATTTTAGATCATTATAATGTTTCATAACAGCTGGATTACCATTCATGTCAGTGTGTGATTGTTTTTTCATACTCACAACACTGGTTTAAATGTGTTTGTGTGTATCATCTGTGTACACTGGAGATTTAGATGAGCATACAGTCCTTTTGCTCCTGGAATGACTCAGGTGTGTGTGTGTGTCTGTGACATTCCAATTTCACCCCCTTCATCTGTCTAATTATCAGAATTAGAAAAGGAATATTCTGTGCATCCTCAGGCCTTATACACACATACAGTGTACACACACACACACTCTTTCTCAGTTTTGGTTCCTAAGTGGTGAGTCTAAATCTGCCTACACTGACCGGACTGCTCTTAAATCCCTTCTCTGGAGAGAGCACACTCAAAATTCAGTATCTCAAATCCCTCTGTCTTGCTCTCATACTCCTCAGTCATCATTTTTTTGGCAGTGGGCGACATTATCACCACCAGTGTCTCCAGCTATCCTGGCTTTAAAATGGCAACAGATGAATTTGTCGTCTTACAGTGCCTGCCTTAAATCTTAAATCTTCAGTGACGTCTTTTAAGACACTTTCAGCACATCTTCTACCCATTCTGTCATGCTATACTATTTGATGTGATTTAAGGTCAAAAGAAAGGTTAGTGTCCTACATCAAGTCACATTTCAGTTTTCTCAAAAAGTGATCTAGAGAATTTGTCATAGCAAAAATTAATGTATATCAACAGGCAGTCACGAAAGAGAATAGTATATATTAACAACAAGCTTGCTGGAGAGGAGAAGAGGGTCTACTAACATTTTGGAGCACCTTGCTGAACATACAGTGTTTGCATATGAATTTGAAACAATGGTGGGCCATTAGGCATTTCTAATGCCTGTTCTATTACAGTATTTCTAGTAGATTTTCACAGCAGAGGTTCAGCTGGCAAAAGTCTCAAAATGCCACACTAATTTTAGGCTAAAAATGTAACAGCACGCAAAAAACCCCATCTGTATCAATCGATGTAGAATAGGAATGATTTTTGAAAACGTCCATTTAATGTAGTGAATATATTGTATTACTGTAAATGTAGGTAATGACTCTGACTTTACACTGCAGTAAATCTTACATTGCGATTGGAACTGCATCAGGTTACTTTTTCTGTTCTGCATTGACAACAAAGTTTGTTTGTATTCAAGACACCAAACCATACGTGTATATTTCAATCACTTGGAAGTTCACTCAGTAATCATCTAAAATACAGCAAGCTGCAATCATACTGTAATGCTGGAAAGAATATGAGACCACAGTTAATCAGTTTATACTACTATAACAGAAACTCAATACATTGCAACATTTTGACAGTAAACAAAAGGATAGAATTTCTTCTTTTCTTCATTTCTTCACAATGAAGTAAAAGAAAAGAATATTGATGATGAAATTAGTTATTGTGCATTCCGTAATAATTGAAGTATAACAAGCAAAAAACAGAAATAGAAATGCTACGTAAATGTATTTATTGTTGATGCACTAACTATTAAGATAATGTTCAATTTCCTTGACAGAGACCTGATACTTTATGATAAATAATCTTGTATTCACATCTTTATCACAGCAGCACTGTGCTTTACTGATTTGATTGATGCTCAGGGTCAAAGTCATATTTAGAGAATCAATAAATCGACTCAGTGCCTTAATGGAAATTCTTAAGAAAAAGGGGGGAAAAAGAGAAAAATGCTACAGAACAGCCCACCTATGTTTGCATATGCTGATGATGTCACGTCCTGTTGCCTTTAGCTGACCCAGAAGGAGTCTCTGGTGACATTACTGGACAACCGGACGTGGGCCAAACAGGGCATCGCTGAGGAGTTTGATTACATCGGACACTCTCAGGCCTGGAAACACCCACAGGTCAACGTCTTCGTCACCCTGGTCCTCTTCATCGTCATGAAGGTAAGAGAGAAAACCTATGAAAAGATGTTGGGATTTTAATAGATCATTTAGGTTAACTTATGTCAGTGAATACATACTATATTGTGATAGGTCCATGCTCTTATTGTGAAGATCGCCCAGCCCTACAGTCACTTTTAATCAACTTCCTCATCGTTGTCTTCCCTCTGGTCATTTCCTTCTTTATTTTCACCTTCATTGAATGTTATTCAATCCTTCCTTAACTTTTCTTCTGTATTGAAGGATGTGTGCTGGTACAGTATGTGAAATACATATATACAGTATGCTGCTGATGGCTATAGTGGCATTAAAGATAAAGGAAGGCCATGCGGAGAGTGTGACTTTAACATGAACGTATTATAAATGGGAGGGTTTTACCCTTTTTATTCAGTACTGGCCCTGGGCTAATGGGAATGGCAAAAGTATCGTAACCGAGCCCATCTCCACTCGTCACTGGTGAAAAACAAAGGGAGATCTTGTGAAGAAAACGTTGGAAAGTGGCCTATCTCCCCCTCACTGTGTTACAAAGTTATGCTCCTGGGATGATTTGATAAAATTCTATTAAGTATGGCACTTTTATTTTTTTACGATATGTTTTGGTCTTTTTGGATCATAGCCCAGTTACTTTCACTTGCAGAGTGCGTAAGGGAAAGATCTAAATATGTAAAAGGGATCCAAGCTTAGCTCTTCTTGAAGATGCAAAGCATAAATGTATTCACATGAAAATAACAGAAAATATGATATATATTGTCTGTCTGTACTCTCTAAATCTAGCTCAGCTGTTGACGAGCGTTAAGGTTATTGATACAATCACGGTGAGGCGAGGAGACGCGGTGCACAGTCAGAGTAATAAAAACAGTGAGTGGGAAAAAAGCTTAAGATGCAACACACAAGATCTATTCAAAATACAGTAAGAATTGGATCTGTTTTTCTATCTTAGTTGACCTGTTTTAGAGGTGATACAGCGCTGACTTGCATACCACCAGCTAGACAGCTTGTGGTTTCAATATATCAATATCTTTGAGTATCCCACAGGGTGAATCACACGGGTAACAGGTGCAGAGGCAAAGACGTTGCAAAATGTGAGAAACTGAAATGCACACACGAGAGGGCGCATACCTGAAGGCCTAGAATCATGGCTGTTCAATCCTTCGAAACTGTTATTTCAATAACAAAAAATATTTAGAAACGTTGGGAATGTCAGTAAATTGGAGGTCAATTAGACAGCAAAAGACATGCATATAAAATCTTTGGATCGCAGCTGATTTGATTTTTGCTGAGGTAAAGGGCATGAGGGGAAGGTGGATGTGCAGTAATCACTTTCTGGCTTAACTCCCCTGGGTCTCAGTGAGGGGAAAAACAACCACTGTGATATAAAGTATTGGAACCAAGCCACTGCACTTTTGACCTCAGTGGAAAAAACAACCTGAACAGTTACTATATATTCATTTTTCTCTTATGAGAGAAAATGCCAAAGTCTCGCCACCCATCCTCCTGTTTCTCTTTCGTCCTCGAATAATGAGAAGAAGCCAAACAGAAGTTTGGGAGCCCAGACGAACTCTGTGCCCTGCCAGCTTTCATGCTGCTGTTACGGCTGCTGTTTAAGGGCTGCTGGAGGAGAGTGCTGCTGGTGTTGTGATTAGATTGGCTTTTTTATGTAACCTTTATTTATTTGTGCTGCTCCGTTAAGCTGAAATGAAATGTCCTCTCCGAATACAAAAAACAGAGGGTGTAAATCTCCCCTCACTGCATCAAGAGGTGTGTGTGTGTGTGTGTGTGTGTGTGTGTGTGTGTGTGTGGCTGTGAACTTCATACATCACACAAAGAGAGCCGTGCAAAAGTGCGAGTGGGTACAGAATAGAATGGAGCTAGGTTATGTGGTTATGTATGCTTGTGTGTAGGTGAGTTCATGGGCAGTTGGGTTAGAGAAAGCATTTTGAAATCTGGCTTTCTAAACTATAGCTGGTACGGTACTTGACATTTAAAATAAGTTTATTTACAGGAAAACTACACTAATGAAATGTGGTTTTGTCAACTTACACAGAGAATGAAGGTAAAATGTTGGTAAAGAAAAGATCATAAATATATTTGCAAATTCATGTAGTACAGAATTATAAATGGCAAAACAATGTTCAAAAATAACCAAAAATGAAAAAAAAAATTAAAATAAAATTGGTTCAAAAACAGACATATAGCTGGAATATTTGGTAAATGGGCATAAAATTTTGTTATTTTTTCCATCATTTTGGCAATTCCTAATTCCACTTCTGTTGTCCAATTTGGTGGCTATGTAAAAATGATTATTCCATGAAGTTATTAAGGTTTAAATTGGTACACCACCTTAAATTCTTTGTGCACTTGTGGTTATTAATAAAATGAATTATATAATTTAGTTATATTATCTTGAGATATTGTGTGCAGTGTGTGGAAACATAATGTTGAGCACCCCTCCCCACCCTATAATTTTCATACAGTCCCTTACTGATTTCATTTCATTTTGCTGACTTTGACTCTTCTCTATATACTCTTCAGCATGTACTATTATCTGGTAATTGAAACTTGTGGCCATAATGGCCACTGCCCAGTGCACATTCTCCCTCATTCTAATAGATTTTTTTGTGAAAACTGGTGCTTTTGTTACTTTTCGTCGTGCATTGCTGTCTGGCAGTGTATTATATTATATATATTTTTTTATTCTACCTCTAGGTGTTGCCAAAGTCAGATATGATCAAATCCTACCCACAGGGGCTTTAAACTTCAACCAAATAAACCTAACTGGATTAATAAAGAAAAAAATGGTTCTAAATGTCTTGGGCTTTTTTTTGCCAAAAATAGTTGAAGTGGATAGATTAAATAGATTAAGTAGTTAGCAACACTTCATGTAACAACAAAAACTTCAGGAAAAAAAACAGTACCCACAGATAAGTTGAGCTGAACTACTGCCAAGCAACCTGCACTGCAAAATGGGGTTAAAAGCACACAGTGAAACGCGAATCCAACACTGGCCAGAAGCTCCAGTGTCAGTTATGTAAGCACAGAACTGATGGTGTGACAGTCTGTACTGCAGTAATGACAGAAACTGACTCACTGTCTCTTTGTCATTGTTTCTGAACAGTACAATACAGAACGTCTCTCACAGCCTTTTGTCTGTCTCGTATCTCAAAAAATGACTATCAAAAACACAATTTTGATTTTACTTTATGAAGCTAGCCATGGTCTGATGGCTGTCGTCATTCCTCTACATCTAACCTGTGTGTGTGTGTGTGTGTGTGTGTGTGAATGTGTGCGTCTTCTGTGCATGTATAGGGTTGACAAAGACAATGTGTTAAATGTGAACACTATAAGGACAAAAACACACACATATACATAGTTTTCTAACTTTAATCACCCACCTGCACAAAGCATCAAGCTGCTCTCAACATCTGTGGGCATGCACTGACTTAGATTCTCTCTCTCACACTCACACACACACACACACACACACACACCATTCAAAGTGAAGCTGTAATGGCTGTCTAATTACAGCCTTTGGTTTCCCTGGATTCAGCCTGGTGATTTTCAAAGGGGAGATTGCTCTCTCCCTCTCCTTCTTGGTAATGAATGGTTCTTTTATTCAACATGGCAGCCATCTTGTCTTGTTGCTCCTTTTCATGCTGAAACGTCAAGAAGGCTCTCATTCCAGCTGCTAAACTTTAGAAAAGTAAAGGTGCGTGGAAAGTGTCTAGTGTCAGGAAGTCCATGTCAGCAGGTCAGCAGATGAAGCTGCCATAAATACTTTAGTTATGTGTTTTGGTACAGTACAAAACGAGGAACAAACAATGTGTCCTTAGTGAAAAGGCTGAAATGTTGCTCATTGTAAAGTTCACTGCACCTGTTGTGGAGAAGATGAGTGTTAGCTGGGGTATTGTTGAGAAAGTTTTTGTTTATTTGTAACTTTTTAGCACACCTGAAAACTCTTTCTCTCTCTCTCTCTCTCTCTTTCTCTCTCTCTCTCTTTCTCTCTCTCTCTCTCTGTGTATGTGTGTGTCTCTTTCTCACACACACAAACCTGCAAACTAATTTGACATGCTTTGTAGTTAAATGCTATTTTTAGTGGTGTGCAATTATGCACATCAACAGCTTTCTGTGAGGCATGCATTTATTAATACAGGTGTGTTTCTGTGTGTGCCCTACAGCCTGACTGAGTCCTCTGGTGTCTGTCAGTGTGTGTGGGGTGGGTGCGTCAGAGTGACAGAGAGATAGCGGGACTGTAATTGGAGTGGGAATAGAAGAGGGGCCCCTAAGGGTCCCCTGAGGCCCCCCAGACGATAGACTGTCCTCTGAATGTGACACACACACAAGCATAGGGGGCTCCCACATGACTGACAAATTAAATAGAGTATAAATGTCCTGGATACTGCGTCATAACTGATACCCTTGACCTGAGTATCCTTCACTTCTCCCTTCTACCTCACTTATGTTCTCCTGTTTTTGTTTTCTCTCTTTTAGTTCTTTTTGTCCTCTTGTTCACATCAGTCACCAGAGTTTTTAGCTTATTTCTGAAATGTTAAAATGTGATAAACAACAAAAAGTCAAGGTGAATTAAGTCCCAAGGGGCAAAAAGTGTAGTAATAGGTGTTAAGCTGTGCTGCACAGGCTTTGACCTGCTTTGAAGTCTAATGCTCCTATTTGTATGGAAGGCAATGATAGATGACTTTTGATGACTCATGGGGGATGGGTCTGTATTAAGAGAAATACTCCATATTTGAAGAGTTTGGATGGTGGCCTTTCCAAAACAAAGAATAAAGCATAAATTAACAGTCTGATTTTACACATTTCCCATATCATACTTAAAATACTAATACTACTGGTTCTTTATTTCATGTCTTCTCCATGGATTATCAGCTGATGAGGATGCTGGCTTTTTATCAATTCAGCATTTTCAGCCAATTTATGGAGCTAACGTTAGCTTAGTTACCTAGCTAGCTTCAGATGATAAAATTTGCTGAGGACAGTGGTCAGTGGTCATTTTAGCTGGCAGAATCGACAGTCGCTGGCTAGAAAAGAGAAACCTGTGAATTATGATGGTAAATCTGCCACCATTATCATTGTAAACTGCATATGTGCTGTGCGACAACAAAGTTTAACAGGTATTAAGGGGGTGGGGTTTAGGAAATGGACAATTAAAACAACATTTATTATTATTAATATTCAAATGTTATTCTTAGTCTTCCCATCTCTGGCCTCATATTCTCTGAGAGCCATGATCAAACAAATGATAAAACATGTTCGTGCATATGTCAGTAAAATCGAATGGAATATAATTCATCTTCCCATAGGTAATCGGTGTAGTATTGATCAATTATATGATAACTGCACCTTATCTGTTTGCTTTAATGGAAGGCCAATATTTAACTGAACTAAACCTGCAGCTCTAGGTCTGCCACTGTGTTTCTTCCTCAAGTGTTACAGCAGGAGCAGGCACTGTAGTTCAGCAGTACAGCAGCTCATGTCTTTACATATTAAAATTCTTACCTCAAGTGTGCAGCTTCACAGAAATTGCGATGAATGAGACATTATTCAGCTGAACAAATTATACAGAAATATCATAATGCCAAGGTTATGTTGTATAGTTCCCGGTGGTCTTTCTTGGAGGCTTAATGAGTTTCCTGTTCTGTGTTTGTTACTTCTCAGATGTTAAGAATGTGCTATTTCTGACTCTTGAGCAGAATGTTTCAGAAGAAAGCTTGTCTTTGTCTTGTACATACCTAATGAATTTGTTTGGGGGTTTTTTGCTTTGGTTTTTTTGGTTTTATGAGTGGATCCTATAAAAATCAGTGAAGCAGTTTTAACAGACACCTTTCCATAACCGTAATCATTTCAACATGCTGATTAGATGTGCAGGCAACATACCATGTGACCTGTATGGCCTATTTACCATTCAAGAAGTTCTCTAAACAACAAAATAGGTCACGAGCCCAATGTCTGGTTCGAAAACACTGACACGATTGTTTTCTTATTTGTCACTTCTATGGTTAAAGTTCCCCATTCAGACATTTTAAAGTATGTAAAAATACTTACATACTGCTTAATATTAATGGTTAATATTTTGCATAACATGGTTATCCGATGGTTATCCGACCAAACAAAACTCTGAAAAGGGGCTGGAAGCACACCTACTCTTTCTCCCTCATTAAGAAATTCTGGATCTGAATGCCCCGCCCACCGCCGCTGTGTGTTAGGTTGACCTGTGCCGGTGAGAGAGCGGTGCGCAAGTCAAGTTAGCATCTTTAATTAATGTTGCTTGTTAGCTTGTAACTGGAAGTGGCTGACATAGCGTTAGTGGTTATGAAACACAGTAATATCTGCTACAATGTTAGTGTGTTCACATTGTTATTATGTAACGTTAGTAGATAGTGAAAGGAAGCTCCAGGGTCAGGGTTCTGTGCTGGAGGTTTCAGGTTTCTTTGCCGGTGACGTTCTGATTGGCTTTCTAGCTTGCCCCGGAGTCCATTTGAATCTCAGATTTTAAGTGTACAGACATCTCCCCCTTCAGTAGAGGAATGTGAAAACACCTCAATAGTGACAAACTTTGCACAGATGCAAGTCAGTAAAGTCAAGGTCTGACATTTTAGGGGACATAAACATAATAAGAAAAAAAAAATTGAGTGGAGGGGTACTTTAAGGTCTGGTCAGTTTTAGGTAACTTTATCTACTTGATTAGGTTTAGATGAGGGTTATGATCATGGTTAATAGGGAATAATGTGTTTAGATTAGGTTATTACTTTATTTAACGGGGACAGTGCATATTAACAGTATTTCTGAAAATATGCCAGAGTTAGCCAGAAAGGTAAATTTTCATCTGTAGTCCCCAGGCTGGCAAAAGTTGAAAGCACAGACATTAGGAATGAAAGCATTGAAAATACAATCAACGATAAAAGCAGTGAAAAATATGACACACAGAATCAACAGATAGCATGACAACACAATGTTAGGCCTGGTGAAGTGTGGATATTATGTACAGAGACTATGATAAGCAGGAGCAGCTCTTACACTAAGCATAATAATGACAAATACGACAACAACAATCACCAAAATCACCTTCATTGTTAAAGGAAAACCAACTTTGAGCTACTGTAGGAGACACATGCCCAATCACCCACTATGACCTCAACAAAGTTATGCTCTTCTTAACTACTGCAAGATTACAATAATTATTTGACTCAAAATATTGCTTGTCAGGAAAACTTGAACATCGGTCATTTTAAGTGTTAGAATAAACTACCAATGCTGTCCTTTTCTGCTGAGAACAGTCTCCTACCATAAGCTGAAGACAAACTGCCCAATTAAACAGACTGGTGAAGATGAACTGAGGAATTGGATCACACTCTACCTGAGCCTCCGCACTGCACAGTCTTACATTCTTATGAAATCAATTCAAACATGAAGATGCAGAATTTTCCTTTTCATACTCCATTGATTTTCCCCAGCTCTCAAACTCTTGATTGGCCATTCCTGGTCTTCTGTTCAGAGTTAGTCACTAGCTGTAGGAGAAAATCAAGACTTGTAAAAATATGAGTCATAATATCCACTGGTTTTTAAAAATACAAGCATCCTGAGTAATTTGTAAGGAAAGAAAGTCTACTTTCTATGCTGGTCTGTCTGTTGCAACCATCCCAAACCTGCACAGCCAAACATGGAAAGGATCCAAGGATAGCTATGTATTGTCCTCAGCGCACAAAGACCAAAGATTTCTCCACCAGAATTTGCCCTTTCTTACAATTAGCTTAGCAGTAGCTTTATCCTTAATAACTCTGACAGCTTAAGCATTACCTGCTAGTAGTCTCAGCAGTATCTTTAGTGAGTATCATGGAGATAATTGGTCTCATCCAAGAACCACCTGTTCACTAACTGACACAGAGTTGACAGCTGTAGGTTCCCTAATATGACTACTGAAATTTATTATGTTTTCATCTCCTGATGTCCGACAGCAGGGCTTCAAGGTCAGCCATGTGTAATTCTTTTTTTTTCTTTTTCTTTTTTACTCTTAGTTGATTTTTTTGTCAATTTTGACATAGCCCAAGTCACATTGAAATCTAACTAGAATTACAAAAAGGCAGCTGCTAGTATGTTTGTCAAGCAAACTCATTACTAATAATGTCTACTTCTGAAATATGAATCACATATATTGACTGAATAAATTTATAATTTTCTTCTTCTAAAATAGTTTGGCCCCTGAAGCAGCTCTATAACTTATAAATCTCATTAAAGCCACAGTCAAAATTCATGTGGTTCATTAAGTCATTTTTAATTGGATTTTAATGTACAAGGTTTTGATTTCATTTCTTCATTTCTTTTTCTTTTTTTAAGCACTTCCAGGGTTTTTAACCAACAAACCATTCAGGTCTTGGCTTGATTTTCTTGCATTTAGGCTTCTGCTTCCTCTGACGGTTTATCGAAGTCCCCCTTCAGTTTGAGGTCGGAGATCCTCATAAATTTTGATGGTCGTGCACTACCTCAGAGAGATGTACACTTAGTAGATTACATTAGATTAGATGAAACATTAATGATTCCTCCGGGGGATAGTGAGTCATTGCTGCTGCAACGAATTACATATAGCCATAGCTAGGAGGACATAAATAGTAATAGGGCAAATAAAGGGTATATAGAAATATGTCTGGAAATGCTAATGTGTCTTGTCCAAAATGATCAACTCTCAATTATACTGTCACACTATGTCAAACTGCTTAAGGAATCATGAAAGCTATCCAGCTGATTTTATCCCTTTATGGTAAATGTGCTGTAGACTTCGGCCCTAAGGCCCTATAAACTCCAGGAGGGCCTTCAGCAGGACAGGGTTATAAACGCACACCCATTAAGTTAGACATCAGATCATGCTGATTTTGTCAGGTAGGCAGGTTTAGATGAAGTGAGATTGATGCTGTTTCATGACAGTGATGTTTTCAACAAATGGTCAAGCTCTTGAGTTCAGCTGCTTACATGTTAATGCAATAGATAATAATACTACAATAGCATAATATAATAGTTACATTATGTAATAATATAACATCCTGAAAGGGGCCCTTCTGCATAATGTAATTTTATATATATATAAATATACTACAGTATATTTTTCTGATAATACTTCTGTGCTTTTACTTTTAATTTTTAATTTTTCAAAGCAGATCTTTTACTTGTAATGAAGTGTTTCTACAGGGTTTTATTACTACTGAGTACTACAATACCTAAAACAGCATAAATATGTATGGAACCAAATTTCCAGCCAGAGGTGATGGTGTCTTTAGTGGTTATTAGTCCATCTCCTTGGAAACCCCAAAACATCTGGAGGAGGATCCACGGGCAACTGTAACTGTAACTGCAGACAGTGATTATATGAGTGTGGCTGCCGTGGTTAAGGCTCCTGTCCCATGAGGACGGAGAAGAAACTGCAGCCAGCATCCTGTCACACACACCTGTGATAAAGTGTGTCTGTGACTGTGTTATTATGGGTAAACATGCAGCTGGTTCAGATTACACTGTCATCTACATACAGTGGCGTTGCTGGAAATATCCTTTCCCTCATTCACTCTGTTGGCTCAGAACAGTGGCTCTCAGATTACACCCACTAAACTGGTTAGTTCTAAAAATGCATTTTACTTGTGAAAATGTTTTCAAGTAGTTTTTGTAAAGACTTCCATCCACACGTACTCCTTCTTGGAGTCATAACTCATATCTGAACATACAGACATGATATACATATTTTTAGTTTCAGCATGGCTTACATTGTCCAAGGATATTATCTCCAATAATAAACAGCCATAAATCTGCTTAAAACTAATGTTAATTTTGTCACCACTTTCTAGATTTATTAGTTTTAGTCCTCAGATCAAAAGTCCATGTTAGTTTTAGTCATATTTAGTCAACCTCATTCTTTTTGATTTTTAGTCAATTTTTTGTCGACTAAAACTCTGGACATTTTAGCTATGAAAAGACTAGTTGTCTGGATTTCACAAAGCTCAGTTTTTGGGTGTAAAAACACTGGCTCAATGTGGACAGATTATAAACTCAGGACTTTTCCTGTAGTGTTTGCACAACCCTATAAAAAAGCACTATAAAATGTTTTTTAACACATCTTTATGACCTGTTATGACCATCATTACACAGTTATGATCTACTGTACTATAGTGGCTTAGTGTGGAAGTACACTCACTGCAATATGATTGGATTAAAGAATACAACAAATACATTTTTAAAAAATCTGATTAATTACAATTTGTCTAATTTTCTATATTTGCTGCCTCTAGGTCTTTTGTCTTTAATTCGTTTAAACAGCCTAATGACTGCTGGAGAGTCATGAACAAATTGACATAATGTCAGATGTCTCAATCGTTTTTTCCTTATAATGGAATGCATTGCTATACATATATGAGCAAAATAATACATTATTTTCCCTAAAATAATTTATGTTGGCAGTTTCTTTGTTTTATATATTAGCATCCAATTTGAACAAGTTAACTATATTTTTATGAGCAAATATATGATTCAGCAATTGTCAAATAGTGTTTCAACAACCCTATTAAAAAAACAATAAAAATTATTTTTGTACATATTTTTATGACCTGTTATGATCATTATTGCACCCAGTTATGATCTACTGTACTGTAGAGGCTTCAGTAAACAGTTGACAGCTGCTTTCAGTTACTGTGGGTTTCATTGCTAACTGTAAATTTACAACTGGATTAAATTGCATTGTTCTCCTCTCATTGTGGTTTTTAAAATGTGACGATCTGTCTCACAGCTACACAGGAACACACACACACTCAGAGTTCATGGCCGCTGTAATAAAGTTAAGCCCTTTGTTATGAGTTCCAAGATTCTTTAAAGCTTTCTAGCTCTTACGTTTTTACTGGCTGGGTGGAAGAGAAATAATAAGAGAGGAAGAGATGGAAGAGGAAGACAATCCAAAACAAGTCTAAAGAATTATTCCAGTGACTGTCTCATTTTCCCATGAGGCCTATTTTGTGTATTCAACTGGTTGTGTGTCTGTTGCTCTCTGGCGCCTGGCCGCGTTCAGCTCTGATTCACGTCACTGAGTCTGTGTCACGGTGTGTGTGTGTGTGTGGGTGCGTGCGAACACCTACGCACGCATGTGTGCAGTGCGGGGTGTGAAAACGGCAGTGTAGGGTTACAGAAGGAGATCCATTACTTCCCCATGGCAGCCGGCCTTAATTACAGCTAACTATAGACGGAGCAGAGGGAGCGGAAAAGAGAGGGAGAGAACAGGAGGCATGGAGGGATGGAGAGAGACAATGAGTGTAATTAAAAAGTCTATTTGAAACCATGAGATTATTACAGCGATGAAGTTTGTGTAATGGCTTGTATAATACTCTAATTCATACTTCTTATTTTATGCATACAAACACTGAATGTCAGATTCTCAACTGTCTCCATCTGCTGAAGTGTGTGTGTGTCTAAATAAAGTTTTGGAGGACAGGATGGAAATGAAAAAGATGTGACTTTGTGATTTTTAAATTCATTAAACGTCCTTTTTTGTGTGTGTTCAGCTGAAAAAACTCAGTAGTACAGGGCTCAACAATAAGGATTGCCCGAATACCTGGGGCAAGTAAAATGCCACGTTAGCCAAGTAAATCTAGCAACTCACTTGCCTGATCGGGCAAGTGGTAAAAAAGAATTAAACACATGCATTTTTCCAGAGCTGATGATTGAAGTAGCTATCTCTGTTGAGTAGGGAGGGGGAGGGGCTAAATCATTAAAGACTGTAGTATTATCACGCCCGCTGCAGCCTCCCCTGATGCCTGTGTCGGGCTGAGCTCCTCCACACACACACCCACACACGGAGCACAGCGGTCTGCAGATCAGACAGGAGATTACTCGAGTTGACAACAAAGCTCGTTACTGTAAGTGCAATAAAACCTCTGTGAGTAAAAAACTCTGTTCAACAAGCATAACCATGTCATGTAGAAAGCAACATTTTAAACTGCTCTGTCCGCAGTCTCTCGTGTTTTACACAAGCACAGCGTGCTAGCTCGGCTAGTAGTGAATTGTTACAAACAAGCTAAAACGAAGATGTCTGTATGTAGTCTAGCTGTTTATCTTAGTTTGCCACGAATCTTAAAATTTGGCAAATTCTTGTAAACTTACTGAGACAAAGCAGCCCCTCCTCCCCCTACCAGGTAACTTACCTGCAGTGATTGTCACACCATTTTCGATATGCAAGAATGTTTGTTGCTTTGCATCTATGACACACAGTGTCTTTATTCTGATTCATTTATTTTATTTATAAAGATTAAAAATGACAGTTAACTTCAGTTTTTGTTATTTGATAAACACTAATAAAGTAGATTTCTGACCCACTTGCCCGACCGATTAACGTTGAATCCTGTAGTGTGTGTGTGTGCGCGTGCGTGCATGCATGCATGAGTGTTTCAGTTTAGTGTGTATATTCTGTATGTGCACAGATGGCTGTGTGTTAAAGGAATAGTTCAACATTTTGAGATTATGCTTATTCACTTTCCACTCTCATGTTTTGTACGTGCTACAGCTAGGAGCTGGTTACTTTATCTTAGCATAAAGACAGGAAGCAGGGGAAAACAGCAAGCCTGGAGTCTCTGATGATTACGTCTCAGGGTTGACAAGACCATGAGGAGATTGAGTTGTAGATTAACAGCTCAATCTACCGTCAAGTCACTGTTCCCGGCCAAGAAATCGTCCGGCACAAAACCCCCTTTAAACCACGATGTGTCGTTTTTTTCACACCCAACACACACCCAACCACACTCATCAGTGACGCTGGCTGTACAGTGAAACACTGCTTTTCAGCCTGGTATTAAGTGACTCCTTTCGGGTGTCTTCAGATTGAGCATGAAGCAAATTTTTTCCTCACACTAGCCACAAAATTTGGCCGCTGGATTGTTTTTGCGGTTTGTGTGTATTTGCCCCATTGGAGTCATAAAACCTTGGGTAGTTAAAACATTTTTCAACATGCATGGATGCAGCGTCACCTTAATTTGCATTGACTACAACAAATTTGCGTCCATTCATGCCAGCTCACGTCTTGGCATTGACTTTATATGCAGTTGAGCTGCCGTTAAAGTTAGCTATGTCTGAACACATCGTGAGACCCTGATCATGTACTAAAAATTGGCTTAGACCGTGTTGTCCACCTCCAATGTCAAGGATATATTGATTGATCATATATTTACTGCAGAACTGATCAATATTAGACTGGCTGTGCAGAGCTTGAATTGAATTTTAATGAGACATCTAATCTAATAATGAGTCCACACTAGAATGTGTGAACATCATTTTTGATCATTATAGTTTTAATACTGTATCAGTGCATGCAAGCATGCCAGCTTTTTAAGACTCATATCTGATGAACTTAAATTTAGGTACACACACACAAATGCACACACACACCTGACGATAATACTCGCACAGTGTCAGTGGTGACATTTCCCTTTTTGTTTGTCTTCCCTAATTAGCAGTCTCTTGCGCTCGCCTGGCACAGTGTCGGCCAATCAGCAGAGCCCGCTCATTACCCAGGGTTCATTTCAGGGTTTTTGTCAAATGAAGAGTGAAAGTGGCAGCTCAATCGAACCTCAGCAATAAGCTCCGCATGGCTGCCTCCTCACTGCTGGTGTAGGATTCACCTTGCCCATCATGTAGGGGCACACAGGATGGTACTCTGAAGCTAATTGAAATGCCACCCTGTTCTTTCTTTTTATGTCTTCTCTTTCTTTTTCTCCCTCTTTTTTCTCTTTAAGTTCTGGATGTCTGCCCTGGCCACCACCATCCCAGTGCCCTGCGGAGCCTTCATGCCAGTATTTGTCATTGGTAAGAAGCAACTGGCCCTGTGTGTGTGTGTGTGTGTGTGTGTGTGTGTTTGTGCATGCAACTGCTGGCTGTGGCTTCATATTTAACAGACAGACATGCAAAGCAAATAAGCTCTTTTTCCCAAAACATCCAACTATTCCATTCACATTAGAGGAGTTAGAAAATGTACTTTTTAAAATTAATTGTAATATTACAAAATTTTACTCTCTGCAAGAAAACTTTTATTCTAACTTCTATTTCCCAAAAATGTAGCATCGTTCCTTCAATGAAAAACTTACATCACTACTCGCCACCAACGCAGTGTTTCTCCTTGCAAATAGCTATCATCTTTAAACATCAAGCTAGTTGAGGAGACAAGTCATTTTTACTTTATCTAAGTCTAAATATATGCACACCTTAGTAATGCGAAAACATTGGACTAATGTGTTTCTGTGACCATTCACAAGAGAGGGAGCGGAGTTATTGTTTTTTCTTTTTGTTTGTTTCTAAGGAGGAAATACGGCTGCCACCTCAGAGCAGTGATACAGTACAATAGTATTAATTACTGCCCCCAGTATTAAGCCCAGTATTGATGGTAGTCTCTGTTTCTTTGTGCACGTGTGTGTACATATGTCAGGGGCAGCCTTCGGCCGTCTGGTTGGGGAAAGCATGGCAGCCTGGTTCCCAGATGGCATTCACTCAGATGGCACCATCTACCCCATAGTGCCAGGAGGCTACGCTGTCGTGGGTAAGTTAAAGACACAATCATGGTGCTGTGAGTCTGCACCTATCATTCTCTATATTCTCACTTTCTTGACTACTCTTCTTTTTTTAGTTTTTGCTCTCACTCATTCAAACCATTTTATCACATTCAAATCATTAAAATTGGGGGTTGTGGCAGTTCTGCACAAAAAAATGTCTCATTCATAACCAACTCAACTGCTTTTAAGTAACTCTTAACACTTTTTTTAACTTCTCATTAGGTTTCTGTGAGGCATCAGTGCTTCCACTTATATTACTTCCAAAATATTTTACCTTTTCTTGCCACCACTCAAGAATGAGTGAATCAAGATGAATATTTACTACAGCCCAATGCCTCAATTTACAGCTCCAGGTTGAGACTCTAAATGGTCCCTGATTAGCTGTTTCACAGTAAAAGCCTTTTGGCATCATTACTTTGCTTCATGACTTTAGTCTCAGACGCTTAAATCAATCAAAGGTGAAACACAGCTGACAGGAAAAAAAACCGGAGCAGCATTGGGCTGTAAGTTGAAAACTGAAATTTCAAATGTCAGAAAGTTATAGATTGACGGATACTGGATTTTTAAGGCTGATACCAATATCAGCCAGTAGTGCTTTGTTTTATTTAACCTAAACAAACATTCAGATATAGAGGATACAGTTGAAAAATACACTTTCCAGTTGCTTTCTGGTGCACAAACTATGTAATGGAGGAACTGTTTCTAAATGACCTCAAACATATCTTTTTATGTACTGATATTTCTTGTTACTTATCTGCAACATATGCTGATACCGATATCTCTGGAATAAGCTAATATTGGCTGCGCCAAACGCCTCCTGTGTAGACAAGCTGTTAGTCTACAGAAGCGATGCATTAATGGTTAAGTGAGCGATACTTACATACAAGCAGATATATACAAGTTCTTTCCAATGTACCATTACATTGGATCAGATAAAATTCTGGTTTTATGTAACAGGTAGAACATACAGTCAGAAGTGTTATTATTCTTCTTATTCATTTTTGTGAACAAAAGAGACTTTATCTTGATGCTTTTGGCCTATAACAGAAAAATCCTTAATGTACTTCATGTCTTGCAAACACCAGCTGTAGCGTCATAACCACGTAATTTCCATCGCTAGTGAAGCTGCATGTCCGATGAGATGCAGTGTTGTGATTCCCTCCACTGTGCTACTTGTTGACAGCCGTGCTCATTATGCCCTTGTTATAGATTGGTGGTGGCTGTTTTTCTGGCCTGCTGCTGTTGTTGTTGTGGTGCACTGTTGCTGATGACTCAGTCCTTTACAGGCCTGACACTATGATGAGCCTCTTTCATCTCACAGCGGAGCTCACTTTATGGTCTAAATGTTGGGATGGGCACAGGGAGCAGAAGCATTTATCTGAGGAGGATAGGCAGACATACACAGGCTTAATTAAGTTACGAGGAAGAACAATGAAACCTGCCTTTGTAGACTCTCTCACCCACCATCTGTTCCTCTCTGCTCTCCTCTCTCTTTTCACTTTATTTTAATGCTTTCATTCTCTACTGTTTTTTTTCTAGTGTTCATCTCATTCTTTGGATTGGACTCATCCATTTTCTCTGAGCAGTGAAGGCTCACTTTGCCTCATGCTGCTCTGTCTGCTTTGATTCAGCTGCTGTATTGCTCTTTTCACACCACTTTATTTGGGGCAAAAAGATTTGGAAATATTGAGGTTCCCTTTTGGATTGAATTAGCTGAATAAGTCGATTTTTGCCTTATGGGCATATGAGAGGAAATTGTGTGGAGAGGAATGTGAATTCAGTTTGTTGGGCTCAGAGTAGATAAAGGACAGAGTGCTTGGTCTGGTCAAGGAAATTGATAACAAGATGATGACTTACAATCTTCGAGTAAATCGATTTCCAAAGTTGTAGTGTGGTTTTGTGGATTGGATCAATAATGCTGTATATACAGTATATTGTGTATATGATCTGAACCAGGAATGTTCCAGTATTGAACAGATTTATAGAAATGTTGATATTGTGTACTTTTTTTTATTTTGGTAGCATTATTACTGAACCGCGTGACCACCTGTACCGTGTGTGGGGAAATAATAATGATGAAACCACAACCCATGATTAGGATAGTCATTTGTTTTTATACATTTCTCATACAGTAATGGTATGGTATAATTTATATATGACATTTATTAAACTATTAGTGACCATCCCAATGTCTGTGGTACATCTTACAGCAGCATATAAGAGACAAAAGTCATAAAGTCACATATTCACCGCAGTAAGGAGTGTGCAAACAAATTAAATCAGAGATCTGTGTAGTGAAGAGGCAGTGGTTGGAAGAATCATTCAGATTCTTTACTTAAGTAAAAGTTGCAATACCACAATGTGAAATAGTCCATTCCAAGTTTAAGTAAAGAAAAGTACAGAAGAATTCAGCAAAATGTATTTTTATTTATGTGTTTGAAGTTTGATTTAACAGGGACAGCGCACATTAATAAGCATTGCTGTAAATGTGCCAGAGTTAACCAAAAGGCTTTTTTTTCATCTATAGTCCCTGGACAGATGTTACATAGTCGCCCTAAAAAAGAATGTAAGATAGAAAATTTAAAATTGATTGAATTAATGTACTTGATATATTGAAAGTAAAAGTACTTGTTATGCAGAAGAATGGCCCTTTTCAATGTTCAATAACATTTGATTATTATTAGTACTGGATTTAGGTGGTGGAGTTGGAGCTAATCTTAACTACTTGAGTATGTAAAGTATTCATCTGTAAAGTAACCACTAACAGTAGCTTTCAGATAAATGTAGTGAAGTAAAAAAGTAGCATCAAATAGAAACACTCAAGTAAAATACACGTACTTCAAAATTAAACTTTAGTACAGGAGTAAATGTACTTAGTTGCTTTCTGTCACTGTGAAGAGGTAATATATCACCATGCAATTTTTTTTAACTTGAGAACAAAATCTGTTTCGACTTTAGTCACTCTTGGCACTATGCTCCATTGCTGAGACTATTTCTGTTTTCAGAATTTAGCAGGTCTGGTGGAAAGTGAGGTTTGAAAGTGAGAAATATCAGCAGTAGTAGTCAAGATCTTGAGCTGCTGGTATTGTTCAACATCCTCTCTATCATATGCTGTGGGTAGTAAAACTATAATTTGCCCTTTATTTTTAACAGTTTTTCATTTTGATGGGTGATCTGAAACCCCCTCAAGGACCTCCTTTATTTAGCACCAGACCCCACCTTGAAAACCACTGATCTGAACCATTGCTTCTCTACAGTACTTCTCTGTTCTTTTGCTCACCCTACTGTCCTCTCCCCCACCCAAAGGTGCGGCGGCCTTGTCAGGAGCGGTCACCCACACAGTTTCCACCGCAGTCATCGTGTTCGAGCTGACTGGCCAGATCTCCCACATCCTGCCGGTGATGATAGCAGTGATCCTGGCCAACGCCGTGGCCCAGTCCCTGCAGCCCTCCCTCTACGACTCCATCATCAGGATCAAGAAGCTGCCCTACCTCCCCGAGCTGGGCTGGGGACACCACGAGTACGTACAGTGGAACATGCTGGAGAAACACTAGTGCACCATTATCATCACACATAACATTACATTGCATTACAAATATTAGGTTGTTTTTAGCAGCAAGTAATGGGAAACAGCAAACAAAACGTTTGTCTATATATATTGCAAATATTGACTATTAAATAGAATAGATAATAATTTTCTGAATTAATTACAGCATTATTGATGTGCAAATAACAGAAGATCATTCTGAGGAAAAGTGAATTAAGAAAATGTATGATTTTTTTAAAATTTCCAATTATTGAAGAATAAGACACATTTTTAGAAAAATATAAAGCTACAGTCAGCAGCCAGTTAGCTTAGCTTAGCACAAAGATGGAGCTTTAGAAGTTATACTAAGCAGATTTTATAACCTTTGGACAGAGCTACTATATGCTAGCTGAACTTCACTTAGCCCACAGGCAACATTTTTACATGTTAACATGCTAATATTTAGCTTTTATTAGCATGATGATTAGCATGATAACATGTAAAAATGCTATCTGTAGGGCACATGTGAAACTTTTAGCATGTTAGCTTGCATGTATTTTAGTGAGTATATATGGTATGTATTCCTGTTTGCTAAAATACAGTCAAACAAAACTAAGAGGGCTTTAGTTAGAGATTATAGCTAACAGCTATAGCTAGCTAGCTTAAGTTAAGCATGTTGAAATGCCATGTTAGCTATAATCTCTAACTAAAGCCCTCTTAGTTTTGTTTGACTGTTGTTGAAAGTCTTTGTTTGTTTGCTCTGCAGGGGTTTATTTCTTTCATTGTGGAATTTTAATTAGTCACATAATGGCTTAGATACTGTGTAAATGTTGCCAGTCTTAATCTAATGTGTTAATAGGTAAAGCTGAGTGCACAGTGAGTCTTAATGGTTTTAAATATTGCTTTTAATTTAGGTGTTAGAACTCCAAATAGCACGCCTTCTTACCTTCAGGGTACACGTGGAATCACAGAGAGGAATTTGCTTTACAAAAAGTCAAAGAATGTTGGAGCTGCCTGGCTCAATGGTTCAGCGTTACATGGCTTTTAATTGCTTTCACCCCCATTAATAATGTATACCAACCACACAATACTGAATGGGATTACCAGCTGCTTGCTGTTCTCAAGCTCTGTGAAACCACACAGAAGCACTTGTCATTTAATTGTTTTGAGCCGATTATTGTTATGGATGTTGGCAAATCATTAGGTGAAGATAATAGTTTGGATGCATCATCCACAGATTGGGAGTAATGAGGAAACATTTTATTCCACCCTCCATCTGTTCATAAGTTTCTGTGGCCATCCCCTGATGAGTTTTGTCTCTGTCTGCTACTTGAGTCCTTCACTTTCTACATCAGCACCTCAGTTGACCCACACTATCCATCTCTTCGCTATCTATTCCTCTCTCACTATATATTTGCTGCTCTCTTCTCCTCTGTCTCTCCTTATTATCTACTGCGAACTTATGGCCTCTTCATCCCATCCTTTGTGTCTCTGAGAGAATGAAGAGAAGAGAGAAAGCTGTGCGTAATGTGGGCCGTGTTTTCAATAAGCTGTTGCATGGTTGGTTATTGTCTCTTTGCTGATTATATAATGTAGCAAATACTTCACACTGTGGACACAATGCACATGCACAGGTTCGACTACATCAGCTCCAAAGGCCTTACAAAATCATTAATAGTATATTAATAAGTGCATGTACTTGCTTTAAAGGATCTTTCGTTTTTATTACAACTTGTTTACAACTCATTTTCATAGGTTAAGCAATCAATTATATCAGTTATGACAACATTGTACTCACCATGTGGTAAGTATAATATTAAAGGTCCAGTGTGTAACATTTAGGCGGAGCTATTGGCAGAAATGTTTCTACAGTAGCCCAGAATGGACAAACCAAATACTGGCTCTAGATAGGACCGTAGTTTCTCCTACATACTTGGAAGGGGAGGGTGATGCGAGCGGTTTTCAAAGGGTTGCAAACTGCAGTTTCACCTCCTAGATGCCACTAAACTCTACACACTGGACCTTTTAAGATCAAAGTTGTAATAAACCAGAATTATCCTTTACCTTTCCTGTAATTCTATCTCTCCAGGTCAGTTAAACCAGCCCGCTCTCTCTTCCAACACATCAAATATGGCTGCTTTGTCAATGTCTGTACACGTCAAACTATGACACTGTAGTTATTCCTTAGCGTCGTTTACGGACGAGCCCATCTAGTGTATTGTTTTGATGTGCCGTAAAAGTCAGGTGACGTAGTCTAAAGAGCGAGAAAAGTCAGCGTAGGGAGGAGGTCGGGGTGGATGGGTCAAACACAGGACTTTAACCCAGGAGACTGCTGTTCATTCCCGTGTGAAACAAATAGTCAACGTTGACTTCTTTTTAACTTACATATGTAAGTTACATAACTTATATAACTAACATACTTATTTTAAGTACACAACTAACGTACTAATTTGAACCCAAACCATGACCTTTTCCTAAACCTAACCACGTACTTTTGGTGCCTAAACCTAACCAAACCGCCACCTTTTCACAACGTTAACCTTGTGTGACGAAATGTTTCTTAGCAAGCTTTATTTTGAAAGTCTAACCGGACGTTGCTTATTAACTTGACCGCGGAGCCCTGCATGTGCAAAACTGACACCGTGCCTACAGCGTCATAGTTTGAAGCGTACGGCCACTGACCAAGCAGCCGTATTTGACGAGTTTGACTTAATAAGATATTAATGATTGAAGCTTTAACAAATTCAAGTGAATTGAATTAGAAACATGAGAAATCTTCGGTGTTGGTTTGTCATTACAACATGAAATGATCATCAACACACAATCAAATCATTTATACTTGATGATAAACACAAAGTTTCCCAAATGTTAAAAGATGCCCGGGCATAAAGATGATTGAGAAACTGTCAGAAAGCCTCTCGTGTGTGTGTGTGTGTGTGTGTGTGTGTGTGTGTGTGCAAGCATGCAAAGTGAAAATAAATCATGACATGATCATCTATCATCAAAAAATATCAAATTATGTCGACATAATGACATACATTTCGAAATTTTAAAAGTTGCCGAGGCATGAAGATGATGAAACTGCCAGAATCTCATCTCTGTGTGTGTGTGTGTGTGTGTGTGTGTGTGTGTGTGTGTGCGTTAGTGTGTAAACATTCAGTCCACTCAAAAATGTAATCTCCTTGAATCATTTATATTTAATAACACACACTATATGAACTTAAGTCACTGTGCAGAAAGCTCCTACTTCCCTCCCTCCTTCATTCACTTTTTTTTACCTCTTTCTGCCTCTCACCAAGCCTCTGTGTGTGTGTGTGTGTGTGTGTGTGTGTGTGTGTTATATTACTGCAGCATACGAGAGTGGAGGAGGCGGCTGAGGGGGGGAAATGAGACGCTGTAGGTAGCGTGGCCCCCTCCAAGCTGAATGTGTTTTTCACTCAAACTGGAAATTATCCATGTCACGCCTACGCAACCATCCACCTACACACACACACACACACACACACACACACACACACACACACACACACACACACACACACACACACACACACACACAGATACACTTGTGTAACGCCTGCCTTGCAATAAACACATATGATGGCATGTACATTTGCTCACCCACCCAAATCTTATCTTGTATTTGTATATAGCTTTTGCAGATATGAAAACAGACACACAGATCACATATATATTTCCACTACAGGCTTGCTGTTACAAACTCTATCTAACTCTTCTCTCTATTCATACCCAGCAAAACATATGAAACCTTTTCCACCTCTTTTAGGCAGATCCATCTCTTGTCTTCTCATGACGGATCCATCTTCAGCAATTGAGTGGCATTCAAAAAAAAAAGTGTTGGAATAGTTACATAACATCACTGTGTGTGTGTGTGTGTGTGTGTCTGTGTGTCTGTGTGTCTGTGTGTGTGTCGTTTGTTTCTCTGTCAGTCTGTTTGTTAGCATTTCATAATGGCCAATTACACTTTGCTGTATTGTCCTTGGTCCACTGTTGTCTCTGCTCGTCTGACAGGGAGCGAAGCCACAGGAGATGATCATATTTTCTCCGGATTATTACAAGCGTCCTTTTATTGGCTTCCACACCTTCCCCTACATACAACCCCACTCATACACACACACACACACACACACACACACACACACACATATATCAACGCCCCCAGCCTCTCCACTCCACTCTGGACAATATGGATGATCTGTAAGCCTGGATTTATAACCCTATAAGTCTGTTTGTCTTGGCTCAAATTTATAAGCTCGGGCTTAAAGCAAGATAGCTCAAACTGATCAGATGTATTGCCGAGCCTTGCAGGGAGGAAGGTTCAATTACGAGGAAACCAATCAGATTTCATCAACTGCCTTTGATATCCCAAGGGAAATTAGTCTTGGCAGTGGTTGTGGCCAGTTCAGAGGCATGCATTACATTATTCTTTCAGTTCCACTAGCAAATTAAAAGAGGTTGCCAATGCACCAGAATAAGGGAGCTTTCTCTAACTGTTATGTTTTTTTCAAAAGTTCATTTTACATATATATTTCTCTACTTTCCATCACAGACTGATAGAAAATAGTAGTGATTCAATCGTTATCCAGTTCATTAAATCTATGTTATTTGCTTTTGATAAGAATAAGTGTCTGGTAGATCTGTCATGGAGGAAGATATCTTCTGATGCCCAGGAAGTAATATATTTTCCATTTGAGGTTTGTTTAGATAAAACAGAAAAAGAACTTTGGAGTTAGTATGAGCAACGACAAGACAAAGAGCAGCAGTTACAAAAGTTCAATCTTGGTCAACAGAAAATCCAATGAAAAAAGTTTTGGCCTACACTGTTTGATTGACAGGTGAGTTCTGAGATTTTCAGTACAGCAGTTTCTAACAATCAAGGTAAATGGAATTTATTTTGTGGTGCTCACAACAGCAAGATCGCTCTCCAGAAACAGTGTCCCTGTTACTCTGGAAAATCCACAGACCTGACTGAAGACTTTACATAGGGACTATTTCTTCTGTCAAAAGTAGCTCCAATGAAAAATGAAAGCTGTTGACTGTGATGTGATCTTTCAATGCTGTGAGCACCACAAACTTTTCAATCACTCCCATTGAATTGGGGTGGAGGCAAATATCTCAAAACCTAGACAAATAAACACTGTCTGCAAGGCTAGACACCCAGCCCAGCTACCCCAGCATATAAAACGCCTTCCCCCCACAACTTTGTGACGTAGAAATTAGGGTGACTGCGTCTGACAATCATTGTAACTGAAACCAGCAATCTGACAAGCACGTCCACTTCGTGTAGCGACTGCCCAAGTGTGCAGTGGGGAGAATGTACAGTATGCAGGATTAGAACTTTTTATTCAAGCTCTTTCACTTTTCATATGTACAAACGACAACATCATGAATACTTCTGAGGAGAAAAGTGTGCGCCCTTATCCCCATGAATATCGCATCTCGTTCGACCCACGTTTGAGTGTGGCCATTCAGCCGTGGTCTGACGATATGTCTTATGAACTGGTTGTTTCAAGCATACCCCAGCCTTTAGGTCAGGTTGGTGGAGGGGTGTGTAGCGAGTTCTACTTTTATGTGGGAGACTAAAATTCCCTAACCATAACCATATCGTAGTTTCCATACGCAGATATCGTAGAAAGTTTAAAAGCATCTGCATTGGATCTGAAAGAAAAATGCTGTCATTGAATGTAATTGGGGGTTTTACAGAACCAATTTCAATGTCCTTGTCTTACAATAGGGTTAAGATACCACTATTTTATAATTGGGGTTTCTTTCTATAAGGCTTTGTTGTAGTGTAGAATTCTATTGGTGCAGTTTTCTGGTGCTGCATACAGGCATCCTAGATCAACTTTGTGCTCTGTTGTATTGAGATGGAGATGGGGGAGGATGGTCATCAAATTAACTTTGTATTTCAAGAGAGGTCAGTGTATTGTTTTCACCAGGCTTGGCCGGAGCCTATGTCCTGGTATGGCTACGGGGCTTGGCAGCAGAAACCATCGAGCGGCTGCTGTCGTGTTGCAGGTTTTGGCAAGCTCAGGCAGGAAGAGAAAGCTGAGTGTTTATGACTGGTGTACCGGGGCGTACGATTCTGCTGAGGCAAGATCTGCTCACACAATGTCACCCACTTCCCCCTACTGTACACATGGCCATGCCGTAATTGCCGCTAACATCCACATGACGTGTCGACAATGTGCAGTGTTATTGGATTGACCGATCAGCTGATGGAAGGATGTGCTGTCAGCATCAGCTATGAAGGAGAGTGGTCATAGATCCGTGCAGAGAATCTGCACTGACCAAGCTGAAAGTCTAGTTCAATGACTTTAGTGGCATGATAATTCATTAGAAAAAGTATTACCAAAACATTATAGTCAATGAACATTTTCACAAGTCAGCAATGTATATGTTCAGACTATTCAGGGAAATGTTATTTGATTCTTTAATGGATCCATCTTCTTCTTCCCACCTTTTTTCTCAACTTCCCTCTATTCCTTATCTCTTCTAACCACTTGATAAATTCCTGTCATCTTCCTCCTCCTCGCATTTATTTTTCCTCCTTTCCATATTCTCTTCTCAGGAAATATAATATTCGTGTGGAGGACATCATGGTACGGGACGTGCGGTACATCACACTCAACTGCTGCTACAGAGACCTGCATAACATCCTGCTGCCGGGCCACCTCAAGACTCTGGCACTGGTGGAATCAGTTGGTGAGACACAAACACACACATACGTACACATACTGTACAGAGGGAGAAGTATTACTAAATATTTGTGACAACTTTAAAAATTAAAGATTGTATAATACTCATGAAATAGTAACTCACTACACTCTCATTCTCTGTACTTTTTTAGTTTCCTTCACTGTATGTCTACGATATATCTATATGCAATACATACACACTCCTTTCCAATTTGACTAATGCTTACTCATCACTACATCAACCTTTCTATACAAGGAACCACACATCACTGTATTGATCCATCTGCAAGGTCTGATGTCAAAGCCAACGAGTGCATACAGACATAAACAAATGCATGGAAATAAATAAATGGGAACATATATAGATATAAATAATTTCATCATCAAATGGATTCTAAATGTTTCTAAATGTTAAGAATGTATTATGTTATTAAGTATTATTTAATCAAGTTTGGAGAAAAAGAGGTGTTTAATGGACACCGAAATAGCAGTGGAAGAAGTATTCAAATGATTTAAGTAAAAGTAGCAATACCAAACTATAAAAATAGTCCCTTACAAGTAAAAGGCCTGCATTCAAAATGTTATTTAAGTAAAAGCACAGAACTATTAGCAACAAAATGTACTTAAAGTATCAAAAGTAAAGTACTCATTATGCAGAATGGCCCCTCTGAGTTTTAAATTGTATCATTGGATCATTATTGATGCATTAATATGTAAGCAGTGCTTTAATGTTGTAACTTAGTTGGACGATGTGAAGCTAACTACTTCATACTGTATGCTGTTGAGCAGTTTGATCTATAAAAATGTATCATTTTATAAACTGATCATATGATTTTTATGTAAAATCTTAATCTGAAAAGTAACTAGTAACCATAGATGTGGTTACCGTCATATAGTGGAGTAAAGAGTACAGTATCACCTCTGAAATGTGGTGGAGTGCAGGTATACAGTAGCATGAAATGGAAATATTAAGTAAAGTACAAATACGGTGTCTCCTTTGAATACATCGAAATCATTTAGAAGACAACAGTTATTTCTACACAGGTAAAGTGTTACTGTAAGTGTAGTATAATTTCCAAACTTTTTGGGATTTCCATATTTTCACACTATTGGTATCGATGGGTGGTCAGTTTTATGGATTCTTTAAAACTGAATTAATCAATATTTTTTTTATATTAACAATAGATTAAATTACTATGTGGAATGTAAATGGGGTCGCCAGGTGGTCAGAAACATGACTCCAAAGTTATGCTAATGATGTCTCTGTGTCTGCTGGATGTCTGAATAGGCAACTGTTTGCTAACAAGTTCGCCATAACAACTTTATACGGTCATAGTATGTCAATGTTGTGTTTACAGCTTGTTGTGCTGCCCTATGGTGTCTGTATACAGAACTACTGCTTGATGTGTGACACAAATAAAAAGAAATATTAGAAAGTCAAACCTCCACCGTCACAGATAGATCTTACCTTCAACCCTCATTTACATTGCATGTAAATGTAAAGGATTCAGAGCAAACCAAACAGTGCTGACCCTTATCACCTTGCTTGATTAAATCAATGTATAATGAAATACTAACTACAGGAAACTGACTTTCCTGCCATTTTATTAAGCTTCTAATCTTTAGGTAGTTCAACGTTCATCAGATATTTGAAGGATGTTACAGTAGTCGAAATAACTTATTCCTTGATTGACAACATTAATACTCCCTAAACTGTATCTTTAATGTGCTACAATAGGAAGAAGTAAAAACTAGTGTATTGTCCTAAGTACCCACCAAATTGTGAAAACAACAAGAATCAACCATACAAAAATCAGTTTTTTACAGTAGTTTTACCGTGTGTGAATACAGTGTGGTGTGTTGATCACTGTGTCTGATGTAATATTGATGTCTGCGTTCAATGTTGCTGATGCTGTTGGACTGAGCGTCCCCTCCAGTCTGTACCAAAAACAAATTCCAGTGACCTTGGTAAGTGATTGATTGATTGATTGATTGACAAACTTGCCAGGGCACAGTGTGCTGATGGCGCTGCACTCGCCACCTCACTGAAGTGCAAATTTGGTATTCCAATGCTGTCTCACTTATGCAATCGTGCAGGAACAATTAGCTGCGGCATTTAACCAAATACATAATCAGCACGCACTGTCACAAAAGCAATTACTTAAAGCAAGCAAGCTGCCACACACACACACACACACACACTAGTTAATACACATTCACTGCATTCTGGGTTCTTGTTATGTAAGTCAGCTGAGCTCTCTGCAGTGCTGCAACATGTGTTTGGAATCTCCTGCAGTCTGCTCACCTCCCCTTTCTTCTTTTTCTACTTAGCCCTCTCATCCAAAAAACTGCTCTCCACCCCTTCCATCCTCTTCTGCTCTCTTCCTTCTCCTTTTTGTTCTTCTCCTCAACTCCTTTCTCTGTCTGTCTCTCCTCTCCCAGAGTCCATGATATTGTTGGGCTCCATCGAGCGGGCCCAGCTCCAGTCGCTGCTCTCCCAGCAGCTCGGTCGCCCCAGACGGTTAGAGTACATCAGGGAACGAGCTGTCGCGGAGAAGAAGCGCCTGTCGGTCGTATCAAACCCGGGCAGCGAGGATGGCAGCCAGCGGGTCAGTCAGGAGGTCCGCTTCCAGGTCAGAGGTCGCTGCGAGTGGAGAGAGGAGATGTGGTGGGACAACAAGTGACATTTGGAAACATTTTGGGCTTTAATATCTGTTTACACGTTGTTTATAGTGCAAAATGAAACATTGGCTCCATAAGTGACCAGGAAACTGGGCTGATAGCCGGATGGTCAACAAGCTTGTTTGCCCAGAAATGTTAGACATTAGCTGTCAAAGATGATTCCAGCCATTCCAAGCTTTTCAGTTTCTCCAGATTTTATTTGCAAAGCCAAAAGAAGAAATGTCTTCAAAATTTAAGATTAGATGCTTTTTTAGACATGTTTTAAAAGACAAAGTAAAGCACAGCTGCAGGGTTAGCATGAGCAGTAAGGTCACTGTGACTCAAAAAAAACAAGCTAAGGAGCACCACCTATATAAACTCAAACTTCACCATTGACTGGCAAGTAAAACAGAAGAAAAAGCATTCTTCAGATGCTCAGTCTCTAAAGTAAATGTGATGTGGATGTACTAAAGCAAGACTAAGTGTCTACAGACATGCTAGCTGCTCTGTGAGGCTGTACCCTGGCACAGCAGTGCTTTGAGCTAAATGCTAATGTCTAGCATGCTAACATGCTCACAATATCAGTGCTAACATGGTGATGTTCACCATCTACAGTAGCGAGTTAGTATCCAATATTAGTTTACCTGAACTTTTAAGTTTTGACAATGAAAATTGAGAAAGATCTTTTAGGAAAACAAAGACATAAGAGAAGAATGTTTCTATCAAGACCAACATTACAGGGTCTGTTTCAGCGTCATTTATCTGTTGCACTTAAAGAGAAGTTTGGAACAAGAAGGATGTTGAAAGTGTTAAATTCATTCAGAAACACACTGTGTTTGTGTGTGTGTGACAGATGCTTAAAGCATTATTAACATGTGTTATTATATAACGAAAGAGGCAGTCGTGGTTTAATGTAGATGTCTGAATTGGTTCCAGGTCCTGCACTGTAGTGCTCAAAATGTCGCTTTATCTCTTTTTTTCTGTCTTCGTTTCTCTTTCATCAGTTTGCAGTGAGTGGCTGAGTAGAACACCCTCAGGCATGGATGTGGGGGTGGGAGGAAGGAGTGTGTGTGTGTGACACACACATTTACCTTCTCTTGCTTTTCTTTTTTCTTCATTCCTCTGACTCCGTGTCTTCTTCCCCTCTTTTTCCCCCACTTTCTCCATTCCTTCCTGTGCTGCTTTCATCAATGATTTTAAGTGGTTCATGATAGCTGTATTTTATTTTTATCATAGTGGAGAATCCTCTGAAACAATATTTATACCAACCTTTATTGCCAACCCCTTCCTTAAAGCAAGAATAATGTTTTTGGGGTTTTTTTGTGTTAACAATGCTCACTCACCACTGTTACTCGCTGAAAACAGACATTCATAAAAACGTGTGTACTTTAATTTAGGGATCGCTGTGTACAAAACTGAAGACTGAATGAATTTAACAAGGGAAAAGTATTACAGAAACGCCAGCTAGCTGATGTCCAATATTCAATTAAAAGACAATATCAGCCCAGTATATCAGGAATATTAATGAATTTCCAAATGGGCAACTTCACAGAATTACAGAATATATTTCTAACTAGTTTCACACAAACATTTGTGGAACATTTTATGGTTGAAACCAGAAAGTTCCCCTACTTCAGAAAAACATTAACATAGCCAAACCCAGCAAAAATATTTTTTAGCTCATGGAAATACCAGCATGGAAAGGCATTGAAGTCATGGAATTTTACATCAAGGCCAACATGAGAACCCGTCTTTCAGCTCTCAACTCCAGCTGCTTTCTCTTCTTTTTGGGGTTTTTTTCTTTTCTTTTCTACTGTTTCCCCCTTTTGATTTGCCTTCATCTCATCACAGAAGAAGTACATCCATTTGTCTAATGAGTCCACAGAAAGAGGGGTTGATCTCTTAAGCAGGATTGGGGTTTGGGTATTTTGAGTGCTGTTTCTTATCTCTCTGTGTGTGTGTGTGTGTGTGTGTGTGTGTGTGTGTGTGTGTGTGTGTGTGTGTGTGCGTGTGCGCGTGCGCGTGCACGTGCGCGTAGATCTCTACTGAGGAGTCAACCTTCAGTCCTGCTCGTCCAGTTCCTCAGAAGCCCCTCAAACCTGCACTGAAGAGACCCTCTGTGGTGGAGCGACACACCGAGATCCCCACCAGTAAGAAACACATATTTACACACACATACTAGAGAGAGTTTCACACTAGACATATGAGGCAATCAAAAAGGAAAAGAAAAGGAGATTTAATAGATCCGAAAGGAGTGTCTGTAATGGCCTCTCTGTCTCTAAACTAACATAGCAATAATAGCACCTCTTAGTTTTTCTGTCTGTAAATATTTTATGACTTACTGACTACGACTGTCTTAACTGAAACAAGACCAAAAACAAATCTGTTTGCCCAACTCAAATTTACCTCAACACAGTACATGTCTCTCAATCTCTCACATTCAAATTTGTGTCATTTTTTGAAATTCGGTAATAACTAATAATATATAATGATAATACTAACAATTACCATAATGCATTATTAAGTACAGTATCAAAAAAGCAGGTTATACAAGGTTTACAACATAAATATAATTCAGCATGTAAAAACAAGACTCAGTCTTCAGACATGCTAGCAGCTCTGTGAGGATGTACTCAGGCACAGTGGTGCTTTGAGCTAAATGCTAATGTCTAGCATGCTAACATGCTCACAATGACAATGCTAACATGCTGATGTTAAGCAGGTATAATGTTTACCAAGTTCACCATCTTAGTTTAGCTTGTTAGCATGCTAACATTTGCTAATTAGCACTGAACACAAAGTACAGCTGAGGCTAATAGGATTGTCATTAGTTTTGCAGCTATTTAAAGTATTGGACAAACTAAAAGTTTGACCTGACGATGGCACTAGAAGAAAAGTTAGAGGATCACCAGTTATTACAATTCATCCTGAGGGTAACATGAAGGTCTGAGCCAAATTTCATGGCAATTCATCCAATGGTTGTAGAGATATTTCACTAAAAAGCAAAAATGTGACGCTGGTGACACTAGAGGTAAAGAGGGATTCATCCTCTGGGAAACATGACTAATTGTACAGACAAGACTATGCTCAGCACAGTTTCAAGTGTTGTTTTCTGCCCTGGTTGTGACGTGCTCTGACAGGTTCTGCTGTATGGCAATGTCAGTATTTTCTCGAAGTAAATATTGAATTTGATTTTGGTTTTGTGTCTTTCTTCAGACTGCAGTGTAGCAGGAGGTGTTGCCCTGTCTACCTCTGCTTGTCTGTTTTCTCTGGGTTGTTTTGTTTGTCTGTCTCAATGGCCAGGCTGGGGTCACTCAGTCTGCATTTAGTCTGTCTTTTTCAGTTTCTGGTCACTCACAGTGTCCAGATAATCTGCCCATCACAGTTTCTTAAAGCCAAAGATGACGTCTTAAAATTGCTTCGTTTGTCTGACCAACAGTGCAAAGCCCAAAAATATTCAGTTTACTATCACATAAGACAATAAAAAGCAGCAAAAATTAATAATTCAGAAGCTGGAACCATTATGATATTTTGGTATTTTTGCTCAAGAAATGACAAACTATTTAATTCAATTCAATTTTATTTATATAGCACCAATTCATAACAGAAGTTATCTCATTGCACTTTTGCTATAGGGCAGGTCTAGACTGTTATAATACTAATTACAGAGACCCCTCCATGAGCAAGCATTTGGCGACAGTGGCAAGAATAAAAAAATAAAAAAAAATAAAATAAAAAAATAATTTTAAATAGTAGAATAGTAATTGTAGTGTTAATATTAATACATTAGTAATAATAGGAATGACAGCTATAGGAATAATATTGGCAGTATTAGTAACAGAGCCAATAACAACAGCTGTAGTAGCAGTTGTCGAGCAGGAACACGGGGGCAGCAGGTGGCCCACAACCACAGATCCAGACTCTGCAGCTCCGGAGGCAGAAATACCTGCTGAAAGCGACAGAAGGAGGGAGGAGAGAAACGAGAAAGCACAGAACTACGGGAGAGAGAAGATGTCGAGTTAGTAACATGTAGTAATGGGATAAAAATGCATACAGATGGAGAGGAGGAAAGAGGTGCATCATGGGAAGTCTCCCGGCAGTCGAGGCCTATAGCAGCATAACTAAGGGATGGTTCAGGACTCACCCAAGCCAGCCCTAACTATAAGTTTTATCAAAGAGGAAAGTCTTAAGTCTACTCTTAAATGTGGAGATGGTGTCTGCCTCCCGAACCCAAACTAGGACCTGATTCCACAGGAGAGGAGCTTCATAACTGAAGGCTCTGGCTCCCATTCTACTTTTAGAGACTCTAGGAACCACAAGTAAGCCTGCATTCTGGGAGCGCAGTGTTCTAGTTGGGTAATAAGGTACTATGAGCTCTTTAAGATATGGTAGTGCCTGACCATTAAGAGCTTTGTAGGTGAGGAGAAGGATTTTAAATTCTATTCTGGATTTACTGGAAGCCAGTCCAGAGAAGCTAATATTGGAGAAATATGTCTCTTTTCCTAGTTCTTGTCAGTACACGTGCCGCAGCATTCCGGATCAACTGGAGAGCCTTAAGGGACTTTTTGCGGCAGCCGGATAATAAGGAATTGCAGTAGTCAAGCCTAGAAGTAACAAATGCATGCACTAATTTTTCGGCATCATTTTGAAACAGGATGTGCCACCTTCAAACTATTAATCAATTATCAAAATAGTTGCTGATTTATATTTTCTGTCAATCAATTAATCATTCCAGCTCTATAGACAATGATGAAGAAATGGTTTTAGTATTACTTTTCTTTCACTTTACATGAACAAGTTTATGCCAACAGTGAATCCAGGGCACTGCTGGAATTCCAGCAGTAGCCATCCAGCGGTCCAGTGTGTCAAACCACTTAGTAGTTTTTCAGTTTGTTCCACTGTGCACACTGTGATCTTTTACTAAGCTTTCTTGATTGTTTTGTTGTTTTTTATCCATTGTCCTGGTCCGTACATACAGATGCAGTACTAACATGGGTAGTTACTGTTGTGTTTATTGTAGTCATCCTTGTTGTGAGATGCAAATACCCAGAACTTGCATTGCAATGATGAAATTTTGTTCCAGGAACTGGTGAAGAAGACTTTGCTCGTTTTCTACCCTTGGCAACACAGGGCTTTGTAATAGTTGGATCTGGGGTCACTGGCTTGTGTTGGTAGAATCTTATTTGCTCTTTTTTGGATCATGATTTACCATGGAAATTGGTCTAATTCAGTGCAGCATCCGTTGCTTTTTGTGTTTCTGTGGACTGTCTTACAAATTCCAATATGCAAGTTGTCAATTGGGTTTTCTGTTAGGTATGTCAGGGGGCTCACACTTGACTACAATATAGTAAAATTGGTTCAATTATGGATTTGAATATTGGCAGGTTTCCCAATTACAAACGATCAAGGATGTGCGTGCAGCAAGGGAGTATAAAACACATTGCCACAATATCATGATAGCTTAATTATGAACATTTTCAATATTCAAAAATAAAGCAACTTGCTGAAAACCAGTCAAAATACTGTTGAAAGGTAAATTTGTATGCAGCACTTGTCCTTGCATTTTCAAAACTTTTTACCACACGCCCCTCTTAGCCTGTCACCTCCGACTAGCTAACATGACTCATTCCAGTGAGAAACGGCTAGCAGCAATGATAATACTGACTTAGACTATACACAAAGTTGATTGCTCATTGGTTTTGGTTTGATTTTCCAGGTAAAAACCTGTTTAGGAAAATCAAGATCTTGGTCTTCTCTAGATTTGTCTGCCAACAGAAGGCACATAATTTGAGTATCTAACATAGACCAAGGATTTCTGTCCATTTCACTGTTTTTGAATCTCTCTCTCTCTCTGCCTTTCTTTCAGGCCCACATGATAATTCAGGCATTGCTTTAAAGAACCTGTTCTGCGCCAGTCCAGACACAGAAGGCCTGGAGGTAAGAGAGCCATGTCCACGAATACACCCAACAACACCACCATCACACACACACATACACACACACACACACACACACACAGTGGCTCACATCCTGTCGTTCACACATTCTGTACACCCACTCAGTCCTATGTTATCTCTCACATACAGTCCTTCACGCTCCACAGTACAGTACCTCCCACACAAACAAACACATATACAGAACACACATACTCAGTCAGCCTCAATATTAAACCTTTTTCACTTTGTCTTCACTCCTGCACCACCCCCCACTAATGGCTTGTTTCATAGAAATAATTTTTTCAAATATTTTTTTCCCCCCAGCATTGCAGTGAAGTTTAGTCACGTCAATGCGGCATTGCAAAGAAGTTGTTTTGGTTTTTTTTGCAAAGTCAAACTGACATTGAGGTTGTTGTTAATGTTGTGTGCTTGTCTCTGGTCGCCCGGAAGAAAAACAACAACATGGAGAGCTCCATGTCTCCTGAGCTCAGGAGGCCGTCCAAACGAGTCCGGATATCCGTCGTGGTAAGAGCCACCGATCGGGGCTACCCAAATGCCTGGAATTCGCCCGGCAACAGGTTCATCAGCCAATCAACTGATTGTCACCCCGCCATTCCATTCCAGGGCTAATGCCCAATGCCGATGGACTATGATCTGGGCCAGGCTCAGCCAAAGCCCGTCTGTGCCATCGTGCCAAAAAGTGTTGAACACCCTTCTCCTTGTACAACCTGTAACCCCGCCTACTGACCTTCCACTGCCTCTAGTTGCTTTTAGGTTATAGAGAACATTTGACAACTGAAATACCACTACTGCTAATTGGCAATGCCAACGATGTATCATGTGTTTTCATAATTGGGTCCTTAAAGCCATTATGTGTAGAATTTAAAAATTTGCTTCTCCTACTGGTAGGATAAAAAAAGACGCTGTAGACCAAATGTAAGGCTTTAACATACCTAAATATTGTTGCTAGAGGACTTATTTTTTACCGTGTGGTGGCTAGTTTATATTTAAGTCCATATTAATGTTGTTGCCAATAAGATGTTTTGTGAAGCCTATTAATATATATATATATATATATAGTAAAGGCAGAATTGAAAAGGAGAGGCAAATTAAATAATGATAAAACCACAAACATATGCTTGACCAACCTTAAATTTATATAAAACAAGAGATAATGCAATATGACGACTAGTTATGGAGACCCAAAGTGTTCAAAATTTTAAGAGTAATTTATAGTATCGCCCCCTGAAAATCTTGTTTTTGTTGACCTCCAATGTTTTAATTTCTCACCTTGATGCAGTCATATAAAAGTGTACTCTAAGACACTGTGACATCACTGTTGGGTGTGGTTACAAAACGCACTCACAGGTGAAATAGTTTTTCTGCCTGGTGTTAAGTTATCCTTTAATAAATCAATAGGACATTATGAAAAAACTATTCATATGGATAAATACAGACAAAATATATGATGTAACCATGAAAGTGTGAAAATATATTCATTATATATTTTTACTAAATGTTATATCATCCTGCTCATTTTCATAATGAAATAAACAAAAAATAATTTATTAAATTTAAAATTACATTTATTTATTATTTCATTCTGCTCATTGGGGATAGTGCTGTTGTGAAATAAAACAGACTTTCGAAAAAAGGACATTTTGAAATAACATAGAAAAGGTTTCAGTTGTAGTCATCTGGACACTGTTTTCAGAATCAAGACGTTTCGGCTCCCATCCGGAAGTCATTCTCAATTGTGAAGAAATGGGACGGGAACTAGAAATTTAAGATACTCTGAGTTACATAAGCCCCGCCCTCAGGAAGGAATCTACCTGAGTATCTGTTAATAGCTAGTTTCACCTGAAACTGACCTAATAGTTCCAAGATGGCCCAGTAATCAGTAATCAGGCAGCCAGATGCAGCCAGAAAACAATAGGCCTGATTACTGATTACTGGGCCATCTTGGAAACGTCTTGATTCTGAAAACAGTGTCCAGATGACTACGACTGAAACCTTTTCTACGATAGAACACTCCTGGACGAATGAGGGACTACACCGTCTTATTTTGTATTAACATTTGCCAGAGTGAAATATAAATGGCAGGATTTGTGGAAATGAGCAGGATGAACTGACATTTTATAATAATGAGCTTTAAAACTGTACTTGATTATTTCACAATTTCATGGTTAGATTATATATTTTGTCTATTTATTTCATATGATTATATATTTCATAATTGTTTAGTTATTTATATATCCTTATTTACACTTTAAATCAAGAATTGATCATCATGACCCTAAAGTCTTGATGTCAATGTCCCTTTTTATAATACAACCCTTGAATATGTTTTAGCTTTTGTAAGCTGTTGTTTATGACAGCCATTTGTACACTCAATATGACTGTGATTTGATTGAGTCTTATTAAATTTAGTTTTTCTCAAACCTGAGGATACCCTGTAGAAAGCAGTTTTCACCTGGTAAAACTATGGTCAAATTACTGTCATTTTAAAATCAAGATGTGGTTGAGTTGCGGTCTACAAGGACTAGGCTGTTCAACCAAGCATGCTGTTTCTGTCCATCATCAGCTGTGTCACCCGAGGTGTCCAATCAGTGACAGCCTCACAGGGCAGGCCTTACCTTGTTCCTGGAGTGACCCAAATTCGCATTTGTTGTAATTGATGAAAGAAACTGTGATATTCCATGTGTTTAATGTGCAAGGGAGGGAGTGTAAGGGAAGGGGCGAGTTCCTCTGTGAATGCAGCGTTAAATATCCGGATCGGAGCATCATATCTCTTCATTAGGAACAGGCAGGTATTTGAATGACAGCCTTCCAGCAACAGCTCAGATGAAATGATGATGCATGAGAAATGCTGGGAGGTATTGGAAAATATCACCACAAACTGGGATGTAGCCTGCTGTCCAATTATCCGCAACCACATACGCTCCAGCAGCAATGCATGGCAATCAATGAAACAAGCGTCTGATTTGTGAATTGGAAAAAAAAAAATAATAATAATTCCATGATACAAGAACATCCAGCGTTGCATGACAATATCAATTCCTGAAAATCAAACACTATTAAGCATTACATAATCATGCATCCAGACAAAATACATTCACACATTTGATCTTTGTCCGTTTATCAGTATCAGTGATTTATTCTTAATCTAGCTTTTCTTACATTAAGTTTACAAATAATCATGAGATTGTTTTTCACTCATCACATTCACTAGGAGCCACCACCCAGCTTAAAGAGTGTTTTTGAGGTGTGCATGTTATCCACATTTCTTGTGAACATTTTACTTCTATTTCAATCCAGTATTAAGACGCAAAGGCAGATAAAGACTTTCAATTTAAAACTTGCTTACTATCTGGATGTTGGTCTTGATCATGTTTTATACTGTTTGTTAAAGTCACAGCTGTTAAGTGTCGCCACACGTTTGTAGTGATTCAGTGCCACTTAACCATCCAGACATTCGAGAGACATGTTTTGGTACTTCCATTTTGTCTAGAATGACATAGGTGTGTTCAAACCGAAGTGAATTTCGCCCTTTGTTTTTGCAGTCCGTGTTTATTCACCCCAAACACCCAATGCATCAACAGTACAGACATCAGCTAGCAAAGACTGTGTGTGTGTGTGTGTGTGTGTGTGTGTGTGTGTGTGTGTGTGTGTGTGTGTGTGTGTGTGTGTGTGCGTGTTGAATTTGGCGGTTTGAGTTTATGTGATGGTTCAAACTCTGATTTGAGATGAGACTGATATCAAAACTTAACAGGAACCTGAGTTGTTTCTGTTATTCTCTCCTTTCCCCTTTTTTCTCTTCTCTGGGATAAGCCCCAAATTTTCACTCAAGGTGATTTTCAGCTCTTGCAGATGGGTTTTTGCCCCAGTTCACACTGCCTACAGCAAACTTGTGTCTGTTTGTGCCCACTCACATCCAGTGTTGGGGAGTAGCGACACTACATGTAGCGAAGCTGCTAGTTCAGCTACATTTCCCGGTAGGTGTCGAGTAGTGTAGCTACTTTCAAAATCATGCTATCAAGCTATTGTATCCACTAAGTAGCAGGGTTCTCTGACAAATAAGCACACCAGACCCCCTGAAAGAGAGAGTTGTGAAACTCTTTGATCTCGCTGCCATGCAGTCATGTGTTTCATGTAGCTCTTAATAGTTCAAAACAAATCTGCGCTGTTAATCTGTTCTTCCACTAGCTGCTTTTACTGCATATCCCTTTTCATTGGCGTTTACACCTCACCCCCACTACCGAGCACTCATGTCCACTCTATTCCCCCACCCATGGTCTTCCACTCCCGTTGTTGGTAGTGCTAGATCCGGGCCTTGCATTTATGCTGCTGATCTTATCACCTGTCATTGATGCACTGCCTAACAAACCATGTGTGTAATGACTGGATTAACCAAGGAACAACCTTGCTAGATACAAGCTATCCATGTTATCTAGTTGAGCTAGCTACCATTCATTGTAATCAGATGTACTAATACGGTCACAGCTATTGCTAACTTTAACAATAAATCTAATAACCCAAGATAAACTTTGTATGCCAACAAATGCCAGTAACTGCAAGTAATTTAAAGTAAATGTAGGCCAACTGACATCTGGTTATGGTGCCTAGCGAAGTGTTGCTTACGTTAGCTAACTGCAATTAGAACCTAACTAGCTATTATCTTACGATAAACATTAACTAAAGCTGGCTAAATAAAATACTACTATTGACTAGATTAATGAGAGATCAGCTAATGAGTTAAATTTAAAAAAAATGCAGTCAATTCATCAACTTACCAACGAGAGTACTTGGGAAACACTGAAGATGAATGGGGTTCAAAGCTGGAACTATTCAGTGTTTGGAACTATTGGGTGCTCATGACACATGTTGCTTCCACCGATTACAACAGAAGTCTATGGATGTGTTGCAGCCCTCTTTTTCTACAGGTCTGAACCACACACCTTTTAATGGAAATGTTTATTTGTCCCCACCATCACTTGAATATAAATATAATGACACACTATTCTTTCTTCTGAATCCCAGTCATTATTGTGTCAGTGTAACTCTATTAGCACTATTAATGATTTTTTTCATGAGTCACTTAAGGAGCTCCATTAGTTTCACTTGTCAGTGACAATTATTGAAGTCCGTACGTATTTAAATCATTCACAAGCACAGAGTGGTACCAGGTCATTCTTCATCTGTCGCTCCAAGGCCCGTGTGTAAACACGTGGTATACAGCTGATGAATTACACTGTGAAGTCCTAATCTTGTTGATAAGTAAGGAAAAACACTGACAAGATTGTGTTCTCAAATCTTGCACTGCTCCCATCAAATTAGTCGAATGGATCTCAAAGGGCTTTCAACCCCAGCACCTTATCCAGCATTATTTTTCTATTATCTGTTGTTTTCTGAAATGACCAGCCTCAGCTATGAATCCCACAAAAAATGGTCCCAAAATCCAGCACTTTGGTTCAATCCATGGTGCCCAATTTCACAGCAGAAGTCAGACTTGCCTTGAGGAACTTTTTAAATTAGTAACAGAGGAGGCGCGCTGGGAGTGTTTTTTCATTTGGTGGCGTAAAACGTGAACCCTCAGGCGTGTATTTCACACCATGACAACACAGTGCCCATGTTGAGTTGTGTGGCAAGCAAAAGACCACAGAGACTGTATGAAACTGGAGGAACTTCAGTTTGAGGTGAATGACGAAACACATTTCTTCAACTGTAGTAATGAAAAAGATTAATCCAAACAAAATGTACTAGTTCCACACATATACAGCAGGAGTACTGATCGTTACATGGTCCATCTGTTTTTGAGGCAATGTCTGTGCAAGTACACAGCACGTTTGCACTCTCAGTTAAAAATCACATCGATTGTCCTGATGGGGTGCCACATTGAAGGTCAGAATTTTAAAAACTTTCAAAAGCCATAACTGTTACACCACATTTTTAATTTTAGAGAATTCAAAAGGGGTAAAGCATCTCATTATTGATTCGCCACAGCATGCTGCATTATTCCTACAACAGGACATGTTTTATTCAGCCGATTAGTTAGTAGGCACAGTACAGCGGGGGTTCAGGGACATCCAAGAGTCCTGTGGGGGGGTTTCTTACACAGAACTGATATTACATGGGGACCTCATGTGATTTGTAACAATTGCAGAGGTTGCCTGACCTCATAATCCTCAAGACACCGTTCTATTATCTGTTAGGTAAAAACCGCACGGCAAATTACCAAACATGTTTCACAGTTCATCTGATAGTATCCATCTGATTCATCATTTTGTCATTTAGTGTCATATTTTCTTTTAAACAGGGATTTCTGGGGGGTTCTGCAACTTTTTCCTTCCTCATATATGTTAGAATAATTTAGGCTGCAGTGGACATTATTAATGAGAGCTATGAGAGCAAATTCAGGAAGGCCATCTACTGTACATACTCAGCACACAGACCCATTCAGTTAGAAAGTAAAATGAAATCTAGTGTAAAATTCTGAAGGATAATGAGATGCAGTCACATGCATGGCATTTTATAAAGGAACATTCTGTCTTAACAGGCTCAATCCAAACTTCTTGGGACAACTGTACTACTTAATACTAATACTTAAATGGATTTGGTTAGTAAATCTGAGGAAAAACAAGAGTAGTAAGTGTGAATATAAAACATAGAAATGGGGTTTTCACCTCAAATGAGGTCTGTGGCTGTGAATAGGATTTCAGGAATTGTGTAATTGAATCATAATTCAATTCACTGAGATACTAAGAGCTAAAAGGCATTTACCTATCTTATTTTGCAGGCATTTTGCCTTTTTGTTTAGAGTGACAGTGGACATGCAGACAGGAAATATGGGGAGAGAGAGAGGGCGGTATGACGAGCACAAAAGGCCAGTTGTGGCTATAGGGTATGTGTCTTAACCACTAGGACAAGGAGGCCCCAGTTACGTAGTTTGAGTTTAAGATGACAAATAGTCAGTCACATGTGTATATGGTATATTCTCATTTTTAGAGGTGCATTAAGGGCAGTACCATCCATTGAGTACAATGGGTCATAGACTCAGAGGAGTTTGTGTTGTACAAATACACAAATATGACACAAATGAGGTTTTTTAAGGCCGATTCTAATATTTTCAGACCACTTTGGGCCATTTTAGGACAAAAGACAGAAATTAAATTAATTAAATTAATTTAATTTTATATCCATCAGAAATATCTTGCACGAGGCCATAATGTAGGGAGATAAAACATTGAATGAAAAAATAATAATATGATGGAACAGTTAAATAAATAAATAAAATGTACAGTTTTGGTCAGTGGCTAGTATCTTGGGTGGGTTGGGTTCTGCTGGGGGATAATTATCTATATATAGTATATGTATAGTATACAGTATATGTGTTGGTAATATAGATAAGTGCATCAAACTTTATTGCAGTCACACACTTGTTCATCACCACTCGTGCTGTACCTTCATCCCCTGATCTACAATCAAACCAAACCAAGCTTTTTAATAAGAAAGAGACAAACTGTGCATGAAATATTTTAGATTAAGCACGTTCAGAACAAATCTGTCTCCTAAAATAGTTGACATGAAAGATGTTGTAATAAGTTTTCTAATCCTAGGTTTCATTTCAGTACTTTCATCCCCTGTGTATACTGGCACTTTTTATCCCTGAGTAAAGCGTTACACAATCAAGATCAGCCTCGGTATAAATCTTTTATTTCCTGGGAAAATATAAAATATCAATCTGTGGCTTTAGTTTGTAACTGTTTGGGCCTCTGTCACATACAACATATAGCCCATGATTTAGGCATTACAAACTAAGCTCAGGGGGCAAATTTGTGAAAGGCTATAAAAAAAATCACCCCATTTTTATGGCTGTATTTGAGTTTATGCCCTATCTATACATTTTTATAGTGTTTAGCATTAATTAGCGGACATAAGTCAAGTTTCTCACGGCCTTCATCTGCTACTGCTGGTTGTAATTTAATCAAGTACAGTGATTTGTTAAGTGCACCCATGAGGAGCATATTGTATGGTCATTGCTGACACAGATGGTACATTATTAGCACAGTGAATATTTGGATGTGTTATGTGGGCCTAGAAGCATGTTAGTCATTATTGCCTTGCAGTGAGCTAATTAGTAATGAACCCCTGCAGCACTTGGTGTGTGTGCATTTAAAGTACACTAAGCCTGTGGGCTTGTTTCCCCTGTCATCAGGAGTTATTAACATTCAACAGTGTATAAGTGCACGTGGCAGAGTGCGATGCTGATTACAGCGTTGCTCTGTGGGCTCGAGCAGGCATATGGACAAAGAAATTTATAAAAAAAAATTTTTCCAAGACTTCGGAGTTACACGCCCGCGGCAGAAGAGACATCAAGTTATTACTTCTCCCCTCCCTTTCCTTCAGCTCCACTCTCACAGTTCTTCTTTCATTCTTTGTTTCTGGATGTGGTTTAATCTTTGCAACTCTGCTTCACTGTCTTCGTCCATCTTTACGACTTTTCCAAAGCCCTCTTCCCCTTTTTGTATCTCTGTCATCTGTCCACCTCCCCCCTCCACACCCCTCCTCTCCGTCCATCTAGGCTGTGAAATATTAATGCAGAGTAAATGACATCAGTAGTCTGTTTCAGAGAAATGATGCCGCCCAGCCTCTCAGTTTCTCCTGGCTGTTTTTCTCATTATTTTCCCCCCACTCTTGCGTCTTTGTAATGCCTCCATGCTTTATTTATGATGGCTTGTGGGCTCCGTTTTTTGGCACCTCGCCTCTCCCTCTTTATTTCTTTTAGTTTTTTTTTCTTTTGTTTCTTTAGATCGTTGGGGAATATGTGTCATTCTTTCTTTCTTGGCATATACACACTTACATGGGAACACACATATGTACACATGATGCAAGAGAGAAAAGACAAGTTGCCTTAACGTGTTGGTAGAGGAATATGTGTCCTCCTTGCTTGTCGTCTTAACAATGGTGTGTGTGTGTGTGTGTGTGTGTGTGTGTGTGTGTGTGTGTGTGTGTGTGTGTGCGCCTAAATTCAGTTCTAAGTAGCTGTTTGTCCGTTCACACTCCACTGCATCAGTATCACCCACTGTGGAGAGTGAGAGAAGGCCCAGGGACAAAAATTAGTGAAGAAACTGTTTGTTTGTTTGTTTGTTTTGTTGAATAGATATGCATATTTTCAGGTGTCCAGCTTTTGACAGCAATCAAAGAAAATGCTGATAAAGATGTTTTATCGACAAAAGAGCAGATCTTGGAGCCTGTTACATTCTTATGTTCTTACAAAATACAGCCACCAGAGTTGTAAAGATGGATGTAAAGGAAATAATGAATGACTTTAGAGGAATGATTTGATCTTTGTAATTTTTCCAAGCTGAAAGAAGCAGAACTGCACAACTGTTTTGATGTGTTTATGCAACATTATTATGAAAAATAACTGCAGAATGTCACAGTTATCAGTGATGCAGGAAGATAATGAGCTAAGTCGCTATGACATCTGGAGCTTCCAATTGCAGAGGCCAGTTACACACATTTCAGTGTTTTTTGGCATCCAGCTGCACAAAATTAAGGGACATTCAATTTTACATGGCTAATGTGCAGTTTAGAAGGAAGTGCAATGTCTTTCGTTCCATTGTTCAGAACACAGCTCAAATATGTTGTAGTGTCATCAGCATAACAGCGGAAGTTGTTGTTTTGGATTTGCACCAGCTGTTCCAAACATAGCCTAGTTGTAGCAAGTGGAGATTTACACATCACTAAATTAAAACTTGCACCACAAAGACTAGCCAGGTGTAAATGTTGTGCAGCTAACTGAACCAACTGATAAAACTAGCATTTTTATTTTCGTAACGTGACCTGTATTATACTGTATATAATACATATATATTATAACTGTATTATAGTGTATTATATATATATATATATATTTTTTTTTTGCCTAGTACTTCTATTCCGGTGTGCACTGACATGATAGTGAGCTGCTGTAGCAAAAGAGTTTCCCCTCGGGGATCAATAAAGTATTTCTGACTCTGATAAAACCAGACTAAGCACAACAAATTTGTAGTCCCCAAAGCACAAGAGATCCTGCGTTAGAAACTCACCTCCAGGCCAACCTAGTGCTCAAGACAGTCGAAGAGGGTAGAATGATTTACTATATTAATGCCATGCTTAGAGTAATGACGGAATTGGCTAGAAGATTAAAGGTCTCAGTCTTGTGATGATCTCTTTCTGTCTGAAACAGTCCTCGTACATAAAATAGAAGAGATTACAGTATGGGACACTTTTTTTCAAAAACTATATAGCAAGAAAAGGGAATTTTGAAATAGGGCATTAATTATTGAAATGATTAGGGTCAAGTGTTAGCACTTTCAGAATAGGTTCAATGAGAGCAAGTTATAAGTTGCAAAACAAAGACACTGACTCCATTAAAAGTGCCCTTCAGGTATCTGATAAGAAGAATATTCAGGGGACAGGATGAAGTTTTCATTTCCTGAATCATTTCAGACAACACAGAAGAGATACACAGGAGAGAGAGTGAACTTATCTAGAGATGATGAGTGTGACATACTGACTATAATTTGTTTTGAGGGTGAATTGATCTGTTGCTTGACATCAGATACTTTCAGGGTGGAGAATTTGTCACAGCATCAATGATAGAACTTACAATATTAAAAAGAAGTCTGGGCTTTTGACGGTTTTCACTTAGATATTCTCATGTTTCTAAGGTGCAGCCAGTGATCTTGGGTGTGTTTCCCAAACCGTAACGGTGACCAATGTCACAGCGCGATGGATCGTTAACATTACCACCCACCATTTCACAACTTTTCCCAAAGCTGTTGTGACTGCATCACAGCACAGCATCATTAATGCTCACACCACTGTAGTTTGAACAAAGTCATTAATGATGTTATTTCACAATTGTGTTAAAGTCTCTGCAATCTAATCAGATACATGGATAAGGCAGTAATAAAATTTGAAAGCAATGAGCAAAGTGAGCATCAGCAGCAAGGAAATCAGCAGTTAACTGCCTGCACATGAGTGATATGTAATTATTGTAGCAATGTCTCCCTATTGCACCATTCACTGGAGTGATACAGGCAGCAGTTAGAGAAACAACAGACATCATTATATTAGGCACAAGCATGAGAGATAAACTTGATAGTATCTTTTGTCATGGCTGTACCAATTGAAACAGTTATTCAGAGGGCAGAGTGTAGGGTCCTAATGATAATGATGCTGATGTCAACTGAGTCCACCCACATCTAGACAGGCTGCATCCAACAGGCACTGCAGAGCATCAGAGCCTCATCAATAATAGTTTCTCACTAATATTTTGCTTGTGTTTGAGATCATCTGTGTTATATTGGTCAGCTGATATTACTGGATTATCACCACTATATCAGCTGACAGAAAAAGCCTTACATATCAGTAAGGCTCTAGTATGAACATGGTCAAAGAAGGTCAAGGCAGGACCCACATTACATGTTGGAGGCTTTACCTTACATAAAAGTTAGTTGAAGTGAGTTGTCCCAGCAGCAGCAGCACAGATAGTTAAAACTAATAATCTCAGATGTTGTTGTAAAAGAATAAATATTACAGTGTCCTAACACAAAAAACCTATCATATTGATTTCAAATTCCGTATTTTCTCATTTACTACTAGTGGTATCTGCAGATGGTTGTGATTTAATTTTCCTAAGGTTTTGAGTTATCTGTCTCAGATTTCTGCCGCCACCCCATTATAATGGAGGTGAATGCAATTTAGTTTGTTCTCATGTTCCCCAGAGGATGAATCCTACTGACTTTGGTGATGACCTGGCTTTTCCTTATCTCAAACTATTTGGATGGATATCCATGAAATTTGGTAACAGTCATTCATGGTCCCCAGTGGATGAATTGTATAAACTTTGATCCCATGACCTATCATCTAGCGTCATCATCAGGTCAAAATGTCTGTTTTTCCAATATTTTGGTTTATGACCTTTTGGTTTAATATCTGCAAAACTGATGACATTCCCATCAGCCTGTTTAGTATTAATTAGCAAATGTTAGCATGCTAACATGCTAAAATAATGCTAGCATTATCATTCTGAGCATGTTAGCATGCTGATGTTAGCATTTAGCACCACTGTGCCTAAATACAGCCTCACAGAGCCACTGGCGTGACTGTTGACTCTTAAGTCTTGTTACCAAAGAAATAGTCACAAAAACAAACTGTCCACAATAAGGCCTCTGGATTATCCTGAGTAACCAGGACATTGGTTTTGGAGAAACACATTGCTTTTAAGGTTTTTCAAAAGCCATTTTTAAATACTTTTGGCAACACAAATGAAATTCTATTCAGCAAAGATGATGGAGCCTGTGCCGAAACGCACAGTTGCACATGGGATTTTTGAAGAATATTGACCAAACCTGGCTACATAAAATCGAAACCTTCTGCATGGCTAGACACCACTAGGGGTAATTGACAAAAGATGTTTTTTTGTGATTTGGATGAGCCAACCCTTTAAACTAGAGGCAGATTTTGGATTTAGATTGGAGGACAAAGATGCTAAGCCTACCCTTTAACAAAAATTGTAAGTGAGCCTTACCACCACCCCTTCTATCTACTGTAGTCTGAATAAAGGAAGGAGTATCCTGAAGGGCAGGCTGCTTTTTTTCCTTATTTTCCACAATTATAAAACTCTCTTCATTCTAAACTATATCTGACTGCATAATCCTACAGTGTGTGTGTGTGTGTGTGTGTGTGTGTGTGTGTGTGTGTGTGTGTGTGTGTGTGTGTGTGTGTGTGTGTGAGTGTGTGATACAGCAGTTTCTGGTGGTAGATTGTGTGTTTTCCCCACTGACCAAGCCTTGGATGGTTGCCACTGATTGGGTGATCGGGTCGCTGGATGGAAATAAAGATGGATCGCTGCAGGAGGAAGGAGGGAGGGAAAAGAAGAGCAACGGACCTTTCTAATCTTTGTCTGGTCACAGAAACAGCGTAGCAAGCAATACAGCTTCATCAGCCTATTGTCAGCACTCTGGAGTCTCTCTGCCTTTCACATGCCTCTGCGCGCGCGCGCACGCACACACACACACACACACACACATGCTCATTCAAATCTCATTTGAATATGTCCACACATTTCCTCTGATTTCACTGTCAGTCACATGCATGAAGTTTACTCTCCCACTTCCCATACACACACACACACACACACACACACACACACACACACACACACACACACACACTCACATTTCCACCTAACTCATGTATCCAGAAGGAAAGATTTGCTCTCTTAATAGAGCAGCTAATCTTTCTGAAAGCACCTATTTTGCATCCACAGTCCAACCTCTCTCTCTTTCTGTGTGTGTGTGTGTTTGTCTCTCAAAAAAACGTTTTTTCTGCAAACACACGCACACCAAAGAGATTTGATCTTCCTGTTTTTCTGTAGTTTACATTTTACCCCTGGAACAACAGTGCTGCAACAGTCTTGGCAACATTCAGAGTGCCCTTGTGACAAGCAGAATGATCAGTGAGACAGCAAAGATAAAGTGCTGTAGATGTGTGTGTGTGTGTGTGTGTGTGTGTGTGTGTGTTTTGTCTCATCACTCCAGGCACGTCTGGCCTCTGCTTGTATAATGCTACAGTAGGGCACCTCTTTCTACCCCACGGCAACAGTTGCTAGGGTTACAGACAGGTCGGCCACCACAGCAATGAGCATAAATGAGCTCTGGGCTCCCATCAGCCCCTGGGTCACACTCACTCTGCCTTTCTCTCTCTCTCTCTCTAACACACACACACTCACACGCGCACGTTTACCTGCATTCAATCCTAAGAAAGTAAACCTTTACTCAAGCATATGACAAAAGACTTTGAAATCGTATTTCACAGCCCATCACACACACACAGAGCTGCGGATATGCCCTGCAGCAACGTTCTCACACTCAGTTGTATATTTCCATCACCCAGCCTGTTACATTATTCTCACTGCTCCACTGCAAAGCACAGGGTTGCTAGTTTGACTCCAGCTTGTCAAACAGTGTATCAGTGCCTGTCAGTTATGAGCCGTGAGCTCTGAGCGCGCTGCAGATCCATCATTATAATGATCATCTGCTCTGACATCTCATACATCACATCCCCCGCACTCATTAAATCTACTGTAGTCGCTCCTTTAGTCACTCATTCCATTTCTGTCCATCTGTCTCAAGACGGCTGCGCTGTATAACACTTATGATGTGATGCATGGGTGATTATGTGTTTTCAGTATGTCATTTTACCTTCTGTGCCCAGATGTAGTGCTGGGGGCGCAGTTGAAAAGTACAAATAAATGTTTATTTAGATAATAACCGACTGGACACCACTGTTTTATCTGTCATTTGTTTACCATTCCATCACTGCTTGTGTATTAGCGTTGTACACATTTGGTTTATTCATTTTACTATGTTTAGTGTGTACACTGAATATTTTTGTTTTGTGTACTGACTGCTCTCCTATTGCTTCTTATCTACAGGACGATGGAGATGTGGAGGATGACATGACTATTAGAGAGGTAAGACAGACAGCCAGTCACACAACAGATATATACACAACCAATTAGAGTACAGCAGCAAGGGATCAAAAGCTATCAGAGACTGTTAGGCTTTGTTCAGACTGCAGGCAAATCAGATCTTTAAGACAGACTGTCCGTATTGTTATTTGCAAGTGATCGGGTCGGTTTGTGTGTCCAGACATCACCAACCTATCTGTATGGGTTACTGTGGTAAGGACGTAGGCATCAGTAATTACGTACGCTATGGAGATCCATCGTCTCGCCCTCCAAACAATCGTGTTGTCAAGACTTGACAGCGTGCAGCATGGATTCTGCTCAGCCGCTCCATGGATGTACTATAAGAGCATCCATGAGCCGCTCTGATGCCCTTACTTCACTCTGGATTTGATGTTATATGTTGTGTGTCGTGTTGCAAGCGACGCAAAATGAAATCCTATTTGAGCGGCCAGAGCATCCGGACTGAGACGCATCTGTAGAAATACGATTGGAATCACATTTCAAACCTCCAAATGTAGCTTGGATCCGATTTGCAAATATCGCATTCCATGTGGTTTTTGGCTGTCCAGACTTTCGAAATTCAGTCTGAATACAATCTGGATATGCCAAAAAATGGATTTGGGCTGGCAGTCTCAACAAGGCCTTAGTCTTCAGCCAATCAGGAAACAGCTTATACAGTTAAACCTTACACTCTGTCACAGATCAAGCTTGATCCATGCAAGTGACTAAAAGTCAGGATATCTCAGCCTCTGCTGCTTGAATTTTGACTATTTCTTTTTGTAAACTGTCTCTTGTACTGTACTGTCTCTTCCTCTAGCCTTCTCAAAGTGCAATACTAAATTACTGGAGTGCCCCTTTTATTATTTTATTTTTTATTGAAATGCCTTTTTTTATTTCAAAATGTGGCTCTAAAGCTTTTAAGAGCTGCAAGCTGATAAAGTTCAATCACAAACCCCATGACAGTCTAAATGCTGTTTGGGTTTTTTTCCTAGCCCAAAAACAAACTTCTGGTGCCAACTCTGTATCCTTGAACAATTGTGAGGCCTTGAAAATGGCCACATTTAAAAGTATTAATTTCAATACATCAGTTTATTGATCTATGCTTTCTAACTTCCCTACCCTGTCTGTTGCCCTCAGCCCTTAGTTCCTGCTGAGAACATAAACCAGGTCACAAATATGTAGTTACATTTTTTTAAAGGCTCTCTTATTTCCTAAATCAGCTTAGTAGTTTTTAAACAAACATAACTTAAATAGGAGTAAATTGTGTTTTTGTTTGGGACTATTTTCACTGGTGGATTAATCCACATTTGGTGCTCTAATGAGTATTTCCAGCAGCAGGATGGTGTATGTGGGATTCAAAACAAACTACAGTGTGTGTGTTCATGGTAATGAAGGAACATGTGACCCAGTGCAACAGTGTGGCTCACTGATGTGTTTTTAATAGTTTTTAGACAACAATGGAGCTCTATGGCACAGAAGAATAAGATATCGGGCTTTGGATACACAGATAGTACTTGTTAGTGGGTCAGTTCATTGTTGGTTTTGGTTGACAATCAGAAAAAGATAGATTATGACCAGCCTTTTCCTTTATATCAGATATCAAATACATTGGATTCTTGGTATGCGTATTAGTCTTCAAAAACCTATATTTGTCCAACTCGAATCTCATTTTGCACTTGATGACATCACACCATGACAGACCTGGCTTTTCAGATTCCTCAATATCGCCAGACGGGCCGATTACCCTGGAGTCTTATATTTTTGGATATGACATCATTCATAATTCATCCATCAACAGCACCTCTCATTTCCTCTCTGTCAGCCTCACATTCCTCCCACTTTCTCCCTCCATCCCCTCTTTTTTCTCTCAGAATCACTCATCGCTCACCTCTCCTATGTCTGCCATGTCGGCGCTTCTCACTACGTCTCCCTTCCTTGTTCGCCATTCACCTTCCTCACCGTCCATCGTTGTAGATTTTGTATGATTTATAGAGTCATTCAGTGCAGTGCCCGCTCCATTGATTGTCTATCAGAGGGGGGTGATTTGTCAGGAGGTGGGATGGGATGATTTGATGCCTTTGCCTTCTGATTAGTGACTGACACCAGGCATAAAGACATCATCTGTTAACAGCATCTATTACGCACGCAGTCACTCAAGTTTTAAAATCAGACAGTCAAAAAAAATAAATGTTTGGCCAACAAAGCCAGGCTATAACAATGGAAGCCAATGGGAGTCAACCTTTTATTAAAGATTAAAGTCAAGTCAGTGCCATCTACTTCTGGTATTATTGGATATGATGCCGTTTACTTTATTACCTATTTATTAATTGATCAGTATTAAAATGGCTGTTGGAAGTCCTTAAATGCTACAAAGGAACTTCTCTTTTGTTCCTCTTTTGCAATTAATCTATGATGTTTATCTCTCATCCCTGAACTCCCTGCTCCTCTGTGTGTTTTGCAGATTGCGGAGTGGGAGGACATGCAGCTCGATGAGCAGGTCAACTTCAGCAACTGCAAGATCGACCCTGCACCGTTCCAGCTGGTGGAGCGCACGTCGCTGCATAAGGTCTGATTGTAAATACAGCTGTGTGTGTCTCTCATACCGGAGCACAAATGTGTATTCTTGCTACTAGGTGTGTGACTTTAGTACTGTCTTTCAGTTTATCCACACTGATAAAAAGCTAAATACCTCTGAATTTAGTGAATTGAGTGATTCCTGGTGCATAACAATTGCTTCAATATGGGAACAAGTGCATCAGCAGGCAAGTATATTTGTATAGCACCTCTCAACAGCAAGGCAATTCAAAGTGCTTTATATACGACAGAAAGGCATTAAGACAATATTTAAAAGAAAATATGCTGATATAAAAATACATATAGGATTAGAAAATATTCAAATAGAAGATACAAATAAGTCAGAACTGGATAAAACAGGAGAGTAAAAATTTTAGTGCTGTGCAAGTACTTCCAAATTTAATTTATTAAAAGGCAGTGGTAGACACAAAAGTTTTAAGCTGTGATTTAAAAGAACTGACAATTGGAGCAAAACCTCAAGTTGGTTCCAGATATGTGGTGTATAGAGAAAGTTGCTTCTCCGTGTTCAGTTTTGACTCTGGGGACAGTAAGCAGGCCTGTCCCAGATGACCACAAAGGTCAAGATGGTTCATACTGTAGCAGCAGATCAGAGATGTTCTTTTGCTCTTTGATGCGCAGGAAGCCAATGTAAAGATCTGAGAACTAGAGTGATGTGTTCCACTTTCTTGTGAGAACTGTAGATTTTTACATGCAGCTGTCTGATAGACCTTTTAGAAAGACCTGTAAAGACACTGTTACAGTAGTTGAGCCTACTAAAGATAAAAACATGGACACATTTCAAAAATCCTGATTTGTTCAGTGCACTTACTGTAGTCGTTTGATGATATCAAAGAGGCTCGAGAATGGATCCTTGGGGAACTCAGATGTGTAATTACTGAACAACACAAAGTAGACACCTATCCTTTAAGTAGGATTTATGTGATTACAATTATACACTTAGGTCAACAATCAAATTATTTGAAGTTATGATACAAGTTGTGTTTTTATACAGTGGTCAAACAGTTTATTCACACACTTAATAAGATAGAATAGACTGTTAGGGACCATGTAGAAATGCACCACTGACTTCTTGTACTAATAAGTTTGTACCCAGATTATTTTTACAGCGTGATGTTCATTTTAAAAATAAGTGTAATCCATCAATACATATATTTGATATTCATTTTCATACTACCAACATGAAAGTTCTGTAGTGCTATTATCCTGTGGGTGGTAAAAGGTTAACAAAAGATCTTCAGCATTTTTATATCACGGCATTTGTCCTCCCAATAGAAAAGTTTTCTATTACACTAAAGACTATGTCATGTAAGTATTGGTGTGAGGCCATCTTGATTCCCCTACACGAACAGCAGCACTTGGAAAGTGAACTGCCACCAGTTCTAATATTCCAGATACTCTCGGCGCTCCTGTGGTGTGTAGTGACACTGAAGGAGTATGCAAACAACCCAAAACAACACACACACTCGTTTTTCCCCCACAGAGTGAAGGAGAAAGTAAAAGTGCAGCGTAAAGAAAGGAGCTTTAGCTCTTTAGAGCTTGTGTTATTTTAGTTTTTTTACTGTGGCACCTGAAAGAGGCTCTGTCTCCAGCACAGACACATTTCAGCGTTGAAACCCTCACTTCCTACCAAGCATACACGCACAAACGCACATACACTGACTCTTTCTGGCTCGCCAGCGGCTGTAGCAACGCCTAATGTCCTCCATTCATAATGCTACCCTCTCTCTCACTCTCTCTGTCTCTCCCTCCCTCCCTCGTCCTCCGGGCTCTGTGTGAATACTCTTTAAACATTAAAGAGAGGGATCCTGCACCAATCCATCTCGCTCCCCTCCCTCCACTGCACACTGCCAAAACCCAATACCACGCACAATCTCCTTCAGCATATTAAACACCGCCTGCCGCCTCTGCTGTATGCAGGTGTGTGTGTGTGTGTGTGTGTGTGTGTGTGTGTGTGTGTGTGTGTGTGTGTGTGTGTGTGTGTGTGTGAGAAGTTATTCTCTCTACATCTTGCTCTGCTCTCTTGCTCAGCCTCTTTGGATCTGGCTACCATTTATCCCATGCTGTTTACTGTTGTTGTTGTTCTGTGTTTGTCTGCAGGCCCTTTTGTAATGGACAAATCTGTTTCTTGGAATATTTACATGACAATATCTTTCTACAGTCACTGTGGTCTGGGTTTTGGCCCTGGGCCGCTGTCAGTTCATTTGAGGTAGTGGCTAACAAGACTCAAAGCAACCCACACTTCCATGATTTTGTACATGTTCATGAAAGAAAAGAACTCATGAAGCTATTGCATATATTATTTACAAATTGTATTGATTCACCCAAAATAACAAATTATAAAGCCAGGTGTCTAAGTAAGGTTTTGGTCCACTGCGAGCCTCCAGAACAGCTTCAATGCTCCTTAGATATTTATGGATTGTCCAAGATAGTCTCTTATTTGGTGTTTTGCCACCCAAATAAACTTAAGGGGACTCAAGTGGCACTCAAAGCATTGAAAATTTTAATTTAAAACTTTTACCAACAACTTGTCAGTTTTATAAACAATGTCCCATAATCCTCAAAACTCAACATCAACAGTTTTCTTCATTAAAGTTAAAGGTAGTTTTCCAGTAAAAAATGTTGGCATCATGTTCTGTGGCTTTTACAGAGTGACAGCAACATTTCTTCAGGAAAAAACATATTGCTGGGGTTTTTTTTGTTTTGTTATTTAAGTAATAGTTGAACATTTTGGAAAATACCCATATTCGATTATTTGTAGCCTCTGGTACTAGCAGTGCTTCTCCAAATTAAGACCACATTTCCCATAACCCCCATTCCGCTGTGCCAAAGGTTTTCACTTTTTGACTGAAGAAGACAAACCAAATATGACTCAATAATTCAGTGCAAAATGCATTGCAGAAGCTGGGCTCTACTGGTCTAGCTCGTGTTTGTTTAGAGTCTCTAATGTCTCACACTACTGTGCTGATGATCAATTGATTAAAATGCTATTTGCAGCACCTTTTTATCAGTGAATTACAGTTTAAATAGATGTGAATGGACTGAATTAGAGGTGAGCTGACTCTGTCCCCAGAGAAGCTACTATATCCTCCTGTGGGGAAACTCTTTGACAGATTACATTACGACTGGCCCTGGCCTAAAAACACTTAACAATCTTTTTCTTGGCACAGCTTCTGTTTGCTTGGCACAGTGGGATCAATTTCAGACGTTCCAAATGCCCATTCTGGCGAAGCAGAAAGTCCCATTAAACACTAAAAGGGTCGAGAACAAAAAGTCCAGTTGGCATCAGTCCTGCAACCTTTCTAATCCACCATTGAAGTTTTTGACCTCTCGATCTTTTTGCTTTTAGCCACACAGAGCCACACTCCTCCACGGTAACTCTAGTAGTGGAGATAAGATTAAATGAAACTTTAATGATCCCCGTGGGGAAATTGAGTCATTGCATCAGCAAATACAGTACTAATAGGGCAGAGCGGATAAATAGAGCAAAACAGGGTCATATACATGCAAAACCTACATTTTCAACAGAATAGAAGTTGAAAAACAAAGCAGAAATGTAATAATAAAGACATGTATGATTCTAATAGCACATGACAACTTTTTGTTATTTTGACTGCATAGAAATTAGTAATTGTTTTTTAAAAGGCAAATGAATCACATAAATACAGCTACAAAAAAGATTATGTAAAAACAGTTTGACAGTTGGCAGTCCTTCTCTGCATGGTGGATATTGAACACATTACACCATCAGTATGGGTTGGCTTGAAAGGTTATTTAACAGGAAAAAAAACTGGATTTGCCAGTTTAAAGCCTGTAACTGAACTGATGTAAATGATGAACTTTACTTCAACACTATCATTAGAAACTGGTCCTGAAATTTATACCCCTCATAGACTCAGCGCGCTTTAACATCTTCAACCTGCGTTTGACCCCATTCACGAGGCAGCTGTCACAGCTTAATGTGTGGTCATTACCGTTAGTAGAGACTCAAGTCTGCAACTAGTTCCAAACACATCCCTGCTAAACCATATAATTACATACATTTACAAATTAGTACCAAATAAAGCTGTGCTTCAGGTACAGTTGATCAGCCAGGTAGCCAGAAAAATGTTAAAACGTTGGCAACATGAAGTGAGAGATGTGCCGGTTGATTGTGGAGAACAATATCCTGGTAATCTGTTATCACAATGTTCATCCAACTTTCCTGAAATACTACTATTAGAGTTAGCCATAGCCACAGTAAAACTATATAGTTTAGTGTTATTTTACAATCTCCATGTTACCACGAGTACTTTTTATCTCACTCCCTGTATTTGTGTTTAGGTTCCTATTCTGTTAAGCCTCTGTTTCTATATTTTGCCTTGATTATTTGGTCATTTCACTATCAGCTACTGATATCAGATGTTGACTAGCACTCTAATGTGCCAGTGTCTGATTAGCTGTTGAACCTCCCTCATCTGGAGCTTCAGTTATTTCTCGTCAGTGTAAGCAGATATTCGAGCAACTAGAACACTCTGAATGTCCCTGTGTCACATTTGCCAAAGCGATCATCCCGTTTAGTTGAACCTTTGACTAGTTGAATGAATTCATTGTGAATGAAGTTGTCAGTGGTGCAGTGGTCTAAATTTCCATTTAAAGTAGGCACCCAGCACGGGATTGTTTCACTGATTGTTTCCAATCACCTCTGCTGTCTTCCTGCAGACCCACACGATCTTCTCCCTGCTGGGCCTCGACCACGCCTACGTCACCAGCATCGGACGCCTCATCGGGGTGGTTTCCCTCAAAGAGGTAAGAGCCTTGTTACAGGTCATTTTGGGGTCTTTAGCATTTTCACATAATCACTGTGCATATTTTATTACTTAAATGGGCGTTTTAATGGTTTCATACCTCTTTAACCTAAACTCTCGATCAATTTTTTGTCACTTTCTTCGACACCTAGCCACATGTAAAAAGTCATAATTTACACAGGCTGCACATTCACTGCTCTCATAACTGTGAAATCACTGTCAATATCATCAGGAGTGCTGTCACTGTTTTGTACGTACACACACACACACACACACACACAAAGACATTTCAGCACTTCAACATTAATGATTCCTCCTCTCTCTGCCTGTTATGTACTGTGACAGACAAAAGGTTGCTTAATATTGCTGTCTCATCTATTGTCTCTCTGTCTGTTCTCTGCCCCCCTCCCTCTCTTTCCATCTCTCCTGCCTCACAAACAGCTGAAAAGCCCTTGCTCTTTGTGAATTGGCCAGGAAGTGGTGAGAGGATTTTTGCGAAGTGCAGCGCTGCTTGCCTGTCCCTGACATTTAGGCTTTTTTGTTCTGCGTTCCACCAGCAGACAAAAACCCAGCCGAGGCAGATAAAGCCCAGCCTCTCCCAGTCAGCCTGTCTGTCACACAGACACGCTGTTATATCACAGCCTCGCTAGTCCATATGGAAGAGAAGAATCGCAAGGATGTTTGTGTTCGTGTTTATAGTGCATTATTTCCACCCTACAGCATGTGGACACAATTCTTTTCAGTGCTGCCGCAGGATGTGTAGCACCCAAATCCTTCACCCTATCAGCCAAATGACAAACTTGGCCTGGCCAAACAGAAAATTCAATAATAGTCTCTCACACAGGGAGCAGAGAGAGATGGGATGAAAGAGATTGTAGAGAATCGCAACAAACTTTCTCACAGCTCCAATGTGTTGATGAGATTTAAGATTGTTTTTTTTTATACTTTTAAAAGTATGGATAATTATTTTTTAGAGGCCATATAAACCCAATGTGTTCGATTCTTAAAAATTATAGTCATTTTTTTCCTTTTTAAATAAATAAAGATGTACATTTTTATTTTATTTTTTCTTTCTGGACCAAAACAGGGAGCACCTTGTACCTTTACATAGGGAAAAAAGGAGGAGGTTGGTGTGTTAGCTGCTAAATGAACACTACATGTTGTAATTGAGAGTGTGTAAAAACTAGTTAGTCTAAACAGTTAGCTTGAAGTAATGGATAAATGGTTAAAATAGATAGCTAGTATAGCTAGTCTCAGAACCATGTCTTTATTTACCCTATAATTGGTACTCAATTACTCTTGTCAGGAACTTCAGGAAGTCCTACAAAACGATATGTGTAATTTTGTTTGGCCAGACCAAGTCTAATCCTTTGGCAATAACGAAAAGAATTGTCTTTGCCAGTCTCAGCCACTTTGATTTCCTCTAATAAATAGTCGGTTTTTAGGAACATTTCTAAAAGACAGACTGCGGTATGTACTGTGGCAGAAGCAGGTCTGAACCTGTAAGTGGACATTTTTTGATCTACTTTAATTTCTGCTGTGTGTAGGTGGCAAGGGGAGCTGCAGAGAATAATACATGTGCAGACGTTCCGCCTCTCCTTTCTCCTCTCCTCTTATTCTGTGAAATGATTCAGCCAACAGCAGCAAAAGTCAAAGGCACTCTGACCTCACTTTCCAGTGTACTTTGCCCTCTGACCATGATCTTTCCCTCCATTACATTTTGGAAAAGAGATTCCAGTTCAAAATAGAAAATAGCTTGTGTGCCTCTGCATCAGATTGTAAACTCCTGAAATTATCTTGCACTGTACAGCAAGGCCAGTACAGCATTGGGGTTAGCAGTTCTATTTCCACTGGGGCCACCCATGCCAAAACTGTATGCAGCACAGCATAATAAGGCACTGTGAATGAAACCCTGTACCAAATAGCACAATTGTAGGCACAAAGAGCCTTACTTTATTTTTTCTTAAAACAAGACGTGTCCCAAACCCATACTACCTACTAATTCTAAGCAGGTCTTAAATATGTAGTATACTTAAACAAGACAGTATGCATGCTAAATGCGGTCAGTTTTTTAGTGTACTAGTGATGCACACTATTCTACCACAATGCAATGCTCAAAGGTGTTGTGAAACAGTTCCAAAAAGGTATTGGGAAAACAAAAAATGAAAGACATTTTTATGTTCCAATGTGAAGTTGGCATTGGACTTCTAAAGTTGCAGTTTGATTGCCATCTGACGTTGCACATATAGTATAATTTACTGTCTAAAATGCTTAAGTATGTTGATTTATTAATTAATTAATTTATTTTTTTTTGGTTCACAAACTGCTAAAACATACTGTGACGATTAGTATGTAGTACATACTGTATATAATTAGTATGTAGTATGGATTAGGGACCCAGTTCAATTCTTTGCAAGAACTGAGTTTCAGTATCTTAAAACAAGACAAAATAAACTGTACTATGTCCACTCGTACTATGATACTCGCGACTCCTAGCGGAAACATTTCCAAACAGTTCCAAAATTGGCGGCATTTTGCATTGATGGATGTATGGAAAACTGTCTATTTATAAACTGTTGGGTTTTCACCATGGATGGATTGGTTTTTATCTCCGACATACCCAACAAATGTGAGCAAGTATAGTTCAAAGGCTGTTGTAAAACCTTTTCTACTGCTGGGAGATAAAATTGGTAATTTCCCATTGGCAATTTGCAAAAACTAATAATTACCTTAAGCCCCAATCTGTACAGTTTTTGTGATGATAGCATTATAGGATTTTTTTTTTCTGAATGCATACGTTATTGTATACCAAGAGACATTCTTAATGAAAATTGGTGCAGTGTGTTAGATTGGTTTTCATTTCTGACACACCCAAGAAATGTGAGCGAATATCTTTCAAAGGCTGTTGCAAAACCTTTTGCACTGGTGGGAGATAAAATATTGTTTAACCAGAAAACTGTTGCAAACGAGCAAAAAAAAAATCTTGAATGCATCATCTCACCCCACTGGCAATTTTTTGGTGAAACACTAAAGCAGAAATGATAATTTCCACATCCATGTGGCCCAGGGGTCCGCGTGATGTAAATTTCGTCATCTACCTATGTCCTCGAGGGTCTGCACGGACTATAAGCGAGGACCAACTGCATTGACAAGCATTTGAACATGTCTGTGTATGCCATACCCAATGTAGTATATACAGAACCGTGTCCACATCTGCATTCATGTTCGTTTGTGCACTTTTATTTTAGTTAGCGAATGCAAAGTCCTCAAGCCAAGCAGTTGCCCCCTGATCTGCTGTATGCAGGGTCACTAATCTTCCTGTTACTGCTTTCGGCTTGGGGGCTGTGACCAGGATTCCTTGGCTCTCTGTGGAATTTAGTGTGCTGGTAGGATCATTAGCTTCCCACTGTCCCACTGCCCTTGTTTGTGGACTATTCACCCCTTAAAAGTGCTGCAGGTGTATGCAACCCGCAGGTGCTGTTAGAAGCCAGGGTCACAAACAGCTCTGTCCAGGCCCTTTAGATTAGGATCTTAAAAGCCTTAAGTTGTGGTTGGTTAAGGCATAAAGATCATACATAGCTTCATTGGGGTGTTATTTGCGTGAGTGCCTAGACTTTGGCTCTCTGTGCCTTCTTCTCTAACCGTCTTGTCTTTCTCCATCCAGCTTCGCAAGGCCATCGAGGGCTCTGTGACAGTTAAAGGTGTGAAGGTGCGTCCTCCTCTGGCCAGCTTCCGGGACAGCGGCACCAGCAGCAGCGAGAACGAAGCCACCGAGCTCCACAAGCTGTGGGATCGCCACAAGAGCATGTCGCTGCCCCGCGAACACACCCCCTCCGAGTCCGACGAGAAATCCCAGTGAGGGAAAGTAGAGGAGGAAGAAGAAGAGCAGGTGGAAGAAGAGGAGGAGAAGGAGGCATTGAGATCTTTAATCCCCCAAAGCCACAAACAAGCAAAAATCCTCAGGGCTTACGCTTGGGCCACACTGCCTACCTCTAACTGTGCATGACGGCTACCTTGCTGAACTGCTGCTGCTCGTGTGGTGTCCACACAGACAGCATTGCTGCTGCAGTGCTGCTACTGCCAGCCCTATCTTTCTACATAGAGTTTTCCTTTGATGAATACAACACAATAAAAGCCTTGTTAACAAATGAAGGGATTCTGTCCACAGAAATGCTAGAGGGCTTTTAATCTGAGTAAAAATAATAATAATAATTTTTTTCATGTCTGTGACATTCTACAGATATAGACATTGAAACTGTAGTGAAATGTTGCTGGTGTGATGTCCATATGACTATGAACAGATTATTTTCACTGTCTATTTCTGCTGAGAACCACACGCGTCCCGCTGAAAAAATAGGCGAGACTCTGACTCTCTAGATGAAGCGTCGCTGCAGCCACGCTGCTCATGCAGGCTGTGTGGCTGCTCCAACCTGTTAACATGGGCGCCGAAATGAAAAGCAAGAGGTTCCGCGACGCACCCGTGCTGCTCAGTTAGGCAGTGTGGCCCGGCCATTAGGATCAATATTTAATTCTGGAAAGAGTTCTACTGCTACGCCAGCCTCTTCATAACTCCTCATTTCTCTCCTCGTCTACTCCTCTTTCTCTCCACCATCCACTTTGGACCCACCAGTGCTTTCTCAAGCAGTCTTGCACTGACCAAGCCAGACACTTCACGGGGGAGTGGAACACAACTCAACCTGTGCCCTGCTCTCCATTTACCCTCGGGAACCCACGGCAGAGCGAATGTGGATGGGGGGGAATGGGTTGAAATCTTTAAAAAGGGATTTTTTTTTTAGCATACTTTGTTTTCTTTGTGTGTCTTTAGAGCTGGGATCAAATTCTGGACCTGCAAAAGTTATCTTTCGAACAAGTCTTCCACTTGAGTAGAGAAATTCAACAATGATGACAAGGAAGAATAATGGATGCGTGTACTATAAGTATGAGTGTATGAAAAATGTGAGTGTGCTTGAAGAGGGAGGTAGCAAACGACTATTTCTTATACGATTTTTTTATTGCCTTTAGAACACATTTCAGTCTTTGTTTTGGAATTTGCCATGGCACCATTTCTTTGTAAATTACCCTGTAAGTGTCCCATTGACAAGCATTGGACTAAGGGGACAGATGCCTTAGTTTTCTGTTTTTTCTTGTTTCCATTGTCTTTTTTCTTCTCATCTCTTCACTGCAAGTCTTAATGGGCAGGTTGAGAGTACAGTCTATGCAAGCAGACATGGCTGTGGGCAGTGGCGGAAGCACCTGTAGCCCTTTTCAAAATGTACGTACACTCCTTTCATACTGTAGCTATAGCCTTACATTACAAAGACACATGGAAACACACAAACGCGGCGATGCACTCAGAGTCAAGGTTTTCTGCTTATCTAAATATAGCTCTTAATAACCGTTCCAGATAAGGTTGGGGCGGATGGAGAGGGCAGGAAGCGAGCGAGAGACGAAGAACAGGGAGCAAATGGATGGCTGAAAGAATGAAGACATCATTACCTAACCAGCTGCTCTGGGCCCTCTCATCAATCTGCCTTTGATTTCCATGTTAGCTCCATTACTATCAGAGACACAGAAGCCCCCCAACAGCTATATGATGTAATGGTCCAGGGCTGAGGCAGACACTGTTGTCAACATATACAGCACCAGATGACAATATGTGAGCAGAATCAGCTTGATTAATGCAGACCAATAGCTTGAGTGAACAAAAGCATGATCCAGTGCGATTAACCAATGTAAAAACACTAAAGGAAATCCATAAATGACAGAGTGAGTGGTCGATGATGTAGTTTAACCATTTAAAATGTACCTCCTTTACCACTATAACTCCAAAGCATTACTAAATTATCGCTCCATCTACCAGGCCGATGTGATTGACTGTTTCAACCTGGAACTCAAGCCATTAATGTTTTAATGACAGCATTTTTCAGTAAGCAGTCTAACATGACAGATAATGTATAGGTACTGTGTATTTAATAATTCATGTCTGCCATAATGCTTGAGGCTTGTCTGTGCACTCTGTGCTCATCGACAGAAAAACATTGATATGTTTTCCTTCTCCTCCAGCTTTTCCACTTCCACCTCCATTTTTATTTTTACTTATGTGGGCTACTGACCCCAAATAAGACACTCCTTTTTTTTTGTTTTTATCTTTTATTTAATTTTTTTGGACCAGGCAAGGATGTCCACTACTACCTAGAGAATTAGCTCTACTGTTTGGATGCCTTAAATATGTACTCATACCCAACTTCATTGTGGTTTCCAGCATTTGATGCATCGCATGGATTTTATTTTTGGTGGTGTCTTGTCTTGCTGCGCGCCATTGAAAATATAATGCACACAGTAAAACAGCATGGCTTTGCATGACAGAGTGCATGTGAGATGTGTTTTATATGATCAAAATGTACCAAAAACAAAAGCTTGACGGAAATGAATATGGTACGAGTGAATGATGTTGTGTCTTAGTATGTTTGCCATCTTGTGCCTGTATGTTCTGTGTCTTTACAATATCTTATTTAATAATTATAGCATCAGATTATTTAACCTTGATTGGCATCTTTCGTTCATCCAATGAGCTTTATTCATGGACTGATTTTGAACGGGATGGGGTCTAGGGGTCAGCAAAGTTATACTTACAAATTAATATATTCATTAACATCATTCCTGTAATATAAAATCATAATTTAATATCTTAACCAATCTTAAATTGTAGACTATTCTCTTTTTGAAAGAGATTTTGGGGGGTTGTTGTATGATGTTTGTTGTATTTTTTTTTTTTTCACATTTGATGATATTACAGTTTGATTGTAATGCTGTCTTTTATGTTTTGACATGCTGTCATTTCGACTAAGACATTCGTAAAGTGCAAATAACACTAACGGGTGGAGGCTCGCAATGGCTGCCTGATAGGAAGGCAAAAAAAAATGTAATTGTGAAGTTAATGTCGAAGGGACCAGCATGTGGTCTGTTGGTGATATGTTCATTCCACAAGTGCCTGCACCTCTTTGGATCTGGTTTCAACGCATGTAGAAGAGGCACTTTTCACACACACACACAAATATGTAAGCAAGGTGGATGATGTGTCAGTGGTGTGTGCAATTATCACTAAGGCAACCTGTTGTTGTTGCCCCCCTCCCCTCGCCCATCTGCTTGCCCCAGGGACCGACTGAGATCCATTTGTCTGATTTGGTTCTGTTCATTTGTTTGTGCCTTTTATCGATTTTCATTATTCTGCCTCCTGCCAGAGCCTTCCCCTCCGCAGACATTTCAGAATTTTTTATCTCCTTTGCTACCAGACAGATATAGACCGAGGTAGATGCATATTTATTAGTCTGTATTAATCAAAGTAGAAGTTGTAAAATCTTTTGTGTGTCTCATTCTTTTTATGGATGATCTTCTTGTAGGTAATCAATTTGTGCAATAACGGTTGTTCATCTCACTTTGTAACCCAGTTTTAATTGATGACATGAATGCAAGATAACCTTATTTTTGTAAAGAAACCTGAAAAGAGTAAAAAGATATATGTATATGAGGAGAGCTGACGCTCACACAGGAGCTTGTGTGTGATAAAGTGATTTTTGAATGACGGCTTATGGGGGAAGGTTTCCCAAAAGCCTCAATAAAAGCTATCAGAATCAGCATTAAGATATTTAGCCTTTGATCAAGAAGAAGAATAGCTTAGACTCCTCATTTTGGCTTTGGGAAACCTTCCCCGTCTGGTCTTTTAAAGGCTCTGTGGTGAATCCTGCTGCATGGATTGTAGCTAGCGCTCTCAGACAAGCCTCCCCTTAAGCACTGACGCAGAGTCAGTTTTATCATGCTCCTCTATCCTCTCCTTCAGTCTGAGGGGCTTTGATAAGACCTGATCCTCGCATCAGCTGTTGAGGGTTATCTTTTATCCACTCCTTAGGGCTCTTAGGGACTGTACATTGTACATACTGGAGGCCTCTACGGCAAACCCTGAGGGCCAAACCAGACAGAGCTGAACAAAATCCAGAGCTATTTTTCACACAGAAAAATGAAACATTGTTTTGTATATCAGGGATGAATAAATGAGATTTTAACAAACAAGTCTTTTGTTGAAGATGACTTTCTGTTTCATATCTCCCAGGACTTGTGTTATTCTGCAGCTGTGATTCTTTCTTGTCTGTCCTCTTCTTTCCCTTCAGTAACAGCTGCAAAGCACCTGGAGTGTTGTTTTTGTCTTCCGCTGATACTCCCAGTGGGGAAGCAAACACAGTAATGCCACAATCATTTTCAAATTAGTTCATTTTGTCCCAAATGTTTTAGCACAGGGAGTCTTTATACAACATTTGCTCCTAACCCTGCATTTTGATTGGATGAGGGGTCCTCCATAAATACTCAATACTGCAGTATCCATATTTATACCCTATAATTCAATCTGCCCCAAACCAGCTCACTGAATGAAAGATTTTTCTTACTATTGAAGAACTAATTTCCTGTCAAAGGTTATTTCTTTCCACTAGCCAATACCTTTTTGTTATGAAAATGTGCAGACACGAACAGAAAAGAGCATCTTATCCACATTACAAATTGTTGATTGGAGTGTGTATAAAGTGTGTGTTTTTTTTTTTGTATCTACCAGTGACATACAGTAGGTTCAAGGTTCACAATGAATTGCACTTGCAGCCATAGTAACTGTATGCAAAAACAAAGACAGAAAAAAAATGTAATGAAAAAACATTCATGTGTTTCGGCCATCAGCTGACCGACAGATAACAAATGTACAGGCTGAAATACAAAAACAAACATTAATACAGTTTAATGAAAATCCCAAACGGTCTTCTGAACAGCAGTGAGCAGTGCTCCGTCCACTGAAAGCTGGACACATGAAATCAGTATTGTTAAACTGAACCCAGTGTGCTGTCTTTAAAGGAGTACTCCACAGATTCATCACCTGTACAACATTGTGGGACAGTTTTTAAAAAAGGATCAAAATCAACGCAACAGAATCAGACGTATCGTCTTTTTTATTCCACACATTATTCTTCCTTGTCAAAAACTGCCGCCTACATTACCCGCAATGCAACTCGACCACCGACCGATCGATCAAAGATTTGGGTGTGTTATGCTAGTAGTGGCTAATGAAGCCGGGAGCCTCAAGCAGAGATGAGGAGCAGGCTACAGAGGTCTGCTGGGTTCACCTCTTTCTAACTCCACACCCCCAGATTTTTTTTTTCATTTTCAAACTTTAAAGCGAAGCTGACTCAACTGATCAGACTTCACACAGCTCCCTCTGGAGACAAAAGGCTTTATACACCTTAAATCATATGCAGTAGTACTCCTCACATCCTGTAAACTGGCTTTGATGCGTTAAATCGGTGGCTTCTCTTTAAGCAAGACACTGAACCCCAAATAGCTTCCGATGGCAGGCCAGCACCTTGCGTGGCAGCTCCGCCACCATCAGTGTGTGTGTGTGTGTGTGTGTGTGTGTGAGAGAAGAGGGGAATTATAAAGGTAGAAATCCGCTATATAATCACAGTCTATTAAGAGGAGAAAATACTGCCAGCCTAAGGGAGGGTTAACTGCAACAGTTGGCTCAGTAATGATCTGCAACCACACACGTTTTTCACACTCTCAATTTTGTGGCTGCATTTGTTTCTTTGTCAGTGTTTTCCTGTCCCTTCCTGCTGCGTCCTCATTCACAACACACACACACACACACACTCCTTTATTCTGTTGTTGTGTGTGAGAGGAGATGAGAGGAGAGCATCTGGACGGTAATGGGTGGAGAGAGCAATGGTATAAACTTGTGCAAGTTCTCCAAGACAGAGACAGAAAAAGTCAAGTCATGAGTTGGAACAAAACACTGCTGCAATCGCTCATCTGGATTGCGATGAATGAGGTTAGAAACACTTGAGCAGCATTGAGCCTTGTTGAGCAGATTACCATCTGTCCGTGCTGACGCGGCCCTCGTTCTGATGAATATTAAATAAAGGTGTCACTCGAAAAAGTCTTCCTGCCTCCCAGTAACTGCTACAGTGTAGGAAGTGCTTGTCGCACTTGGAGACTGATTGATGTATTCGCTGGTAAGAGGTGCAGACAGGCCTTGGGAGACATCCAGAGTTCTCTCTTTCTCTGTGTGTGTGTGTCAATGCCACATCTCCTAATAAGGATAGAAAAATGTCAAAACATATATGTCAGTATATTATGTACATTTTTGCTGTCTGCAGTTTTCCATGTAGATGTAATGGGTTAACATTTGAATTATTAGTACAGTGAGATAATGTTTCCTATCTTGGATAGCACATTTTTAACAAACTGAGGGTGCAAGCAAAAATGGTGGAGCATTTAGCAGCTAAAGAGCCACATATTTCCCTCAGGAGTTGGTGGAGACCAAACCAGAGCTAAAAGGGGAGTGAATATTGGACTTACATTCATCAGGTGGCCAGCAGCAAGACTCCAAATGAATGCTAATGTTGCTCTGTGTCTGCTCGATGTGTAAAATAGGCGACTGCTTGCTAACACATTCGCCATAACAACTAAATAACGTAATAGGTAATTTTGTGTTTTCAGCTTAATCTGTTGGACTGAAGTGGCCAAAAAAAAATGAATAGAACTTTAACTTAATGTGTTGTTATATGTACTGTAAAATAGGTACCTTCTTGAAGAATATTTACCTTGTTGGTGGCCTTTTTCTGACTCAATTTTAGTGATACTTTTTACAGCTTCAGGACCCATCATTGTACCTTTATACAGCATGGTAGGATGGTCATCCCTCACGTTGCGTAGGTTACAACACTGGAACACTTCAGTCTATAAGATCATTTCAGGCAAATTTCAGGAAATTTTTATTTTTGCAAAAAAGTCATAATCTTAGGTCGCACAAATGGCTGCAGTTTAAAGTGCCTCCTACAAGGACAATGGCTGGCAAAACAAGCCTGTTCTTCTACAGTCCTTGGTCCTGAAACGATCTGCAGGCCAAGCTTAACACCATTATCTCTTTAAATGATTTTAAGCTTAGAATAATGGATGTGGTCACTGCTAGCTGCAGTTACTTCATTTAATTAACTAACTAACACATGACAAAATATTGCTGCCTTGTTGATGCACTGTATTATGTAATCTTTTCTTTGTCGTACCTATTGTTGCCGTTGTGATCTGATGTTGTTGTTTCTGTTATGTGTCGGATGCTGCTTGTCTTGGCTAGGTCTCACTTGTAAAAGAGGTTTTAATCTCAATGTGACTTCATAGTTAAATAAAGGTATTATATTACCTTTGTTCAACTCATTTATGATGTACATTCATGCCAGGTGGCCCTGTCTTGTCATTATTGTACTGTATATGTTGTTTGTACTACATCGACACCATTACTTTTTTTTTTTACATAACATTTATTTAGCTGATGCTTTTATCCAAAGCAACTTACAATAAGTGAATTTCAACCATGTGGATACAATCCAAAAATTGCAAGAATCATCCAAGTACATCAACTTCATCAAAAATGCTGAACTGCTTCAAGTGCTACATTTAGAAACACTAAGAGACAGAAAAAGTTTTTTGTTTTTTTTTATGAGCCAAGGTGCAATTGGAATAGATGAGTTTTCAGTCTGGAACGGAAGCTAGAGTTTCTGCTGTCCTGATGTCAATGAGGAGCTTGTTCCACCATTGTGGAGCCAGGACAGCAAATAGTTGTAATTTTGTTGAGCGGTAGCTGGGCCCCCCTCATAGTGAGGGAGTAGCAAGCCGACTCGTGGTAGCAGAATGTAGTGAACAGGCTGGGGTGTATGGTTTGACCATGTCCTGGATGTAGGATGGGCCTGAGCCATTCACAGCACGGTAGGCAAATTGAATCTTGAATAGGATTCGAGCAGCCACCAGTAGCCAGTGCAGGGTGCGGAGGATCGGTGTAGTGTGGGAGAATCTTTTCTGGATGAGCTGCAGAGGTCGGATGGCACATGCAGGCACACCAGCCAGGAGCGAGTTGCAGAAGTCGAGGCGTGAGATGACAAGGGCCTGGACCAGAACCTGCACCGCGTCCTCGGTGAGGAACGGACCTATTTATCTGATATCGTGGAGGATGAATCTGCAGGAGCGGTTGTTGCAGCAATGTTGGCAGCAAAGGACAGCTGGTCATCCGGTATCACACCCAGGTTCCTTGCAGTCCAAGCCTGGAACACCACAGAGTTCTCAATAATGATGGAGAGTTGGTGGAGGGGAGATGCCTTCACTGGAAGGAAGAGCAGCTCGGTCTTGTTGATGTTGAGCTTCAGCTGGTGAGCAGACATCCACTGAGATGTCAGCCAAACACGTAGAGATTCATTCTGCCACCTGGTTTTCAGACCAATGAAAAGACAGATACCATGCATAGGTGTCATTTCCACTAGGGACGCTGGGGACATGTCCCCACCACTTTTTGAAATGTCCAATTTTGTCCCCATCACTTTTTAAAAGCATAATTTGTTAAAATGGTTGCTTGCACCAAGAAATGTTAACTAACAAATGGGAACACTTTGAGAGAGGTTTATCTGAACAATAAAAAACATACAATGTAATGTAAATATAGAAGAAACAAATGTGCATTGTCCAAAAAAAGTAACGCAAGCTTAAAAAAAAGGCCCATAACCCTTTTGCCCGTGACTGAAACAAAGGTTATAGACTTTCAAAAACTAAACCTATCCTTTAGTGCTTGCCTCTTAATGTTAGCATTAGCTGCCAGAAGTTAGCGTTAGCTGGCTAGCCTGGTAGCTAACAATGAAAATAAACTCCTCAGCAAGATCTAAAATGATTTTTTTTTTTTTAAAGCTTTCTTTAAAATTATTTAAATTTTATAACTAATAAGCTTTAAAAGGTCATTAAATAGTCTACATTTGAATTATTATTATTACATTGGGGTCTTGATTACAACAAAAAAAGCTATTTCATTCGTCCATTTATGTTTTTCTTTCCTTTTCCCCCCACAATAAGACATATTTTGGTGCATCAGAATCAAAATTTCTGATATAAAATAAAACCTAATACTTCCTTTATTCTGGCCTGCTACACTTACTTGCTGGGACAATTCCTTTAGTAGATGAACCCAACACACATTTTATTTACCTGCCATATTGATCTGTAGAGAGAATATCAAGAAAATCCTTACTTGTCCCACTTTCTGTGGAATAACAGGGTAAAAAAAAGTGTCCCCACCCACCGTAATTTCTCTGACCTCATACTGATCGCCCCATTACATTGCCTAAAATTGAAGACCGAATAATGGAACAGGTTTAGTAATTCAAATGTGTGTGTGTGCAGATGCAGGTAGAGGAGACGAGTGGTGACAGGCATGAGATTTAATTTTGTCTGTGTGTAAAGCCTTGCGTCAATCCAATTATCTTGATTATTATCAAACAAACTATTTCAATGAACAAGATCTATATATATTTGTTATTTAGATTTTATTAAATGCACATATGTATTGCTTATCTATAAAACAACCAAATCTTCATTCATATTACATCAGTTTTAACACTTTAATGTACACTATGAATTTACAACATAAAATGAGCTTTAAAAGTAGATAAACTGTATTGGAAAAATAAAAACACAAATTTAAAGTGTATTTAGTCTACCAGTTAAATACTAACTAATAATTAAACATACACTCATTGCATTTTCTGACAGTTTCAATAGTCTACATACAGTTTGTCATAGCAAAAGAAATAATACAACCAATGCTACTCACATAAAGCACCTACTTTTTTCCCCCCTTCCATCCACCATGACACCATGATCTAATAAACTAATAGATCTCCCATGTCCGTACTGTAAATATGAGGCTATTGTTAGCAGTCGATTAGCTTAGCTTAGCTTAGAACAAAGACTGGTAACCGGGGAAAACAGCTAGCCTGGCTTTGTCCAAAGGTAAGAAAAACAGCCTACCAGCACCTCTATAATTAAAACATCTGGTTTGTTTAATCCATACAAAAACAAAGTGTAAAAACATCAAGTTTCTTGGACGGATGCAAAGACTTGCCTTTATCGTGAGGTTTCCAGACAACCAATCTTTTAACATTCTGCCTGTTAGATCATTACTTCATGAGATACCTTGTCACAGAAATTAAAGGAAAACTTTAATTAGACAGTGGTGCTAGACAAAAGGTCAGGGTGTCACTATAATCATGAGGAGTCAGCCTCTGGGGATCATGAATACTAATCCTAAATGTCATAGCAAGCTGGCCAGTAGTCGTTGGATGGATGGACAGAATGGTAGGTCAAATAGTTACTATCCATTCAGCTGTAATTCCTCATTCACATATTTTTTTATGCTATTATCTGCCTCATATGAGTTTAACCCTACTGACAAGACTACAGTATAATCAAATATACATCCTAAACAAGAGTAGCTGAAATACAGTGAGAATTGCTACAAGGCCAGAGGTCAAAGGTGAGCTTCACTGCGGTAGGTGTTGACACCCAGTGGCTCCAGGCCACCTGACAGGGTGGTCCGGCGGACACTCACCACCAAGGTACCATTGGGGTTAAGGGTCCCACTGACCGACAGGGGGTCCATATCCTCAGGGAACAGGGACTTATGGGTGAACGTGTCACTGACGCTTCCATCGTCTAGTACCTGAAGGACAAAGACAGAATGTTAAAGAAAGATGGAGCTGTGGGAATGCTGTTGGAAAGAGGTAAACAGAGGGAAGAAAAGACGATGAAAAGAAAGGTCATCGAGCACTGGAGGACGGCAGGAGAAAGTGAGAAAGAGCAACAGGGCCAAGAAAGGCGCGAGGGCGAGAAAAGAGGGTGTGAGCCAGTGAAAGAGAGAGAGACAAAGAGTCAATGTGCTCAGCTTGTGGAGAGAGAAAGAAAAGAAAACAAAGGAAAGGGAGGAGAGGGGAAGGAAATTAACTCTGACTAGTTCTCTCTGGAGACATTTTTTGCTGTTACAGGCCTTTCTCTAACAAAAGACCACGCCAATATAGATATGGATTTAGAATTGTTTATTGTGTATTACGGATGGAGGCGAGCCAAGATGATGTAGGAGGGATGGATTGAGGGTCTGGAGGGAGGGACGAGGGATGGGGGGTGAGGGTCGAGGGATGAACAGATGAGGGGCTGAGGGTAGAGGGATAGAGGGATGAAGGAATGAGGGGAGGAAGGGTGAGTGGTGAACAGATGAGGGGAGAAATCTGGGTTGTGGACAGATGGATGGAGGAGTACGATGATGGACCGGAGCCAACTGGTGGCAGGAAGACGAAGTACGTTGCCCCAACCACATTTTGTTTGGAGTGGGTCCAGAAGAGGTCGGAAGCCAGGCTTCTGGAAGAGCAGGTTTCTCCCAAAGGTCGGCGATGTCGACTACGGCCTGTGTGTAAGTTCGCTGGTGTCTGGCCGTAGCTGCTGGATGGAGAGTAATGGTGATGCAGTGTTGAGGGACATGGATAACGGGGCGCGGGCGCGATGGCTGGGTAGCTGGCTGCGTAAGAGTGGATGTGATTATGAACGGAGGAGATTCGGAGACCACGGATTGATCACCAAACAGATCGCGGTCCGAGGAGCTGAGTACCAGCTCACAGACCATGGTGAGGTAAGCAAAGAACTATTTACTATAACTCGAGTAACGTGTATATCTAAGCCAAAACGAGCGATCGTGAAAACTGAGTCGAAAGGCAAGTGAACGGATAGGGTGTGCTTAAATACTTGTGCACGAAAATGGGATGTGTTCAAGGCGTGGTCTTTCTTCTTCTATAAAACTTCCTTCAAGGCGAGTTGAACGGTTGTGGATTTTTGCCAATTTGTCAGCTGACCCCTGTTAAAATGATCTTCCTTCGCTACTGCTGCAGAGGCTCTCCCTCCTTCTTCTTCTACTCTCTCACCTTTTAAACATGATTAACGTCAAACTGTGAGGGAAACGAGAGAGAAGGCAGGACAGCAGCCAGCTGCAGCTTGTCAGCAATGCTATATACAGTAGGACTGCAACTGATGATATTTTCATTATTGATTAATTCAGTGGTTCCCAACCTTTTTGGCTTGTGACCTTGAGAAATTAAGTAATGTCTACTTGTGATCCCTCATCATCAGTGGATGAAATTAACTGGGCACATTTACTAAAGTACAATTTTGAGGTAGGCTACTTGTACTTTACTTGAATATTTCCATTTTATAATTCTACTTCACTACATTTCAGAGGCAAATACTGTACTTTACATTTATGTGACAGCTACCTTTACTAGTTACTTTGCAGATTTTACTTACAAAACACATGATTAACTTAAAATCTGTTATGTTTTTTCAATTAAACTACTCAACATTATATAACGTAGGTAATATTAGCTATATCTCTAGCAACATTAAAATGCTACAAACTGCATGCAATGCATTAGTAATAAAAATCTCACAGTATAATATAACTAACATAATAGCAGGAATTTGCTATTCATACTGTACTTTTACTTCTGATACTTAAAGTACATTTTGCTGTCAAAACATCTGTGCTCTTACTTGAGTAAAACTTTGAATGCAGGACTTTAACTTGTAACACAGTATTTTTATGACTATAGTAGTAAAGTACTATTATAGTAGTCATTTTTTTATAGTAGAGTACATTTGTAATTTTTATAGTTTAAGGATCAGAATAATTCTTCAACCACTGCTCATCAGAGGTTATGGCCTTAGAATGGACATGTGTTGTGAGCACTTTGACTGGAGATTGTTACATTTAAAGGATTTTTAGAGATCAGAGGAGGTGAAAGTGTTCAGTATTTCACAAGAAAAAATTTCGAGAGAAATTAGAGAAAATCCAGAAATAAAACATAACTGTAATAAACTTTTTTTTTCTGATCCCCTTAATCATCTGGTGAACTCACATTTTAGTGACCCCAAGTTGGTAATCATTTGATTCATCTATTCATTTACAATTATATAAAACAGAGAAAAGGGATAAATGACTTTAACAAGTGATCAATCAAAATTGAAAATTTTGTTGAATTATTTTCTGTTGATCGACTAACCAATTAAATGACTAATCATTTTGACACTGGTTTGTAGCATTTGCGGTTGTATTTGTATTTTTAGTATCATCAGCAGTATTTGTAATATAATAATGGCTTTAAGCAGATTTGGTTGATGATTCACTTGCCGGTCTGAATATTATTCCAAGGTTTTACACTGATTACCTGGATTTATTTTTACATGAAAATGGTAAAATTGAATGATGTTGAGTGGTGTCAATGCTGCAGATCAATCCAAAATGCAACTGACTGCCCTTAAAACTGTCAGTCAAATAGCAGACATGAGTAAGTTCCTTCTTCCCTCTGATTCATTTCAGCAGTCATATGACAACTGTTGTGTGTCTATAGTGTGTGTGTGAAAACACACTTGAATCATTTTCACATATGCTCTGCTAGTTCCCGCTCACACCCTCATAAGTACAAAAACACACCTTTGCTCATTTATATTCACAGCTATGCACACACCCACACACACACACACACACACACACACACCTTCTGGGCGTGAATGACAACATGGTGGTTGTAGGCCATCACCACTACGTCATGCGGCTCGAACTGGCTGACGTCAGCTGACATGTAGTAGCTGTCTCCCAGACATCGCACCGCACCACCTGTACTGCTCTGCCAGCCTGTCACAGCGCCACCTACAGGAGGTGCAGAGAAACAACACAGGAGGCTTAGAACAACATCCAGAGGTTTGAGAGAACATCTGGAGCAGTGAAAGAATGTTTACATGGTTGGTCAAACATTTCAGCTCATACATACAGAAATATACATAAATAAGAATACAATGAATGGAATATTATGGCAATGTCAATGGGAATTTTGAGAAGTATATAGAATGTATAAATGAAAAGTATGAGAAATATGATGTACAGCATGGCACCATATGAATAAGTGTGGGATCTATTTTCATAAATTACATAATATTTTGTATTTTTGGAATACATTTACATTGTACACATATTAAACATTTTCTTTCTCAGTATGTTCTCAAGCAATTCTTCTACTCAATTTATAATGCTTAATATAATTTCATTCATACATTTCAAACAACAAATTGAGAAATAATTTAAGAATTTAATTTAAGAAATAATTAAAACTCATTATAAAATGTTATTTCATCATTCTTATTTTCATAATAACAGTATGAGAATGAGTTTTATTGGAGTTTATTGCAGCCTCTAGTTGGTTGGTTCAGAATTACTTTGGCATTGATGTTGTTGCATCAGTGACATAAAAAGTGACATTATGAAATAAAAAACGACATCAAATAATTGGGGGAAATGCCATTATGAACTTTTGAAAAAGGACATCATGAAATAACTTATTTCATTATAGAAAATTTTAACTATAAAATTATGTTACTATGAAAATAAGAATGATGAAATAACATTTCATAATAATGGTTTTCTTAAATTATTTCACAAATTACTGGTTCATTTCTACATTTTATTCCATTTATTCACATAATTATGTATTTCATAATGTCTTATCTTATATATATTCAAGCCAAGCACTATTGCAGTTATTTGGGGTGTTTTTGTACTCTGTGTTCAGACTGGAACACAAAGGCCATTAAAAGCCATGAGAGACTGAAGCTTCTGGTTTGGCTGTAAATGTGATTTAATGCCGGTCTGGAGGGAAAAAACATTTCACTAAAGAAGAGATTCAGTAGGAGCATCAAACACTTGTGGGTCTTCTTTTTTTATTTGCTTTGAGTAGTGACATATTCCAAATGGCTCAGTGAAATAAAATTTAAGCCCAATTATTGAATATGCTTTAATCTAGCGTCACAACAGTAATAAACCTTTTTTTTATTGTAGTTACTTTGTGCGGCAGCAGAACTGTTGTAACACTTCATATTAAGTCATTAGAAGCTCCTGTGTTTCATACTTGCACTTTTTATTTTATTTTTTAACCTTGCTATTAGTTCTTTATGTGGCCCAGTAGACAATGTCTGGATCTTTTTCTCACAGAGCACAGAAGCTCTTACGACTCTGGCTCGTAAGAGACTCAGGTCTTTTTCTTCTCTCCGGCATTTTTCTTTCTATCAACCCACCACTGTAATGTGAGAAACGAATGCCTCTTTCCTGCTGGTGGAGAAAATGAATGAAAAAGGCTTCACCTTATGCCTCAAAACATGCTGCCAAGATGCCCGTGAACAAGGTACCAAAGCTTCAACTGCTCCAGTAGAGCGGTTAAGCATGATGACACTAGAAAAAGACTCAGTTAGCCTTTCTGTAACTTTTTCACAATATAATAACCAAAAATAAATAACATTTATTAGTCTAGATTTTCCGAAGATGCCTTTTGACCCCTTGACCCTTCTGATCAGTGATTCATCCTTGGTGCTTGACCTCCACAGAACATTGTTCAGTTATAGTTTAGCAATCGTAATTAGGCACGGCAGGCCTGTCAAGCTTTGTTGTTCAGGCGGCTCTAGTAAGAGTGATGCTCTGGATGTAAAGAGTTTTGAGGGTGGTGTCTTTTTTTTAGCCTTTCCAAAACCAAAAACACAAGAAGAAAAGTGTAAGGAATGTGTATGTTTGTCTGTAAGCTGCAAACGTTAGCATGCTGGGCTAACTAGCTTACTACCTACAGTTGTAACTGTGTGTTACTTCCAAGGTCTTCCAAGGCATTACCTTATTATGTGGGGCTCACGTTAAAAAAAGAATCCACTGGTATTTCCTCACTGTGTGGAAGGCTGGTCCTGGATCAGAGTTTAGGGTAACTTTAGTGGCTCTGTTCTGTTCTTTATTGGATTTGGGGACGTTTACAATCCAGCAACCCAGCCAACACGAACCAAAATAACATTTCATTTGCCAAACACATCTTCGTCCTAAAAGCCTTTTCTCTTGTAACAATAAAAGTGAAAATATACTGTTATATACTGTACATGGATCACTAAATGGTGAGGATGCTGACTTTTTGCCTGGAACATGCAGCTTTAGCAGACTTTTAGCACAATGTTATGTGTGTAGCCATCAAGTGCATATTTAAGACCCTTTTACGGGAGTCTTGTTTTAAAACGAGTCACATGGAAACATTAAAAAGTCAGCTGGAGATGGCATTTTCAAACAATTCAAGCTAACTTTAGCTTACATGTAATTAAATGACTACAAATTTTGAGTGGTAAATCCACCACCGTTATCATTGCAAACTGCATTTGCAGTGAGATAACAGCAAGCTTGATAGACATAGCTACAGTAACTAATGGGGACAGGGCTTAGCAAACAGTCAGTTCCCTTACCAGTGTGTCCATAGGAGGATCTGCTGTGCCTGCTGAAGGGGGCCAGACAGCTGGGTCCCCCGGGGCCCTCTTCTCCAAACCGACTAGAATGATCAGCAGAGTCAAGAAATGGCTCAAAAAGGGGCTCCAGAGAATCGCACGATCCGCCCAGTGAGCCCTCCGACCGATAGGAACTGGAGGTGCTGTAACGTGACGATGAGCGGTAGGATGAGGAGGATCTGCGGCTGGAGGATGTCAGGGATGCCATAGCAGAGGATATGCAGTAGCCTTTCACACTTGCACACACACTTGGAAAACACACTCCCACTCAAAATATACCCTAGCCAAAGAAAACAAGACCTTTTCTCAGATTTGATTTCTGTTAAGCCTCCTGAGAATAAATATTGGCAAAATCAAGTCAAAGAAGTAGGTTACCAAAAGCTATTAACCTCTCATTCACTGTCCAGGGGTCTTTGTTGTGGGTTTTTATAAAGCCCTGGTGCATTGTGGGTAAGTACAGCACAGCGTGGGCTCTATAGCATTCTTCCTTTAGCCATAAATGGCAGTTTATCCAACCACTGGTGCCAAGAATGTAACGGACAGACTGATAAGGAGTGGAGACCCCTTCTGATTCAGACACACACACACACACACAGCAGAGATAAGGCTGAAGGGGGCCTCTTGGAGATGCTTCTAGCATGTGGTCAGAAATAGCAAAGTGGTGAGTGGCCAGGTTGTCCGTTAGACTAACCGAGCACACAATGGAAACACCTTATCAATAATGCAAGAGAAAATTGGCCATTTAAGTTCTGCTAACCTGCTAATGGAATAACAGGTACATTTAAAGTTCAAATCTGAAATGGAGAGTGCTTCCTGATAGAACAGATTCAAGGCCAAAATCACAAAATGTGTAAAATGTTTTTTACTCTGATAAAAACCAAAGTATATACAGCCCCAGCTGACCTTTACATTCCCTCTTTAAAAGCTTTAATTGAAGTGACATTTGCCTATTGACAACACAGTTGTCCTCCAAGCAGTGCTGCATGTCAATGATGACATTCAAAACTGTCATAATAAAACTTTTATGGTATGTGTGCCTGCATGTTTTTCATTCTAGGATGTGAAAAATGACATTCAGCAGCATGTCATTTTGCCCTTCAGGATAATGTAACCTCAGTCAAAGCAGGGGCACTTCATATGTGAGCTACAAAGCAGAAACAATCCAGTTAATACAAGCAGCATATATCAATATGACAGTCTTAATTTGTGCTCTGAGGTGAAATACTATAAAATAGTATGCGTAAAAAAAATCTTCCACAGCATATTTTAAAAAAACATAGTTTTAAAAATCTTCCCATGACACGGCATGATCTAAAATAAAAGTGCAGGGTAATAGAAAATAGACACATTTTTAAAATGTGGAGACTCAGCTGTCTCTTTCGACTCTTCCCAGTCAGCAGTAGAGGAGTACATCTATTCAGCTCTCCTGCCAGAGGTCCAGTGTCTCCACTGGGAATAGTTTTAGTCTCTGGGTGGCACATTGTGGTCTCTAGAGCCCAGAACACAGTATCTCTCCTGACCTCTAACAGATGATGTATCTTCATGAGGTACACAGTGGCAGAAGAGAAGGAATGATGAAATGATGTTAGAACAGCTGAGGAGAGAAAAAGAACATCAAAGAAGCTCCAATTAGCGTTTTTGAGCATCAATTAATCATTGTCAAATCAACCATCATTGCCAAAATCCTCCATGGTCAAGACCAGCAACTGCTGTTTCTTATGTCTATGTTTTTTTTTAATGCTGTCAGGGTGTTGCAAATGGCAGAAATTCTGGAAATGTAGCTGGAAAAAACTTTTCTTGATCCATGTGTGAATCCAGCGGAGTTCCTTCTCAATTGAATCCTTGAGATAATGTAAAATGCAGGGATATCAGTCAGTCAGTCAGTTGGTCCAACAAACGGTCCAGACTGAAATATCTCAACAACTATTGGATGGATTGCCATGAAGTTTTGTACAGACATTCATGATCCCGGCCATCATTACGTCAACATTGTTACTATCCCAAGATGGTTACACTGCTAGCTTTGTATCAACATCATTTCAATAGTCTAAATTACATACAGATGCAATGAAAGTGTATATAACTCCTAACTTCTGCTGAATCCATTGTGTTAGTGCTAATATTGGATTTTATTTAGATATAACTGCAATTATGGTTATTTTGACACAAAAAAATTTGGGAGATATTGTAACTGTCAAATTCCTGATATCTCCAACTTGGAAGTACAACTGGGAGGCTGACTTGAATGTTTTTTCTGACTCACTTGCTTGTAGTTATGGTCTGAATGACATGACGTTATACCTGCCAAACATCACCATGTTAGCATTGTCTTGCGCATTGGCATGTTGACATTAGCATTTAGCTTAAAGCACCGCTGTGCACAGCCTCACAAAACCGTAGACCCGTCTTGTTTTAGCCATGTTCACATTTGCATACACTAACGTCTCAAAAGGAATTATTTATTGACATGAAACTGCTACATACAGAACATAAGATAGCTCTATGTCCTGTATTAATATATTGGATTCAAACAGTCACAGACATCATAAGTTTCAGAAATAAAACTTCAGATATTAGGATTTCTCTGTGACAGAGATCTGATCTTTTCAGGGCTGACTGAGCTGGGAAGATCAGATGTGGTTCCACCCTGTTTCCACAGCCATGACCAGATGAGATTTGTACCACGAAGAAAAGAGTTATTAAGTTATTTAGGCTGTATTAAAAACCCCAGATTAGATGAAATGTTTTGATCATTAAAGGAAATCTTTGTGCTAATTTCCCTGACATATCTGAATTATCGTTCTGGGTAAGAACCAAGGCTTCTGTCTGTTTAGAGGCCTGCTGGCTGTTTCAACTTTCACACACTTTCTCAAGTGAAGCAAGATACATTTTCAGGCCATTATTTGGTTGCACGTGGGAGATTTTTGCCTTGAGGGCTTTTTTCTTTTTTCCTAAACCTAACCAAGTAGTTTTGGTGCCTAAACCTAACCAAGTAGTAAGGCTTTCTGGCAGAAAGCCCTGAGGGCAAACTTCTCCCATGTGCTATTTGGTTGATTTTTCATGTAGAGTTTTTTTCCTTTCATTTTCACATTTTTAGAAACCTCATCAAGAAACATCTTATTTACACTCCATCAAACCAGACCTGTTTGCAGGGTTCTAGGATTCAAAACCCTGATGATCACACACACCAGCCCAAGTTCGAAATCCATCACATCCTGCTCTGATATTTCCTTCCCCTCCCTTTTCTGACCCACCAAATGGATGACTGAGCTCCCTGGGGGCCCATGATCTCATGGAAAAATGAAATACCTACTGCTGTACAATCACTCGACTCTGTGCTGTGTCTCTGACTGCTGTTCTTTGCACTGGTAATAACTTAATGATGATGATGTCGTCATGTCAGGGAGCTAATTACAGCAGGCTTTATGGTGTGTGTACCACAGTGAATGTCCAGTAGTAAATGGTGTTGAAAGAGGTGAATGTAACAGTTCATTATCTAATCATAACCATAAAACAGTACATGGAATCCAGTGAGATTAATGGAGCTCTCCACACTTCTCCTCCCATCTACCTTTAACTCTTGTCCATATAACGTAAATAATAATCACATCACACCAGATTTTTGCAAAGAACAATAACAATATTTTATTAACTCGAAATAATATCAGATGCAGCAAACAAAGATTCAGTTTTCAAACCCAAGGTGGCAATATTCAAATAATTACATTCAGCCAAAAGAGGAAGAAAAGTATTAAAATGGGGAAAAAAAAGATCAAACAAATTTCAGAGGGAGGAGAAGGTTGAGTGTGTGTGTTTTGACCGATGCTGATGGTGATATTAGGATGTAGATGGGACAGTACATTCATTTTGGGTCATCTATTTTCCTTATTCCCTGTTAGTTCATAGTGTCTTGTGAGTTGTATGGCTTTACTGTCTGAACTCTCACGAGCCCCCCCCCCCATCCCGGGGATTGTGGGATGTTTTAATTAAGACAGTGGAGGCTAATGTGGGTTACACACAGACCTTCGCTCTCTGTGAAGATTACACTGTCTATTTTCAGTTCCTTAACCAGTTTTCACGCTCTCAGTCTCAGTTATGTTCACAGGTTTTGTCCTAATATTCACCACTGGGGGCTGGTGGTGTGGTGAGAGCGGTCCCCGGGCCCTTCAGCTTTGTTCTAAAATGGTAAGTAGACTATAGGGTAACAGGGGCGCCACCACCAACTGAATATTCATACGCCCTCCTGCCTTGACACTGTCCGACAGATGTTTTGATGTCTTTTTATAGCACTGGGTTCTCCTGCCACTATCACACACACAAACACACACACACACTCACAGAGACAATCTGGAGCACATCTCTCTGATAAGTAGGCCTATCCAATGTCAGCACTTGTCTGAAGCAACAGACTAAAACACACTGCCCAAAGACACACACTCACACAAAAAGAACACTCTAAAGACACCTGTCTGACAGCGGAGTGTTCTTCTGTTATTGGGCTACAAAATACGAATCACTTCCCAAAGAGAGAGGCGAGGGAGAAACGCTAAAATGCTTCCAAAAACTGCTAGGAGTTTTCTGGGACAGCTAACCTCAAAAGATGTCACTTAGAAAAAGCTTGTGGCGGTGAGGAGGGGGTAGAGAGAGAGGGAAGGGAGGGTCCAGATGGAGTGAAGGGGAAAAAGACTTGAGGGTGAAAAAAAAGACAGACAGGAGGGAGATACGCATCTCCTGTTTGTCAGGCGGATTTATAATCGTGGGCTGATTGCCTGTGGGCATAGGTAGCACTCAGACGTCCTCTTGGTTATGTAATGAGCCACCTGTGGGGATAGATGGAGGGAGGGAGGGAAAGAAAGAGAGGAGGGGGAGTGGAGGCAAAGAGGAAAGGACGGAGACAAAGAGGGGTGGGAGGAGATGAGAGAAGGGTTGAGGGCGCAGGAAATGACAGGAATGAGAAGGAAGGATGGAGAGGGTAGACATTCATCAGGCTGTCTGTGTGTGTGTGTCAGCGGGAATTCTTCTGTTTCTACTCTTATGAGGACAAAATGTTCTCACAAGGATAGAAAGATGAGGAAATCCACCAAAGTGCCAGGGATTAAGAATTGGATTTCGGGTTAAGATTAGATTTAGGATGGGGTTAGGGTAAAGGTTAAAACTGTATGAATGAATGTAGTCATGGTCCTCAGAAGTATAATAATAAAAACACACTCATGTCCATGTGAGAAAGAGAACAAGATAGCTGGGTGAATGAAAAACGTATCACACCAAGGTGCCCGTCTTCTCTCTCACACAGACATAGTTGCACACACACTCACACCATCTCACACACACACTGCCCAGGGAGAGGACGAGGACACTCAGAGAGACAGACACAGCAAATGCACTGTGGTGGTCAGAGTGAGCTGATAAGTTGAAGGGGGGGGCGGTGAACAATGGCACGCTCTCGTCACCGCGCCAGGACAAAAGCACAACCTCGCCTCGCCAGCATCGCCCAGCTTTTAATGTCAACCAAAAGGACAATGACGCAAATGGGCCCGCTGTAACCTCCAGCTACAGCGGGAGAATACACACAGGAGATGCAACAGGATATTTGGTGCCACTATCAAACTGATTTTAGTAGCATTTTACACTGCATTCATTTCAAAAGGGAGAAGGGGAAGAAATCCAAGCTATGGCCTGAGTGACAGCATGGAGGATGTGATGATGATGATGGTACAACTTGGGAGGTCAAAGGTGACAAATGAAAGGCACAGCTTCAATGGTTCCCCCTGAGTTGTCGCTGTCTTTTCCAACTCTCCTGACTGGGACTCCTCATTTTCATGTAGTTTTGAGTTCAGAAGTCAGCCGATTTAGCAATGTCATCCCTTCTGTATTTTCAAAATAATTTCCAGATGTATGTACTGTATGCTTTTTTAAAATCTCCAGCACCAGTAAAAGTTCAACCTCCAACCAGAGCTCAGCTACACCAGATACTGCTTTAAAGGGAATCGCTGCATTGGAGGGGTTTTGGAATGAATATACTGTGCAAGCTTACGGAGCTTGCTGACATCTTACAATATAGCCACGCACACAATCACACACACACACACACACACATTTGCAGAAAACATCAAACATACAGACTCGCACAAAGAGACTTTTCTAAACAGTCGAACAACATCAAAGAAGGATGTGGGGACTGAATCTGTGCTTTAATTATTTGTAGAAAATAACTAGGCAGGCTTTCTGTCTCACAAACACACAAAAATGCACCCACACAAGCACACACACGGAGGATGAGAGAAGAGTGGTGTTATGCGTGCAGACGGGATGCACTGATGCTATGGTCCAATGGGATTTCCTGAGTTGTATGAATGACAGTCCCTCTGGGAGAACCTCAACAGGGCTCCTCACATCACTATGGAGATGGGAGTTTCTGCATGTGTCACATAAACATGCCATTTTGCAAACATCATAGTAAAAAGAGAAAATATAGAATAAAAGGCAATAGCTTTTCAGGAGTCAGTATGAGAGGAAAGAAAGAAGAGCATTTTGAAATTTGAAAAAAAGAAAAAACAAGAGCTCTTCATGAGGATCATGACATGTGGCAATAACAAACCGTATCACAGTATCCTCTTTTGAAATAAAAAATTAAATAAAAACTTTTTTGTTCACATTTGTATGGTTATTTTTTTCCCATTAAACTATATCACACAGTGATAACGAAGAAAAGGAGAAATCTACAGCCACGTTAGCTTCGTGCAAAAAACCACATACACTGGCACGCCGCATAGGCAAAGAGATCAAAGCAAGACAACGCATACAAAAATATAGAAAATCTCCGATGCAAGTCATCTCTTCACAGAAAAAACTTTTCTGTCTTTTACAGCTGTGCCACTTCCTGCCGAACACCTAGCGCTGAAGGGTCACTTCAGGAACATTCTGTCACTATTTGTCGTCGTTGCTGCTGCTGTGTATTTTTTTTTAAGACAACCAATGTTCTCGTGTCTTCCACAGAACCCCAAACATTTCCAGTAGCTATAGTTGATCATTATGGCAGATGTCCATCATAATGATGTTTGGAATAATGTGAACAACAACATGTTTGAGTGATAGAAAACTAGTACAATAAAAGCATATCATTTCTGTCATATAATTTGTGACAAATCTTTTTTTAAACTTTGTTATTTTAAAATACATACTATGTCCTGTCACTTTGAAGACATTCCAGCATTTGCTCATAATTGGTAGTGACAGGGTTAAATAGTTTGGCATACTCAGCAAGCCATGCCCAAAAGGATGCTATTTTGTCTCTTGCAAAGGAGGGGGGGGGAGGGAGGGGGGAGGGGGAGGTAAGGGCAGGTCCTGGGATGCAGTGTCAACCCTCCCTCCCATGGGAGACGCTGGAGAGGTGGGCGGGGGTTATACAGAACAGCTGAGATTACAAACCGTGCTCAAGACTGGGTCAGCCCATCAATTTCAGCACTTGCAAAACACATGCAAAGATAAGTCAGAGTTTTGGACTCAGAGTCATTCTGTCTGCCTGTTGGAGGTGTCCGTTTTTAGAGTCACTTCACAGGTAGGGACAGAGCCGAAAACTGTGAGCGTCATACCCACAAGTAAGTCCCTGGACAGCTGTAGCAAGTCCAGCACACCTGTTTTCACACTGATAAAAAAGATTGTTTGGACGCCTTAAAAGAAAACAGAATTCATACATCGAATGGGGACAAAGCAGTTACGAGGTGGAAAGGAGGAGTTGAAATGCTGCAAGTAAGGCAAAGACGGATGATTTATGCTTCAGTCAGAGGAGAAAGAAAAGCAACATGCGTAGAGGTTCAGACTTTTCAGACGCCATGGAGGAGAGTGGAAGTTGTTGCGAAAAAGAAAACCCTCCAAGAACTTAGAGGGATTAAACACTCAGGTGAGATGAGAGGAGTCATTGGTTGTTTGGTTCTCCTGCCCTCTCCTCCTCCTCCTCTTCCTCTTCATCCTCCTCATCAAGAGACACAACCCCAGAGGAGGCCACGTCAGAGACCCTCCTGCGTGGATCGTAGTTGGGCTCCACTCCGTTTCCCTCCGCCTCCACCTGACACACGGTGCTCTCATAGTCCTTGCAGGGGCTGTCGTCATCCTCGCCAGGTGACAGGTACGTCTCAGAGTAAGACATGGAGTAGCAAGGAGAGTCCTGACCCCCGCAGGGCCTGATGCCCCGCCCTTCCCCACCCAGGCTGTGGAAGCCGCTGTCCCCCCCACCAGGCCCACTCTGCCCCACCCTCTGAAGTCGAGCCAGCAGCAGCTCCTCCCCTCCCTGCAGCACCGACAGGATCTTGGCGGCGAGCTCGGCTGCGTTGCTGTGGGAGTGGGTGCCGCGGTGGCTGCCCAGGTCACGCAGCAGCGGGTGGTGCTCGTCCAGGCTGTAGAGGCTGGAGCACAGGGTGTCCGGGGAGCCTGCCGTGGGGGAGGGCTCTCCGCTGCCACCTCCCTCGCCGCCTCCTCCTCCACCCTCGCAACAGGGCCCTCGCAGGCCCAGGTGTTGGCAAAGCTGGCTGTGGATCAGGTCCTTCAAGTAGGGAGGATATGATGGCACATCTAGAAGAAATGATACAGACTGTGAGCATGAAGTCCTGAAGAAAAACGAACAACGATAAGAAATATGAGATGAAACTGTAATGTTTCCTGTGGGGTCACTGAGTGTTTGCAGCATCAAATATTAGTAGGAAATACAGTAGCAAATCCTTACATTGAAAAACTTTACTCCTTCTAGTCGTATTAACATTTCTACCCTCATACCCTGGGGAGTTTTTGACCACTAGTGGCGCTACAGAGCAATGTTTTGACTAACACCTGTGCCTGCCACCAGTTTCATGCTCTTCCACAAGTCAATAGTTAGCAGCAGTAACACAACAAGAAACATAGCAATGCACCAGCAAAAGGTAGGGAAAAAGAAGCCTGCTAGCTAGCAAACACAGATGTAAACATTGCAGGTTTATAGGTAATTTCTGAGGAAGGAATGTCATTTAACACGTTATGTTAGGCCTCAAAGATATACACACTGCGTTTTGCTGAAAAACACTGAATGTAAAGTACTACACAGGGTACCTTTGATGATAATTTTACTCTGTTTTTGCTATAGGAAGCCAAACTAATTTATGTCAAACAGATATAGTTGAATTCTTTTAAGTTTCCACTGTTGAAAATAATATTAATTTTCTATTTTTAATAAGCAACCAATACACAATTTAAGGAAGAAAAATTTGCATGTTAAAGTATTAGTTACCACAAAAAACTGTAACTGCAAAACACTGTATATACAGTAGCAACTACCGAAGTCCACAGTCAAATGTGTTTAAGAGAAATATGTAGATGAAAAGAATGAAAAAGACATCTACTGCATTACAAGTGTGAAAAATACTAGCAGTTGAAAATTATGAGAAAAAAAAGCAATTAATAAAGATATAAAATATGAAATACATACAATATGACATTGTACCAAAGTAGAATTTTTTGCAAAATACAGTTAAGTGGAAAAATGCAAAAATATCAAGATATATGTAACAAAATAAACTATTTAATTACAGTAGTGCTAAGAAACTAGCTGCAAAATGTGATATGATTTATTTGGAGAGATTAATATCATATATAGGCTGGCACGTTTGAGGCTCTATTCACTAATCAGCCTTTGCCAGAAGGTAAGAAGCCATAGATGAATATATGAAGATAGAGAAGCAACACTGAGCTGAAGTACAGGTTATGGGTGGTTCAGTGTAATCAAGATGAAAGCTCTGGAATATACACACCCACAGGCATACACTCAGCCATAGTGTATTGGTGTATTTATAACCCGCTCACACGCCATCCTCACACAGACACTGTCTCTGCAGCAAAGGAAATGATATTAAACTTGCAGGAGGGATATCAAATTGCGCTGAGGAACAAAAAAATAATGTTGGGAGACGATGAAAACTAGGGCACTGGGACAATGAAAGATACAGAGTAAGAGAGGGAGAGATGGGTGAGGAAGAGGGTGTGTGATGGGGAATTAGGACAATATGAAGGAAATAAATGTGACTTTACCACGGCTATTGTGGTGTAGATGTACACTGTGTGTGTGTGTGTACCTGTGCTCTGTGTGGTGGGCTCGTTGGCAGGCAGAAAGTCCTCGTCATATGAGTCATCGTTGGACTCGTCACCGTCCACAGAGGACCAGGCCCTCAGCTTAGCCTCCGCTATGGCGAACTGCTCTGCCACACCTGTGCACACACACATACACACATAAGCTGCACTTGTACACATGCAAATACATGGTTGGCATGGTAACAAGGAGGCAGCGGGCCATTGGGTCTCCATGTCATGTAGCTGTTGTTGACTGGCAGGTCTGTGTGAGGAACAAAGTGCACACCGTAGTATTAGACTGGACAGAGACAGCATTCCCATTACAATCATTGTTCTTCAGCAGTCATTTGGCCGGTGACATGGCTGTCACTGAGTGTTTGATAGTGTTGTTATGCAGGTTGCATTCCAGCCAGTGCAGAGGAGACAGAAGACAGTAAGCTAGTAGAAGCGTAAAGAAAAATGGAAATACCAGGAGAAAATACTTTAGTAAAGTAATCAGTATTGACATTTTCAATGAAATAATGATGATATAACATCAGGTCAAGTTTTTATACCATATAAGCCAGTATTTGGCCAGCATTTTGTCTTTTGACATCTTTCTCTATCGATGTTAATCTACTCACAATAAGATTCAACACATCCTGAATTTTTCTTTCACATCAAAAACCCACCGATAGAGGGAAGGCTGGAATACATTTCATTCACGGCAGCTGTTCAATTAAAAAAAAAGGCAAAGTGGAACAACTGGAATTAATTGGTGAATGAAAAATGAATGAACACACATTGATGTCCTCTGTGTAGCCCCTATGTGTGTGTGCAGAGAAGCAGAAATCCTATCTCTAACATAAGCCTGTTCTCTTAGCAATTGAGGTAAATAAAGGCCCTGGCCAGTATTTGAGAATTTACGGTATTTGCTGATTTAGTGTGTGTTAGGTCTTTCCTGTTTTGTCCACCCCAATTACATCCATGAGAGGGATTAAATGCACCTTTCAGTATAATGCAGTCTAAAACAATACATTTACTAAGTGCAGCCTCAAAAATTACAACATAAATCAACACCTTTCTGTTAAAAGTCAGCAAAAACTAAACATTACATGCTTCACAAAAAGACTTTAAGATTTATTGCAGAGCTGTAAGGCACAGATGTATTTCAAAATCTGCTGTATGCTGTTGTGAACTGTTTGCGTAGCCGTACTTATTTACAAGGTTTGTATGTATGTATGTATGTAAATCCACAGATTTTTAAGTCACAATCTTAGAAAAAGTCAGCTGATTTTATCGGTGGCTGTGTTACTGTAGTGTTTATTTGCTTATTTCTACATTTTTATAAGTAACCAAACATACATTCACATACATGTGCATGTAAAACATGCTCACGTAAGGCCACAGAGAGGACATCAGTGTGTGTGTGTATGTGTGTGTGTGTCTGACTGAGGTGACTCAGCATGTGCCAGAACCAGTAAGCCACAAGATCCAAGTGACCAATCACCTCCAATCATCATCAGGAGCTGGCCAATCAGAGAGTAAGACTACCTCTCTCTTTTTCTCTTCATCTCTCTGCCCAGCCTCGTCCTCTTCCTTTCAATCCATCTGTTTTGTATTCCTCCCTGTTCATCCACTCACTCCTTCATGTCACGCCTTTCTTCCAATCGTCTCTCTCAATAAAACGCTTTATCGACTCACCTGACTCTTCTGATTCCTACCATTCCCTTTTCTTTCACCGTGCAATCTTTCAGCCTTGTCCCTCACTTCTCATTTTGATTTCTATCTCTCTGACACTCTCTCCTCAGTCTCCTTCTCTTTATGTCTCTCTCTCTGACTCCCTGGTCAATGCTCAGTATTCATGCATTGTCTCCCACAGAGAGAGATCGATGCTCTCATTCATCTTCCACTGTAGCTGGGCCCTGAACTCTCCTCACAAACACTGGCACATCTTCCGGCAAATCTAATAGTGCAGGCTGCTCTTTAGATCCCCTTTGAAAGCCTTTTTTAAATTCCTTTAACTGACGAAGGAGAGTTTTCACCTGCTTACATACTTCACACAAAAATAGGGATAAAGAGATAGACACACACACAAAACCACATCTGTGCTCTCAGATTTTTTTTTTTTTACATAATACAAATAGCATTGAAGTCTCAACTTTCATTGGTTCAAATTGTCACATTAATATTAAAATGAAATAGTTAAATGTCTCACATGAAAATATGACTAAATGCAATGCAAAACTTTGCAAAACTGTGCTCACTATGAAGATCTGAAAATTAAACAGATTCTTTCTTTCTCGCTCACACACATACAAACACACGCACCCTTGCTACATTTCTACTACGACTAAGACCTAAGACATTACATTTTCTGAACGTGTCCACGAAGTGTACACAAAGTGATACAGTTTGGATATATTGTAGCAGGCTACAGGCTGCACGTGGTATAGCCGCTAACTTTGTCTGTCTGTCAGTTTGGTGCTTTTACAAAGCTGAAGACAAGTGCCTGCTGCAGCTTGAAACTGGGTTGATGAGAGCAGTGAGAGTGAACCAAAACAGTAAAGTTGAAGGCTGTAGAAACAAAGCAGTGAGCCAACAGATGTTAAAATGCTCTGTAGAGCTGAGGGGAACTGCAGAGTTGGTGATAATTCTCTGTGGGTTGATCCCTATGAGCTACTCCTTTCACATTATACATGGTCATGTGATCCATTGTTAATAAAAAATATTGATTACAGCCACTTTAAGAAAAACTGATGCAGGTTGACAAGGTGGCTTTGTCAAAGTTCACCATTGCCACACTCTGCTGCAGTTATATTGTGCTGTTACTCCTCTCCATCTGTATGCATTTTTATCCCATTTCTGCATGTTACTAACTCGACATCTTCTCTCTCCCGTAGTTCTGTGCTTTCTCGTTTCTCTCCTCTCTCCTTCTGTTGCTTTCAGCAGGTATTTCTGCCTCCGGAGCTGCAGAGTCTGGATCTGTGGTTGTGGGCCACCTGCTGCCCCCATGTTCCTGCTCGACAACTGCTACTACAGCTGTTGTTATTGGCTCTGTTACTAATATTGTCATTATTGTTCCTATGACTGTCATTATCACTACCATTAGATTATTACTATTTTAAAAATTCTAGGTGGTATTTGCATTGTGTCTCCTGCTTTCATTCATACACACACACACACACACACACACACACACACACACACACACACACACACACACACACACACACACACACAACATAAGCCTCTCTCTGTGTTGGTCAAGGCTGGCATCCAGTTTAGTGCACTACGGAGAGACGCTGCAGGATTAACTTCAAAGAATGTGTGCGTGTGTGTTGGCAGAAATCAGTCCTATCAATAGGACAACCCCACCTGCATTTTCAATTCTCAGGATGCCTCCTACACACACACACACACACACACACACACACACACACACACACACACACACACAAACACACACACACATAAACACACAGTTGTGTTCTACTGTAACTAGCTTGCACACACCAAAACACATCAAACACTCACTTCACACATTCGCACGTGCTCACTTCATGTACTAACGTGCTCGCTGACATTCACACAGTGTGTCCAGTCACCCACAGTAACACCATCACCGAGAGAGTCAGCAAACTGGCAGCTCCCTGATGGAATGGACGCACACTGATGATGAAGACACAAGGAGAAGTATAATGTATAGTAATGACTCCCCAACCCACCCCACTGTTAAATTCACAGTCAAATTACACCAATTGAATACAACAAAAGGGTGTGCAAAGCATCAGAAATTCTTGCCAAGGATTAGACCCTGTTTATGTGCCATTTACAACCAAGCAAGGCTTAATAGATTACTGTAGTGCATGCAGTGGGTGGCCAGGTTAAAACAGTTCTAAAAAGACCATCTATAGAGCTGTTAAGAATGATTTAAAGAATATATGAAATGATTGATTCAAAAAAATGTTGGGTGCTTTTAACTTTGTCATTTTAATAATTCAGCTTGTTTGAATCATCATTACAGTTGAACACAAAGCCACTGTCCTAACCAAAGAATACTGAAATTGATCCATGAGAAGAGAAGTCATGTAAATAGTAAGATATAAAAGAGGAAAGAAAAAAGAAACGAGAAGAGTGGAGGCACAGAGGAAAATCGCTCAGTCACGGTGGCACTAGCCAGGAGCAAACCTTACAGTGCAAATTAACCTTGAGAGTCTGCATTGCAGGGAGCGAGCGAGAGACTGAAGGGAGAGCAGGCGGCAGGGACAGGGTGAAAAAGACAGGAGATAAAGAGACAGAGGGCAGAAAGGAACAATAAGAGAGGGGGCAGTGTGAATAAGAGGAAGGGGGTCATGAATAGAGAGGCCAGGAGTGAATGAAAGAAAAGTAAAAGATGAGGTGAGTGAGTGAAAGATAGAAGAGACAGAGGAGCTGTGGGTGAGCGGCGCTTTGTGTGGAACAAACCATCTGTATGTGTGGAGGAGAAGAATTAAGGGCAACGACTATGGCTGCATACAGTAGCTGCAGGATCAAACATCCCATTTACACCTGGTATTAACATACGATCTGTATCTGGAAACTATATCTGGATAATGACATCTGATCATGGGCCTTTGCACTTACACCTGGTAATAATAATAATATTCTTATCTTGGTTCTGCCTGCTTTGTGATCAGATCTCAAAAAACGGTAGGCGGACAGCGATGCAGCTGTATGGACGCTACTTGCTTTGCCTTTGCCAAGGAAGGGCTTGTCCAAAGCTCTGAGATAGCAGGAAGACGTAGAGTTAGGTGACCTTTCAACTTGTTGGGTGGATTTTTTCTTAAACGGACAGTCCACCTATTTCACATGTCAAAGTCAGTTTATTTGTCATGAGGAGTACTACTGAGCCTGTGAAACAGTTGTATAATGTCTTCTGTGGCTCTGAAGAAGCTTTGTCAAGTCTGAGAAAATAACCCTGATGATGTCAGAGTGATATCATTAGGGTTATCTCAGCTTAGGCTTGAAGACAACAGATTTATAACAGAAGTTACAAACTGTTTATGTAGTGTTTGAAAGATGCCATGAAGTTGCATTATGAGTAGTGTAGGATCCAGTGTCTTTGGAGCGTGAACCATACTAGGGACTGAAAGTCAGGATATTTTAGCCTCTGCTGCTTCAGTTTTGAAGATCGGATCATAGTGTGAACCAAACAACCTCCAGGTGTGGTCTAGCACAGTACAGTGGACAGTATTCTAATTGCAAAGCGTTCTGTGAACATTAACATGCATTTTTCCTTATCCATATAAAATATCCAAAAACTGAAATTTTCTGCCTGAAACCAGCATCTAAATATTTTTCTGATATCAGTTCTAAACTATTTCCAAAGCTGCATTTAATATGATTTTTCAATCCACCATATGCTGTATATTGTGAAAAAACTAGCTAGATTGAAGCTAAATTCTGCTCATCCATTTCTGTCAAATGCTTGCTGGAATTATACATTTTTTAATTATCTCAGTATTTGCAACATCTTGATTTAATTGACATTGATCATGGGATATAAATACTCATCTGCTCCTTTTTACGTATGTTTACCTTTTTGTTATGATGGTTTTTCATTTAATTAGGACCCCCTCTGTGATCTTTTATCATTATTTCGCACATTTTCACAAGCCCTCTTGCCCGAGGTGTGTAGCAAAGTGTGTAGCAGGTCTTTTTTCCTGTAATATTGATGTAATAAACAAACGGACAACAGAAGTCTTACCGGCAGCGAAGCGCGCCTCCTGTTCTCCCTCAGTGAGGTCGGAGTAAGAGTTGAAGTCTGATTCCAGGGCTGCTGGAGTGTCTATAGGCTTACACCAGCCTTTCCACTCTATCAGGTGGGCCACTCTGCCTTGAGCCATGGCTGTAGGCTTCGTCACATGGTCCTTCACTACCTGGGAAATACCTACAAGGAAAAAGCTAGGGGTTATGGTGCAGCACAACTTTTGTGATGATTACACATTTTTATGTGTTAAATGTTACACTCACCATGCAGAGAGGATCGCGCTAATGCCGCAATCTCTTGAATGGTGAGAGCTCGTCTTGATTTTGGTAACATTTCAATGGTGTCATCAACATTCACCTGAAACGACAAGAAAAACAAGTGTGACTCAGGAGAAAACTGGTACAGTAGCTCAGCTCAGCATGAGTGTGAGCCCGCCTCTGAATACATCCTGCTATGACCCACAAGAAAACCCCAATTGTTGTCTTTTCATGGAGAAGGGACTCCTGTGTACTTCAAGGCCTTGGAAAAGTGAAGGATTTTCTCTTTACACACCAATCAATGCTTTTAATGAGTCACAAGCTGTATGCCAACAACCACACACTTACCGTGTATGTGCATGCACGCATGTGCACATACTGACTTGTGCTGAACAATGATTATTTCAGCAGCTACTCTTGAATAGGACTATGTTTAAGTTTAAATCATGTAAGCTAAGCATGTTACGTAGCATGTTATAGCATGTTAAAAGAATAGTTTGATATTTTGGGAAATACAGTTATTCACTTTCTTGACAGGGGTTAGATGAAAACAATACCACTCTCACGTCACTAATTAACATGTTTTATCTTGTTTGTTTAATCCGTAAAACAAAAGGTTAAAAATGGCAAATTGTGGTTTACGGGGTATTATGTGCTGGACTACTTCTTAGCTGGGTGCAGTGACTTCCTGGAGTCTTGTTGTCACCGGGAGGTTGCCAGGCAACCAGCGGAGACAACAGCTAGTTTGACGTCCTAAAATGCTGAACAGTTCCTTTAAAGTTATAAATAATTATGATCTAACATCTGTTAAACTAATTGTTGCTGTCTTTTCAAACACATCTCATTTGCATATTATTTCATGCAGGAGAGTAGAAACAAAAGTTGAAAAAACAAAAAGCCAGTGATGCTGGTGGCTAGTTGTAGCCACATGTCAACCTGGTGGCTATCCGAGTTGAAGCTATAACTCAGAGGATTTTATATCTGGGGCTGCAGACAAGAAAGCATAGAAAGAAAAACAAGCACAAATCTCTGGTTCTAGATTGGTTGCTGTATATTTGCACACTATCTACACATACCAATACCCAAGTGGACCTCTCCAGTGGTACTAGATGTGGCTGTTAGGAGATTTCTGATGCAACTGCAAATATGCAAGTAATTACACAGGGAAACTTCTTGAAAGGAAACTGTTAAAGCTCTGTGTCCAGGCGGCTAGACAGGTAATTTCCCCGCAGGGAGTTAACAGAACCAGACAGTAGACAAAAGATGGACCCCCTCCTCCCGGACTGTCCTCCATCAAATCTGTCAGCTCTGTAAAGAGAGGGTGTATCAGGTGTTGACAAGTTCCTTTGTCTGCTAACTCTTTTTATAGCCCGACTGTACCTGTACTCACGTAGGAAACGGGCACGTCAGCAGCAAAGTCCACATGCCGAGCTGACGCTACTATGTTGTTACTCAATATGGGTCAACACACTTGGCTGACTGAGCAATTTGATGACGGTTTTGGGCAGACAAGTATATCTCAACAGGTACAGATTGTGTCCCATGGTGACTGACCCCAGCTCTCTGAAGCTCTAGTTTCACCTGCTTTCATTTAGAGGAACAACACTGAGCTACTTGACTCCCTAGAACAAGTGAACCACTAGTGAACATAATAGGTGTTTGGATTGTTGAGTCATTTTAAAGTCAAATCTTCCTATTTTCCATCCTTTCATTAATGGGTCACCACTCAATACAGACCACATCTGATTTTCAGTGAATTCGAAAACACACCAGAAGCATCACCCTGACCTTGTCCTGACCTTGTCCTGACTTAATAGCAACGTCCTGAATAACAAACAAACAACAAAATGATCTATCAGAAGGGCCCTGCAAGAGCGAAGGGGGATCCCGAGCTTGTGATGGTATCAACGGCTGCCACGAGGCGTGATAATCCTCTTGTGCCGCAGAGCAGCTCACAAATCAGAGGGAAGATAATCTGGAGATAATGTGACATGTACCCTCGAGGAGGGTTAGAAATATATATTGTGTTGGTACTTAAATTAAAAATAAAACGTCAGGCAGGTAATGTTGTCCACCCACAGCTGAATATGTTTTATTTGTTTTCAAATAGTTGCCCAGAGAAATCATTTCAGTATGGTGTGGGATGATTTTATACATCCTCAGGGATATCCAACTGAAAAACTCCTGTCTCACCCTGCCTGATGCCCTTAAATGCGATTTCATTACTATTTTTTCCAGTGGAGTATTCCATGATGAAATGAATGCAGTTTAAGAGACAATTCTACCCGGACAAGAATACAATTTGGGAAGACAAATTGTCATTTCTGGAGTTTTGAGGCACAAAATGTTCTAATTTAAACGCACAGTATGTAATTTCTGGCGCTAGGTGTCTCTCACAGCAAAACAATAACAAAAGACGTAGTTTGTCTTCATTGTTAAACGACCACCATTGCTGATGAAAATCTGTCTGACGTGACAGATTAAAGTTTTATTCACGTTTATTCGCGTTCGACAACTTCCTTCCTCACTCGCTGACGTATCTCATGTTCACCCGGAGGTTATAGCAACTAAAGGGAGTAGAGGGGATATGACACTGACAAGCAACCAAATGAAACGCGCTGTTACCTTGAATAAAATTACGGATTTCTCTGTGTTTGAACATTGTTGGAAACATTCGGGATAGTGTAAGTACACAACTCAACAAAATATATAACATAGATTTTGTCGTTTTTAGTCATTTTAATGCGTAAATGTTACATATTATATTAAATGTTAATAAGTATTTTATTCAAAATATATCAGTATGAGCTTTTAAAAACTGGGTCCAACCTTGCCACACAGCTCCAGTTAACAGCACTGGCTCTGCTCCCCTCCCTCCTCTGCTCCGCCACTGCCTGAACAGCAGAGCGAACGCAGAGGAACACATGAGCAGCACTCGGAACAGACCGAGTGCTTCAGTTAGACTGCTGTGCCGCATCTTTTCCATCATACATTCCAACGACATGCAGCACATCCATATACACATATGTAAATTAAATACACAAATAGTCTCAAATATGACCCTAAACATTATAACCCTTAAATAGAAAGCTTAATATCCCACAGTAGCACACTTATTATCACACTTATCAGGAAAGATTCATCTCTATAGTCAAGATATTTAGCCCTCATAAGAATGGCAGTACAAACACACACATAAAGTCAAGAAGTCATAAATCTTCCTGGTCTGGTGAACACAGACAGTAGAGAGGCTGTCATGATACTGCTCAGGTTCACCTTTGGCTTTTAAGTCATTGGTTAACTGTTGTCTCCGTGAGTCAGTGCAGGTGGACGAATGCGGCCTGGAGACAGCGCAGAGATTGAACAGATTCCTCGACACAGCACGCATGTTAGGAGCTGAGAGCAGGCAGAGCGCAGGCAGACAGTGGGTGTGTGACTTAAAACTGGTGTCTCCCTGTCTGCGTCACCTGGAAGCCTGCGCACACACACAAAAAGCACACTTCAAGGATTTTAGGGGTTTTTTGGGTGTGGGTCTTTTAGGATTGTGGCTTTATTCAAAATCGGGGATTTAGATTTGTTAAAATAAAATTGAAAAATCTAATTTAATAACCCAACCCAGCATTTCAGGTTTAGCTATACCCATTAACATGACACGATTAAGCCTGAAAAACAAATGTTAGTGCTCCATCAAACCTTTTTTGTTATTGTACAGTGGTTACTCAATCCCACAAGTTTCCTAAGTGGCTACTTATTGCTCTATTATTTGGGCTGATTGAGGTTACATTACAGCAGGAATCTAATTTGTGGCATAAGAAAAGGGTATTTGACTTAATCTGCCAGTATAGCAGATTAAGTCAAATACCCTTTTCTTATTTATCAATTGTACACTGTGAAACACAATGGTGCAGACACATTTTGCCTGTTGCTTGGGTTGCTCTTTGTTCAGTAGCCCGCTCTTCTGTCACACACACACACACACACACACACACACACACACACACACACACACACACAGGCATACACGGAAGTCATTATACAAAATTATATGAGAATGCAAGCCATGAATGGTTTCAGTGGAACAGACTGCTGTAATATTTGCTTCCCTGGTGGAAAATAACCTGAACATCCTTGTCTTCCTTCAACATGCCACGTTTCTGCCCGAATGTGCGTACCTCTCTCTCTCTCTGTCTCTCAACTTTTCCACAATGGGAACATTTCTATGGCAACTGGTCACCATGGAGCAATTCCTCCTGGTATCCGCACCTGATTCACGCACATGATGTCCCACACGCTAGCCACAACAGCCAAATGAATGACTCTTGCACGTGCCTTCCTCCTTTCATTTACTGTAGACGCCGCTGCTCAGCGATGTTAACACGTCAGAGATTAGGTATTTGCATCATCATAGCCAAATTTTATCTCTTTGGTAGCATTAAATATGAAGCAGAAAAATGCCAGATATCTATTTGAAAATTTGAATTTCTTTCAGTTCTATGACCAACAGGTCTGATAACTTCAAATTTACCAAATACCAAATTATTTTGTCGGTTATCAATTGTTGCTCCAATACTTCTTCAACAAAAAAACAAAACTCCAAATTATTTCCTGATACAAAATCCCCAGTCCCTGAAGTGTAACGCCTTGGAGTCCTTCCTCTGTGAAAGAGATGTAATAAGATCAGCATTCCAGCCAACCTGTCTCTCACAGTGCCCAGTGTTCAATAACAAGCCTGCCCATGAAGAGTGAAAGGCTGCATTTCATAATGGATCACTTAGGCGCTGCTAATCGTCACCTGGCTGGCTCACTGCGACACATCAGATTCACACCCAGATTGTGTGCACTGATGGATAAAAAAGGCAAGGTGGATTCATCATCCTCATTACCATCATCCTCATCATCTATGAGCCAATTATAAGCATCCCACTAACTTCAGCTCCACAGCCAAGGTTTAAAAAGCCCAGGCAGTACATTGCCTTAAGGTCCAGGATGTCTAGACACAAATACAGCAGGCTGTCAACTGTAGCATTAAATGGCGTGTACCGCAGCAGAACCCCTTTTGGGGGCTTCTTAGGTTATGATGGTTCTTTGTAGAGCCACCACCCTCACCAAAGTGTCCCCGAAACCCCCTCTTTTCTTACCTAATATCTTGTATGGGCGTTCTTTGACCATATTAAAATGAAAATGGAAAAGCTGTTTGACATTTAATTTTCAAAGTCGTACCCGCTGTAAAGTGGACAATATTCATATGTTTATTTATTTATGAAAATTAAAATGCAATATAAACAATGTAACCTGATTTTCATTTTTTGTAATATTTAAGTCAAAATGAAAATGAAAACAGCATTTGACATTTCCTTTTCAAAGACTTAACCTGCTGTACAGTGGACAGTATTCAAATGCAATAAGCGAAACAGTCTATTGCATTTACATTTACATGTCACCACACTCTTTTGGTATCAAAATGAAAATGAAAATGAAATCTGTCAGTCCTCTCATCAAGGCGGGTCATTTACAAGTTCTACCTACCTACCAACCTGGACGCATCTCTTGTTTTTCCAACCTAAGCTAGATGAAACCACGCCCACTTCCGTACGAGGAAAGCCTTATCGGCATATGACAGATGAATTTACTGTTTGTCAGACCACACATGAGACAAGAATTAGGTTGGAAAAACGATAGAAGTGTTTCCTGGGGCCGGGCTTCACTGATTACAGTGCAAAAACACAACTTTATAACTTGTACAAAAACACAGATGTAACACTTTATTCACTGATTTTGGAGAAACTGGATCATATTTCATGGAGAAAGTATTTTCTGGTTTTCGCGCTGATGTACTCCGGCTGCTCTGCCTCGACTCGTTGTGATTTACGGAGTTTCCTGATGGACAGATAGCTTTACTTGTTGTTAAAGTAACCGCTAACTGTAGCTGCCGTTAGCTCAGTTAGCCGTGCAGCTAGTGGTCCTATTAGCTGACTCTGCCCAGACTGGGATCTCGGCGCACCGGGGAGTGTTGGTGTTTACACCTCTAGCACAGGAGCTTTGGACCGCAGGGTGGAGGAGGTTTCAGCTCTGGGGAATGCTGGCCGGGTGTGGTGCCAGAATGGGCACCAGAACTGGAGCCGGGCGAGCAGGCAACGGAACTAGGCTCAGCAGCCTCTCAGTGAACAAGGCTGGACTGGACCGAACACATCCTCCGAGACCAGGTCATAGAACGCCCATACAGTATGTGAAAATGACAATGCAAATTGGATTATTGCATTTTCATTTTTACTCAAATAACACATACATATGTGGAAAATTATAGTGCTATTTTGGAATTACATTTTCATTTTCAAATTTACATTATCATTTTAATAGTGTCCTCTCCTCTGCTTCCAAACAAAAACCAGACCAAGCTGAAATAATAAAAAAAAAAAGTGTTAAGGGCACCTCGCTGAAGTCCAGTGCGCCCAAAGGAGCTGCCAGAATCAGTCTGCGTGCCAAGCAGGTCCGCGTACTCCCCAAAAGCGCGAGGTCAGACAAGGAGCTTGCAGTGCTCCAGTCCACGCGCAATGAACCGTCAACTGCCACTGTCAGGAGGAAGAGAGCCACGTGAAGATTAGAACAAATAAACAATCGTAAAACTCATAGTAGCTCCACACCATATTCTAGCTCCAAAATGAATAAATAAGGCAATAAAGAAATAAAATTAATATTATGACAACACTTCCACTTTAATGTGGAAGTAAAATGCTATTGTTCATAATTGTGTTTAATTACTGGAGCATGAATTACAAACTATGAGTTTTAAGGATTAGGATAATCCTTACGTGTTGCTTTATGGTCAAAGTTGCAGTCACCATGCCAACCCATGCCTCCACGCGGACCTCAGGGCATCCACTGAGGGGCGATGACCATACAAGGGAATGTAATGTTGCCGTATCTCACTGCAGTTTCCCCCAAAGAAAACCACATTCAAACACCTACATAAAATATAGAAATTGGCAACCCCCCAAAATAAACGGTGTCCTCCCAGCCAATTCTTAAATGTCTTGTAAAAAGATACACAGGCTGCACATACAAAAAAGAGTAGTTTGACGGCAACTGTGAAGCAAAAAGACTCAAAGAACCGTCTGATTTAAAAAAATCAAGTGTTAATCAATATTTCAATAGGATGTTGTTTGAAGATTTCATTTTAGTTATAGTTTTTACAGCACCATCAAGATGTAGGTTGGGTATTATTTCTGGGTGCTATAGAACTTAAAATGCGTCTTTAGGCTTGTACAATGCACTTTCAGAGAGTGCCTATAATCATTATATAATAGTTCTGGAGCACCCTTTTTTATTATGTATGGTACAAGTCTAAGTGTTGGGCTCAGCATTCACAGAGCCCTTTATTGCAGCTTACTCTGTAAAGACTACTTGTAGTGAGATAACATGGGGGGGGGGGGGAGGCCTACTTCCATGCTCTTTAAAGCCATGCCATGTCATGCAGGTCAGGCCCTGGCAGCAGCCCAAGCCTGTTTGATATTTTATGAAGTTGGTTCTGCTTTGTCGGAGTGAGAGAAGCAGTATAAGACACAAAAAGCATAGAATAAGGGACATGCCTGTGATAACATTATGCAATGTTTACCTCCCTGTTGATTAATACACAATATGTGACGTGACCAGGCCACGTCATCAACACAACCAAACACCGGCGCTACAAGGAGCGCAAATGTCACTAAGCAACCTCCTGGCTGCAAACGTCACATAACTGCTTATAGGGCTGTTAGGTTGACTACATGAGTTTAACCTTTCTAACAGCTGCCCTCCTCATGACCTGACAGACTCGTGGACCACGATGGACCAAAGGTGCTTATAAATCTGCCCCTGTGGATGAAGCCTCGCACAGTTAAGAGCGCAGCAGAACATTTCAGCGGCTGGACAGCTCCCCCCCTGCACACACACACACACACACACACACACACACAAGTGCAATCCTGCGCCTGCTCGACACTCTTCAAATCAGATTTGTAAAACGAGATTAAAAGGTGGGCCTCTAAATGTCAGTGCCTGGCTCCTCTTTCCCGCCCTCCACTGCAGGGAGGCGTTTCTAGTTACTGTCTGTGAAAAGAAGGGCTCGCTCGATTAGTCGCCGGCACCCATCTCAAATACTGAGTCCAATATCAAGACCAATCACTCACCCCCGGGTCAAAGACCTGCAGTTCAGCGCGCCGAGCTCAAGTTGCCCACCAGCAGAATTCAATATGTGCTGTTTAATTGGGTGTGATGAAATCAGATGCCCGGGGTGTATTGTATCGTTGAATCTAGGCCACCTTGGTCAATGAAAGTATTGTTAAGAGGAGTGAAAGATGCGCACGTGTTTTGTATAGCATCAGACTGACGTCCAGAATGTGACAGTCATTTGAGCCCGGTACAGGTAAGCTGCAGCGCCGCTGTTTGCCCAATCCCAGAGGGGTACTGGCGACACGTCAGCAAGTGTTGGTCAGAAAATGCTCACCTTTCGCGTGGATCGCCACAGCCTCTTCCTATCAGTCGACGAGTTTATCGCCCTTTACTGCGACACACAGTAGCCTAATAGATTTTAAACGCCACTGCGCGCACTTCAACAGAAATGTTTTGCATTCACGTCTGCAATGCACAAGTCCGGTACGTCATTGTGGTTTTGCAGCAATGACCCTGAGCCGGACCAAGGATGCAATTTAAGTGACATGCTGTAGGCTATAGATCAAACAGGAATGGAAATAAACACATGCAGTGGAATAAATTGATGGGACTGAGTTGCATTCTGAATGAAACACGTGACACATATAACCGTAATGGGCTTGATCAGACTGAGTTAGCCTTTTTACTTTGAGACTGAAACTTGTGGCGGCTCTCTTGCGAGGCCCTGCGGCCATCCTCCATCTGTGGCTAATTTGTTAATTTGGTCGACGTCTTTTTATCTTAATTAATCTCCTTCCCCTGACTGTGAGCTTTCTAAAACGGAGCTGCAGCTCCAAACGTGTGTCGTCTTCCCTCAAAGCAAATGAGAATTGCAGTCTTCATTTTATTCTTCTTTATTTATTTATTTATTTTACTTAGGTCTCTCTCACTCACACACACACACACACACACACACACTCCTCTCTCTGTAGTTCCCGTTGTCGTGGAAACTGCAGATAGGGAGACCTCGGCCGTGCATCTCTCTCTCTCTCTCTCTCATGGCTTTCGAGCTCTCTGAGAGACTTATGAGCGAATCAACACAATTAGGTCAAGACCTGCAGCAGTGTGATGTCACACATATACAGGCTAAATATGAGAGTCAAACAGGTGGCTGCTGTTGAACTGCATGTATATTACACTCTTGATAGATGTGCAGAAACGCTTTAAGTGGGGTTTATGGGACTAGGGCATGTCCTTACGCACTCCGCGACAAGGAGACGGGGACAAGGCGCCATAATCATCAAGTGACTGAAGCGACAGATTACACAACCAATTAGAGGCTGAGAGAGGGTCTGTGAGCATGAATAAATCACAGTTTGAAAGGTTGCATGTAACATTTACGTCACCAGAAAAAAAGCGACCACGTCTGTTTGTGTGGGAGAGATGGGGATGGATGGATGGATGGATGGATGGATGGATGTGGGGCAGGTTTGATTTATGGAGACTACAGAGGAGACCCAGTCAAATAAATAACGGGATGGGGGGGATATCTGGGGGAGACACGCGTCAGAGGTCGGGGTAGCACATAGAGGACGGGGCCCTCGGCGACATTTAGCCGCCAGCGCAGCGGCTGGGAGACACGTACAGCAAAGGTGTAAACAATCATGAGAGCAGATATATGCGGTGGCAACAGGGAGCTTGTTTCTTGGCAACAAGCATAATGATCTATTGCTGCATGTGTGCGCATTGAAGCACTGATGGAGTCCGTTTAAATTTGGACATCTTGCGACTGCGAAGTTATCGTTATCGTTAAATGTATTTTACTTTTATACCAAGCAGAGATTATCCCGACATTCTCAGAAATAACGAGTTATAAAGCCGAGGATTTTGCTCGGTCGCATGCGTGAGGATACGAGCAAAGAGGTGTCCTACCTTGCAACTAAACTGGGTCAGCGCGGTCAGAACCATCTTGTCTGGATGAGTCTTCTCGTCATTAATATAAAAGCCGTTTAACAGCGCATCCCTCAGTGGTGTCAAGAGCACCTCTGTCTTCTCTGACTGGCGTGCTTACCAAAAAGCTTCTTGCAACTCTCGTAGCATCGCGATGTTTAGGCTGCGGATACCAGCCCCTCGAGCTCTTCCCCACCACCCCACTAAAATGCCCCCCTGCACACATACACACAGTGTAACCTCCGACAGACTGAAATGTCATAACTTCCAGTTATCTAAAATGCGCGTTATATGTAAGGCTCCTTATTCCTACGCATATGACTCAGCAGCGCATATGTCTCACATCTCGGGCACAGCATGCTGTGCACTACAAGCACCCAAATTCACTCGCAGCCTCTGCACCCGCGAAGGCTGCAGCAAAACAAATGCGAAAAAAATGTCAGGCTTCCTCCAGCGTGCTTTAATGAGAGCAGATTAAAACAACTCTTACCAACTGGCGCTTTGGAGCTGATACAGCCCATTTTCGCAGCTGCATGTAGAGCCTTTTAGAAGAGCAATCTATCTCATTTCTTTCCCTAATTCCCTTGTGCAAGAGCGTACCTCACTGATCGAAAGCCTCTGTCACTCTCCTCATCTACGGAGGCTCCGCTGGGTTCCGGTAGGAAGCGGCAGCGCGCTGCTGTGCTCAGACCGCCGGAGTGACGCCGAGGGCGGGGGAGTCCAGCCATCACTTCAGCTCCGTGCTTTCTGACTCTTCTTTGTTTTTGATTAGCTTCGAATCCATATATATATATATATATATATATATATATATATATATATATATATATATATATATATATATATATTTAGAATGTTTGTGTAGCTTTGTTATTTTTATTTTTTTAGAAGTTTGAGTCTTGTGATTCTTGGATGAGTCTCAGCTCTACGTCACCGGTTGAAGGGTCGTGTCCTGCGGTTCAGCACCACAGCGGACGGACAGCGCTCTGTCAAGCGGCGCCGGCAGCATGGGTTTCTGTCCCGGCCTGGCAGCTGCAGGGGCTGGGGTTTCCCCTCTCGGTCACTGACGGTCAAGTCCACACCACAAACCAGCAAGGAACTCCGGACCCCGTGCGCTCTCTGCGCTCTGGCTGTCGCCCGGTCAGACAGTGAATCACTGGATGGTGACACTGATACAAAAACCCCAAGTTCAACTGCTTATATACAGCCCAAACGACTTTCCTCCTCCTCGTACTGTTTCCCCCGGCTAGGTAGAAGCGGAATGAGATGTGATTGGCTGGTGTCACCTTGCATGCCACATACGGAGAAGGGAGGAGTTAACGGTGCGCACATTATAGAAGCAAGTTGTGAACTAAGGATTGCGTTTCTCCTCATCTATACATCAGCTGAAAAAATGAGGAACATACTGCACATTTCAACAGGTCTAAAAAGGAAAATAGCAGAGTTGATGGCAGCCTGGAGCAGGTTATGATGCTGAGAAATAATACTAAGAGAGCAACTAAACCCACTTGTGAAGACTGTGTGATATGAATTCATTTCTTCCTGTCGAGAACAATCGAACAGTCCGAGGGAGAAAAGGTCGTGTCGGACCTATACATGCCCACAGGCTTTATACATGCTGTTGTGCAGTGATGCAATAATATGACCATCCGATTATGGCAGCAAAAGCACATGTGAGGAAAGTGACATTTTTCACACGCAGTCTGACATCTTTCAGGACATCAGAACCTAATTTCATGCCCCCACACTGTGTAGTGGCCTAGCTGCAGGCTCATTGCGACCTCAAAGTCCATGCGCCCGAATATAGGCAAGGTTTCCAAAAAAAAAAAGAGCTTTGACATTCTCTGTTCATGCATGTTCATTCAAAGTTACCCATTATAGCGCAACGCATTCGGAGAGGGCGTGAAGAAAAAAAGGAAGGCCTATTGTGGCCTATTTGTAAGCCAACTACTCTCGTCTCCAGGCACGTCGGCGCTTAAGTATCTCCATTCTCCCTCCGTCTCTCTTAACGCCCACCAGGACTCTAAACATAGATCTGCAGAGCTGCTGACCCACGCGGCCGCTCCTCCACTACGGCTATTATCTGTTAACAGAGGACAGATCCGGGGTCGTCTGAGAGGTATTTTCACTTCATCCCCAAAACAGGATGATGCCTCTGAATGGGTGCTCAGTGGGTGCTTGGTTACATTTAAAGACACTATGAACCACATTCCCCACATTTGCCCGCACACAATACTGATGCTATCTTATTTACTTTGATCCTGAGCGCAGTGTGGTGCAATGTGTGGCACCAGTTAAAGATGTTTCCCCTTGTTAGACCAGTTTGATCTGTACAGTAATACAACCTAAAGATATTTAGTCGGCGATGGTGCCGGAAGATCCCAAAAGAGAATTTGGATCGACGCTCCAGCGGACGTTGTGTGTGCGTAAATGCGCGCGACAGAGCCAGAAAAGGACAGAAGTAGAGTGAGAATGAAAAGTCGCTGGTGCCACTGCTGTTTTCCCACTGTGAATGCATCCTTCAGTGCCATCGTGAGAACATTTAGTGGTCAAAAATGACAAACTTTATTAACAGTAAACACCCTGAAAGTAAATGCAAGACACCAATTTGGGGGGGGGGCAGCAGTATTGACTGTAATCTTCTGTGCCTCCTCTTTTTCTGCAGTGCGCACTCAACTCCCATTTCATAACAGATCAAAGTTGCGGCAAAGCCACAGCTTATGAAGCTCCATCAGCCCTCCCTATGCCACACGGTAAGCTACTTTGTCCGGTGCTCTAGCGCCACCGAAAGGAAGGCTGTGGAGCCGGCAGCTGTGGGAGCCACGGGAGTGCGGAGAGCCTGTTGCGCAGTAGCTACAGTGTGTGACTGCAAAGCTGAGAGCGCGTGGTTGTGCTGGGAGAACACGAGGAGATGCCATCATCAGAGCCTAACGCAAACCTTCATGGCTCCTGCTCCCATGAGAGCATGAAAAAGGCTGTGTAAAACAAAGACCGGTTCCATTTGAAAAGCAAATAATCCGCATGTGCAGTTACTACTGGCATGTGTTTAGAAATAGTTTTACTTGTACATAGCATGTAAAACTGGCCAAAATGTAATGTTTTGCATATTAATATAGTTTGTAATGGTGGAGCCACCATGAGATCACAAGCCGTCTCTCATTTTCAAGTATGCTCAGTAAAGTGTGCACGGGTTAAATGCATAATATATGCGTATGAAAGTGACAGCAAATGGGTATTTATAAATAATTGTTTTACATACTCGTTAGTTCTGCGATTATTTAGCTATTTACAATAAAAGCAGTTCAGTCAAGGAGAATTTAAAGGGATAATCCAACCAAAATATATCTTTCTCCCTCTTCAAGCTTGAAAACTGAGCATGAGAGTTCAGTTTTTACAGCCAGTTAAACTATGCGTTTGGCAAAGTGGGGGAAAAAATCCAATTATGATTTCATTTTTTACTGTGCTGCTGTTCTTTTGTTATGTTTATTGTTTTCTTGTCTCTTTATGTAAGCTATTTGTTATTGTTGTTTGTTTATTTGACATTTTATCCTGTTCGGCACTTTGGTCAAGTGGTTGTTTTAAATGTGCTATAGGCTATAAATAAATTTGACACTGACATTGACACACTCCACACGCTGATGACCAACTCCATCCACAGCCACATATGGTATGCTATATTTCATCATATCATTATACAATCCACGGTTATACAACGAAATTAAGTTAGTAGTCCCTTCGTGCTACACACATACAATATATATATCCTACAGTTATTTACACACACACACACACACACATATACGTATACACACAGGAACTCATTTTTTGAATTTGCGTCTGGGGGAATGCAAGACAGCAGCAACAAGATAGTGAGGATAATAATGTGGTTCTTATTGTCACATAAAATGTCTGACATCTGGAAGCAGTGTCCATCCACTTTGACTGCGTTTGAGCACCAGGCACCATCCATGGAAACACGGAGTCCGCCTCCCCTCATCCCGCCGGAGTCAGCCCGCAACACGGTCCGCTCGTCGAGTGCTTGATCCTGGATGTTGGTGGAGCAGGTCTCTGCAAAGATGTGGGCACAACAGTCTCAGAGTTCATCCTGCCCATCCTGAGTCCGATTTCATCCAGACCGGATTTAAGGCAGGAGCAGCCTTAAATCCAAACTGGGCCAGCATGGCTCCTATCCCGGCTCCTCCTCACGCAGCACTCGCCGTGGTGTCTGGTCCGGCTGATCTGGCTGGCTGGATCGTCTCAAAGTCTGCTGCTCTTTAATCCAAAACCCGGCTTCCTTTTCCGATGAATAGGTAATACATGGTTCAGAAATAAAAAACAATATGTTACCAGATAAAAACAAAAATGTGGCGGAGTTTGAAGGAGCGAGCCTACAGGCCGCAGCATCTCGGATGCGCAGCCGTCAAAATCTCCTGATCCAGTCGATTAGAAACATTTGGCTTAACCCTTTAAATCAAATCCACTCAGACATCATCCAGTGAGGTTTCAGCAAGAAAGCCGAAAAAAACAACAATTTAAAACAAAAATGTAGCAAGTTAGAATGAGCTACCAGCCGCTGCATCTACATTGCCATAGCAACTTTTACAAGCAACGTTCAAGCCCACAGCCCCTCAGCTGAAGAACAAGCCAGCACACCCAGACTGACTAGACGGCGCAAGCCATCAGAGCAAACCCTCCGAGTTAAGCCATCAACAGCAGTAGAGGACCAAGAGCTGGAGCCTGTCAAGCTAAATGGTCGAGGGCTTTTGACCCAAATTGAGCAAACTAGCTCCAGTGAGCCCAGAACACCATAGAACATCAAGCCAACAAGGTCAAGGCCAGCAGTGAGATTGAAGCCGTCTCAGGCCTTAATATCTATTCCAGAGTCTCAGTGGTGAAACTGCAGACAAGAAGGAGATCTTGAACGAGCTCCTCCACGTCTTGGCTTCTTGGAGGAATATCTCATGAAGGAAGATGAGGACGAGTGGCTTTGGAGATGTGCTTGGCTGAGCAGAGGGACAGAAGAGAGGAACAGAGTGACAGATGCTTTGAGCCAGGCTGAGGACCAGCTGGAAAGCCGGAGGAGACGTCCTGTCCCCTCAGGGCTTCAAACGGGAGCCAGAAGGCCCGGAGGAGAAGCAGTAAACTGTGGGACTTGAACAGGAGAGCTGTGATGGACAGGAGTGTTCATCTGCAGCAGGAGATTGTGGAAAACAAGGAGGAGGAATCTTGAGTCCAACCAAAAGAAGGAAAACAGCTAGAAGAATAAAGGAGCATTTCTGACAAATTCCTACAGTTCTTCATATTGATTTCAGTTTACATTTTAGTATTGTAAATAGGTTTTGGTTTTGTTTTAATACCAAACTAGACCTTTTTTCTTTTTTTGTTTTAATTAACTATATTATTGCCCTCCACCATCTCATTGTCCCCAGAGTTCCCCATCCCTTTCTGAACCTATTTAGAACCTATTTTAATTAACAAATTACATATTTTTCCACCTTATTTCCCAAATCCAACTCCTTTCTGTTTCTCCCCAAAAGAGGTATACGTGATATTTTCAAAGCAAAGAACTACCTTTATAACTATTACTTCCACAGAGAATTTAAAGTTGTGCCACAGTCAACAGTGTTTTCACCCAGCACTGACGCTGGTAATGATACATAAGTGTTCCCTGATTTCTTGTGTGTTTTGTTTTTTTCAGTTGTTTTTAACCTGCTCGTGTGGTTTTGCTATTTCAGTAGTACTATTATTATTACTTTTTTTTATGTTTTCTGGCCCAGGACACCAGGGCAGTTGTGTGTTTTACCTGATCTATAAACCAGCTGTGAATATACAGTATCTGTAGATCAAAATGTAGACATGTCGTGCTAAAATCGGTGGTGGAAGAAGATCTTTTTCTTTTACTTCAGTAAAAGTAGCTATACAGCACTGTTAAATAAATGTAGCGGGGTAAAAAGAACACTATTTCCCTCAAAAAAAAAAGAATGAAGGAATAAAGTAGCATGAAATACCTACTTAATTACTTTCCACCACTGCAAATGATGTACTGTGTAACGTTTTAATGAAAATACTCTTCCGTTTATGTATTAAGGCTACTGCGTGTGCAAATGGAGTAATGAGATCAAATGATGAAAGTGACCCTGTGTCAAAGAGTCACCAGTTCCTGATTGCTTCCTCTTAGTTATTAAATATAAGTTCAGTACCAGACAAAAGAGATAACACATCTCCTCTCAAGCTGTTGAGCTTCACTCCACCATATGATCTATAAACGAGTCTTGACTGAATGTGTGTAAAATATGAAAACAGGCCCATCATCAAACAAAACTGATGGCTTCCGGCCAGTCTGAATGCATACAGGGAGAGTCAAAATCAGGTTTAATACACTCCAAACCCCAACAGATGTCCAAAGTAATTACCACAATCTGTCACCCAAAGATAAAAATAGGCGATCTTTAAATATTTTGAATTATTAATGGACTGCTGTAGTAATGTCATCAAACGCAGTCGCCTCGAAACTCAATTAGCACTGCAGATATTGGAAGAGAGGATCAAAGAGTCATTTTTACACTCATCTTGTATCACATTTATCACACAATTATAGTTTGTATAAACTGAAATCTCAGCATCCTGTGTTGTTCTACATGGCAAATATAAAAAGGTATTTGATCTTACAAATATGGTCTGACATACAGTATGCTGTATTTGAAAATATACTTAGCTTTTTCAAAGTGAAGCCTGAGGAAATGAATGTATGTGAGCATCCTGGAATGAACACACTTATTTTAAGATATCAGTAAATATAGTGATGAATAAGGTATCTTGAAATAGATTCATATTTCAAATTTCAAATAAATATAAACATAGCTTAAAGCACATGCTCATTCACTTTTCTTCAGAGTTAGATGAGAAGATTGATACCACCCTCATGTGTGTATGCTAAACATGAAGCCAGAGCCAACAGGAGGTTAGCGTAGCTTACCATGAAGACTGGAAGCGGGGACATAAAGGCGAGTGTGGTTACATCTTGTTTTTTTTAATCTGTACACAAATGTAAAAACAAGTTGTGACTTTATGAGGAGTTATGTGCTGGAACTATTTCTTCTCCGTCACCGTGAGGTTGCCAAGCAACAAGTAGAAACTCCTGCTTCCAGCTTCATACTTATAGTGATCAGATATGAGAGTGGTATAAAACTTCTCTTCTCAGCAAGAAAACTAACTTGCATATTTCCCAAAATGCCAAACTCTTCCTTTCAAATGTGCAAGGGAATGAGAATTCTGTATGATTTGGGATTCTGTTATATGCATGTTTAAACATGTGAAACTTAAACAATAAAATGGAATCGGTTTGTTGTTAAAGCAGTCCAAAGAAAACCATGTATCCCCAATTTCTGGATTTTTACGATAAATTGAAGTCTTCCATTATGGTTTAAGAAGATTACTTTACTTCTTAAACTAAATAAACCATTTAAAAACCCATTAGATTAGATTAAAATTCATTGTTACAAAGCTGGAAACAGGGCTGTTCTTAGATCATGAAAAATGGACAGTTTGGAGATACATGTTTTTCACAAGACAAAGAAGCAACAAATGTAGATCTGATTAAAAGATTCAAGGAGGAAGGAAGGAGCCATAAATGTCAATACATGACATGACACATTTAGTATGTATATATCAGTTTATACTGAATAGTGACAAACCGACTCTCTATTCAAGGACTGCTTTATTGTATAACAAACTGCCAAAGTAAAAACAAGATGATTCATGATTTATGATTTTCAACAGGTTCTTATTAATATGGTGTTGGAGTCAATTTGATTTCATTTTGTAGCGAAGTTTAAATAATTACTCTTCTGATTTTATAAAACAAGGAAAACTCCATATCTTAGTTTGTGACTTCTGATAATCTAATTCTCTCTGTCTTAACAAGATGCTCCGCTAGAGACAACATAACCCTGGTTCAAGAAGCTGCAGTGGCAGTGCTGAAGTGTCCTTGAGCAAGTCACTGAATCCCTGCCCACTCCTCTATGAGCTTGACCTCTGACCTCCCTGATGTGGCAAGTGTAGGGAGATTAATCGGGGTCACCAAAGAAAGGGGATCTTACATCAGCACTCTAAGAGCCACCAGCGCACTGAGGATGCTACTGAGCAAAGCTGCTGAGCCACGAGCTGCCCCAGCTCCATTCCTGTCCCTGGTGAACGTGGTGTGAACCACAGGTGCTTCAGTTTGCCCCTGGCAGTGCCTCAGGTCGGCGCCCACGCAGGCAGCGTAGGCCATGGCGTGGGCGATGTAGTTCTGCTCCTGTACGCCCTGGAAAAGGTGGGCCATGGGTCCGCGGGCGAGCACTGCCACATCCTCTCCGCTGTGGGTGGCCGACTCTGTGGGTACGGCAGACAGCTGGACATAGTCTTTAGTTTCTGGAAAAGAGACAGAAATATTAAATTACATGCATTTGGCAGATTCTTTTGTCCCAACCAACTCACAACAAGTGCACTTACATTACATTACAACTGCATGCAACGGTTTCCTTGACTTTATTTTTATATTAACAATGGATCTAATGACTATGTGTATATGAAAGCAGTCAGTCATTGTGATGAACCCACACAGATTATTATTCAACTCTGTTGTTCCCCTCAGCTCAGCACCAAACAGCAGACAGACAGTTAGTGACTAACTGGAGAACATGGTGGAGCAGTTAGCAGCGTGAGAGCCAGATATTTCCTTCAGGAGTTGATGGAGACCAAAAACAGAGCTAAAAGAGTGAATATTGGACTTACAATTCACACTTACACAATTCCCACAAGTCCAAATGTATGCTAATGTTGCACCATGTCTGCTGGATGTGTGAATAGGCAAATTTGCAAGTGTTTGCTAACACGTTCACCATAACAACTTTATAAGGGCAACTGAAGTGTGACCGAATATTTCTTACTAATGCTGAAAAGAAGAGGTGAAATTCTAATCATCCATGTGGGGAAAGTAAAAAGAGGAATACTGCTTTCATTTCTTACTTGAACAGTTACACTCCTTTCTATTGATTTTTTTGTCATATTACCTTGACTGAACTGTCATTTTCTTTCTTGTTTTACAAAAACATAATGCAAATTAAATCAGAAAAAATGTCAGAGAAAGAGAAAGTACAACTGATTATATTATAAGGAAAGGTTACACTGTATTATAGGACATGGATCTTAACACAGTAAGGTGAAATTTAAAGGTCATTCCAATTGTTTTGAAATAGTTTTCTCTTTCCCACTGTGTGTTTCCAGTGTAAAATAAATGAGTAACTTTATAGTACTGACTGTTTAAGGAGTGTTGTAACTGGTCAGGGAATTTGATAAACTGAAGTCTGTGATAGTCCTGTAAGGAAAACGTAGAAATACTGAGCATGTCTTACTAGTGCTGACATTGCGGATGTCTGGGCGCTTGCCGTTGGTGATTTTGTGTCCAGGTCCATTGCCGTACATCAGCGTGGTGAAAGGCAGCATGTCTGTAGCCCATAGCGGAGATTTACCTGGAAAATACAGAAAGACCATCAAACATCATCTTTGATTTATCTTCTCTCTGCCTCAAAGTGCTAAACACATGCACACATGAATAGACACACACACAAGGGGAGGGGTCTCTGATCCCCAGGGTGCTGCAGGAGGTTGTTGAGTATCTCAGTGTTTCTCTCCAGATGAGCCATTAGTCTGGCGAATCTCCCCACTGATGAAGAGCTCAGAGTTTCACAAGCACATTAATCACTGCTGCACCGCTGGGAGGAGGAGGAGGAGGAGGAGGAGGAGGAGGAGGAAGAGGGTAAAATAAAGACATGACAGGAAACAGTAGAAAGGTGGTCACAGCACGACATACCACAAGTAGTAGTCAATACAGGCTCTGAAGGCTGATACAGATGTGTTTGTGGGCTGAATCTTTAAAAGTGAATATTTTCATGCCTAAAAATCCCCGAAATATCATTGTTTTCCCCAGGGTTTTATTCTGGGTGGAAAAATCTCTGAAACAGTATTTAGACCTATACGAGACACTAAAATTCTTCACTAAAAACCAAACAAGAAAAAATCCTGGTAACACTTTAGATTCCAGCCTGTATATTACAGTGTAAATATTTTGTACATACCAGGTGCCAATCAAATACTTACTGGGTACCTACTGGTAAGGAAAAAGTACATGGAGTAAGGGGGTAACAAATTTAGCATTTAGGAGGGACCTAGAAACAAATTACACTGCAAGCATTTAAAGGTGCTATTGATAACATTGATAACATCCAGCCACTAGATGATGCACTCCCCCTGCCCCCTTCCGTTCCATTCCAGTGGTTGCCAGTTCTTTGCACAACCTGCATATTTCATGGTCGAGTGGAGTGAAACTCAGACTCAGTCATATCAAGTGATGAATCTTTCGTGATAGAGTAATGAATTCATGTTGCACCATATAACTATACATTAGTTATAGATTTAGGTTACTTTATGTGGTGGTGTTTCATGTAACGTTATCTATAGTAATCTTAGGATATGGCTAGCTAGCTTTAGGTAACCCTTTTTTCCCCCATCATTTAGTAGGGGCCCTATATTGCAACACTTACCATAAAATGACATTTCAATCATCCTTACACTATAAGACATTAGATAAATATTTACATTTTAATCCAGTCAAAGAGTACAGTACAGAACATTGCAGGGATGCTAGTAAAACCCACAGCGCTCCACATTAGACAGACAGCTACAGTAAAAGTTGACGTTAGCTAGCGTTAGGTCAACACTACGCTAACACTAACATTAGTTGAAGTGTTTTCTTGCTGAAAACAAATCTGTATGATCATGTCAGTAATTTTTTTATATTAATGTGAGTACCGTAGCTGTTGAGCTCAACGCAGCTGGCTACATGGCTAGCTAGCCACAAATACCTCAGCTAAGTGTCTCATAATAAGGCTAACGTTAGACTGCTATATGAGATGACACCCTCAATAACAGTCACGATTTGTGTCTAAACTGTATAATGAGCAGATTTACAGTAGTTCAGTCGAAGGTTAACTTTAATTTACCTTCGACATGACACATTGGTAATATATTGGGATCCCACATCCCCCCGTTCTTAAAGTCTGGTCTGGACGGACCAGTGACTGGTCAATCAACTTGCCCTGCATAAACTTGTACTGGCCCCGGGCCATCGGTTATGTCAGACCCTGGCCCACTTCTAAATTACCTCTGATACGCATCTTCATTATAACGTTACATTGTTTGAGGGAATTATATCATTAGGTAACTGGACACAACAGTCACTAATGCTAACGGAGCTCCTCAGGAGTTGAAGCTGTCATTTTTCTAATTTTGACAATCTAACCGGTGACAACACATTATTTAAGGTAGTAGTTGTTTATTTAGTTTAAATATGCAGAACTGTAACTAACAGAACTGTAACTATACCACATGATACCAACGACATTATACTATTGGCTCACAAGCCTTGTTAGAAGCAGGAGCCAAACGTCAGACATCTCATACAATGATAAACAAAACATTAATTTTGAACACGTAAAATTTTTTAAAATGATTAATTTACAATCAATATATATTTTTTAGGGAAAGTGATACTTTTATTCCGCACCTTTCTAAAATCTCTGTGGATGTATTACTTTTTTTTTTTATATTTGTCTACATAAAAATGTTATCAATATAACCTTTAATTACCTTGTACATATTAAAGCCTTTCAGGGTACAGACAGGGCACCAAAAGGTTTAGCCTATATATACATTACTGTTCCCCACTATTTTCACATCATTTTAAAAACATAATTATTTTTTATAGCTATCGAGGTACACCCTTTTTCCAAGGCTTAGCTGATGATTTATGTAGCAACAATAATGTACACCATCATTATAAAATAAATGATACCATGACTAATTTCATTGCAGTATAGGCACTGTTACCCCAATTTCCCCAGTAACACTATTACTGTACCTTTGGCATTACATAGGTATTCTGTAATTTAAAGAATATTCACAATATCATTTAATTCTATATAAGATATTACCCACTTATTCTATAACCTGCCGTCTTCTACCCCTGTACATACATATTTGTCATATTTGCATGCACAATACCAGGGCACTGAAACTGAAGCAGCTAAATTAAATTCAACCATCATTCATTTTATTATTTACATCTGTGCTACTGTCCTAATGTTAAAATGTCTTCATAATACATAACATGTGCTCTGGTCCATCATATAAAAAGTGAACATCTGACATCTAATATAATACAGGCAAACCAATAAATCAGCTTAACCCTTGATAACACCCTCTGTCCCTCCACAAATGTGTTTGGTTCATCTCAGGTTTTAAGCCTCCAGGTAAAGGAAAGGGAACAGTGATGGAGAGGAGACAGAGAGTTGACGGAAAAGAGGTAAGGAGCAAGTAAGGTCGATAAAGAGACGCTCCAAAGGGAGATTAACAGGCGAGAAAGACCGATAGAGCAAGAAGAACTTAGAGAGAATAATGTAATAGAGAGAGAGAGAGGCGTCGATGTGGATGGTCAGCGACAGGCAGAAGGAAGAGAGATGAGAAGAAAGCGAGGGACAGAAATAGAAAGGCGAGGGAGAGAAAGGCTGCCAGCTATATGTGTTTACCCATGCTGTAATTGCAGGGGAGAGAAGGCAGAGGAAATGTCAAGCTGCTGGTAGCAGAGGCACACTGAAGCTGAAAGGAAGCAGGCAGTGCAAAGAGAGGCATTACACACACACAACAAGCACAAAATGCCACCTTGGGTGTCTATTGTCATGGCATATAAACACACCTGGAGGGAATGGATGGATGGAGCAAAGGATGGAGGGAAGAAAGGAGGCATAGGGTTGAAGTGAGTTGATTTAACCAAATCAATATATTCCATTCTACAAAATAATGAAAGAACTGCATACAGGAAATCAGTTCATAATTACCCAGAATGCTCTGCCCTCGAAATGGGTATCCATTAAAGGTAACAGGATGGGAGTGGTCAGCCATCACTATAGTGAGAGTTTCATGCTCTTTGGTGAGTTCAAGGCCCTTGGCGATGGCGTAGTCAAAAGCAACCGTCTCATGGAGCGCCATGTACGCCCGGCCAGCGTGGTGAGCCTGGTCAATTCGCCCACCTGACCGCAGAGAGAGGGAGGGGTTAATGAGGAGAGATGGTGAAGCTAAGGCTTCTGGTACTGCTTGGTACTTTAAGTGACAGAGAGGACAACTGATTCTGACTTTTTTTATTTTGTCTTAGTTATGTAAAAAACACTGTTCACGAAATCGTTTAAATGTCTGTTATTTTAATGAACAGCATTCAAAGACATAAAAGATCTGAAGACTTTTGACCTGACTTTGACTTGTTCTTACAAACTTGGGACTTGACTTGAGACCTAACTCAAACTTAACTTAAACTTAAATGACTTGTTCTTGTCTCAAATGACTTGAGACTTGACTCAGACTTGTCTTGAAAGACCCGAGACTTGACTCTGACTTGTGCAAATGCAGTAACAGTTGCTTATCATGGGGCAACATGGGGCATTCTTTTGGAGTCATGTTTCTGGCCATCTGACATCTGAATATGAGTCCAATATTCACCCCCTTTTAGCTCTGTTTTGTTCTCTACCACATTGTGAGGAAAATATCTGGCTCTTCACCAGCTAAATGCTACAACATGTTTACCAGCTAGCTTGTCTTGAATGACTTTATACTATACTTGGGCTTGTCTCAAATTAATTGATTAACTGACTTGGACTTGGACTTTAGACTAGATTCGGACTTGTCTGAAATTGCTTGAGACAATTCATTTGATTTGACACTTGACTTTGACCCGTCTCCAGTGACTTAGGACTATAGGTGCCTGAGCAATCGAGCAAGTGGAGCAAATGCATCCCCATTATTCAGTTAGGGGGAGCAAAGTTGTGCTTTTGCTACACCACCTTTTGTCTTTTTGGAAATAAACTTATCATCATACAGTCCCTGCAATCAGGTGATTACATTTAAGCAGCCTACATCAATGATTGTTTTACTATTTTCAGCAACTGACAAAAACAAGTAATAAAAAAATCGCACATTTTTGAACCACCCTTTGAGTGGGTTCGGTTGAACCCGTCGCTGATCGTTTGCCACAGTAAGCTTTGTAAGTCAGTCACAGTCTGTCAATCCACACAGGAGTCTGACTGTTTACAAAGGTGAGAAACATGCCATTTAGCCTGACTGCAATCATGGGCTGAAAATAGAACATAGGAAAAGATAGGCTAGCGTATGTTGAATGAACCTGCTTGGTATGTTGCTAAAATGGTGAACCGATTTGCGATCTGTGGAGATAGGATGTTCATGAAGCAGCCAAATCAAAGAGACGGCTCTTTTAAGTGTAACATACTATTAATAATTTGCATTAGCCCTGTTGATTTCAATATTTTTTGGGATGTAGCGGAGGGTAAACGCACATAAACACTTATCATCTTTTTCAAATGCAACCTTTATATGAGTTTACCATTACCTAACACTGGACAGTTTAGCCAGCGGACATTTATAGTTTATTTTATGTTTTGGAAATTATCCTCTATTGTTACCATAAGTCAGGTTAGGTGGTGTAGAAATGCAGATTTCAAATTTGTTTTAAATTCCATATTTTTTAAGGGGGGAAGACCCACAGCCAATCATGTGTCTTTCCAAGTTTGCTCCCCCATTTTAAAACATAACCAGGCGCCCATGCTGGGGACTACCAAGACTCGAAAGTTGACTCTGACTTGTCTTGACTTGAGACTTGACCCAAACATGTTTTGAATTACTTGAGACTTTACTCTGACTTTAGACTTGACCAAAGTTGACCCTTTGAACAATTAAAAATGCAACGCATTTCCCTTTACATTGTTGGAGGTGAGCAGACAAATTATTTAATATAGAAGAGAGTCTAAAAAATATCACTTGGAATAAAACATAAAATTGGGGAAGGGGACCCACTTTCTTTAGCAGAGAATTTTAAATCAACCCTCTTGCTGAGGGTAAGGGGTAACGCTCATGTCCTCTCCACCAGCTATATTGGAAAGTGAAGTAGACGCCGGTTAATAAGTTGTGGTCTCAGTGAGCTGTCAGTGATTGGGTGCACCATATGCCTGCTTCTATTTATACATTTGCCTGTTATTTTAAAGTCATTGTGAAGACACTCAGTAGCACCATGGAGTCCCCAGGCGGCTGCCTCAGATTAAAGGAGAGATGGATGAGGAGGTCGGTGAGGCAGCCGTGTGGAACAGAAACACGTCAGCCAAAAACACTCCGCTAGCACACACTGCGGCAAACTCATTGAGCTGTATGCAGAATCAATGTCAAATCACCGGATCCACTGCAGGTACACACTGTTCTCTAACATGGTGTATTCTGGAGGTTGTCGCTACTGCAGATACCATGACGATCACTTCAAACAAACTCAATATCAGTGCTGAAGTCGCTATAATATAAATGTAAACACATACCGATGTTTTAGCAAACCACAACAATTATCAGTGTAGTAATTTAATTGCCACTTGGTCCCCCTTTGTGATTCTAACAGGATCAATGATTCAATTGATCCACCTAGACCAGCCACGTGTTTTTTCCCTATTTCTAGCAGATCCGCCACCTCTCTGGGGATTTCATTATCCAACCTTTGTCTGATTAAGTGATGGGGAGTGTATGGACAGTGGGTGAAGCTGTTGTCCTCACCCTCCACTAGCAGGAAGAAGCCTTTAGGGTTTTTCTGGAGGATGCGGATGGCCTTTTCTGTAGTCTCGACGAGGGATGGATCCATGTTTGGATCCCTCTCCGCCTCAAAGCGCAGATCACCAGGTTCAAACAGAGCTGGGGGGAGAGAAGGACAGGTCAAATAAAAAGATGCAACAACTATACTTTTTAATTTAAAAATATGGTATGCCAGTTTTATCAGCCTGGAGGTGAAGTGGATAGGAAAGTCCTATCTTCCGCCTACTGCTACTATTTTCAGCACACAAGGAAGTGATAAACCACAGTGTAAGGGTAAAATCCAGATTCTTTACAGCAGCAAGTGAGCTGAGTCCAGAAAAAGTATGATTGAATCTCTACATTTCCTCCACACCATCACACACCACAAAGAAGACACTGAGTTTACTGACATCATGATACTGTACATCAAACCGACAATTCCTCCTGTCCAGCTTCAGATATTTCCCTCAGGACTTGTTAGAGACCAAAACGGAGCAAAAAGGAGAGTGAATATTGGACTCACATTTATATCACACAAATATGTGGTAACCAAACCAGGTTATTGTTCTGGTTTGTCAAAACAGGAAAAGCACAGGTGTAATGCATAACCTTAATAATGTCTGCATTCCAGGATTCAACGTTAAGGATTTTTTGCCCAGTCGGGCAAGTGGGACAGAAATCTAGTTGCCTGAAGTAAATTTTTACTTGCTCCTATACAAATTATTTTATTAATTAGTGGTTATCAAATAACAACAAAAACTGAAGTTATTTGTCATTTTCTCGTGAGTACGGATGGGTATCGATAGGATTTTATTGATACTGCTATTCTTATTGATGATCTTATCAGTTCTATTTCATTACTAAATAATTGCTTTTTAAAAAATATTTTATTTAAATAAAGAATAAATTCAGAACAGATTAGAATGGAATATTTTAAATATAACTAATAATATAAACATTGTTTCTAGAGCAGCAACAGTGTTTACAACAGCAAAGTCACTATATAAACTCAATAATATCTCACTGGAAACCAATCTAAAATGTTAATAAAATAAATCATATTCAAAATACAGAGTGATGTCTGTGTTCTTCATTCTTTCTAAACATCAGTCAGTATCAGCCCCTCCTCCTGTCCTCTGTCCTCCTCCCTCTGCTGCTGCTGTGATTCACTGCAGGTAAGTTACCTGGTAGAGGTAGGAGGGGCTGCTTTGTCTCAGTAAGTTTACAAGAATTTGCCAAATTTTAAGATTCGTGGCAAACTAAGATAAACAGTTAGACTACATACAGACAGCTTCGTTTTAGCTTGTTTGTAACAATTCACTACTAGCCGAGCTAGCACGCTGTGCTTGTGTAAAACACGAGAGACTGCGGACAGAGCAGTTTAAAATGTTGCTTTCTACATGACATGGTTATGCTTGTTGAACAGAGTTTTTTACTCACAGAGGTTTTATTGCACTTACAGTAACGAGCTTTGTTGTCAACTCGAGTAATCTCCTGTCTGATCTGCAGACCGCTGTGCTCCGTGTGTGGGTGTGTGTGTGGCCCAATTTAAATATTTGCAAGATCAAACGAACCATTTACATATTTACAACCTGTAGTAACATCTTAATCCAGAGAAAAAGAGTGAGAAAGAAGCACAAACGAACTATTTACATATTTACAAGCTATAACATCCTGATCCAGAGATCTGGAGAGAAAGAGTGAAGCTGCCCCACACACCACACACTGACTGCCTGCGCACAGCACAAGAGGAGAGGAAGAGAGACACTGTTGGCAGAAGAGCCACAATGGGAATGAACTACAGTATAATATATTTTTAATATATTTCTCACCTTTTCCCTGATGGTCTGAATAAGTCACTAATTGCTTTTTAAAATAAGTTGTTAAGTAGTATCTTGAGTTAGAGTTGCTTCACAAGATAAAGTTAGGAAAATGTACTTTTCTTGCCAAGAGTTAGATGAGAAAATCAATACCACTCATATGTCTGTACCATAAATATGAAGCTAATGACTAGAAACAGTAACTTTTTTGTACAGTCCGTAAAAAAAAAAAAAGATTAAACAAACAAGTTCTAACATGTTAGTGAGCTTTAGAGGTGCTGGTAGTCGCTGGTCCCTATGGACTGAGCCAGGCTAACTGTTTCCCCCTGTTTCCAGTCATGATGCTAGCTAAGCTAACCGGCTGCTGGTTCCAGCTTCATATCAAATGGACAGGCATGAGAGTGGTATCGATCTTCTCATCTAACTCTGCAAGAAAGTGATTAAGCGTACAGTCCCATGCAGTCACTGTGATATACTATGAATACAGCAATCATAATAATATGAAATTAACAGCTAAATGTTGATGTCATCATGTCTGTTATAGTAAACAGAACTGGGTACTGACCACAGATTTAATAAGAGACTCATGCTGTGAATGTTTTTGCACCTTGAAAACATTTTGTAGGTCAGGTACAGTGGTTTGAGATAAAACATTAGTAGTGTACTCAAGACTGACATCACTAATACAGGATGAAATGAGTAAGCTGGTGAGTGAACCAAGGACAGTACAGGTCTGTTGATGTTGTGTTCTTCGAGGATCTGATGGGAGTGCTTTGCTTTCATACTGCTCTGCTTGAAAGAAAAGCATAAGAAGGCAAAGAGAGGTAAAACAACAACAACTCACCCATGAGGTAGTCTGTAGTTTCAGGGTCAACAGCATTGAAATCAGTTTTATTCCACACATAGTGGGCTATCTGTGTGACACACAAGACATAAACCTTCACACACTGAGTGGGAGGAAGAAAGTAAAAGTAACTGTGCTTGTTGTGAGTCACCTCATGAGCTTTTCTTTGCTGTATGAGTCACGTTCTAGTGTACACTGTCCTCATAGTTTTCTCACCTGACAGTGTTTTGTTTACAATTTGTGAATTAATGTGTAGCAATTTTAAAAATCCATGACATGTTATTGTTAAATTATCTGTGATACACTGATATCAATATTGCATAAAAAGACAAAAAAAGCTGAGAATTTTACACTCTATAAGCAACTGAATATCTTTAAAATGTGGTCATTATTTAGGAATACCAAAGTAGAAAGTCATTATGATGATTAAATTGTCAAACAGCTCCTTTCATTAAGTGTTTTGCATGTAAACATGTGTGGTAGTCAGGAATGACACACTTGCTTAACAATTAACAAAAATGTATGCACTTATGAAAATGGCATTTATGTTTGTTTCATGCATTAATGTGAGGAAGGTCAGAGTCTCCTCATCGCTCCACACAGATCTGATGTTTTCATCTCTTCAGTGGAGTGGAAGCTTCAGTGGACGTTTAAGTCACATGTCACAGATTTATTGATGCTGATACTGCAACCATATTAATATTATTAATATTAAACGTCATGACTAAATGTCATCATTTAGTGGCATAAAGTTATTGAAAAACTCAATTAGCTCAAATGTTAGCTAATTGTCTGCTTTACAACTGCAGACATTGTGTCGTACAGTAGTAGTAGTCCTCCAAGAAGATCAACCACACAACAACAAACCAAGAACACTAATACCAGAGTGCACTGTTACATCACAATTGGGGTGGGGCCAGATTGAGCAGCAAGGTGAAAAGTTCACACACTAGATGGCAGCAGAGCTTTTACTCTGGGTGTAGTTACTCTTTGAGGGAGATATCCTAAGCCCTGCTATTTAAAAAACATGAAAATGTACATGTTCTTAAGTGTTCTGATTTCACACCTTGTTGCCTTCCAGTTCCCATTATTTTATAATTTTGCAACCTCCCTTTGTATGAGACTCCTCTCTAAAGCTGTTGCTATAATTGAGGCTGTTTTCTTGGTCACTGTGTCTGTTTAAACAGAAGTGGTACCTTTCCAATTTTCATGCTCTGCCACTCAGCAATGAGGTTGCGTCCGTCTTTTCTTTTGCCCCTGGAGGAGTAATCCCTGGGGTATTCTGGGTCCTTGGTGCCCCTAGGGGTCATGTACTTTCTACCACCACCAATGATCACCTGGAAACACACACACATTCAAATGTAATTTAACCATTCTAAAACAGATTACAATTGTTAAAAGCTAATGATATATTTAAGATCTGAGTTACGGAGAACCTTACATCTATGTCAGTGTTTTTGAGGAGCTGGGAGGCGATGTCGGTGCAGCCGTCCCTCTTGGCAGCATCAGGCATGTCAGCGTCACTGTACCACTTCCTGCTGGCGCTGTGGGCGTAGCTGGTTGCTGGGGTGGCATGTTGCACCCGCGTGGTTGTTACAATGCCGACAGACTTGCCTAAAAGATTGATTTGTTCCATTCTTAACATGTTGTAGATGTGTATGTACAGAATATCTAACTCTGCTGTATGTTTGTGTAATATATGAACAGCTTTCAAGCTGAAGTGTGAGTAGCTGGCAGGGTGATGGTTGAGCCATTAATCAACAACTTTCTCAATCCCCTGCAGATACTGTATATTATGATTCATATAAGTCACAGTGGCAGAAAACTATATACTCCAGGGACACTGACATGAACAGGCTGGAAGCAACATGCAGACTGCAACAGTTTTCACTGGGATTGAAAGATGCTACAATCAAATAAATATACATATATACATATAAATATACATATATACATATACATACATATATATGTTTTATGTTTGTTCCAATTAAAGCTATGATTATTTAATGCTACTGAGTAAATATTCAAACCCACATTGCATGCTCTTACTATATGAATGAAAATTCGAGATGTCGTATGCATCCTTTTATGCATATATATGGTATCTTTGGAATCCCTGAGATGTTATCAAGAATTTAGGATAAAGATTTGCGGGTTTGAAAAATGCTTCACCGTGCAACACAATGAATAATGAATTATAAGTGTAGCTGAAGAGCTTAAAGTTACTCTTTAAATAACTGGTTCTAGAGCCACAACAATTAGTCGATTAATCGATTAGTTGAATGACAGAAAACTAATCCACAACAATTTTGATGACGAATTTTTTTTAAGCAAAAGTGTTCCAGGCTCTCAAATATGAATATTTGCTGGTTCTTTAAGTCTATGATAGTAAACTGAAAATCTGACTATCTTTTGGATAAGATGTCACCATGGAAACGTCACCATGGGCTCTGGGAACTTGTGATGGGCATTTTCACAATTACAGACTAAACAATTAATCAATTAATCTAGAAAATAATGGTAAATGTATCCAATGAAAATAATAATCTAATTGGTTCACAATTAGAATTTCGCTGCACTTCAACAAAGAAGTGATATTCCCTTTTCAGGTTGTTCCATTTTAAAAGTTTAATAGACTTTATTTCAGAAGAAAAAAAAGCAAAGATTTGAGAAAAGTCAGAAAAAAAAGCAAAGATTTGAGAAAAGTCAGAAAAAATAAACACAATTTAGTGTCGCAAAACGTTTCTTCTTTCCTGTTTTGCAAATCATCTTGTGGCACCTCAGATTTATCTTGCAACTCCTAGGTCCCGGCCCCCAGGTTGGGAACCACTGGTTTAAAGGTCCTGTGTGTAGGATTTGCAACCATTTGAATACCGCTCGCCTCACCCTCCCCTTCCAAGCGTGTAGGAGAAACTACGGTGGCCGAGAAACTCGCGAAAAATGTGAAAGGCCCTATCCAGGGCCAGTGTTTGGTTTGTCCGTTCTGGGCTACTGTAGAAACATGGCGGTGCAACATGGCGACCTCTGTGGAAGGGGCCCCGCTCCCTATGTAGACATAAACGGCTTATTCTAAGGTAATTAAATCACAACGATTCTTATTTTCAGACGATTATACACTAATGAAAACTTACTTATGGATATTATATTCCATTTCTGCCAATAGCTCCTCGTAAATTTGACATACTGGTCCTTTAATACTGGTCCTATCTTGCAACATAAAGGGTGTTATTAGAGCCACTTGAGGACTTTACTGTAAGGACCATTTTTCAAATTGATATGTTTTTATGACATCAAATGCTAGAAATAACTTCCTTGTACTATATAACACATACACACATTCACACACCTGTGTGTCAGCCTCCGGTGCTGTGCTGGGGTCAGGGCCATGGCACGCTGTGTGTGTGTTATGAGATATTTATGGCCGTTGATAACACTGGAACATGATAAGAGTCAAGGTGCTTCCCTGTGCAGCACATTACCCCGCAGAGCAACCTGCGGCCGCAGGCTGCTGTTGCTCCCAACTCGTGGTGGCCCCTGTAATACCGCTCTGGCGGGGCGCAGCGGCTCACAGCAGAGCACTCAGCTGTAAAATCGAGTTTCACTGAGGCTGTATAAGACCTGAGGGATTTTCTTTTGTCAGGAGCCAGAACTAAAGTATGGCACGGCAGAGCTGTGTCAGGTATATGCCTGCTCAGCAACAAAGAGTTGTTAGTTCATCCTTTTCACTGGAATTTAGAATTTTGGCATTTAGAGTAGTATAATGGTCTGACTAGTCAAACAATGAATTCATGAATAAGTTCTCTTTCTACTGGTTACAGTGACTGTACTGAAGAAAAACCAAGACGCATCCTAAAATCATTCCATTAAACATCTTTCATACATTTACGTATTATCTTGTATTATGTAAACATTACAATAATGTTGTTGTCTGGGTTTTCTTCTACTATCACTTTGTGGTATCTTCTTGCTTTTACTTTGTGACCAATTGGTATGACTACTGTATATAAAGCACACTGATGACGTTTTTTTCACCGAAGTTTGGTTTCTTTAACCAATATGTATCTTTTTCTCTTGTCCTAAGTCAGTCAGTCAGTAGGGAGTGATGCATCCGTCCCGCCAATGTCATTTTCAGTCACCATGAAAGCTGAGGAGCTTTTGAGAAGCAGTTTTTGACATCAGTTGAATAAATATGCTGATTTAAGAGTTTTTATTTCTGCAAGTTGACCAACAAACTGTACAGCTCCATCAATTTCAACCACATTTGTGAATTCTTTTCTGTTGCCATTTTTCTGGCGCTGGCATAGGAAGACAGCATGCCCATCCTTAATCTCAGGGGGGCAGTTCATTCTCCATCAAATCAAATGTAATCTCCATCAAATCGAAAACTTTGTGAAACAGTGAGTAGTACTAGCTTCATGCTCGAACAGCACTTAAATATCATCTTTAATAGAATCCACCTCAAGTCTGGACAACTCTTGTTTTCAACACCACCCCCTTTAATAGACTGTTCTAAAAAAGAAACAAAGGTTATCACTACCATTAGACTATCACTGTGACAAAAATGTCACCATTTCAAAACTCACAGAAAAATGTGTGAGTAGGGAGCAGGAATGAGTACGGCTCTCCCCTTGCTTGCTTAGTTAACTCTCTTAGAATTACAAAAACTTAATATAAAATAATAAACAAATAATAATAAAGCATGGTACAATATTCTTTTATTTTATTTTCTAAGCACTGTTTTTTTTTTTTTACACTGTACTGTGGTGGCTTACCAGCGTCTTTGGCCCACTTCAGGATGGACGTGACCTCGTTGCCCTTCTGAGACTTGCAGACTCCGTTGCGAGCTGCTGCACTAACTCCGATGGTGTTCAGGTTGGTTTTCACTCCACACAGATAGGCTGTGGCTGTGGCTGCACTGTCTGGAATCTGGAAGTCCACACTGTAGGTCTGCACGACACACACACACACACACACACAAAGATGAGCTCGAATAAAATATACTGTTGGACATAATGAGCTTAAACTTTAATGTTCCCTGTGTAGAAGATTGCTCTTTGCTCAGAAAATAATAAGTTAAAAAGAAAAAAGAAAAATTAAATATAATAAGAAATGAGCAAATGGGGCAACATAATAAGCAACAATTACAGAACTGTAACCTATAATGTAAAAGGAGTCATAACAATGAACAGCAAATTCATCTTTTAAATATCTTCTTACACTTTTTTTTAATCAACTCTCTTGTTTGTTTTTTGACGAATTAATTTGTTCACCTTAAATTACTGTCTAGCCTGTATGACTGTATGACTGAATCTTTTCAGCGTTATCTTGTTTTTACAGTGTGTTATCTTTGTAAAACATTTGACAGTCTCTTATTGAAAAGCAATAAAATTAATTATTATTTTAATAAAAAACAGCATATATGCAGAGTGTGCAGAATAATGGCAGGAGTGTAAATTGAGACGGAAATAATGCGTTGTGTAATAATGATTATAATTAATTATATGTATATATTGTAAAGTGCATAAAAACTTTATTTTGATTGCAGTTGATATTTCATATGGATTAACTGTATCTTTGTTTCGCTAGGTGTCTGTCCGTCATGCAGCTACTGCAGTTTGTCTTGGTTTTTAGCTCGCTTTTGTAGTTATGGCAAATTTTACATACAATACAATACAATACAATACAATTTTAACGTTCTATATGGTAGTCTTACAGTTGGCAGCAAGTCAGATTCAGATCTCAACTCAATTTGGACCTATGTAACTATATAGGTACTGCATTTTGTCTTTGTACGGCAGAACAGAAGAAGATTTAGAAGATTAATTTACTTTCACTCAATTTTTTACACACATAGACCAGAAATACAACCACACACACACACACACTCATAGACATGCAAATGTGGAGAGAATGTGGTGTGATGGGCTGCCACGTAGCGTTGGAGCAGTTAGGGGCTCGGTGCCTTGCTCAAGGGCACTTCGGCAGTACTCAAAAGGTGAACTGGCACCTCTCCATCTACCAGTCCACACTCCATACTGTGGTCTACTGCTGCCCCTATTACATTGAATGCATGACTAAACACAGATTCATGTTCATATCTACTGTAAATGCATACACAGATCCATTGTACAAGTTCCCACATGTAGCCTACTTACACATCTGTGTAAAGTTGAGTTGAGTAACTAAACTCCATCTACATACAGTATAGGCATCATAATTTGATATTATATGCATAAATCTGTATATCTGTTTATTCATCGATTTGAGTGTGTGTGTGTGTGTGTGTGTGTGTGTGTGTGTGTGTGTGTGTGTGTGTACCTTAGCTAGTCCCACATTAGGGAAGGTGTCCATGGTCATCACTGTCTCCTCTCCAGTCTGGTTCTGCAGCTGTCCCTTGAGGATACGAGCCGCCGTGTAGGTTGTGATTCCCATACCTGGCGCACACAACACACAACACACACACACACACACACACACACACACACACACACACACACACGTCTTCTATACATTCCAGCCTTGATAAACTCCTAACTAATTCCTCTACTATGATTGAAATGTCTCTCTATAGTGTGTTCTTGCTGTAGGCTAAAGACCAAAGTCTCTCTGTGCTCTCTTCTTCTATTTTTTGCGCAGCACATTGGTGAAACAGACAGGAAACAGGGGATATAATGCCCACAATTATAAAAAAGTAGGTCAGACACTAATTCCTGATTCTGCTTGTCTTACCTTTTCAGCCAGCCAAGACCGTGTAGTGTCATTAGAGTGAGAAAATGACTGTGTTGTGTAACCTACCATCTCCAAGGAAAAACAGGATGTTCTTGGCCACATTGGTGTTAAGCTTCCTGTCCAACGCTGACTGCAAAGTCTTCCGGGCCTGTGACCTCCAGAACTCCGGGTTCTCCTCCCCAACTATAGGCGAACACACAGATCAGACTGGTTTTGGTGCAAAACTAATGGTACTACTGCATGGAAACTGTGGTACTGGTATGTTGTTTTTTTAAAAGTCAGATCAGTCAAACGCTACTTTGGGGGAAGGTTTGTACCAAAAGAACAACAAGCAACTACAGCACAAAAGCTGCAGATGAAAGCCCAATAGGTGCTTTTAGGTAATCATGTATCTCAATACAGGTATAAGTTTTCTTTGAACAAACTTCAATCTTAAATGTGACTGATACAGAGAGTCAAAGAGCCATTCTGTGCATAAAAAACTCTTTTCTTTAAACCCAGTTGACTGCTCTTTGTTCAGGCCTTTTGGGACTCGAATGTGTGTGTATTAGCATGTTTGTTTGTAGCTGTCATATCGCACTGACATGCTCTCTTATCTACCACAGTACATCTCTCTGTGCTGTAACAGGTAGTTTGATACAGTATTCCACTAACAAGCAGCAGTTGCTGATAGCAGCCAGTTGCACAACTCCACAAGTACTGAGTGTGCTGATTTAAAAAGTTTGTAAGCCCCTTACAAAACAAGGAAAGTGTACAAAAAGAGTAAATGATTGTAAAGGATGAAAGGAAAGGTGGAAGCTGAGGAATCATTAAGGGGAAAAGGGAGACTGAAACAAGGGTAAAAACAGAGCGCAGAGCGAAAAGCAAGTAAGCTCTGAATGGGTGGTGATTAAGTTTTAAAACAGCACACAGAAAAATAGAACAGAAGTATGACTCCAGGGTAAAAATGTGAGGATCATACATCAAGCTCAACATTTTCAGGCCTCTGTGATCTTAAGGAAAAATCTGCTGGTTTGTGTGTAAGCAAGAGAAGGCGGGAAAACTAGAAAAGGCTACATTTTCTGAAGAACATTTTTGTACGATTGGATGTGCATTCACGGCTGAAAATCTGCAGTTGAAACACTGAAATAGTTGAAATACTGAAGTTGTAGTTGAAATGGTAACCAAAATACAAAAACTGAAAGCAGTTGAAATAGCCATTCAAGTGGAAGTGCTAAAAGAAAGTTAAGTCAGCTGAAGTGTACTGTATGCACTGAAAGCAGTTGGAGTAAATTGCATGAATACCATGAACACTGGAATTTGTGGGATAGAGGTTGTTTTTCAAAGGTGAAGATCCAAGACCTGAAAGGGTTTGAAGTGTCCATCGAAGTGTATGCATTGAAAGGTGTTAAGATGTACGTCACTTGAAGAAAAAGAGATAATGCAGTTAAACTGTCAGTTGATTTGTAAGTGTAAGTTAATGAGACATAGAGACACAGAGCATAAAACGCAAACTGAGATTACAGAAAAACTATGAAAGGCAGGAAAAAGCCTAACTAGTTGGATAAAGTACAAAGGGTGGATAATGGTTTAAAGTTTGAATGAAGTTTCTAGTTGAAAGGGTTTGAAGAGGCAGATTAGAAGCACAGATTCTAAATGAGCTGAACATTTTTAAGTGTGACTAAAACTTCCAGAGAAAAGCTTAAGGATGTTGGAACCTCGCATTAGAAGAAGCTGAAGAATAACAAAGATAAAACATTTAAGAGTCGCTGAAGTTAGACTTCTTTTTTTCTTACTTTTGGCATTAGATGATCCACATGCTACCAGCAGAAAGAGAGCCAAGATGGCCACTCTTGTCAACCCCATGGCCGCGTTCAGGCTGGAGAAGCGCTCCTCTAACCTTCCCAAAGATCACCTCCTCCACTGAGATAATGCTTGTCTCCAATCACACCGGCTGCCAAAGATCTTTAACAGCATGTCATAAATGCATAATGAACCATAGGCCTTTGGAGAATGTATGACCTCTGTGCTTAAAGACTGTGTAGTGGTTGGGATGGAGTAAAAAATAGGTAGAAAAAAAGGTAGGCACATATGACTAAATGACTAAAATAGTAAATAGAGTTGAGATTTTGTGATATATGTCTATTTGATCCAGTAAACAGTATTTGATAAACAGTTAAAATCTAAGGAATTAATTATTGACAGTAGTTAAAGCTTTAATGATAGTGTTTAATGATCGAGTTTATTTAGGGCATTATTTATGACGCTGTGCTAAAGATCAAGGGAATGGTAATGAATGTACCAAACAGCTATGGAAGGAGTGTGTCTTTGTGTGTGTGTGTGTGATTTCTAATCATAAATGGGCTGTATCTGAAAGATAATGCAGTGAGCAGGGGATACAGTTATGTAAGTTAGAAAGACAGTCCACTGGGACAGAGCTGAATGGCAAAAACACTCAGCCATCTATTTTCCAATGAATACATTAGCAAGAAGAAGAATATTTGTATCGGCAAGCATGTTTTCTTTGATTGCATGTCCAAAATGTCTCCATCGCTGACAGTGATAGAATAAGAGGTAACATGGCAACTGATGCAAAAGCGTGTTTTACTTCTTATTCAACGGGTAGCATGCGTCACGCTGATAATGGGACATTTATCAGAGCTAATTTAAACACCTAATGTTCCCAATGAGTTCACTGATTAGCCTTGGCATTTTGTGGGTAGGCCATTGATGACGATGACTTTGTTCATTTGTTAATATACAAAATGGGTTAAACACCATGAATTATCTGGGGATTATGTATTTTTCTTACCACTGCCAATGGAAGCAGGTAGATCTAGTAAAAGGATAAAAATTACATGTGGAAAGGGATTCAATACTGTATGTGGGCGTCTCTTAGGTGTGACCCTCATTCATAATGGAGAGAAAGGAAAATAATGTAGAAGACATTAAAAAAACAACAAATGTGAGTTCCAGAAGGAGGAACTGGGAGCTCAGCCTCAAAAATATGAATCGCCGTAGAAAAAAGGTGATACACCATCAAAGCAGGCAGTCTCTGCAGCTTTGTATTTTAATATGAGACATGAAAGACCCAGGACCACACGCCCCATAAAATTCATGAATGTTATTCAATTAAAACCTCACCTCCTTGCTGTGTCTTTGAAACAATTTGTTTTTAACAAATTTCTGGTGTCAAAATTGCTAGAAAATCTTTGCTTTCTAATGTTGTCTTCCAAAATGTTTATTAAGTAAGTAGAGACTCTGGGTATGTAGGAGTATTGCATTTTCATGGTATGCAGGTAGTACGTAATGCTTTCTTTTCCTCTTTGGCTTCATGGTGGCACCGTCGTGGCACCGATACTATTGACAAACGCAGACATAAGGATAAAGAAGTTCTTTTTTTGTTAACTTACTGCCGAGTGATAAATCAGATCATTCAGAAGCAGACTTTGAGCATGAGTATGACGAGGCTAGCTCAGAGAATATGAACTTGACTGCAAAACAGTGGACCACTGCACGCACGGCACACAAACATGTTGCAATCACCACAAGACGATGAATGTGATTTGTAATTACTGTGCTGACTAATTTTTGTTTGGTGACTTCATTGAGCAGTGACAGTAGCCCACGTTAACATTAAAATAATATATTGAATATATCGCTGTATTGAAAGCATTTTGAAGTGAAAAAAAAAGCAAATAAATGCCAAGTTTTGTGGTTTATAATTGTGAATACTGTTAATAATGTTTTGAAAGGTTTTCAAGTAATGTGTTTAAATTTTAGATCAACCTCTGCCACATAAGTAACAGGTCTCTAATGCCACAAGTATGTGGACATTTTTGGCAAAACACCCATCCATTTAAAAGTTAACAAGATTGGCGCTCTACAGCCATACTGGCAGCTCTGAGGCTGTCCTTCTGCCACTTTGAGCTAAATGCTAACATGTTCACAACGACAACGCTAACATGCTGATGTTAAGCAGGTATGTTTACCATGTCACCCATGTTAGTTGAGCGTGTTAGCATGCTAACACATTAGTACTCAACACAAACAGCTGAGGATGATGGGACTGTCATTAGTTTTGCAGGTAGGCCTATTTGGTCATAAACCAAAGTATTGGGCAAATTAAAATTTTGATCTGATGATACAAGGTAATATTTTACAACACACACAACGAAATGACTTTGCAGTCCCTTCATGCTACACACATAGAACATAACAGATATTTAAATTCATATTAAAATAGGGTAACATATAAAATAAAACAATATATACAGTTATTTATATATACTTTACACCCAGGAAATAATTCTGCAGTGCTTTTTCTGAATTTGGTCTAGTGGAATGTAAACAGCGGATAGAGATGGTGATGATGATGATATGGTTTTCATCTTCATATAAAAAGTTCAACATTTGGGAAACAGTGTCCGTCCACTTTGCCTGCGTTTGAGCACCAAGCATCATCGATGTAAACACGGAGTCCTCCTTTCATCTTGCCGGAGTTTTGCGCTCTGTCATACGGTCCGCCCGTCGAGTGCTTGATCCGGGATAGCGCTAAAGTAAAAGTCAGAGGATTTTAAGGGGTTATTAGGACTCATCAGCTGGGGACCATGACTGTCTGTACAAATGTCATGGCAATCCATCCAGTAGTTTTTAAGATATTTCAATCTGGCCCAAAGCGGTGAACCAATAGAACAACAATGCAGAGCCATGCTGCTGGCGTGGCTAACATGTCAGGTTTCCCTGTAATGTTGCTCTGTGTTCATAGTTTGGTCACCTTCATTCACACACTAGAGTAATACACATATCAGCCATCAGTCAGTGTGATGATGTTGGGTGTGGGGGCTTCACCACAGTGGAAACCATTCAAGATATCTGCACATGTCACTAAGCCATATTTACAAATTAAGACATTGCCTCATAGAAATGAGTTTTCCATTCATCTTTTAACACCCAAAACAAAGAAACCACACAAAAGCATTTTATTTCTGAACACAGATAATGGGAGTACTAAAAATGGTCACAGTTTGCTCCTCAGTCCCGCTCTTCAGCCACATTCCCACTTCCTCAAACACATTCATTGCCATTCTCGTCCTCTTTACCAGATGCCCTTTTACTTTTTCTCCTGTCCCAGTTATCTCACGCCCACATTCAGCCACTCCCTCCTGCCCTGCAATAGCCCCTTTCCCTCCTCTCCCCATCTCCTGACTGTCCCATCCATCTACACACCTGTTACCACTCGCCTTCATCAGCCCTGCAGTTACTTGGCCTACTCTGCCCACTCCTCACCAGCCACTCACCATATATACTGGTTCACTTACTTTGTTTTTTGGTCAGTTTGTCCCAGTTGCAATGTTGGCTCTTGTTTTTGTTTTCTGCCATTTGGACGTGTATCTACCTGTACCTGCATGTAAGCTTCCAAGAAATCATTTAATTGCACCAGTCTGTCTGCATTTGGGTCCTTTCCCTGTTCGCCAAATGTGAAAATATTAATGGACATTAGAAAAAAGGGTGAACAGCAAATTAGTGGTTATGAGACATGTTCTAACATGCTGTCAGTCCAAACTCACAGGGTTTTTATTCAGCAGGGCCATCAGTGACTGCTTAGGTCCTGTTTTGTGTTTGTTTCTTGTTTCTGACCGTTCTTCTTGAATCAAATTCATTCGCATGTAATAAAAGTGCTATGTGTTACCTATTTAGTAGTAAAACGTGGGATTTATAAATAAACCTTCAACCGTCAACAAACTATCTCACGCACTCAAACACGCACATCTCAGAATGCACAAGATCAGACTGCAGCTCTGAAGGAGAAGCAGAGTGGGACAGCTGAATGGGTTGGTGCGGTAAACTGTGTGAGTCGAACAGGCTGACATGTTGTCAGTGATGCTGGTGTCCTCGCTGGTGCGGGTCTCAGCAGTCAGCAGGGCGGCATACTGTTGCACACACCCGCTGCCATCTGCTGCAGTTATGATTCATGATGGTATGATGTAAGCTCATTACTTTACTGTACAACACAGCGGTGTGTGTTTGTGTACAACTGCAATGGTCCCTGTTGTGGCAGCAGTTAGTCTGGTAGAACAAAGAAAAAGGGTCAACATAACAAAATGGACGATTATGTTACAAGAATATAGTAGGCTATTATATAATGGAATATGAAAAAGGAATAACTTTAAAAGAATAGTTTGACATTTTTGGAAATACCCTTTTTTTTTGCTTTCTTGCTGAGTATTAGTTGAGAAGATTGTTACCACTGTCATGTATGCTAAATATAAAGCTAACACTAGCAGTCGGTTAGCCTAGCAGAAAGACAGCTAGCTAGCCTGGCTCTGTGTAACAAAATCCCCCTACCAGCCCCTCTAAAGCTCACTAATTAACACTTCACATCTTGTTTGAACTTTAGAGGTGCTGGTAGGCAAATTTTGTTACACAGAGCCAGGCAAGCTAGCTGTTGGCCCCCCTTTTCCAGTCTTTTTGCTAAGCTAACTGTCTCTTGGCTGTAGCTTCATGAATAGCATACACACAAAGTGGTACCAATTTTCTCAACTAACTGTGGGCAAGAAAGCTATTAAATGTATTTCCCAAAATGCGAAACTATTTATTTAATGTGAGGTTATGCTAAATAACATAGCACACGTAAAATGAATGAAAAATTCATTATTATAATTAGAGATGTGAAACTTTTAAAAAAAAGAAAGCAAAAATGTGAAATATGTACATACTGTGTGTTTCAAGTGTGTGCATGCATTTGAGCCACCCACATCAATCCCATACGACATCATGTGAATGCTTTTGTGTGAGTGTGTGTGTGTACTCAGTGGTGTCACGTGTCTTGGGGTTCGGTTCTGCTGCTGCGGATGCTGAGGTCAGGGCAGAGAGGAGCGGTGTCGGCAGGTAAGCTTTATCACTGATGCTGATGGCCTGGAAAGGTCAAAGCGATCAAGTCATTTAAACCCCCACAGTTGGCTGATTGGTCTAGCATGGCTGCTAGACTCTGTCCAATCTGAGTGGATGTTCCAGACTGTAGTAGTAAAAATGTAGTAAATAGTGAGCCTCTGAGATGTAGGATGGCTCTGTGTCACTTTTTTAGCCATAATGTTCTGTCTTTATCCCTGAAGAGGGTAAATATTGTTAAAATGGCCCACTTACCATTGGACTGTGACACTCCACCAGCAGCAACCTTAAGGCCATGGTATGCTGTGTACACTGTCAGTTTCATCCTCATTGGTCAGCTGAGATATATATTCGTGATAAAATGCTCATCATAAAATGGATGCGGTTTTCATCTTGAATCATGGGGGGAGTTCCCTCACTGTCCTGTGAAAACCGTGTATCTCCAAAATGTCAACTTTTCGTGACCTTAAGAAAAACAACCCTGTTTTTAGCTTAATGCACTTTTTTAGGTTTTTAAAATGGCTCCGATGGGTTCATTTAGTTTGAGAGGTAGGAGAATAAGTCCTCCTGACGGAGAAAACCTCAACTATACAGGCAGATGTTAATTAGTGTAATGAGGTGCAACCGGGTGCACAGGTGAGGAATGACTGGTGGAAAACACAGACACATTAGAGACAATGGGAGACAGAAACAATAAGCAGGCACAGAAATAAAACACTAACATTATATTTTACTCAGATTCAAATGAACACACTCAGACTATAATGTACATCTATGGATTTGTTTAGTTTTTTTTTTTTACACAGTGAAATTGGTTGTAGAAAGAAAAATGTGGTCTTCATCCAACACGGGTTGTAACCTGTGTTTGATTTGAAGCACTTACATCTAATATGAAAAGCTAGTAATTACTTTTTTACCTAAAATGTGTCTTATTTTGATGTTGTTTGGGGGAAACTGATTATTTCAGAAGCTATAAGCTGTCATGAAAACTGAATGTGGGTAGTATTTAGCTACAGTGCAATGGCCCCCTCTAGTGTATTTAAGATGGTAAACGCTGAAGCTCAACTCGAGTGAGTGAGAAAGAAGAGACAGATGCTGGCAGATTCCATACTTTACTAACCAGGGCCTACCAGGACGGCACGTTTTCCGTACTTTGTCCTTGGATTGGGGTTGTAACAACATGGGAAGAGTTTGCATTCTACAACTGACAATATGTAAATGTTTGGTATTTTATATGCTGATTCCAATATTTTAAGACTCAATATATGTAAATTGGACTTCTTCTAGGTCAATAAAAATAAATATATAAATAACAGATTCAGTATTTCTCCACTGGAATAGTATTCCTGGCACTGTGGAGAAGGCTTTGAAGCACAATTTAGACATTCGTGTTGGGAAATAAAATGTATAGAAAATATGACTTAGACTTTGGTCTCTGAGTGGGGTCTATTAAGGGACGTGATAAGAAATTCACATGTTACAGCAGAGACATGCTAAGAGGTAAGAAAACAGATAAAGAACTATTTGAAATGAATAAATTAAAAAAAAATTGGATTTTTTTTTTGCCTGCCTCAGTTCACCCACTTTACAAACAGAGATGAAATCCTGCAAACACGTCTAAAACACTCAACAGATGTGCACAGAAGGGTGTTCTATAAACCATTTAAAATCCATTAGCAGGCAGCAGATGCAGATAAATGCTACTGAAGAAATGTACTTAAAAACCTTTTGCAGATGGCTTCAAAGGGCAATCCTGCAATATCCACAAACAATCAAGCAGATGTGCAATCTTAAGTAAATGTCAAACCAAAAACCGGAAACTCCTCTCCGAAGAAACCTCCTGCTTTTTCAGATCCTCGAGAGAATCTTATCCAGCCGGTCTCATTTGAGTTTGCTGATGCAGGGAGTTGCTGGAGGGCATGTAGGTTTGTCTCTCACATAATGACCTGGACATGAAAAACATTCACATTTAGCACAAATATTCACTGATATGCCTTTACAAATCAAACACATAGCCTCTACACATAAAGCCTTTTTAAAACTAACAGCAACTTTCAGTGAAGGAGCTGGAGCAACTGTTCCCTGGAGATTACTTCAAAAAATGTGTTTCCAGTTTAGAACTGATTTAAACCTGTGCATTCTTCATCAGATTAATAGCATATGATTGCTCAAAACATGCTGATCCAAATGAAAAAAAAAAAAAATGCAATGTCAGTAAACTGAGGATTTTCCCTCTGTAGAATCTCAGCTGTAACAAACTGAACTGTACAGTGCCCACCTGGCCGCTTACCTATTCACAATACCATGTGCAAAGGCTTTGGAAGGATTACATGGAAAGGAATAATAGGTCCTCCGGTGACGCAACAGTGTGAAAATGTCTTTTGAAAACTGGGTCCAGCTAAATGTGATACTGCAGCAGAGTGAAAGCAGGTTGGAGATAGGGCGATTCCCCCGAGGCTGAGCATGTCAGCAGGGAGAGAGCAAGTGAGATAAGCTGATAAGGGCAGTAGAAAACAATGGCCGGACTCTGGGTAAGGTTACAGGTTGAATTACAGCCTACAAAGGCTTTTTGCTGTAGATCTATTGTGTGAAATGCTGCTTAACAGAGAACAACTGAGTTTGTGTGTTTGGTTAAAAGAGGCAGATGTTACTCCAGAAGTCTGTGGGCTGTGCAACAGAGCTCTGCAGTGATCAAACAAAATCCACTGCCTGCAAATGTTGAAAGTAAAAATGCGGGAACCCTGAGGTTATTTATGCTTAAGAGTTTCTTTTTTTTTTTTTATTATTTGCCCAAGCAAAATTTGCTGAGCATACACACTCTTTTGGACCAAGATGCATTTAGGAGGTGCCCAGCACAACCACACTTTCTATTCCTGGCTAATGTTGGGGGCCGAGTGTCCAGGCCGACAGCCCACTCCCCTCCCCAGCACTGATATTTCTGTACAGTCTGGAGACTTGAGCTGCCGACGTTACCTCTCTACCACAAGTAAAGCGTACAATACAGGCTTATTTACATTAGGTTACATGCAGAGCTTCTGACAAAAACGGCAGTGATACACAGAGCAGCTTTTTGGAAAACTATGTTGGGAAACAGTCCAGCGGTTTCTGTGTTGCTGCTTAAGACTCTCCAGCTAAGCTGACCCGCATGTCTTTGGACTGAGAGAGCAAACCGGAGCATCCAGGGGGAACACACACGAATGCAAGATGAACACACACACTGAGCACTGGATATTCATTACCTTTCTCTTTTCTTGCTTTAATTGAGATAGATGTAGTGTGAGTACATGGAATTGACCACTGCGTCACTGCATTAAACTGAACATTAAAATCTTATTGAACAGGAGGCGTGTTTTCTACAAGGAACATCATGACTGTGTTGAACTCTATGGCCTTTTCAGTCTATTCTGTGACAGCTGTTAAAAAAAGCCAGTGGTTTTACTGGTCCATACACCTTTCAATGAAGAGACTGATGCTGTCGGCGGCGGTGTTGGACTGGGCCTGTTGTTTCGACGGGAAGCCTCTGGTAGATGTCAGAAGCGAGGATCTTTCTCTGTAGAAGAGGATTTAAATAGTTTAAAGTATACATTTCGACCCATGACATTTGGTTATACGTAGCATAACTTTGGTGTTTTTTTTGTCTAAAGAAAGTAAGTTTACATTGTTTCATATAAATACAGTATATGGATATATTTGATGAGGTGAACAAGTTCTAATGTTTAAACCTTGACCTTCTGTACATATCTAGTCAAGATAAAGGAAATGCAATACACGTTTTGTACCTCCTGTGTATAAAGTGCTGTTTTTTGTAATATCATTGTAAAAATATAAGTTTGCTTACACATATTGTATTTCCACATTGTTTTTACAAAGTAGATACTTAAGTTGTAAGACTCCTGTTTGTCTACTCATTCATTTCACTTGATAGAAATTCTCGTATAACATTGTTGACCATCTATTTTGCTAAAATGTGTGTTCTACTTTGTGGTGCTGTGACCTATTACTACAACCAAATCTCAATGCCAGAAATAAGTAACATGTCATTTCATCTCCAACAGTTACAATGCTGGATGCTAGTTACAAGTGAACATCCAATTCTGTCTGGGGTGTACAGGACAGGATCAGCCAGTGCCACACTGACACTACAGACACCAGCTCCATATACACAATGACAGAGTCCCATTGCAGTCAGAGTCAAATCCTATGTATGGAAGCCTTGACAAGATGAAAAATGGAACATAGAGCTTTGCAGAATCATAGTTGTGTTTCTTGGCTGTTTGTCCATCATAAACTTAGCCAACTACTTATGTAACCAAATAGTGAAAGTTCAAGGATGGCCAAGTCTTATTTTCTGGAGTTCCCCAAGAAGTCCAGCACTGTGGGCAACAATCCCTTTAGAAACATGGGGATGACGTCACATATGCTTCCTCCATTTTTATCCACCAGTTACATAATTTCTTCCAGCGACCACAGCTCTCTTCCTAATGGCCAGTGTAACAGCCTTAGGCAGCCGGCTGTTTTGTCCCAAGACACAGTACTTTCAGTCGCTGAGGCACAATCAGTCTCCAATCTAGGATATCACTGAACAACTGATAACTACAGCCTCTGTGAATTTAGACTCGTTGTCAAATGTTACATTGTGAAATGCTTGTTAAAACTAGGTGTTCACATTACCAGCCAGTACAGTTGTAATAGCCACTTAGTTTAGAATATGGACAGAAAACCAAAGTATCATGTGTCAGCTTTTTTACAAAAACTGATGAAAGAAATCCTACGTGAGGAAATGTGGACCAGAGGCTAGCTAAGAAAGAGGGACACTAGCTAACTATAGATAGCTACCATTAGCTAATGCCTCATTTGCATCTGCTCCACAGTCAGTAATCATAGAAACTTGTCCATTTCAGAAAAATGACACTTAAAACATGGCCAAAATATTAAAGACCTTGTTATTACAGCTTGTGCTCGTAATGAATGCCTATAGACGAGTTGAGCCTGAAAGTTTATTAGTTCATAGTTTGACCCCCCCCGCCAAAAAAAGAGAAATAAATAAAGGTCCATTTACTAGCTTTTTACCAGAGCTTTCAAACCCATCTCACGGCCTTCATCAGCAGAGTTTGCTCGGTTGTCATCCCGTGACCTAAGTTACATACCTGGGGGGTGGGGGGTAGTACACGATGACAACTGAGCAAACTCCACCCGCAGATGAAGACCATGAGATGTGGTTGAAAGCTCTAGAAAAAGCTAGTAAATGGACTTGTGTTTTCTTTTTAGTAAGTAGAACTTGTTTTGTCAAATCAAAAAGTCTGTATAACACTTTGACACGATGTGAGGTGGCATTACATGTTTGGCAGCACGAGGAAACTTTGCAAATTCTGACTGCCTTAAACGCACCCTGTGGAGTTTTTGACCACAAGCATGGATGGAGCAATGTTTTTATAAGGGGGTCGCCTGTAACTACGATGCACATGCATGCACAGGAGGCAATGCAATAAACACTGTGGCTAATGGTTTTACACTATTAGGGCTATTACTAACCGATCTACAGGTAGCGGCAACACGGCCAGAAACGCCGGAATGTAAACAACGCAGGTTTCAAAATTTCAACAACTTTTCAAACAGCTTTGCAAATGAGGAAGGAACGCATTAAACATGTTTGTTGGACCTCAAGGATTTGAGAAACACTGAATGTAAACAGAAACTTTGTTTAAAAGAAAACTCCCCAAGGCACCTTTAAAATACTTTGAGATCCTACATGGTTCATCATTTACAGAGTTCGGATCAGAGCTACAAGGTTGAACCTTTTTTCTCTAGGTTAGCTTTTAACCCCTCAGCAGCATGGAAACACACCATTCCTATAAAAAAAACCAACAAAAAACAAAAGTATATACAAAACAAAGCTTTTCCATAAACAGCTCTGATTGTGCTGCTGACTGTTAACGTACAACAGAGGAGATCAGCTCTGCTGTGGGGCAGAACAGAGGGAAAGTAGTATTTGGATCGGCGAGGCCAGTCCTACATCAGCAGGAAAATCAGCCTCCAATCAGTCTTCACAAATGCACAAGTATGGGAGTTTCTCTTTTATTGGCAACAATCTTTATTATCTCTTCCAGTTTTGGATGTGAAAAGAGGCATTAATTTTCTTTAATTAAATATCTTTTTAATAAAGTAAAGCAAAAAAGTATGTACAAATTTTCAATTAAATCGTAATCAATGACTTGGGTTGGATAATTACAAGCACCTTCTGCCAGCTGAGGAGAGAAAAATATAAATACAGGGAAAAGAGCATTTTTTTCTTCGAAACCCCCCCAAAACAAACAAACAAAAAAAGAAAAACAATCCATCATATATTTACAGAACTCTCCTGAAATGCATTTCCACTCATGGAAGCAGAAAAGGCCTTAGGATTCGTACTGTTAAACTATTCTTAAAGTCCTTTTTCATTAAAGTGGATTTTTGTCAGTATACTTTTTTTCATGTTTCAATAACGATATTTTATCTTTTAAAATCCGACAATAGGCTTTGTAGGAGGGTGCAGCCGTGAGCCCTCGCTCTCTTTCTCAGTCCACAGTTTGTTTTTGAAGCGCAGGAAACAAGCGAAACAGAGACATTGGAGGGTATACTGGGGTTTTGGGCGTCAGGGAAGCATCGTCACTCCCCAGCAGCAAAATGGTCAATGTTCATCGCCAGTCCCCATAGTGACACCATCCTCATAAAATCTGCGTGAAATCCTCGGGAGTCCACAACCGTTACTTCACCTCCTATCTGAAATGTCCGTTGGACAGCTCTCGCCACTTTTCTTTGTAGTTTTCTATTTTATTACAAAACATACACTCCAATCATCCAACACCGGAAAAAAAGCTAGCCGTCTACACAAGCGTGTCATGTAGATTAAACACCGTACATGTGACGTGACAATGTTGCTGTGTCGTGTCCACATGATGAAGGATGAAGTCATCAAAAATATAGATGTGAACCGCCTTTTAAAGTTTTTTTTATATATCTGTCATTAAGCAAAGTGTCTTGAATAGTGTTGCCGTGGCGAAGAAAAGCCATTTGAAATAGGAGATAAACCTAAAAGAAAATACTGAAGGAAACAGCATTATCTCCCACGGCTTGTAACGCTTCTCAGCATTCTCTCTCTCAAATCTATTCTGTGTATTTAATCCTGCATTTTTATTTATTTCAAAAAAAGACATTCAGTTGCGCAAGGAAAAACAACAAACCCAAAACTAAAAAAAAAAAAAAAAAAAAATTACATGATCGAACGTTCGATCCATAATACAATCTCTCCCAGTTGAAGAATTTTTTTTCTTGCTTTTTTTTCTGTTTATGCAGAAGGATTTTGCTGATTCAGAGTCTTCTGAATCATCCATAGAACATTCGCTCTCCCCAAGGATCCTCCCTAAACTCCCACCAGTTCTCCCAGCGGTCCGATGGGGCCCTAGCTGTTGTCAGACTCATCCTCAGCCTCGCGGAGCCAAGTGAAGAAGGCGGTGACGGACTTGAGGGCCACGCCCTTGCCCTGCTGCTCGGCGGGGTCTTTGCTAGACTCCCACTTGTAGAAGGCCTCCTCTTTGATCACGTCCTCGTCGTAAAGAGTGTCAAAGAACATCCGCAGCAGATCTGATGGAGGGAAGAGAGACAGGAAATGTTCACAAAATATTTAATGACAATTTAAGCAAAATTTTAAAACCAGTTTCACATCAAAAAGCTTAACAATTTATCAGAATTTACACCTGACATTCAAGTCATTTTGCCTGTATTATTTTTGCAGAAAAAAAATAACATATAGAACTATTGTACAAAACCAAAATGTTAGAGTATCTAAAAGTGGCAACAAAAGATAACAGGGATACTATGAGCTTGAAGACAGCCACTCACTGGCAGGTTGCTCCATCTGCACCATCAGGGCCTGCAGAGCGTACAGAGCCTGCAGCTCCTTCTGTTCATCCTTCAGGTATTTATGCAGCAGCTTGGCCCTCTGTTTGATCTGGTCAACATCCACCTTGTAGGGGTTCTCACCTACAGGCAGCCATTTTAGGAAAACATAATTTAACAAAGGCATAGTCTGAGTTAGGATTGACTTGACATGCTACAACAGATACACTGGACTATATCTAGTAACTCACTAAGGTATTTTCATTCATACATTTCAGTCAACACCAGCGACATCCCCATAGTGATTAGTGAAATGCTGTCTCATCCTTATCTGAGTCCACTATTAGTGGGCTTTAATGAGGAATGTAAAGGGTACATGCTGACTCACAGATGACTGCTGAATGGCAGATGCAGGTCATCAGAGCTCTGACAAACATGTTGGAGGAGGTCTGCTGCTCATCTAGGTTGGCCTGCACAGAGACAAATGTATTTACACACATGCAGACAAACTGGAAGCAACCTTAACAGCTTCATAAACAGCAAACATGTAATAACAACATAATGTTGGAAACCTGTAAACATCCAAACTTTGAGTTATGTAGGTAAGACTCCTACTTCTCCGTTTGCTTTGTTAGTCAGCAGCTGTTGTGAACTTGGCATGTTTTCTCTGTGTGATTGATTCCCCAAAAATGACTGAACCCCACATTTAAGGTTATAAAAGCCCTTCATTTCCCTTGCTTTAAAATAAAAATGTCTTACAACTGTCATGCAGCAGGTCTGCTCTAATAAAACAAGTTGCCCCCCCAAAAAGGTACATTTTAGTCAGATTTGGTCTTATGTTGTCTAAATAGTACAGCCATGACTAGACCTCACTTTACTTTTAAGAAACACCCTGAAATTAGTATGGCTGATGTCATTAATATGCAGTTCGAAACACAAGGTCATGTGCTTGACACACATGAGCAAAACCTGTAAAAAAAAGAAGTAAAGATCATGAATGGAACCAAATGGAAATGAAGATAGAAGTAAAATAATACTGTAAGTACTATAAATTACACACAAGCAGGAATACAAACCTCAACCCAGTCAAAGACCCTCTGGTTGTCGGCCTTGTCCTGGATCAGTCGGTCCAGCTGTTTGATCAGCTCTGCAGAGCTCAGCTCCGTGTTTTTGCTCTTCTCCGACTCGTCACCCAGTGTGAACTCCACATCCTAGTTAACACCATGGAGACAGGAACAGGCTCTTTTCAACATACTCCTCATGTTACCTCTACTCACTCCACTTCTCATTCAGTGCCTGAAAACAAACTCACATTCAACTTCTACACAATCTGTTTTCACCACAGGAATATGGAAAATGGACTACAGTCCTGACCAAAAGAACTGGAGATTACTTAATTTTGCACTTTGGTACTATAGTGCAGTCTCACTATACTATAGGCCCCTAATAGATGATTAACAACTGTTTAATATTGTAGCGAATTTCCTCAGTTGATGAAGCTAGTGAGCGACCTCTCACCTGTTCTGTCACAAACTTGTTGACGTCTTCGTCCTCAGGGAGGAAGTCTGTCCACTGGAGGCCAGCCTCCCTCCACATTGTGCCCGCCTTTTTATGGCTCTGATGAGGAAGATACAGATTGGTTGTAGATGGATGGACACACTCGCTGATCACACTGTGGCTAACATTCATCATGGCTGATTCAAATTTACATATTTGCTTAGTGTCATAAAATATTAGCTACTGGTACTAAAAACCCTTAGCGGTCAGAAGAATAAACTATTAGATACAATATAATATAGATGAGGGATAATAATTGATTGGTTCTCACCATTCCTTTGCAGAGCAAAGTAAGGATCTGAACCAGCAGGACTCCGGCTTTGCCCAGAGGGATCAAAGGCTTTGAAATCTCCCTGGAGGCATAAACGGTCCACATAGGTTAGACATCAAACTAACAAATTAAATACTACCCAAAAGTTATCTTCTCTTGCAGATTTCCCTTTCTAACATGCTGAGGGGCCAAGTGAGGCCTGGGACTAACCTGAAAAGTTCTCCCATGGGGATGCCTCCCTCATGGAGTATGGGAGTGATCAGTTCTGCCAGGTACAGCCAGATGTGGGGGATGTCTATTGCCATGTCTTCAGCCACCTCCAGGATTTCCTGAAGCCTGAGGAAACACACACACACACACACACACACGGCACCCATTTTAAAGTTTATTCAAGCTTTATAGGATTAAGAACAAGTTCAAAATGACACAACAGATGGGAAAACTAAGCAATATGGTACCACACTGACACAAACATGGTAATTGATTTGTTTTTTGGCTACAGACAGTTTAAAAATTTCTCAATTAAAGCAACGGCTTAAAAAAAATACTTACTTTTCAGAGACTAATTTACTAACTAAAGCCAGCATTTCCCCTGTGGGCTACTGCTCATCTTAAATTTGTTATAAACTTCATTTCAGTCAACACTTCCACCTCTGCTAGAATACATCTCACTTCGATCAGCGTTTGATCGAACTGTACTTGCTCTTGGATTTATATTTACTTATGTACTGTTTTTATAGCTATTCATTTCTGTCAAACTCAAAGACGCGTTATACAGTGGGGCAAAAAAGTAGTCAGCCACCAATTGTGCAAGTTCTCCCACTTAAAAAGATGAGAGAGGCCTGTAGTTTTCATCATAGGTACAAAAGTTCATCTCAATACTTTCTTATATACCCTCTGTTGGCAATGACAGAGCTCAAACGTTTTCTGTAAGTCTTCACAAGGTTTTCACACACTGTTGCTGGTATTTTGGCCCATTCCTCCATGCAGATCTCCTCTAGAGCAATGATGTTTTTGGGCTGTCGCTGGGCAACTTGGACTTTCAACTCCCGCCAAAGATTTTCTATGGGGTTGAGATCTGGAGACTGGCTAGGCCACTCCAGGACCTTGAAATGCTTCTTACAAAGCCACTCCTTCGTTGCCCGGGCGGTGTGTTTGGGATCATTGTCATGCTGAAAGACCCAGCCATGTTTCATCTTCAATGCCCTTGCTGATGGAAGGAGGTTTTCACTCAAAATCTCACGATATATGGCCCCATTCATTCTTTTTACACAAATCGGTCGCCCTGGTCCCTTTGCAGAAAAATAGCCCCAAAGCATGACATTTCCACCGCCATGCTTCACAGTAGGTATGGTGTTCTTTCTCCTCCAAACACAAGTTGAGTTTTTAACCAAAAAGTTCTATTTTGGTTTCATCTGACATTCTCCCAATCCTCTTCTGGATCATCCAAACGCTCTCTAGCAAACTTCAGACTGGCCTGGACATGTACTGGCTTAAGCAGGGGGACACGTCTGGCACTGCAGGATTTGAGTCCCTGGCGGCGTAGTGTGTTACTGATGGTAGCCTTTGTTACTTTGGTCCCAGCTCTCTGCAGGTCATTCACTAGGTCCCCCCGTGTGGTTCTGGGATTTTTGCTCACCGTTCTTGTGATCATTTTGACCCCACGGGGTGAGATCTTGCGTGGAGCCCCAGATCGAGGGAGATTATCAGTGGTCTTGTATGCCTTCCATTTTCTAATACCAAGCTGCTTACCTATTGCAGACTCAGTCTTCCCAGCCTGGTGCAGGTCTACCATTTTGTTTCTGGTGTCCTTTGACAGCTATTTAGTCTTGGCCATAGTGGAGTTTGCAGTGTGACAGTTGTGGACAGGTGTCTTTTATACTGATAACGAGTTCAAACAGGTGCCATTAATACAGGTAACAAGTGGAGGACAGAGGAGCCTCTTAAAGAAGAAGTTATAGGTCTGTGAGAGCCAGAAATCTTGCTTGTTTGTAGGTGACCAAATACTTATTTTACCGAGGAATTTCTACAATTCTACAATGTGATTTCCTGGATTCTTTCCCCCCATTCTGACTCATAGTTGAAGTGTACCTATGATGAAAATTACAGGCCTCTCATCTTTTTAAGTGGGAGAACTTGCACAATTGGTGGCTGACTAAATACTTTTTTGCCCCACTGTACATACATACATACATACATACATATATACGTATAACTACATACTTCTCCTACACAACCACCTCTCTGGGGCTCCATACTGACCCTTTATAGTAATGCTGTGTTGGGAGGATGCCGGTCTTAACGAGCTGGTGCAGCAGCAGACCCATGTGCTCCCTGGCGATGGTGCTGCGCTCCAGCGTCGACTCCAGCCCGTTTCGTACAAACACAAACAGCAGCTGAGTGCTGTTCATCTCCCGCACACACTGCAGGGCCTCCTGTTGGAACAGAAGGGCATACAGATTGTTGCAAATGTTCAGGCCGCTACACACCTCTCATGGCTGTTAGTAGGTGTAGTAGGTGACACGCTTCTGTAAGGCTGTAACTGTGCCTGGAATACACACGCACGAGGGAGTCACAGGAAACGGTGTATGCAGGTACTCCAGCGTTACTGTCACTACAATTCTTTCTTATTGACAGAAGCCTCTCTATTCAGCGACAGGTCTGCTACAGTCGTATCAGAGCTGTATTTGTTACTGCTAATGCTAAGACTTTAAGACCTTATTTGGGGAAATGCACCGAGGTAAGGTAAGGAAAGCACTGACTAAAAATGCGCCTGCAAAACCAGACAACAGTCATTTTCAGCATTTTTTGTCAGAGAATTTTTACAAGAAAGTAATGGAACACGAAGAAAGTGATTTGTGCTCCTCTGTAAGGGAAGTATGGTTTCTTTTCATTTTCATATGCATGTCAGTGTGTACCTTCATGTCATTGATATGGAGGTACTCCTCAATGATGGCTGTGGACTTCTTGTTCAGCTCTTCCTCGGTCAAGGCAGGCTTGGTGGGGGTCTGGGGAGGTGGAGGGGTGGCAGCTGTCTCCCGCTTAGCTGTTCACACACAAAACAAAAAAGAAATTTAAAAAATCTATTCTGCAAATCTGAATTTATGCTCAGCAAAAGTACAAATATTAACCTTTTTCCACTACCGCTATGTCATGCACCTACCATTCTCTTTGCTCCTGGCTCGCTCTCTGCTGCCTCTGTCTCTGTCGTCCGTCATGCTCGCTACTCGGCGGACAGGATCGGCCGACCCTTGCTGCTCTCTCTCCCGGCTCCGCTCTTCATTCTCCCGGCTGAAGCTGCGCTTGGTGACCTGCAGCCGGTTTCGATCACGGTCGTCCCGTCGCTCGTCCCGTCTGTCAAATCGGTCGCTGCCGCGATCAGAGCGGTCGAAGCGATCACTGCGCTCTCGACTAGAGCTGTTTCTGAAGAAGGACAGAGGGAGAGCTGAGTCAGGGAAAGTTAACACAGAGGCTGATTCTCAAAAAAACTAAACAAAAACACACAACTGCAAACTCTGTAGGGTCCCACAGTGCATTTGTTGGTAAAAGAAGAAAGAAGATTCAGAAGAAGTCTGAATACACTGAGTTGGCTTTGAAAAGTGTCCTGCTCCTCACCTCTGAGGAACTCGTCTGTCTGAGTCCAGTGAGGAGCCTGAGGAGGACGAAGCCTGCTGTAGAGCTGAGAACCTGTTCAGAGTGCTGGTGGCTGGACGGCCGCCTGACTCTGGGCCTGGGGATGAAAATACACACAAAGCCCATGTTAAGTTTTAGCTTTGAGGTGCTCAACTTTATTTATTTGATGTATAACCACATCAGTCTGGGAAACCTACCAGAATCTGCAGGTTTGGCGCTGGTGCCACCGCTGCTGCCCTTACCCCAGCTGCCCCATGTGCCTTTACCTCCCGGGGCAAGCAACTGATTGTTGAAGTCAAGAACAGGAGTCTGAAAGAAGAGACTGTTGTTAAAAACACACTACCTGCTAAAACTACAAACAGGATACAACATTAATGGAATTTTAATAGATCTCTGATGGGTCCTATTTCAGGTAAAGAGATGAAAATGTGTTCTGATGTGAAACAAGTCTGTGATGAAGTGGGAAAGAAATGGTTTGTCTAAGTGAAAACTGGCAAACCATGAAACTTCATAGTTTTAGCAGATTTAATGTGTGCAGTACATCCAACTGATTAACTACGATACATATTAACACCAGGTGAAATGCCTTTCTCTCCTACCTTAGTGATTTTGCTAAGGCGAGAGGTGTCAATAGGGCGGTTCTTGGTGGAGATGGGCACTGTATTCCAGCCCTCGTCCTGGGGAGGAGCACCCCGGCCTGGGGTGTGAGGGCCTCCACGACCCCCGGGACCTCCTCCACCCATCCTGCCTCCAGGGCCGCCACCCGACTCCTTCTTGGAGACGAGGGCTTGCTGCACCTTCATGTGCTCCCTGTGCTCCTCCAGCTCAGCCTCTTTGTGGATCTGGTCGATGGTCTTGGGGCCCAGGTCGCCTCGCCGGGGCACCCAATTGTTCTGTGATGGGGTGCATGGAGAGATTGTGAGTAGCATTTCTCATTTTGACTGGCGATACAAAGGCATCTAGGAGTATTAATGCTGACAATGGATACATTATGACTATGGTGTTTATGGGAGAGACTAGAATTGAAAGGGATCAAGAGATCAACATCATAGTCACTTCAGCCTTTGCCTAGAAAGGAAATAAATGTGTTTTACAGTTAAATTTGGCCAATGTGCTGACTTGGAGCAGCTGATTTTGGCTTGGAAAAACAATGAAGACAGCAAGTTTTGTAACACTGTGTGGGCGGGACTGGGAGCCTAACTACAGGACTGCAGCATTCCTTCAGAGAAATTAGCTTCAACAAGACTAGAATGAACTGGCTTTATAACACAACAAAACAATTGTAGTGGAAATGACCATGATACAAAACAAATGAAAATACTAGATACTATTTTTAATTAACTAGTTAAAAACATGTCATTTCAGCCAAAAGTAGAACTGAATTTATGTACTACTGGAAGAGATGGTGGAGTTTGTTGAACAGTCTGTTGTTTCAGCCTATGGCACAGAGGAGCTCTGTGTTTGGGAGCTGCCATGCATTAAAGAGCTGAGGAATACATTTCTTTCTTTCCCCATATATGAGACTCACACGGCCCAGGGCTAAAGGACCAGCATGGGTGTCTCTGGGTGTGTGTATAGCACTACGCACAGTCACAACAATAAGATGTGTGACATGAGAAAATGCTGCTTTACAGGTTAGTTTACAAAAGTTCTATCCCCACTGAAATGCCAAAACAAGAGAAAATTTGAGAGGAATAGATGTGTTTTCGAATTTAGCCGGCTTAGTGTAGACATAATCTTTAACACACACACACACACTCACACACTCACTCCATATGCACAGAAAGCATGCAATAAGAAGGAAATTATTAAACCTTGGACAACACTGATCCTTCAGTAAAAGGGAGGGTGTTTGATGATCAGCAAAGTGTGACATTCAGTAATCAAGTATTTGCAAGTAATATGGTGCAATGCCTTGTTAAACTCTGACTCATATGAGTTTGATAACCCTCTGAACCCCAAGCAGTTTCTGGGTGCTTTTCGCTCCAGTCACATTTTTACTCGCTGTGGGCTAATTTTTACTGCTATATATAAGTCCTGAACCTCTATGGAAACAGCACAATCATGGCTAGAAGCAGGGAGAACTCAAAAATGTCTTTTGTGCAGTATAACACAGTTATAAATCCTTAAATCATAACTGCTAGTTGAATTACTTTGCTAATTTAATTTACAAAAATCTAAAAACAACGGAATCTATATATACACAACATTTTTCCAAGTGCCCACAAGTGTTACCAATACTGGGGGAAAAAATGGAGGCTATGTATATACTCAGATATCGTTGCATGAATCCTTGCCCTCCATGCCCTCTCTATCTGTTTGTGTAAACACAGCCTGCACTTCAGTCTCATTGGCTGAATTGTTGTCACGTGACTATTGGTGTCAGCTGACTGATTCAAAGCTTCCCACTTTCGCTGAGGAGTGCAGAATTTAATATATATATATATATTTTTTTACAGGATCAGGTTAGTGCAAATGGTTTGTTTTTGGCAATTTTTTTAATGAGACATGTAGAATAAAGTGATTTTGATGAAATATCACGATTTTAAGCTTAGATTTGGTTGTTTTACATGTTCAAAGTGTTCACAAGAGATGATTCGTTCAAGGACCGTCGGAAACTTGAAAATCCAATGATCATTTCAGTTTTCAGCTTCTGGCTATGATAAATGGTGTAATTTTGGCAATGTTTTGACAACAAGGCTTGGCAGTGGTGGTAGCATTGGACCACTGTCAATCATTTCATGCGGTGTGGTTGGCTCTGCTTGCATCCACTTTCCTTGAGTTGTTAGAAAAAGCTAAAATTCTCCAAGCTATGTATGCAAAGTAGCATGTGTGTACTGTATATGTGTCTGTTTGTGCTGTGTTTATGCTTTACCCGTCGAAGGTCCAGCACATCCTGCAACATGAAGCGGATCCTGGAGGTGGTCTTCCTCTCCTTTATTATTTTCTCCATTTGATTGAAGTACTGGTCCATACGAGGCTGAGGATGACAGCAGTTTGGTGAGTCTATCTCCTACACTGCAGTTGCAACATTAAAACTTAACGTAACTACACATTTATCAGCGTGCATATGTACGTATATGGTGTGTGTACTTATGAATGCTATCCCCTCTTCATCACACTATCTAACTGCACGCGTGAGTGTGTGTGTGTTGTACCTTGGCCTTCTCAAAGTCTAGGTCCTTGCCAATGGTGGACAAAAGTCTACACAGGCACTCCAGGGATTCCTCGTCATGGTTTTTGAGCAGCTTTACAATGCAGTCATGCATGATGACCTCTGTGAGCATTTTAAGCTTGAACAGCTCACCAATGAACTTGATGTTGCCCAGTGAGCGCCTCCTGGCCTTGTCTTTAGAGTCTTGTAGCTCCTCAGTGAGCCGCTGCTTCTCCTCCTCCTGCCAGAGAAAACAATGTCACATACAAAGAGTGATATAAAAAAGGAAATTGTTGAGGGATGGTTAGCTGTATGAAAAAATCTCAGCATAATGGCTTCCTCCCGATATATGGTCACCTTCAAATACTTTACACCACACACAGTTTAACTATCAACATGACTTCTTTTGTGCATAAATGAAGATCCCAACCCATATTTTATGAGGCAGTACTATACCACTGAGGAAGCCTCCAGCTCTTTCTGCTTCTTCTCGAAGATCACATCGTCATCTTTATCCTTTTCAAACTCCTTCTGGCATCGATTTAGCAGCAGCTTGCGGAAATTCACAGTGACTACCGGCTTTTCTGTGGTTTGGACTCTAAGCTGAAAAGAGCAGAGAAAATGTATATTTAAAAAAAAAAGCAGGAAAAGATAGGGTATAGGGTTATGTAGTCTAAGTCGCTCCTCAGTTCCTCAATCCCATCATTTAGATCAGTGGACCAGAGGCATTTGTAAGCTAGGACTGCCACAGTTACCACATCACCGCAACACCTCCAAGGATGTCATTAGTCCTGCTTTTTTGCCTGACTTACTATTTGTCAAGTTACTGTTTTGAATTTTTTTTGACAACTTTGTGAAGTAATCTGAATTATAAATGAATCATAGAAACACTTGCACTATTTTCAAGTGTTTCTTCATTAAACTATTTTCCCCCATTTAAATGATTTTTGGTCAATATCTAAGCTTGAGTACCTGTATCAGAAACTACTTTCCGACTTGTTCCAATTGTTGTTGTGTTCCTGTTGTGTTCTTTTAGCAGGTAGCGGATTTTCAAAGGTCTGTCCTGTCATTTCCTCCCATTTGTAACGGGTCTAGATGCACTTAGATAATCAATTGCTGAGTGGCTGCCAGTAACACTTCAGTTATGATAAAATGTCCTTATCAAATACCCAACTTTTATCATCCCTAGGTGAGGGGACTGATAAAAGGGCCCAAGGATGTGATAAGATGCTGATAAGGGCCCTAGTGCTGTAGTGCTGATCATCAATCGGCCTGATTGTGATATAACAGAGTTACCGATCAGTGCAATCACCAAATAATTATTGACATAATTAATGTGGTTCTATTATACTCGATGTAGAATTCAAGACCTTAAAACAGACAAACACAGATGACAACCAACTCAAATATTTCCATATTGTGTGTGGCAACACTTACCCCCATAAGGCAGCGGCACATGTTGGCATAGGCCACTGAAAAGTCTGGCTCGGAGATGGCCTTTTCGAAGGTAAGATCTATGACTCCTTTCAATCTCTCCTCAGTGTCAATAGTCAGATCCGTCACCTGTTTCATTAGCTGTTGAAACTTTTGGGGGGTCAGTTTGTTGAGGATGCTGCGAACCCGTTTAAACAGCTCCTGGGTCTTAATCTGCTCTGAATCGTTCTCCTCAGTCTCCTCTGCTGTGCGGCTGCGAGCGGCTTTCTTCGTTGAAGGTTTCCAAGCCTTCTCTGCCTTGTTCAGCTGCACGTCCTCACCGAGTGACATGCTGGTGATGATTTTCCTTGGCTCTTTCCTCTGGATCTGCTGAGAGCGACGTGGACCACCAACTCCGATGCCCATACCTGGAGGCTGGGAGGGGAAGAGGTGAGGAAGGGACAAAGACGCCATTTCATTCATGGGCTATGAACTTCAAGTGCAGAGCTCTTGGATCACACTGAGAAAATGTTAACTTACTGGTCCTCTGCTTCCTCCTCCCATGCCAGGTCTGCCAAGGTTGGCGAAGGAGGGTGTGAAGTCAGGGCCGCAGTTCATTCCTGGTAGACGACTAGGGTCCAGCTGACGCAGAGGGGTCTTATTAGCCTGAAAAGACAGAAATAAACATAAATTGAAACTTTATTCAGATATTCTCTTAGATGTAATGCTGTCATCTGTATGTCTTTTTATGTTTCCAGTCCTAGCCACATTAATTACATCCCATCAGTGCTTCAGGGGTGATCAAACACCTAGCATAAATAACTTGCACTGACTCACAGGATGTTTTTTTTTTTCTATACAGACTATGGCAAGAGAGGGTGGATTGTCTATGGCAAGAGAAGGTGAGTGTATTTATACAGCATAATTTAAACTACACTGAGGCAATTTCAAAGTTCTTTACTAACTTAAGAAATTATTTACATAAGAGAAATTATTCAAGACTAAATGTATGGCCATGACTTTAGTGTGAGAGGTTGCACCTTGTCTAGGACAACATCACTGATGGCTGGTAGACCCTCAGGCTTGTTCATGCTGGCTGAGATGAACTGGAAGCCCAGAAGAAACTCTCTGTCATATTGCTTCTTCTCCTCTGGGTTGATTGGCTTCCATTGTTCTGAAAGAGAAACCAAAACAGAAAATGACCAGAATGTTCAAGGTGGTAGATAGGCTAGTAAATTAATTCATTAATAATAGAACAGAATAGACACAAATGAATGAACAGGTACAGTACAGGAAATGTGTTTTGTGTAACACAAAGTACATCTGTGGATACATTTAAGAGGGAGTATTTAATGAGTGACCATCTTAAACAAAGCTTATTCTCTTATGCTTTGATTTTGAAGGTACATGTTTCATTTACTACTGGTTGCAAGAAGGCAAATGGTCATGACTTACAATTCACCTAAAATTTTGATATCACAGCTTTGTGTGTCTTATTGTTTAAAGAGTATGTCTTGCCATCATATAACTATCGTTTTCTGCTGAACACTCTGTAACTCTATTAACAGAAGCACAATCAAGTAAAATGCCACTCCCTCATTTTCAACGAAGCAAACATAAACGTAGTCAAATGACGCATTGCTAACTCGTGAATGTAAGTGAGATAAGATCATTGCTCACACTGAATTGCCAGCATAAGGCACTGAAAGGTATCAAGGTTCAGAGACCCACCCTCTTTGTACTGATACTTCTTGTCAGTGGCGGTCGACTCGGGAGGATCTGGCTGAATGTTCTCAGCATCCAGCTTGTCTTCCTTGTCCTCCTTGTCCTCCCAGGTCAGGTCTGCCTCTTCTGGGGCAGGAGGGGAAGCAGCAGGGGGCTGGGTCTCTGGTAATGGGGCTGGCTCGGGCTCCGGTGGGGCCACTACCTGCTCCTGGTTCAAAGATGGGAGAGGGGTTAGGACAACCAGACTGCAATCTTAGAACGGTTAAATTTTATATGTAAAATAAAACCACCCTGGGGGGGCTAAAACTTCGTTTTCTCACTGGACTGGCATGTTTAGGGGTTGATTTGAATTATACACTGAGTTAAGGCTTAAATCTAAATCTTCGCCAGTGTCAACAGATTTGAAATAACTGTAGGCTCACTAAAACAGGCTATAAAAGCATGGAAATTAATTAATAAATGCATTACTGCGCACACACCTCTTTGAAGGCATCCAGGAGGTCTCCCACTGCCTCCTTTTTGTTCAGATCCTTCATCTTCCTCTTCTTCTTTGGCACAGACACAGCAGCTACAGGAAAGAAGACAAACACAATCAGCCGTAGATCAACACAAACATATATGACAAAAGAAGATTCTCTATTAATGATGGAGGATGGAGATTATAATTCTAAACTATCAAATATTTTAGCATGTTGCAATTAACTGACCTTGCATAGTAGTTTCTACAGGGGTTGGGGTGACCATCTGGGGAGAAGGAGTGTCCTCCCTCTCCTCTGCTGTGGGAGGTGGAGGAGTGGGCACTGTTTCTGGGGTGCTGTCAGCTGTGGAAATCATCTCTGCTGGAGATGGCTTCTCTTCCTTGGCGGTAGACTGGGGCACTGGGGAATCTTCTTTGATGTCTAGGTCGACTGGAGGAACCGTGTCTTGGACCTCAGGCTGGGTGGGTGCTGCCTGGACAATTGGATCAGGAGGAATCTCCTGGACAGCGGGTGCAGTTGCTCGCTGGTCATCAGGTGCAGGTGTGGCTTGGACAACGGGTGTAGGCGCTGCCTGAGTGATGGCTGTGGAGGTCTGTATGACAGGCTGCTGGCTGGTGACAGGCTCAGCGATGGGGCTGTCGTCACGCTCTGCCGGACCGATGGCGGGCACCTCGGGGTCTTGAGGGGCTGGCAGCGGCAGGCCATTGGGGAGGCAGAGCTCCTCGGGCTGTGCAATGGGAGACTCCAGAGGGGCCTCCGGGGGACTGGGTGGCAACATGACTGACGGCGTTTCTGGCTCCACCTCTGCGACACCGTTAGTGGTGGAGGGAGGAGCAAGAGGTGTGTCCAAAGAGGCAGCTGCCTCTTCTGCTTTAGCCTCGTCCTCTTTCGCCACCTCTTCCTTTTCCGCTGTGGCTTTCTTGTCTGTTTTGTCTTGTGTAGCAGAGGTGGGGACAGGGTCAGGGAGGGGTGCAGGGTAGGCAGGCACCTCAGGAGCTGATTGGGGGGGTGGGGTGGGTTCCCTGGGAGGTGGAGGAGCATCCATCACATCTGCAACAGGTGCGCTGGGTGCAATTGTGGAAATAGTGTCAAGAGGGTTGTCCTCCACTTCTGATAGTGGAGGGGGGGAAGGGGACTTAGTGTTTGTGTCAGAGGAGGCAGCCTCAGTGGGGATGGGGTCACCTTGAGCAAGTTCAGGGGTCTTTGACAGAGGAGGGGGGGTGGGTTTCCCTCTGTCATCTGGGGGGCCGGAAAAAAAATGTTGTTACACTTCTGAAAAGCATTATTATTACTTCACTGTTCAGTTCATCAGCTCAATTATGTTTCCAAAATCCACAACTCCTGCCCTCTGTATATGGACACTCCTACATTCCCCAACCACATACATACTTATTTCAAGTCATCCATGTCCTGAATAAAATCTGATTTAAATCACATTGTACTGGATTGCCCTCAAACTGACAGTTCATGACGCTGAGCTTTACAAAATACAGTCAGTTGCATTAACTGTTAGTATTAAAAGAGTATAGCTTCTTCTGAAGCGCTGTTGCCTGTCTGAAGCTATCGATCCAATCACAGCTATCACTGGACTACCTGGTGCAGTTGCTCCTACAGATGAAAAACACGTCCAAATAATTGCACAGTTGAAAGATGAAGACATATTTGTCAACCAGAACATGTATTAACTGCCATCAAAACATAAATGGTTGATGGAGGCTACAATATACTTGATATTGTCCCGGTTGAACTCATGAATCCCTTATTATCCAGAGGCTGCTGTTTGATATCACTTGGTCACAGTATTTGTCCCTGCAGGCTGTAATTCGTAATGCCCTTATATCCACACAGTTTAACTGTTACAAAATGTAAGCTCACAAAAGGTTGGCTTGTTTTACTAATTAGATTTATTCCCCTTTTAACCAATTACTGTAGTAAGTAAGCTCATTCATGAAACATGAGGTCATATATAGCAACAAGGTCAAACCCAATCTTTCTCTTCGCTTACAGCTCCATACCTCATCTACTGCTCTGAACGGTAGATTGATCTTAAGAGGAAACCATAAGCTGTCGAAATGTAAGTGTCATTTTCACACAATATAAGATAAAATGCTTTGAGAATACTGCTGCTTAAGTTGAATTTAAGACCTATTTAAAAGGCTAAATGAAAGCTAAGGACTGTTTTGAAAATGCAAATGGACAAATAGGAACATTTATTGTTATTATTATTATTATTATTAGTGGTAGTAGTAGTAGTAGTAGTAGTTAAAGTACTTCTGCAGAACAAAACAACCTGCCACTGCAAAAATAAGATCCTTAATAAAATAATAACTGCATTAAATATATTAGAAGTTAATACACATGCCTTGGTTCTATACAGGTACTCATACTATGATGATACCATTTACAGATTTGCTTGTCCCACTACTTTGACCTTATGTGACCCACTTTATCATGCTGCTTTGAGATATATTTCAAATTCAGGCTACAGGACTCATCACTACATAAACTCTGGTCGAATGGTCTTTACTTGCTATGAGCAGGATGCAGCACTGGTATATATTAATGTACAAGGCCATTCTGGGCAGATTACCCATTTATACATGCTCTAAGTTTGAATGTGTACATAATACCTACAATCTTAGATACGCTAAACTTAAAAAAGGTGCAACATGTGCGGAACGAGTCTGGTAAAAAGAGTCTATTTTATTACAGCCCTTGGTCTTGGGATGACCTGCAGTCTAGACCCAATCTAGCCTCCTTCTCTTTCTAACCAGTTTTAAACAAAAGCTAACTGAAGTTTGTATTACAAAATGTTCTTGCTACAATGCATAATTCAGTTTGTCATATACTTTCTGTGTTCATTTAACCCTCCTGCTGTTGATGCGTGGATATTAGCTCTTATTCTGTAGCACTTGTACTGTATTGTTTTGTATTTTATTGTGTAATTGGCGTGGAATGAAGCGTAACTTTGCTGCCTTCTTGGCCAGGTCATCACTGAAAAAGAGTTTTTATCTCAACTGGTTTTTACCTGGTTAAATAAAAGGTTAAATAAAATATACCAATAAAAAAAAAGAAAATAAAGCAGCATGTAATAAGCCAGGCAAATATTAGCAGCTAAAGTAAAATATGAAAAACGATAATTGAGATATTGTATTTAAATCTTTGCGTGTTTAAGGCTCTGTGCATGTGGCACTCACCTGGTCTAACCAGTGCTGGTGAAGCAGCAGCTGTTACATTCTCACCGTTGGCCTGGGCCACTGCTGTACTTTCTGATCCAGATATGGCTGTCTGTTGGGAGACATACACACACAAAAAGGTAAAGTATGACTTTAGTGGTGAAGACAACACTCATTTTCCCACTTGACTAGGGGAAAAAACTGGTTTCACGTCAGTCCCTAGTTGGCTATATGAGCCACATGTCAGAGCTCTAAGAGCAAATCATAGATCAGCTTGATTTTGACAGGTTGTAGTGTAACTCATGTTTGAGGGCAGGCAATCTTGCAGCATTCCCCATTAAGTACTAACATATGAACAGTGCAGGCAAGTACATTCTTGTTTTAAATGTATTTTAAGTGCTATAATAGATTAAGCTGACATTTACACAGTAGAAACTATAAGAAACATAAGACCAGACTATATATTTTTTTAATATGGACCCCAGAGAGGAGTAGCTGATGCCAGGTAACAACCATAGACTGTATACACAGTATCTAGCATATATAAAAAGTCTAACGTAACTGTATATACAATCTATGGTAACAACTAATGGGGATCCATATAAACACTAAACAATAAACTTGATGCTGACATGTACTGAAAGCATCTTTGTGAACTACACCAACCTTAATTAATTGTATCTATGAGTGTCTACATTTAATCTCAGTGTAAACCACTGATGCTCACTCCATTTGCACTGATCTGATTACTGATCTGCAAGTTTTATGCCTTTAGTCAGTAAATTCACTAAACTAAAAATGTAAATAGTAACAGTGTGCTAGTATGTCTGCTGTGTTGACTGTGTTTGGTCCGCATCGTGGTATTGTAGCTCACCTGTGGTGGGGTTGGGGTAGAGCCACTGCGGCCCCCTGACATAATCTCTTCTGTAATGTCTCGACCTCCTTGGTTAGGGTCTCTTATTCTGATCTATGGAGCAGAGGGAAGAGATCCAATGTCATGGTGAGACCAGAAATGATGACAGACAGGGTCCTAAATTAATACCCACCAAGCACCAAATGCAGGTAGATTTTCCGTTTGGTGAGTACACTTCGGAAGGTTATCCGCCACACTGGCGGGTAAATGTTTGTACCAAAATAGTCGTGTACTAACAAACTATGCTGAGAGTCTCTACTGCGCTTTTGTGTAATTTACGGGCCCACTGCTTCTGTCCTCCGCTGTCTGTGTCGGAGTTTGACATACATACACTGACACTACCATTACCATATGTGTTTTTACTTGCGTCTAAACAGTGCCGTGAAACTGACCGTCTGGAGCGCTCCTAGTTTTGCGGCACCGTACGGGACATCAGATACTCGGCTAAACTATCACTTGCCGACGGCCTGCTGCTGCAAACCGGTATCACGCCAAAGTGTGTAATACACACGGCAGTGTCACGTTTTCAACGCGTTCTCATTCCGCAGTCAAGTCAAGTTAGCAATAATAAATATGCAACGTCCGGTTAGACTTTCAAGATAAAGCTTGCTGAGAAACATTTCAGGTGATGGTCACAGATTGGTTAAGATTAGGCCCCAAATCTACTTGGTCAGGTTTAGGAATGTTTTGGGTTAAAATAACTGCATCCTTAAACAATCAACACTGAACACTGATATTGGTTTCACATGTGAAACAAACCCCGGTCTCCTGTGTGAAAGTCCGGTGTTTGACCCATTACTTTTATGTTTGATCCTTAAGTACATTTAATAGCAAATACTTAAGTAGAATTTTGAGATGAGCACTTGAGTTGCATTCAAGCTTGAATTGATTAACGGTTGATCAATATATTAAAATAATTTTGCTCTGGCCTCTTCTTTAAGTTTGTATTCAACATAATACCTTATTATCTCGATGAAATGTATTTAAACAAATGTATATGTGACACAAAAAGGCAATGAATTATTTTGGCCGGTGGATTTTTTCATCTACCAGTCTCATTGGCTGGTGAGTCAAAAAGTTAAGACGAAATAAATCTGTATGTGATGGAAAGCACTTGAGAACTGGCTGCTTTTCTACTGTAAATGAGGACGAGTAAGGGGAAAGGCAAAGGGTTAAAATGTTTCAGGGTGAGGACCAGCAGCATGGAAGAGAAGAGTTGCCTTCCCATGATGCAATGCCTACAGTCGTCAGCCCTTTCTGGGTCTATGACTCGCTAGCTGCCTCTGATTCAATGAAAGCTACATTTCTCACATTGTGAACACTGAGGCACCGCACAACAAATCCAAACACTAACTGCCATACAAATTCCTCTGCTGCACAACTAAACGTGCTTCAGCCTTTTAGTCACCAGTAAAGCTGAGCTGGCGGAGCGAGAATCAAGTTAACCAACTTTAAGCCAAATTTCACTGCTGGTTTAAGTTGTGAAAATGCCTGACTCTCATGAAGGTAAAGCACAATCAGGCAGACAGCTTTCCTGTGAACACACACAACACTCAGGCAGAGGGAAACTCATTTTTGATCACTCACTCACAAGGAGTGCTCATACATTACAAACACATGCTTTCTACTCAGCTCCCTTTTTCTCTCACTCACACTCTACAAACGTACTCTAGAAAGTCAGAGCTATCATGAAACTAGTACGAGCCACAATGCTACTAAATAAAGTGACGCACACAGTCACTGGACAAGGATTAAACTGTAAAAGTCAACAGTGAGCTGCTACAACACTGCTGCTCTTCGGCCTACTTTTGATTTTAAGAGATTTTAAGAAAAATATTTGCTTGTCACTACCTTTCACTGGTTCAGTCCGTCTGGAACTCCTCTCCTGCAGCATTACAAACCCTAGTGGGCCTCTTTCATCCTGGGGCTGGAGTAGCCGTTCCAGCGGACTCTGGGCTGGACTTTAAACCCCACAAAGCAGGATGGTGGGTGGACGTAGCCAGTGTAGTTTTACCTCAGCTTAACTCACACACATCCAGGCTGTAATATAGAGCTACACACCAGCAGAACATGACAGAGCAGGGCTGTGCCTGACTGTCAGTATGCTAGTTAGCAACTTGGCTCTCTCTCTCTCCCTCTCTCATACGCTGAACAGAAAAGGGAGGAGGAAAAAAAGAATAAAGTGACTGGCCTTGTAAAGCTATGGTATTGGAATGCACAACCCGCCCACAGAGACTAACAGACAGTTAAAGGGGACAGAGAGTGAGGGAGGGGCAGGGTTGGGGGGAATGGGTGGGTTTCCAGGAAAAAAAATGTTATCGTTATCAAATGAGCTGCAGCTAGCAGAAGAAACTCCCCTTTTCCTAATTCTCTCTCTCTGTCTGCTCTGTCATCCTGCACACTCAAGTTGCTCCTGAGATATTTTTTAACCCCTTCTGAGAGCAGAGGAAAGTGGGGGGGGGAATATGCCACAGCAGCAAAGGAAGGCTGGTTGGTTAGCTCTTCCGGCTCAGAAGGGGGAGGAGACCGGTGGCCACGTGGAGCTGAGCTATGTGCTGACATGTCCTTCACCCCACTCCCCTCTGGATTTTCTCTTTGACACACAGCGAGAGGGAGAGCAAGAGAGTAGGAAAGTTGGGGGGGTAAGGCAATATGCAAAGCTTCAACTTTTGCACATCACCAGGTACTAAAAGGGTAAAAATTGGGTAATAGTGGCAACTAAAAGCATGACTGCCATAGGCTAGAAAATACTGAATATTATTTTTTTAAATCTAGAAAGTTCAAACACACACACAATCCCTCTCGCTCTCTATTTGGCTTGCATGTAACTACATAAAAGGTTGTGTACCTTTGGGAAGCAAAATAGCCTTGCGGTTCTACACATACTGTCCTGTAAATGGAAGGTCAGAGATTGCACTAGAGCCATGTGCCCTGTTGACATGTTTGTTACAAGACACCAAATCTCTACCTGCTCTCTTAAAGTGCATCACTCCCAAAAACCAAGAACGCAAATACGGTCCTATGGCTGAAGCACTAACATCACTCACTCAAGCAGATTTGTGCTGCAATTCCTCCAGTCACTCCCTGTCTGTCATCTTGACTTTACTATGAGAGTTTTTAATTTTGTGTGGATGTGTTTGACAGAGACAGTGAGTGTGCGCAGGGCCTTGAGGCCAATGTTGTAGCACCGGTCGGGGCCCATAGGAATGGGCCAAAGTACACCCCAGGCGACCACAGTCGCTGATAAACAGCCAAGTTTCACGGCGAGAGGGACCAGACATCATGCAATTCTTGCGGCAAAAGAACAGAGTCCCAGCATTTACTGTAACACTAGCTGCATTTTCCTGGCGGTATTGGTAACAGATGGGGGGATTCGCACTATACTAAACCTTAATATATGAAGGATTCTACAAAGAGACTACAAATGATGTCATCGTATTACTTTCAACAAAGCATGAATTAGATTTGAGAAGTTTAATCAGATGAAGACAAATAGAAAAGTTACAAACTTTGGTCAGTCAGTTTACCCCAAACACAGACAAACTGTGGCAAAAGCTCCAAGCTAGCCAAAACTAGTTTCAAGACACACAGACAAAGTTGAGGAACAGAGCAATTAAAGAAAAACCATGCATATACAGCCACTAGTTAACATGTTCAAATCGTTTAGGCTTGTGTCTCTCATTATCATCATTTTTTATTTTCACACTTTGATGATTTAGAGTATACATACCTCTGTTTTTCTCAGATAAATACAAAACTTGGAAAACCCTGCAGGTCGTTAAGGCTATTTGTTATAAAGACATTTTCTGATTTCACAAAGACCCTCCTATAGAAGACTGTTAGAAAACAAAAATGTGTCATTCAAGATGACCAACGAGATATGTCACTTAGGCTACAATCTTCGGTTGAATGAAAAAAGTTGCATCTTGTGAAACAGGTTGAAAAACAACTTCATATTTTTTCACTCTAGCTGGATAGAAGAGTCTCTGAGGAATCTGGAAATGTCTAAAAATAATTCCTCAAATGTAGCCAGCATCACAGAAGTCTCAAATGTAAAAACGATGATTACATGGAGAGGCACACACTGGGGCTACAGTTCACAGAGAGCTACCACATACCAGGCGAGGGCCATCTTAGAGAGCAAAGGAAACACTAGACATACTGTAGAACTGGGGAATATGTCGTACAGCAGCTTAGTCTTACAGCACACCAAGTTAAGGTCAAGTTCGCCACTATCCGTTTCAAGATTGAGCCCAGACTCAAGAATAACTCAAGAATCATCTTCAGAGAGATTGCAACACCAATGACTAGCCGGATTATATCAAAACCATCAGGTCATTGGATTACTATGGGGAAAAAACAGCACTACTTGTTCATATTACTGCAAGGGTTGTTAAATGAACAACTTGGAAAAGTGACTAATATCAAGTTACAGCAGTCAGGTAACTTGTTAGCTATAATGAGTTTTGAAAAGAAAGCTGCAGTATTACATTGTTGCTGCATCAATTTTAGCCAACCAACCCACCAACCCACACAACTCTGTCTGGCTAACATTTATAACAATGTGTTCTGCTTCTTGAATGTCCCATAATGCATTTTGAATTGCAATGTATTTACTCCACCAATTAAGCATTGCACTCCTATAACATTGTTGGACTTATGGTGGGGCAGTAAAAAAAAAACAACGATCAAACTCGGTGCAGCAGAACCAGATATATCGTATTTTTTATTCCACACATTCTTCTTCCTTGTCAAAACCTGCCACCTACATTACCCACAATGCAACGCAAACACAGACAGTTCGGTCAGAAATTCAGGTGTGTTATGCTAGTAGCAGCTAATGTAGACTGGAGCCGCCTCCAGCAGAGATGAGGAGCTACAGATGGGGAGCTTGTGGTTTAGAATCGGTGGGGTTACCCTTTAATGACAAAACACATTCTCTCCAAGTTGAACTCTTAGTTTTCTCTAGCCATTGTGAACACTGTTGTGCAAAAAAATCACAAGCCAAAAAAAAAAAAAAAAAAATGCCCCTGACAGGAAGTTTGCTCCTAAAACTCTCAAATCTGAGTGCAGCACATCAGCTTGGTTGTTGACAACACAATATTAGGAGATAAATCTGAACCTTTGAGATCAATTCATCCAAAATATAAGATTTTGGCAATTCCTATACACTGTCATGTTCGTTGAAATAGTGGTGAAGTTTATCAGTATAGCATATGGTTAGTGCAGTGTGCCAACCCAAACTAAAATAACAGAAAAGGACAGATTTGTATTATTTAAAGCTCTAATTTAAGTTTTTAAAAATGCCAATAAATGTACTCAAAACAGCTTGTAGAACATCATACAGAGCAGAATCTGGACTGGCTCCGGGTGTTTATTCCTCCCCCCGGCTCTCTCCTCAGAGCTCCCCGGCGCTCAGCAGCTGTCTGTCGGCGAGCAGCGGCGCTGTCCCACCGCTCCGCCTGGTCCTCCCCACACAACACTCTTGAAAGCCCCCGCGATACTCAAAATCAAGTGAGAAGTAGGGTCATTTTCTCAGACTACAATTGGACTTCTTATTACAACCAGTGGAGTCGCCCCCTGTTGGCCATTAGAAAGAATGCAGGTTTAAGGCACTTCCGCATTGGCTTCACTTTTTAGACCCGGAGGTTGCAGCTTGTTAGCAATGCAGTAAAATTTAAACAGCAACTTAAACGTCACAAGGCACAATCCTACAGCGCCCCACAATGGTCGAAGGACGCCATCACACAACTCCAAGGCACCTTGGCATGCTTATATTTTGTTCTCATTTGATGCAGTTGTATTGTTTTAAAATGGAATTTTAATTCCTGACCAATTTGTTGCTGCATTTAAATGGTTTCCAACTGAACTGTTATTCCTGTTAATATTGAAGATGTTTTACCAAGTTGCTGGTGCAGGATTATTATTTTAATAATAAATAATGATTCAGTAAATTTATACCTATGTATTTATTTGTTACATTTTGTTTTACAAAGTTAGGAAAGCAATGTTTAAGTCAAGCCTGATGTTACCTTACACATAAAATAATGATCCCAGTCTCTTCCACACAGTGAGGGATACAGCTTATTAATTAATGCTAAACACCGGTATTGGATCGGTACTCGATACTGGCAGATATACAAATTCAGGTAACGGAATCGGATCGGAACTGGAAAAAAGTTGATCGGTGCATCCTTCAAGCTAACAATATCATTTGTCTCTTAGTCTGTAATATCACCAGGATGTATACGCCGATGTCTACGTAGATAGGTCTAGAATTATCAGCGTAACCTTGAGTTTATCACACAGTAGCTGTTTGGGAGTGGAAAACTTTCATTAGTAAAAAACACATATTATGTATTTAGATGGAATTAACTTCAAAGAACTGTGCCAGTTAAAGTACCTGACCCTTCACTGATAAACAGATGTTGTCCAAACAGGGCTGATAAAAAGTTTTTCCATTTTAGGTGAGCTGTTAGGTCTGCGATACTTTCCTGTTAACATGTCCACCATGTTTAACAATATAAAAAGGACTATTCTAAGTTTACTAGTGGTTCATTCTACTAATAAAATGTTAATAATTGGAATTGTGGGGAGACTATAAGTCTTAAGTAAGTAATATAGGAATCCTGAAGCAGAGATCCTTTCTCAATAAGCCATTTTAAAGTGTGAGATATTTTGTGCAGTAGAATACTGACTGTACCTGTTTCCGTTCCCGTTTGGTGGGGATGTGTTGGGGAGGCTGAGGTGGTGGTTGCTGCTGTTGAGGGGCAGGGTTCATAATGACGGGTGCCGTCTGCACCGACGGGGTGAACTGAGGCTGGGCGGGGTAGTAGGCCCCTGCTGTGGATCAGACAGAGAGAAGAATGTAAACCAACAGGTACTGACTTAATCCTATAGCCATAACTTGACACAAACACATCAGTCTGTTGCACACAGACGCACAGGACCTACACACATTTACTTAAAAGCACATAGCTAGTGTTTACACAATGGCATTACAGTCTACATTGCTAATGTTCTGAAATTCCTGTTAGTCCTGTTACTTTGAGGCAGTTAGAAAAGCTGCATCTAAAATGTCAAGGTTTGATTTCTTGATGATTTGTAGTGCAACAGCTGTAGTTTTATGTCCACAGCAAACTTATAATGTCATTACAGTGAGGTCTTCTCACTGCCAACTGAGGATGTGTTACATTTTAGGCATCCATCAAATGCTCCAGAAAAGAACAACCTACCATCTGTGTAAACACACCTCAATAAAACTTCAATTCCTAGATTACAAATTTTAACAATGTTTACGTTTGGGCTTTAGTGTCCTGACAATATTCATGTGAACACTGTAGAGACACCTTTAAGGAGAGAAATTACATTTGTTTTTTTTTTGTTTGCTACCACAGCAGAATTTCAGTGTTATTGTCACAACTCTGTCAAAAATGGACAGGGTAATCTTAAGGAATCTTAAATTTCAGGCGCACCAGTGCAACCAATGAAAATGTTTAGTCACACTTGACAGATTTTTGGTCGCACCCTGGAGTCCCGTGAAGTTATGATTAATGAGTGAATGAACAAGCAAGCAATCAAAGTGTAATCCGATACAAGTTGAATTTTTTCGTCTTGCTTCACTTGAGCAAATTTAATCACATGTGAAGGGCTGCAACTAATGATCATTTCCATTACTGATTAATCTGCTGAATCTATTTTCCTGTATCGTCTATAAAATGTTGAAAAATAGTCAAAAATACTGATTATAATTTCTCAGAGCCCAACGTGACTTATTCAAATTGCTTGTTTTACCCAACCAACAGTCCAAAACCTAAAGATATTCAATTTACTATAATATATATGAAAACAAACAAATCATCAAATCCTCTCACTTCAGGACAACAAATGTTTGCCGTTTTTGCTTAAAATATGAATGAAACAATTAATCGATTATCAAAATAGGTGCTGTTTTATCTGTTCATCGACTGATGAAAAAGTGTAGAGCTGAAACGATCAGTCAGTAAGACTGATCGTTTCAGCTCTACACTTTTTTTTGCAGCCCGTGTCTCCATGCAGTCTGAGTAACAGGTGACTGAAATCAAGTATCAAATGATTGTAATAAAACATTTTTCAAAAAAACACCACAAACTCCACTTGCTTCATCTCCATCAGGCCCTTTTCTTATTGCTGCAGTGGAGTAATGCTTCTTAAGATACTTTCAAGCTCCAATTATCAACTTGTCCTATCATGATAAGTCTTCCAGCACCTAGTAGAAATCCACTTGAACAGACATCATTGCCTCAATCTGCATCTAACTGTTTCCAAGGGTGTCTTTCCACTGACTTTGTATACTTTTGTGCCATCTCAAAATCTCCCTTCATGTTGTATCTAAATGCAACAGTTAACAGAAGCGGATATGGCACCTGGAAGGCCCCAAAGGTAGGCCTTCAGACCATGACTCAGCAGTCATTCCCTCTGCCCATCCCTTCATTGGTGACCCTTATGACGTTCACAAATTTGTCAAGAAAGCTGCTGCCAACCTGACCAAGGGAAAAAAAATAAATCAAAAGAACATCTACCCAGTCAATAGTGTCAACAAGACATCCAACCATTCAGTGATATTACCTGGCCTTGTAACTGGCCTCAGCTACAGTTCAGAACCAGTTGTAGCCCACTTTCAAAAGGACTGGGGTAAAAAGTCCTCAGATTGAAGAGGCCTCTCTTTCAGCCCTGCGGTAGCTAGCTCCTGCTCTGCCTCTCTCCCCCTCGGCAAGCATTTCAGTCTAACTCACATTACTGAGTCTGCATTGTTGACCAGGAGCAGCACAGCCTAAATATAGTCAAAACCCCACACCGGCTGGAGGAAGAGAGCGCGTGAGGGGGAAAGGGAGGGAAGACAAACAGAGAGAGGGAGAATAGGAGCATGCTCAAAACCAGAAAGCCAGAAGCCATGAGACTTTTCTTGGACAGCGTCCCGATAAAGTTAATAAGAGGCTTGAGATATGACTCACAGTGCAGGAGACACAGCAATGGGAGGGGGCTGCAAAGAGACACACTGTCTAGACGACACCTACCCTCAGAGTCCTGCTGCTCTTGAGACCCACGGTTCCCCATGCTGAATGAAAAACTTCAAATGGACAGAAAAATGAGAGGGGGTTTCTCTTCAAACCCCCTCTCTAACTCCCTCCTGGCCTCTCTACAGGTGCCCTCTTAGAATGACTTCTTTTAATGTTCAGCCCTCCCTCTTCCAGCGTGTCTCAGTTTTGCTCCTCCCTCTGACCTTCCTGATTCCTCCCTGCCTTTTACTTTTTTTTCACCTCCCTCCCTCCCTCTAGAGTGTACTGGCAAGCAAGCAAAGCTATTCAGTTGTGTCATTCCGAGTGGCTCTGATTTGCCTGAAGACTCCCTTATCTCTCCACCCTGGACAAGTGATCTGATCCATGCTGGCAAAGATGTCACAATCTATTACAAAGGGGGTGGGCTGTGTGTTTGTACATTTATGTGGGATGAGTTAAGCAAATCACTCAACTTGGGGGGTGGGACTCTTAAAAATAGTCACCATACTCAGTCAGCACTGTGTATGTGTGTGTGTTTTTACCTGACTGCTAGAAAAGGACTCAGTGGTCAGATAGACTGCACCACTTAGGAGGACTGGAGGGGGGTGTTGGAATGATATTACTACTGATATTACTGTTACTATGCAGTTACCAGAACTTTCTGTTGGGCATTGTAGGTCCTAAAAGCCATTTCCAGATATCCAGGATATCTGTATCACTTTACTGCCTCTGTGACATGGTGGAAACCTGAAACAGTCCTCTACACCTCTGCACTTGACAAAGCCAATATAGTGGTGAAGCCCATAAGACACCAGAGTTTGAAAGCCATGTCTAAGTGTCACATGACCAGTTATTTAGGGTCATGTACCAAACTCATGTCATGACACGCCATGTGACTAGCAGAATGACCAATGTGACACACACCCACCAACACAAACACATGGGAGGTTATGTCCCGTGTGGTCATATAGCTGGCATAAATAGCAACACAGCCCTCTCCTACCACCAGCAGCCTGTTATTGTGAAGAGTGTACCATATCCAGACAAATACAGTAAATTAGCACTAAGTCTGGCAAAGTCACAGCAATAAGCATAACAGACATATGAGACATAGTGTGTGCCTCTAGTGTGCTGCCATAAGAAGAAGAGGCAGGAAAGTATTTAAGAGGTGATTAATTTTTCTGGAATTAGCTTTTCCTTTGTGAACCGTTCTAATTACATTCCAAAGTACAGAACCAGAAGTGTTCCCATTAGGGTCAAACTCATGTTTTTTTCATACTACATATTTCCAATTGTGAATGAATGCTGTTCAAACTCAGGTGAGCACTAAACAACTTCCCTAAGAAAATGGACTCTGTGGTGCAGGACTGGTAAGAACAGAATACAGACCAACAATAGAACATTAAGTCCAGTATTGAGGGCTGTCACAGGATTGGGTTCAAAACCCAACAAAAAGGCATGGGATCAAGTCAATCAGAAGTTAATCAAACATTTTACTGAAAAAATGTACAGACTGACACCCTTGAAGCAGTTGACAAAAAAACATGAATCCTCAACATGACACAAGAAGGATTTATTTTCTATACCATCTAAAATTTTGGAAATTTGTTGCCTTCCCTAAACAAATTCTCATTCTCACATTTTTCTAAAAATGAGGCTTGTTCAATCATCAGCCATATAAAACACAACAAAAGATCGATGTAATGTTCAGAAAACAGAGTGACGAGTTCAATGAAAATATGTTAGAATGTGGAAAAAGACAGTTGACCTTGACATTTCTAATGTTAGTGATTGCTGGATGTAAAGCGTTAATCTCACCCCAATGTGGAAAGGCCTGTGAGAGATGCTCACTTCATTCAACAGATGAAATGGATGCAAAGATTAATCAGGTCAAATTTCTTGTGCAACCACAAGAAACTGCAACAAGCAAAATAAATAACTATATGAGGTCAACTCAGGCTCAAAGATCTGATCAAACCATTCTAGTCAGACACTCTCAAGCTGCTTCCAAATGCACTGGTGATCCACACATCAAGTTCAGGGTTGAAATCTTACATCAAAATGCAATGTTCCATTGTGACTGCGAGCAACACATAACGCAATCCCCTTCAAGAGAACAGCTTATCTGAAAAGCTTTATAAAGTGATTTAGGCTCAATTTAGCTACTTAATAAACTAAGCTTGATGACATATTTTCTACATTATCTTTTCTTCACTGACAGAGAAAGTTAAATACAAGCCAGTTAGACTTGTGTAGAAATCAACATATTGTTGCCTGCTGTATTTCAAAAAGACAAACTGCCCTAGGACAATAAATAGCTATCTGAAAACACTACACAGAGATTTGAATATAGCAATTGAGTCTGCAAAAAATTAATGAAAGATTTACTAAACATTCATCACATTTTTTTATTTTCAGTTGTATTTTTTGACAACATGCATATGCAGGTGCAGAGTGTCCATTGGTATTGTTCAAGTACCATGCACATCGTACAGTGCACATACACTGATGTGCAAAGAGCATGACATGGAGAGCCTAAGAATTGTGTTTTTACAGTCCTGTATTCAGGCCAGTGCATTCTATTGCTGATGAGCTACAGTTTAAACAAAGACAACACATAGTTCAGATGCCTGCTAGTGGGTGGTCAGCAACTTTGTTTTCAGGGCATCATCACTTCTTGTGATGTACCGACACTCAGCCACCTCTAGAGGGTGTGACAACACATGGGACAACAGCAAACATCTGCAGTGCTACTGTATTTAGTAGGAGATGTAAAGCAATATGACAACAGAGAATGTTTGGAATGAATAAACACAAAGTACAAAAAGAAATGCTCATGTGTATGAACTATGATAGCTATTCTTTGAGCGTATAATAGAAACATACTCTCATACTGTGACATACGTAACATTAATCTGTAATAGTCAGTGCAGATGTTATTTATGCTGACATGCTTTAATTTATTTTTCTGGAGTGGCCATTTCACTCTACCTGCTTTGACTATGACAGTCAGCAACTTTTAACATTTTCCAGAACGCAGCCACACCCTTCAGTGACAACACAACACAACACGTCTCGTAGCTGCATTTCATTATGGTTATGTGCGCTATGTTGGATAGAAAGAAAGTCATCTCTGCCAATTTCTCCCTGTGTGACTGCTGAATGTCATTGCACAACTGACAGTCTTAGAGAGATGTCATTGCTCTTTGCTTCTGAGGAACTTACTGTACATGAAAAGCGTGATTAATACCCCTACACATCTATTCTTAGTCTATCACTTCTCATTTCATATTAACTAGAAGTGTCCTAAGGAAACACAGACTTGCCATACTGCTTGCACTCTAGTGAAACATTATCCTTTTGTTACATTAAGAAGTGTTATGCTTTGGGTTTTTTTTTGGATCCTACTGCTTTTCAGTTACATAATTGTTTGGCTCACTGACTGATTAAGTTTGCAAGTTCTTGGGCTAAGGATGGCTCATGTGTCCATTAAAAACCCTGCTAAGTGTCTCTCTCTGTGTGAGTGGCTCAGGTGAGGCCCCAGGCAGAGCCTCTTACCATAAGTACCATATTCAGCAGGGCTGGTGCCTGGGTAGAAGCCCGGGGTGCCTGCGGGTACTGGGTATTGCTGGGGTGTGGCCACGTAGGTTGCTGATCGGTACTAAGGAAGCAAAGAAGAGGGAGCATGGAAGACAGGAAGAGAGGAGCAAGGGTAGGGAGGAGAAACAAACAATATTAGCAGATACAGTCATAAGAGCAATATAAATCATGAGTGCAAACACAGGCCTGCACAACAAAATACATTTACTTCTCTTCACAATACACAGCTTTAGGCCATTTGAAGGTACTAATCAATAGTTTGTGGATACAATGTTTATAGAATTTATTTACACAAGAAAAATACAACAAAAGCTCAATATGACAGATGACAGAAAATTTGGCAGCATCACTACTTTAACACCTCCCAGTCTGTGTCCCCTACCTGTCCTGGTATGAAGTAGGCGGGTCCCTGTGGTGAGCTGGGGAAGGGCAACTGTTGCCCAGGGATCATCATCATTTGAGAGCCAGGGCCCGGCTGGTAGACGTGGGTGGGCGTCACAGGGCGAGGGCCGCTGCTGGGCGGGACACCCCGAGGGCCGCTGCTGGGAGGCAGGCTGGCCCTGTTGGTGTAATAGGGCTAGAGAAGAGGTGGGGGAGCAAACCAAGGTGGAAGATGAAGTAGAAATGTGGAGGGTGAGAAAAACAAGTGAGGATGAACAGTGATTGAGAGGACAGGGAACAAATGTAGAGGACAGTGGGAAAGACAAAAGAGAGAGGCCACAGGAAAATATGGGAAGATAAATGGGATAGAAATAGGGGTAAAATAGAGAGGGACAAATAAAGGAATTATTAGTAAACTATCTGAAACCTCTGACACAAAAACCATCCCCTGTGGTCTTGTATGATTTTTATCTCTTGGACCAAGTGGAGCTAGCTTGTCCAGCCTAACAAGCTCATAGTTCTCATAGTTTGTCCATGAATCTATGGCTAGACTCCAACTGGAAACATATTGGCCCTGCCAGCCAGAAGAGATAAAGCAGCTAATGCTGGTTCATTCAGAGCCTCCTCATTTACATTCTGCTGCTGGCCTGGGAGCTAACTGCCGTAGCCAGCAAAATGACACCAAGCCAACAAAGCACAACACTGCCAAATATTAGACACACACACACACACACACACACACACACACGTGCACTCCTCAAGAGGGTGAGAAAAAAATGGAAGGAAAATCTGAAAGAAAGGGGAAATTGAGTTACCTGTAGTGACCTGAAGCTTCCCTTCAGCAGCGCAAACACAGATCGCACACAGAGACACATCAAATGGAAGCAAGAGGAGGGTGAAAAGGGAAGGTTTGAGAAAAAGAGCACCACAATCAGTTAGAGCAAAGCGCCCAGACACTGTTCGTTCTGAGCCAAGCAGTGAATTAACGAGCAGCATGCAGAGAATAGGCAGAACAGTGAATTCCAAGAACTATAACTGGAAGATGGGCATTAATCACCTAGATGTTTACTTTTTTCAACAATGAGAGAGCCTGGTTTTGATTTGTTTTTTTGTTTTGTTTTATATATATCAAACTAATCACTTTCTCATAACATTTTTATGAAAGCTGGTAAAACACCTGTTTAGGTATACCTTTACATAGGACACTCTTACTCATATTTATATTTAGCTACAGCTATAATTCACTAAAGCATGATTTTAATACATTCCCACATGTACAGTAGGTGAAATATTAAATGAAAATACCTCTTCTGAAATAGTATGACATACTGTTAAATATTTATTACCAGTAATTAATATTCTCTGCCATCAAGCTAAATTTATATTCTATATTTATATCAGAATTTTTGGTATATCATTTAATGAAATGGAGAATTTTCCTCTGTCCTTAATGGATTGATTAATTTCTTAAATTTGGTGGCACTAGAACATGTACTGGTCCATGTCAAGTTTGAAAAACTAACTTTATTCTTGTAAGTTTATGTATAAATATTTCCTAAAAGCAACAATGGTCACCCCTAAAACATAATCATGTTATGATATCAAGGTATTTAGTCAAAAAACTACTGTGGTATTTGATTCTGTCAAGATTGCCTAACGTTAGTGTAGCTCTCCGTGAGGATAGTCCTTTAGTCAAAGCACACCTTGGAGCCTCTCAATTTTCTCAATCTACTTCTAATATGTGTTAGAGGAGTCAGTTGTGCTGTTAGTACCTGTTGGTGTATAGGCCGGGGCCCTGGGGCAAACTAGAGGAGGAGAGGCAGACAGGGCAGGGGTTAAGACAAAGACAAAAGCACAAGATCCATGCTTCACTCTCCACTGACAGACTCCTTCCAGTTCTGCACCTTTACACGCGCACTTAAAAGGTTATACTGATAACATTAATCATTTTAAAAAATTCTGACGGGTCCAAACTGAATGTTTTGTTTATCTCTGTGTGAGAAGTCTGACGTTTGGTTCCTGCTTCTAACAAGGCTTGTGAGCCAATGGTATAACGTTGTTGGTATCACGTGGTATAGTTACAGTTCTGCATATTTAAACTAAATAAACAACTACTACTGACAGTTATAGTCCTGTCCAGTTACCTAATGATATAGTTCCCTCAAACAATGTAACGTTATAATGAAGATGCGTATCAGAGGTAATTTAGAAGTGGGCCAGGGTCTGACATAACCGATGGCCCGGGGCCAGTACAAGTTTATGCAGGGCAAGTTGATTGACCAGTCACTGGTCCGTCCAGACCAGACTTTAAGAACGGGGGGATGTGGGATCCCAATATATTACCAATGTGTCATGTCGAAGGTAAATTAAAGTTAACCTTCGACTGAACTACTGTAAATCTGCTCATTATACAGTTTAGACCCAAATCGTGACTGTTATTGAGGGTGTCATCTCATATAGCAGTCTAACGTTAGCCTTATTATGAGACACTTAGCTGAGGTATTTGTGGCTAGCTAGCCATGTAGCCAGCTGCGTTGAGCTCAACAGCTATGGTACTCACATTAATATCAAAAAATTACTGACATGATCATACAGATTTGTTTACAGCAAGAAAACACTTCAACTAATGTTAGTGTTAGCGTAGACCTAACGCTAGCTAACGTCAACTTTTACTGTAGCTGTCTGTCTAATGTGGAGCGCTGTGGGTTTTACTAGCATCCCTGCAATGTTCTGTACTGTACTCTTTGACTGGATTAAAATGTAAATATTTATCTAATGTCTTATAGTGTAAGGATGATTTGTCATTTTATGGTAAGTGTTGCAATATAGGGCCCCTACTAAATGATGGGGGAAAAAAGGGTTACCTAAAGCTAGCTAGCCATATCCTAAGATTACTATAGATAACGTTACATGAAACACCACCACATAAAGTAACCTAAATCTATAACTAATGTATAGTTATATGGTGCAACATGAATTCATTACTCTATCACGAAAGATTAATCACTTGATTTGACTGAGTCTGAGTCTCACTCCACTCGACCATGAAATATGCAGGTTGTGCAAAGAACTGGCAACCACTGGAATGGAACTGAAGGGGGGAGGGGGAGTGCATCATCTAGTGGCTGGATGTTATCAATGTTATCACCTTTACTGTCGTTCAGACAGTCCGAAAACAGTGGAAAGCTGCTTTCCCAATAGTCATACAGGAGGGGTCTTAGCTTTCTGAAACAGACAGCCAGGCCCACTTTCTGTACTGACTGTACTTTTTCTTGATTGGTTTTAAATTGAATTGAATGATTAAAACTGTAAAAAAACAAAAACAAAAAAAATAACCATGATTAATTCTTTCATTTAAAACTTGAACTAAGAAACAAGGGTCTGGCAATCTATTGGTCAATCACTAATCAATTATAAAAAATGCAGTTGGAGCGGCTTGCATTTCCTCCAGTCAGTTAGGAGTTAGCAATAAGGAGTAAAAGAGTTTACATCATGTAGAGAGGCTCAGAAGCTGTGATACTTTGTGAGGTAAAGCACAAAGGACAGGCTGACACTGACAGTTAAAATGATGCAGAACTGGTGAGAAGTAGGCAAACAGACATCCAGGCATTCTAAGAAATTCACAAATGGATTCAAGACACTGTACTCTAGATTTTCTATTGGGAAGATTTCAGATAGCGACAGTGAGCAGCAATTATGCCAAACTTGCACACATTTCCAGCAGGAATAAAAGACCTCACCACTCTCTATTCCAACTTTTTATCCTGATTGGTTTCTGTCACTCATGGCACAAAAGTGAGGGTTAGGAAATAAACGAAACTAATTTTCAATTCATAATGCACCAACGAAGTTAACTCAATAACTTGTGTGGAACAAGATACATTCCTGCACCAGAAAGGTGCAGTTTAGCTGTTTTATTGACTACTGTCTCTGAAATGCGATGGAAGAAGTATTTTTCTCTGGAATGAAGCAAAGTCCACCGCTGCAAGTGTGCTGTGGGGTCGGTGAGCAGTGGGCAGGCCTACCTGTCGGGGCTGTGGCGTTGGGTTCATTTGTGGAGGCGGTGGGGTGGCAAACACAACAGAAGAGGGCTGCCCAGGGGGGAATGAGGGCTGCAAGAGACAGGAAGTGATATCAACAGCAGAAGAGTGGGACACAGGAGGAATAGGGAGTGAGAAGGCGAGGATGAACAGTAGATAAGTGGTCAGCAAGTGCACAGGTACTCAGGTACTGAGGCCGATATTTGTGGTCACATAATTCTGCTTTTTTCAGAAACCACTATCTTTTCATATTAATGGGGAGGAGACAAAGGGCATAGAAGTGTGTTCTTTGGAATACACACTGCACCTTAAGCAGAAGGAGGGGAAACTTTCTGAATTTGATTATACTTATTTTAAAGAAGACCATGGGGTATCAACCACAAGTTTTGTGGGCCTGATAACAATGAAGATGCTGCAGGCTACATTGGCAACTCACAATGTGATGGCAAGGTTGGAAATGGACATACTAGCAGTTGTAACCATGGCCTTAGTTATTTCTGACAATCACTATGGAGTACAACAAGTGTGTTGTGGGACTTTCTGCTACATGGTTGAGAGTTGTACCAAAGAACGGCTTGCGGCTGCTGCAATCATTCTACACCAGAGAGAGAATATTGTTGTGTGATCTGCTTTTCATTATGTGCACAAAATGCTGCCACGACAGCCCTTTTTCTTTGAGAAACAAAGTGGGATAAAGCAAGACGTCCTAAAAGAGCCAATACAGGACGTTAAGTAACAGGGTTACTTACCTGTGAAAGGCCAGGGAGGGGGCAGGGTGGGGGTGGAGGGGGTCCTGTTATAGGCTGTGGTGCTTTATTCATTTCACGGAGTTCTGCATGGGGAGGCAGATGTGGACCTGTGCACAAATCTGAAGAGATGGGGGGGTTAAATTGGTCTTTGCTTATAAAAATTACCAGGCATTTACCAGGAAGTTATTGTCACATTCAGTACCACAGTGGTGAGGCCTAATGGGCCAATGTAATACAATGTGTAGCAGAAAGAATAGCGTGGAATGTGGTACATTTTGTTTTTAGAGAATGGGTAAAGATTTACTTAAATAGGTATTTGAAAATTAAATTAGCAGAGCTCGAGTTTAAGTAACATTCAGATTTAACTGGAGGATTAAACTCAGTTGATATTTCCTGTTAATAGTCACAGCTCATATACTTACATTTATAAATCTTTTAAAGGTCCTAAGTGTGGTTACACTGAGGAACGTTTTTTCCTAAAAGACAGACAGAAAAAGAAACCTTGTTAACAATGAGTATGGATATTGGCAAACAGCACATTTCAAATAGTTTACATCATCTACGATAACCTGATTTTTTTTTTCAACCAAAGAACTTACTATGTACCAAACAGACAGGAAGTGTAAAGGCTGGTACGACATCCAGTGTGTTATGATGATGTCAACATCATCTTAAAAAGGCAGAAAAAAAATGAGCATACTGTACATTAGTGTGAATTACAGTTTGAAAGTGAAAAGGTTAAGTTTCAGAGGTGTTTTTAACCAGAGTATTGTAAACAATAAGTCTTGTTAAATCCATTAGTATGGGACTAATTAATTGAATACTGTCTTAAGTACACTTGAAACAGTATTTGATCCAGTGAAGAATGAAAGCAGGTGGGTCATAAACATTACTACCTGTAGCTCACATTACAACAGTCATTTTAGCCCACAGGGTCTAGCTCACCTAACAACTTTTTCATACATACAACCTCCTAACAGGCCTATGTATTAGCAGAAATATGTTCATATCCATCTGGTTAGTTCTATCAAAACAAAGCTTCATAGCAAGTTACCAAAAATGTAGAATTTTCTTTGCATGTTTCACATTCACAGAACACTTGACATTACCTGCCACCACTTTCTAACACAACACTTTGTGCTTATAGTTCAGCAAAAGTAGGCATTTAACTTAAGCAACCAGAAGCTAAAGTGAACTGAGTTTTGTTGACTGTCAGCAAAAGAAACCGCAGAGCATCACAACTGAAAGTTAGATATTTGGAGGAGGAGGAACTTTAATATTTAACTTTGTTGAGAGGTAGAAAGGAGGCAACAAGGAAAGGTTTTTGGTACATTACCTGAATCAAAAAATATACACAAAATTAGGCTAATACTACCTCGTCAGGAAAATAAAGGAAAATTAAATGCATTTATCTCAGCATGCCTCCTAACCACTTTCTCTCCACCATCGCATTCGTCAATCACTGTCATCCAGTGGATAATTTAACGTTTTCTCATTTAATCCAATCACATTTACAATACAATCCATGTCCAAAAAACAACTGCATAACAGTGTCTGACCTTACAAAGGTTACATGAAACATTTAATGTCCCGTTACACACAGAAATTTGTCTGCTTAATGTCCAAACTGTCAGTTCTGCATTGTTTATTTCCTGGACCATTTTGGATGACACTTTGTTGCTAAAGTACAAATTACTCCTTGTCCATGTAGGTGGAATGAGAATACAGATTATCAGTGTTTTTTAACTCAGGAAAAGTGATCAGCAGCATACAAATTCTATTGGTCTTGTATCAGTACAGATCTGATACCAGTGCTCTTTCATTATTCTGTTTAAAATCTGTTTACCTTACTGAGTGAAACTGATGATGATGATGGAATCAATTGTTCATGTAAGGTAACATGAAGTTGAAACTATACATCAGTGACCTAAAGCGGAGACATTCAACCAATGCTATTTTTGGACTTCTGCAAATGTGAATTTTATATATATATGAACCAAATCCTACAAAGTCCTGTTTTTGTCAGAATGGCTGAAACTAGGTAGACATTTTTTTTACACGATACTGTCACCCCACTGACTCAAGGGTCATTTCCTGATTCCATTGTAATCATCCTCCTTAGGTTATATAGTCCTTGCAATAATGACACATTTGGTATTCATAGTCGAAGCCTACATTATCTCTGTCACTGACACACACATGCCCCCTTTCCCTGATACACACTCACACAGAAGCAGCAGTGTAAAAAGCCTGAGTCATGATGAATCAGGTATTTCCCTCCCCCCCTTTTTAAAGATGGTTGTAATCATGACTGTTTCCATGACTATACCAACACACAAACAAAAGAAAATAAAAAGATAATGTATTTTAACTGAGCGAGAGATGAAATCCTTGGCTTAGAAAAACACTGACTGACATTGATGGTAGGCTCATCCCCAATATACTGGAGCCTTGGAGCTTGGAGACGCCGACAATATAAAAGTAGGAAAGACTGTAGAGGGGTGTCAGGCAGCAGTACAAAGCCTCATCCACAGACAAAAAGATTGTCAGACAGCACAGGGCTGGCTGGGAAATTAAATGCTGAATAAACAATATCAGGGCTAAAAGAGGGTCTCTGACAAAAAACCTACACTGCCTCACAGGCTTTACTCCCATCACTGGGGAACACACTAATAAAAACCTTTAGTTGTTCGGGGGAATGCTTTACCCTAAAGTGGTGAGACGTGGCCGGCTTCTTTAACAACTACTGTGCCAATGACACACACCATCAACACCATACAGGTTAGTCTGCAGAATTTACAAAAAAATAAATCAGTACAAATCCTGTGAGCAGTCTGCAGCACTACAGAACTAGCAAAGAGGGGTCCTCGTTTTTGCAGGAATCTGTGTTTTAGGGGAGTTATGTGAGCTAACGCAAGTCACCCCCACCTCACCCCACCCACTAATCACAGTCATACGAGCTGATCTGACATGCACCACTGTGGAGATCCAGCCACCAGCACCACTGCTGGTGAAACATGCTCCTTCAACTGTTGCATAAGCCTCTGTATGCACTCCCATGACCTGCTAAGGAGAAGAGGGAGAAAACATTTGCTAAAGAAGTTGGCTATCATATCACCTATAGAGGGTGTAGCCACTGCGAGTTTATACACATGATCTAGACTCACTGCACATGCTGTTAAATACCTTAAAATGGCATTTCCCCAATACTATCTATTCTGAGAACTAAGCAAACTTTACTGCCTGGTGACGTCAGTGAAAAAAATACGAGTCACTGGCTTTATGAGTTTACAGCCGGCTGCAGATTAAAAGATAGTTTACAAATGCCTTAATATACATTGTACATAGTTACTACTTAGTAGTCCTAGTGAGTACTACTTAGACTGCACTTGCACACACTGATTGCTCAGCTTCTGCTAAAAGCCTATTGCCCCTTACTTATGCTTTCAGTTAGTAACTCCTCTGTTACACAGTTCACTGGCATGCAGGCTGTGATGGCAGTCTGTACCTGCCACAGAACCACTGTGTTGGCTGTGGTAGTGACACAAAAGCTCCAGTGGTGGAAGGCTTCACTTAACTCAGCTCACTTTAACTGTGGAAAACTATAGCTTAAATTTAGCCTGCAGGCCAGATAAAGGGGAGCAAAATGCCTTTACTGTAAAACAGAGTAGTGTTTTTGGTCCACCCTTTACAGGCAGAACCAACACATTTTGAACAAATTAGGCCTATATTCAAGCTGACTGACATAAACAGAAGGGAGTCAAAGTTATCTACACTAGCAATTAGGTTTCTGCAGTACCATGCTACTTCTTAAAGGGGCATTCCACTGATTTAATACTGCATTTACATAAAATTGGGGGACTCATTTAAAATAGAATGTTCAAAATCAAAGCACCAGAGGCCAAGATATCATGACTTTTAGTGCCAAGTCTGGGTTAGGTTCCAAAAACACTGGATACTATATTTACCACAATGCAACCCAATCTGACATTCCCCATCTGGTATATGCCCACATCTTTTAAACACCACACCCCCAGTTTGTAAAGCTAGATATCTGTTACAAATTTGAAGTCTCAAGCCCAATCTGAGATAACCCTGATGACATCATCAGCATCATATTTAGAAAACTTCCTTCAGAGCCACAGATGACATTGTACCACTGTTTCACAAGCTGACTAGTGCTCCTCATGAGAAGAAATCTTTATCTGTAAAATTAGTGGAGTGCTCCTTTAACATAAAGCTACAGCATCTTAAACACAAAACAACACTAAATAAAACAACAGATTAAACAGAACAAACACACATTTACAATACTGCTCTGACACTGGTCAATACCTGAAACAAAATTGGTTTCCCATGATCACATTTCCAACCATTAAGTGTCAGTGACAAGCACTTAACTGCAAATGTGGCTTCAGTCAGACATTTTAGGATGAGATGGATGCGCAGACAGTGAAAGTTAAGCTCCAGTGACACAGCATCACACCAGCACAGCCTGTTCTGACCAGCACCCCCATGTTCCTCTGGTTAAGTAATATTCTGCCAAAACCCACACGTGCCCAGACTCTAGGCTTTCAAGTTTCACAACAGGAAGCTCAGTAGTGTCCTTATGTCAGGCAAACTGTGACAGCCTAGCTCTGACACATCATGTATTTGTCCTGCGATTGCACTTCAGCTATTAGTTTCATTCATTCACTCTGACTAAAGCATGTCTGAGTCGAGATCACTGCTTAATATTCTCCTGGACTTATGAGTGGTAATCTAAAATGGATGTTCGTAGATAGACAGAGACAGGGATAAACATCTGCCTAGATTAGCTACATGGTGCCCGTTGCCATGCACAGGAAACTGCATCCATTTTGGACCCAAATTCTCAGCTAAGGTCACATGTCTGCAGTCCTTAACATCAACCCCATGCCTCCCGCATCAAGCAAGGTGAAGTGATCAACAAACGGCTTAAACGTGAACATACCAGCGATGCCGCCTTCTAAACCAACAATCTGACACAATGTCAGTGACAGAAGACAGCTGCGACGCTCATACCAAGCTAACTAACCAGTGGTAAAAGACCGGTGTTTCGTCTGCTTATACTGTGGGACACTTTTGCTACGACACAGGGGCGTGTCTGCCTGTCTCACACACACACACACACACACACACACACACACACACACACACACACACACAACGTACGACAAAGACAGCTTTGCATGGCATTAAAATAAACACACACCTATCAAACACTCGGCCTCGCCAAATACGGGTGCGAAGACGTGCAGCTGTATGTTGTGCTGTTAGCCATGTTGCTAACTTTCCTAGGCCCAATCTGGATTTACCACGTGGTTTCTCCTGCTATTGGCGCGATGCACACTCCAGCTGCCGGCTTCATGCCAGCCACACCTCAACCGATATCGACTATGACAACCATCTATTTCATGTAAAGCATAAACCATACCAAACAAACGACGCTTTAAGGTGTCAGCTGTTAAGACAGACGTAACGGTGGTCGTGTCCAATGAATGGGAATACTAACCTAGATAACTGTCAAGCTAAGGAGGTGGCTACTGGTTATTAGCTCGCACATTCGTATTCAATAGCTCAATATGCTACTCACATTCAGTAACTAACTCTGCTTGAATGCTTTGGCTAGCTAGGTATGAACACTGTAGCAGTGCTGTCAACGGTGTCGTGACAATAAAGAGTACTGTAACTAGCCAGAATGAGTCAGGCACCTCCGGTTCACTTCGCAGCATGTCGCCCAGTTTAACAGCAACATCACCATTGCGACAGCCTGCGTTAACATGCATGCATGCATTACAGGGGATGCTGTTTATTGGGAGTTGCTGATTGGAAATCCCATATTTACCAAGTTCCCGTGTAGCATAACTTCCATTACAGCGGCTAATTTGAAGGCACAGCGACCTGTCAACCAACTCAGCAAGGCCCTAATGAAGGTGGCACAGGCTTCAAGGTTCAAAACAACTGTCCTGTCATATCAGTCTCCAACCCTCTTTACCCTCCACCGGCAGTGTCTCATAATTCCTTTATGCATGTTATAACTGCCACTAAATATTTGACAGCATATAGTGTCACATATGTTTTGTTGTCGGGGTACCTAGAGGAGTAACGTTTGTTTGGCTCATGAACAGAGAGACACTGCTGCATGAACAGGCGGACTGTTTACGAAAAGACCTTTTAACCACCTTTATATACTTTACCGCCAAACAAAAATGGTTTCAGATTGCTGGCACCAACGTTACATCGCCATCACATGGTTTCAGTTATCAAGTTATCAGTATGCAAGTTATTTAAAATCACAACTGTCAACAGACATCTGTTTATATACAGCTAGGCTGGCAAATATGAGAACACAAGCCCCAACATTGTCTGCTGGGAGGCTTGCACCAGGGCAAAACACGGCTTCGACACAGCTAGTGATTTAACCTACTACTACTCATATAGCCTGTTGTGTAGCTAACTAGCAAACGGTTGGATAGCTAGCAGCATGAATTAGGTTAACCGGCGAAAACAACATTGTGATGTCTATTTGTTGCGTGTCATATATAATATATTACACACAATATAATGTGTTTCAAAACGTCACACAAGTCAGGACTCAGCTGTCTATCGTAGTGTTAGCTTGCTAGCTGGACTAGCTAAAGTGAAGAAAGAACACCCACGTCGCATTAGCATGGAATGCTAGCAACCAGCTAGCTAGCTAATCCCTGAAAACACAGCAGGAACACCAGTCAGCAACAACCACTGAATAAAGTCACCACAGCTAGGTATATCTCCAGGCTAAAGGGCGATATGTACATTTGAATGTCCTTCTCGAGTCTCTATGTAACAGCGACTTGACACCTATCTGAATATTTGAGCATTTTAATAAAGAATTTAGCTCAGTAGCCGTTACCTTTCTCTCCTTGAGTCCGCAGAGCCGGACGGACGGAAAATCTTCCCGGAAGCCGGTAGCTAGGTAATTCCGGCAAAATCCCATCACGTGAAACTTGCCCAGTAGTCATGCCCACTCCCATGTATTTTGATATATTTTGTCGCCTGGGTTATCTTAATTGTGATAAACACGTTTTGATTTGTAATGTTACCCAAGACATTTAAACTTTATCCTAAAATAAAGCCATTTTTCATGCAGATAAAAATTTTGAATTTTACTTAAATTTAAGTTAGCCACCAAAATGTTCCAACATTAATTAGATTGACTATTGTTAAATTATACGTTATAGTATAGGTTCAACAACTGCTTTGCATGGAGCAGTAAGAAAATTAATTAAAACTATTTTCATGTGCTAAAGCTAAATACTTATCAGCCGTTGTTTATGGGACAAGCCTGTACGTTATATTGCATGACTTCAAGCGAAATGGTTAACACAGCTAGTGCAGGATATCTAACATTTTAATTGATAAAAAAATAACATAAAATCAACCATGCAATTCTATCAACAATAAATCTTCTAAAACAAAACCCTTATTACAATTTTGCAAATGTCCTTAAGGGTAAACTGAATTCAATGACATGAAAGACCAAGCACACACAAACTGATGGCATACACCGGAAACCGGGCCCAAGAGAGGGATGTAGAGGCAGTGTCATATCTGCTTCACAGAGGTTTAGAGAGAGAAACAAATTATACACTTATCTAATAAAGCAGTTCTGTCTGAGTATTTAATATCCACTGGAAATTAGTTCTTACAATTTATTAGCTTATTTCAGGTTAACAGGTAGGTATCAGAAATCTCAGAAACACACACACCAATGCTAATATGTCACAGCTATTGCTTTTGTTCCTTGTTGGTGACAGTGAAATAAATCTGCAACTCTAGACTGCTGTCATTACTTTCCTCCATAAATATATACACAAGTGTATATATAAGTGTGTATGTATTAAGTATGTGTGTATGGTACCTAACACTTTTCTTTCCCCTAGCTAAACAGCGCCTCCTTGTGGAGAAGCTGTTCAGCCTGCTTAATTTGAAGGACAGTGCTTGTGAGCTTGCACTAAAATCAACATAACACACAGCCAGCACATTCGACCATGTGGATCTGAGTTTTTATTTTTGATTCAAACTTTTACAGTACTGTAACAAAACCAACCCCCCCCCCCCCCAAAAAAAAATAACAAGAACAACTTGATGAAGAACACATACTTTTAAATGCTCTAATTACAAAACATGACTGAGGATGTAAGTAGTTGGGAAAAAACACATTTGATGCACTGATGTGGACTGAGCAGTTGTTATTCATTTACTGTTGACATATACAGGAGGTTGGTGAACAGTTCCCACTTTTGAACTGGCCCCAGGTGGATCAAAATTAGAGCAATGAGGAAACCATCTATGTTGAGTGGATGAGGTCCCAGTTTTACCCTCCCTGTGTCACCCCAGTCCAAATTAACCAGACCCCAACCATTTTTTAATGACTGCTGGAGCTGGGCCACAGATGACAGTGAGAAGACACAGCGAGGAAGAAGGATAGGCCTAACTTGCTCTTTTCAGCCATGCAATAAACAACTAAATATAACAACTGCAAAGAGCCATGGTGGGCTACCCTTACAAACAGAGCGAGAGGCCAGTCAGAATAGGGTTTTTTTTTTTTTTAGGTTTCATAGTTGGGATTCTTGCGGAGGATAACAAAGCCCTCCAGGATGGGGGTGACAGGGAGGTACTCCTCTGTGGCCAGCTCAGCCCTCTCTCCATGAGCCAGCAACACCGGTGTGGTGTGGGTCTGGAAACCTGTGATGGCCTTTGGCTTACCCGCCTGGCCCACGACATCCACAGCCTGTAGACAGATCAGACAAAAAATAAAAAAAAATACAAAAAAATAAATAAAAAAGCCTTATTAAACAGCCTTTTCTCCTTTCACCTTCAGACCACAATTCTTAGATTTTGGTCGCTGATAAAATTCACCTCCATCATTTCTAAATAACATATTTACTTTGGCTGAATATGTCAGGTGTTGGATGTTGGTCTATACTCAAACACTCTCATATTTGTCCGTTGTATATAATATTTATAATATAGCATTAAGACTGGAGGCAGGGGGGAAACAGCTAGCCTAGCTCTGCCCAATTAACATGTTATACCTTGTTTGTTTGATCCATACAAAAACAAAAGTGTAAAAACGGCACGTTGTGGTTTTACTGGGGTTATGTGCCCGAATGTTTCTAGGCCAGTCACAGTGACTTCCTGGAGTCTCTGCAAGTTGCCTAGCAACCTAATGCTGACGACAACAAGATATAACTAATAAATTAATTAGTGAGTATTAGAGGTGCTGGTAGGTGGATTTTGTTACCTATGGACAGAGCAAGGCTAGCTCTTTCCCCATTTCCAGTCTTTATGTTAAGCTAAGCTAACTGGCTGCTGGCTCCAGCTTCGCATTTCAGACAGAGTGGTATCGATCTTCTCATCTAATTCTCAGCAAGAAAGTGAATAAGCTTCGGTCCCAAAATGTCAAACTATTCCTTTAAGAGTCAATGAAGTTTGCACAATATTGTTGCATTAACAAGCAAACTCATGATTATGGAATTTTTTTTTTTTAATTTTCCATGAATTCAGTTTCAACTGCATTTCCAAGCAGATGTCTAAATAGAAGAAATAAATCCTTAAAAAAATGGTTTGGGCACACAAAAAACAAACTTAATTGAGAACCCACTTTGACAACCCTTGTAAGTTTAAATATCTCACGTTTTGTTCAAAGCTTGACACTTCATAATAAAGTGTACTGTAAAAAGCACTTCTGGAAAATCATAATAATCTTAACTTTTGTAAATATAGTAGAGCAGTTTCTTTCTTTGCAATACACAATAATTGGAAAACTAATTATACTGATACTAATTTTCCTAGGCTTTACCTGTCCAACTCTAACAGACACAGGCAGTGGTCGTAGCTCCTCATCGAAGGTGACCAGCATACGTGGCTGCATGGCCGCTACCAGGCCGTAGAGAATGTAGTGAGATTTCCCCAGGATTACTGTAATGCACACAGTGAACACCAGGGGAAATATTAACACAGGGAAATCAACCTTCAAATTATAAAACAGAAACGGACAATGTTAAGTGTGTGTGTGGAAGCAGAGAGCAGAGGCAAAGTCAGCAGGAGGAAAATGAACTCACTGTTCTTGACGTCGAGGAAGGACACGAGCACGGTGAGCAGTCCTGCCACAGCAACCTGACTCATCAGCTGCCTGTCGCTATGGTAGGGACAGAGTGTCAGTGTGCCTTTGCCCAGGTGAGTCAGACCCTTTGGAGGCACAAACAACAGAGTCAATAGTAGCTCAAACACACACACTTTCCCAAAAATTCACTTGTACAGAGGGCCTTTTGTGTTTCTACGCACCTGAGCCAGTCGGACCATGAAGAGATTGTTAGGGTCTTTGGCATGATACTGGGCCAGCTGCCGCAGCATGGCAGCTAGACGCGCGTTATTTGTGCCTGAGCAAATGGAAAAAATGAAGAGCCTGTTAAATATGTTGAGGAAGTTAACAGTAGAGTCACTCCCAGAGGAGGCGGAATTGTGTATCATTGACAATGACAAATATGTAACATACATCTTCAAGCATTCAATGCCATTTCTAGTGGAAAAACCTGAGTGAGTCAGTTTTTCATATTGCAAATTAGGGGATTTTAATGAGGACTGACACATTTGTCATTCAAATGTCATGTTGAGTTTAAAACCTTCAGCATACCAAGCCTCTAGTAAAAAAAAAAAAAAAAAATTATGAAATGGAAATTTTCACAGCAATTGTAACATTACCAAACTTTAAGTTGTCCACCATCAGATAATGTATATCAGTGCTTGATTATGATAACAGTTTTTTTTTTACCCCGCTTTGCTTTTAAGAAAGTTTTAATGAGTTTTAATTATTAAATAGTGTAGGCTTTATTTATCACGCAAAAAATGTATTTGCAAGTCATGATACTACTATTGGTAACATCACTTTTACATTACTTACTTATTTATAGTTAACAGGCTGCTGTGCATCAAAGCCCTTAAGTCAAAAATTCCGCCAACACTTATACAGAGGTTTAGTGTCGTCACAGCCGTTAACACACAGTTAACATTATTCTATGTAATGCCCCACTTACCACTGCCCACCATGCCCATGGCAAAGATGGAGTTGTGGGACACCTCTGGGTCAGCATCGTGGGAAAACTTGCTGAGGGTGTCTAAGATGTTCAAACGAGGGTTGGACACAGAAATGAGAGCCAGGGCTAGGGGCACCGCTCGCCTCAGGGTGGGCTCACCATAACGCAGCTGATGATATGAATACAGAGAAAATAAGAGAGTTTAAGACAGTGTAAATTCATAACTAAAATGCAAAGATGAGGAGAGGAACAAAAATCTGGCTCTATTTATTTTAATTGCCTACTTAATATGTCACAACCCAGTATACATAGCTGACAAAGGAATGCTTTATACTATGATCTTAGTCTGATTCTTTAAAGACATCAGGATGAGTAAGAACAGAGTAACAAATGACAGATCATAACAGAGTAAAGACAGAAGAGAAAATATATGGAGCAAGAGGAAATAGGGATGGTGTAATGTGGATCACAAAAATGGGAACAAAGGGACAGATGGTGAAGTCTGAAAGCACTGTTAGGTCAAGATAACCAACAAACAGCAACACAAAGGTCTCTTTGAAAAGACTCAGAGGAAGGAAAAATGCAGTGATGTTGCTAGGTACGCGTCCTGCGTCTCTGACACATTAAAATCCGAAAGAACGCAGTAAACTCCCTACCAGGTAACCTACCTGCAGTGAATCGCAGCAGCAGTAGAGGGAGGAGGACAGAGGACAGGAGGAGGGACTGATACTAACTGATGTTTGTGTTCTTCATTCTTTCTAAACTTCACTCATTATTTTGATGTCAGGAATATGATTTATTTTACTGACGTTTTAGATTTGCTTCCAGTGAGATATTATTGAGTTTATATAGTGACTTTGTTGTTGTAAACACTGTTGCTGCTCTAGAAACAATGTTTAGTTACATTTAAAATATTCTATTCTAATCCTGCAATTATTTAGTAATGAAAAAGAACTGATAAGAGTATCAGTAAGAGGAGTAGTAGTAGTAGTAGTAGTAGTATCGATAAAATCCTGATTAAGTTTAACACTACAATTTGTTAAAAAACACAAATTTGGGTTTTTTGACAAACTGTAGTGTGGACTCATTACATTGAAAACCTATCAACGTCACTGAAAATGTGAGGGTAGATCAAAACAAGAAGAAATGGTGGGGAACAATAACATATTCAGTAAAGGTAAACCCAAATAAAATGAGAATAGAAAACTGACAGAAAGCAGTGCTACTGACCAGATGTCCAAATGTCCGCAGTGCCATTTCAGAACCAATCTCCTCCCCCATGGCAATCAGGGCAATACCAAGAACAGCTACACCCTGAGAGGAAAAACATAAAATTAAACTCCTTTTCCCCCCAATACAAAACTTCCCAAGGATCCATAATATAGCTGATAAAGGAAAGGAACTACTAAAAAGAGTAATCGATGTTTGAGGATAATCATGGTAATAAGTTGGTCCTTACCTGGTGGGAGCCCATGTCAGCAGCAGTATCTTTCTTATCTTTGTCCTTCTTATCCTTCTTGTCCTTGTCCTCCTCTTTTTCCTTCTCCTTGGCTTCGTAGTGCTCACTGCAGATATGGAGAAGCTGCTGCACCTTCAGCACATTACCGGAACCTGAGATGGAGGGAGAGGCAAATTATTACAGTGAGTTATGACAGTTTTGGAGATTTGAAGATTCAAATGAGCAGACATTGCTCTACAGGTAGATCTGTATATGGTTGGCTTATACAGAAGTGAATAAATGCTGAGATTGAGGAATTAATAACAAAATAACTGAAATGGCTGGATGACAGTACTATGAGACTGACCTGCATAAGCACAGATATCCACTAGTGTGTTAGCAAAGCTGCGGAAAGGCTCAGGTACAACCTGTAGAGCTGCCAGGGTCGTCTCAATCGCTTCTCCTTTACCTATGGACAGTGAATAACACAAACAGAATAGTTACGGCAGCTATATAATATGGGAAGGGAAGAAAAGATAAAATGGTAATTGAATTGACTTCTATAATAAATCCTGACCTACATAAAAGGTTTAGAAAAAGCTGTCACACATCACTTATTGTTTTGTTTTGTTCTCCTTTGGATGCTTTGCCATTGCAACTCTGTCACACGGTTTTGATGTCTCGTTATTATTATTATAGTTAGTCATTTTGAGGCCTGTGGCTGCCCATGCTTACCCAGGTGGTTGAGTCCCAGGCCTAAAGGCAACCAGCGGGCATATGAGTCCTTCAGCTCCTGTTCATTCTTCTCCATGATGGTCTGGACGATGGTGGAGGTCACATCACCATTACAAGACCCTACTGCAATCATTCCGCATGCCAGCGCTGTCACTCCAACCACCTGGAGATTAAACACACACACTTGAATGTTGCTAAACTGAGCATATGTAAAGCGAGAGGAGCCCTTAAGACAAAACAAGCATCCATACCTCCATGCTGGATTTGGAGTCTCCCATGACAGGGAGAAGCAGAGAAAGGACATCTTCTCTGTTGGAGCCAGCATAGGCCAGACCCAGTCTGAAACCAAGATGATAAGGATCAAGACACACAGCCATAATGTGCAATCATAAGATTTACTGATCCCCAAAGGAGAGATTGTGTTGACAGCAGTAGGAAAAAGACCAGAGATAGCTACAGATACATAGAGAAAACATTAAAAGGCTATATGCAGCATTATATCCTAGACCTGGTTAATGTTTCCTTGTATAATTTAGAAAATGTCCTTGTACATGTGCTCTAATGTTTAACATTCTCCTCACCCAAAGATGGCTCCTATCCTCATGATGTTGCTGTTGTGGAGGACGTAGTCAGAGAGCAGGGCGAGGGCTGGGTCGCATTCATTCCTCACACCAGAGTTGACGATGCCACAGGCCAGAAGGGCGCCAGACTGCACAGGGAAAGATGATGCAGTTGTAAGAAAAACAAGAAAGATTTTCCTCCTGGGTAATAACCCTAAGAATAATTTTAATAGTAGATAATCAATCATTGTTGTACAGAAAGTCAAATTCATTTCTCAGTAAGGAAGCAATACTTTTGCAATCTAGTCAATACAATGATTTATGTTAACTAATTAAGCTAATGTGTTGTAGTGACTTTCTTGAACTGATGGCGTGTAGAGTATCTCATTAAGAAACTGCCAAAATATAAAACATAAATGAAAAAAAGCAGCGGTGCAGAACAGTTAAAGATGTTGAGATGGGACAATGATATCTTTAATGGCTCACCTTAATATAGTTGTGATATTACCACCATATCATTATCTGAAAGTAATATGAACTCTATCGTGGAAAAGTTTCCAGTACTTCCTAGCCCAATGTTTACCTTGATGTAGTCCTCAGAGGAATAGAGATATTTATCAATCTGGGTCAGACCGCCATCCACGTCCCAAAGCAGGATCATACCCAGGGAGGCCGCAGCACTCAACATACCTGAGGACATTTATATCATCTTTAGTCACTGCACAATCAAATAAAATGCACTGAAATACAAAAATCACAAATAAAAGAAATCATGAATATATGCATGTCAATATGTTAGCTAAGTCAAGACTAATGTAAAGAAAAGTCCGGTGAGTAATATGGCTACAAGGCCTGTCGAGTACTACAACAACTACAACATTTGTGTTTTCTTTTACCGTGGTCCTTGTTCTTGTACAACCATTTGTTGCCGTCGTCTGTGAGCAACTTGTCCTGTCCAAAGGCTGCGTTGACAAAGCCATTCACGAAGGAAGAGGCCAAGTTCATACGAGCGGAGTCCACCTGGGAGCCACTGCCTCCAAACCCTGTTGCATACAGCACAGTGGTCATGCAAAATGCCAATCAATGGACGAACAATCAATAAAGAAAAATAATTGTCAGTTCACTTGCCACAGTGGCCAGTAAATCACAAAACACAGCAGCCATTCTTATTTTACATTAGATAATACCCTTATCTAAACTGATTTATAGTGAGTTTATGTCTCAATCACCAACCATTACCCAACCTAACTGAACACATACACAGCCTGCAGATATGGACTCACTGTTGTTTTCCAGGTGTGTTTTGTAGATGTCATCTGGGACTTTGGGTTCCATGATGTCCAACTGGGGAGGACAGACAAGTGTGTTATTAATAAAGGTGAAATGTGTTGAGTCATCATGACAGTAAAGTTGAGCTTAGGTTCAAATCCTCCATCTCCTTCTATGAATCATACACCATTATTCTTGAAGTGTCCCCCTTATATTCAAAAGCATTGCACACAGTGAGGTATACAGATTTTAAATTTGGGAAAAAGAGAGCATTGTATCCGGGAGACAAATAGTTACATCAGTGCATGCCTATTGACCATTTCATCACATATAGTGCTATTTCTATAACATCCATGTCAGCTTTTCTATATAAAAATTAGTTTGATTAGTCAATTTTATGTGAAGCCAAATAATATTGCTTTGGATTTGTAATTGCCAACTATTCCAGAGAAATAGGTTTGTTTTTATAAGATGTTTTTGCCAAACTTGACAAAAATGTATCCAGCTTTTGAAGTGTGTCTGAATAAATATCCATGCCATTGTAAATAACTCCACTTTACCATGACTGTGGAATTCCTAACTTGCTTTACAGCTAAACTGTTAAAAGTTCAGTCACCGATGTCCTACCGGTATTTGTCTCTTACCTCTCTGGCCAGGGCCAAGAAGTTGCTGTTGAGCTGCACATTGGACATGATCTCTGTCAAGTCCTCGTAGTCCTCTACGTCCTCATTAAGCTCCAGGAACATGCCATGGCGACCCAGCATGAAGGCCATCTGCTTCTGTATAACTCTGCAAAAGCAAAGAGTTTGTCTTTCATACACCACCCACTATGACACAGCACGCCAAAACAGTCTTAAAACAGTAGTCAGATGTCCAAATGTACATTCCAACAATTTTTGCTTTGTGTAATCTTTCCTCTTGTTCATGCTAGCCATCAAGTGATACCTTCCAAACATGCTCACAAGAGATGGGGGACAAAATCTTGCTCTATGCTAAAATACATTCCAAAGTTTTGTTGAAGCTAAAATAAGGCTTCAGAAATCGCAGCTGGGTGGGTATTTTCCAAAGTTACAGTTGTTTTGAAGCAAAATTCCCTCTTTATTTCCCCGGACAGTGTTTCCTTGCTGAGCTGCGGTGGAAACACAGAGAATCTTGTACTAAAAAGACTGTAACCTTGGAAGTTACTCCCTGGATTTGACTAACTCAGACTGCTGAAGCCTTATATCATCTTCAGCTAAAGTAATGTGTTTTCGCACAGAATGTACTGTGGATTTTGTCGCCCATCATGTACATTGGAAGCATGTTAGGAAGGGATTTGGCCCGTATGAACAGAAGGGATGATGACACCAAGCAAAAACTGTTTCAATGTTCACATGGACACCTGAGTATTGTTTTAAGATGGACATGAAAAATTTGGATCATTTAAATATTGCTGTGGTGCTCATCCACCTTTACAGGTTAATAGCTTTGATATCTTGCTAGCTATCTTGTGTGCTCTAAGAATAGTGTTTTTAAAGTCCTTACATGTCTTTGCAGGATGTAAAAATGTTTTCTACTAGCTCCACATCGTTGAGCATCAGGGCCAGGCGTAGGGCCTCTGGATAACGGTGGAACTTCCTGAAGATGTTCAGGGCACATCTCAGCAGCGCTGAGTTTTCTGGCTCGGGAACGTAACTCACACAGCTGAAGGAGTGATGCAGAAAGTTTAGAGACTACATGGACATATTTAAAAGACAAATACATCAATGAGTCCTGTTTCTGAAATGTACACAGCATGTTCAAAAATAGGGTTTGTGTTTTCTGAGCAAAGTGTAAAACCTGAACATACCTAGTGAGGTACAGGCAGACTTTGCCATAGGCGTTTTCATCGATGTAGTCCTCCAGCATGTCCAGCCTCTCAATCTCCATCAGCAGGTCGCACGCCTCATGCTCGGCATTGTGGGCCATGTTGTAGGGCACAATCTCCTTCACTAGTTTCAGCAGCGTCTCCTGCTGCGTCTTGTCATTCTCCTCCACCTCCTGCCACTCTTTTGCCACCTCACCGGCCAGGTGCCTGGAGGACAACGGACAGAAAGGTACTGTATTTGTCACCAAGAAATGAAGTAAACAGCAGATACAGTAGAAGGTATTGAAAGATATTAAAATGTCCTGTTTTCAATCAAAAGGACAAATCCCATCATCTGCCCAGTTTTTGTATAAATGCTTTCTCCCCAACATTAGTTATGTACTTCATAATTTCCTCATTCATAGGAGTGACCTTTATACCATACTTTTCACACAATATGTCTTATGGCGACATTGCACTCTGAGTGGAGAAAATGCAATCAGTCTCTTTTTCCAAACAATACAATTCATTTGCCATGACATGATTAATCAGAGGCTCTACAGCTGACCCCAGCTTCTTTCCCCTAGTTGTCCTTGCTCAGTGTAATTTCTCAAAAGGCGTCTTTCATTTTTCTTTATGAAAAGCTGGAACATAATACTGGGTTTTATGTCCATATTCAAAGCTAAATGGTCATCAACTATTGTAATGGTTGGTAAAATTGGAACACCATAATTTTTAAAAAAAAAAAAAAAAAAAAAAAAAAAAGGACTGAATAATTTCATAGCAATCAACAGAAGCCATTTTTCTTGTATAGGTACATTTTTCACATAAAAACTAAAATACCATCAAAGAATCTCTGCATTCTTCTGTTTACAAAGCAGCTTCTCCAATAACCACAAGTACAAGTTACATGTACTGGCTGATGATGCTGAGTCGTGTCTTACCTGACATATTCATGTCCCCACGAGGCCAGCTCTTCCTGGGAGCCTAGCAGACGGTACTTCAGACACTCCCTCTCCCCGCTCATGGTCATGGCCAGCACTGACACCACATCAGCACAGAAACGCTGCAAATACAAACACCATCTACAGTTTGAAGTTGAGGTGCAACATTTTGTTTTAGACTGTTGGGCAAAAAGAGGCATTTGAAGACTATCAGTTTGTGCTTTGTATGTTCTTTTTTTACAGTAGTAGTTGTAAAGACCAAACAACTAATCGATTAATCAAGAAAATAATGAGCAGATTAAACAATATTGAAAATAATCGTTAGTTGCAGCTTTAGTTAAGACATGTGCATTATTATGTAGTAGCACAATTAAGACCATTGATTCTTTGGTGTAACCCTCAATATGATGCCAACTGGAAAAACAATAAATTATCAATATCAGGTAGACCTGTACAATCTTTTTTGAGCTGTCCATCTATTATCAAAGACTTGTTCGATATCCAGAATCAATATCCAACATATGACCCACATTTTAAACCAGCATCCCAAGATTTAAGATATAGACAATGGATAAGCCATGGTATCACATTGTATTCTTCTTAAGTAAAGGATGGGGGATTTGTAGACTTCCAGTCTTGTCTGAAAAATACAGATTAGAAAGACAAGATTTTTATAGATACTTGCAAATGCAGCACTGTTATATAAAAGAGGTGAAGGGACCGAATAAGGAAGAACCCTCTGATGTCAGACAGATGTTTATAAAAGCACACAACTGAACCCACCAGACGGATTATTGTGGAGTACAATGCTGGAGACAATGTGGGCACTTAAAGGCAAATCACACTCACATCTTCTTGCCCCATCTTACAGCCCTTCTGGACTGATGTTCAAGCTGCCACTAAGAGTATATTAGGACTGGATATTGAGTTTACTTGTCTCTCTCTACTTAGCAAACATATCTAAGGAACTAGATATCAAAGACAAACATTTACTAAAAATTCTCGTGGTAACAAGCAAGAAGCCAATTACAAGACACTGGCTTCTTAAAGAGCCTCCCACCCTGAACCAATGGGTAGATACTGTAAACAGCATATACAGTACGGAACATATGACATTCATCTTAAGATTACAGAAAGAAAAGAGTATTGGACTAAATGGGATATATACCTGACTAATGAAGAGTTTGACAACTGAAACTATAGTAAATGCAATTGTGAAACATAAAAGTGAATGTGAATGAAAGTGTACTATTGGGGGCAAACATGGCTATGTAACTAACTATGTATATCATCCAATGTAACTGAGTGACCTCATGTTTATTGTGCTATGAAACTGTGTGTTGTGAATTTTTCATATGGTGATTCAACTGAAAAGTGGGCAAAATGTGCCCATGCATGAATTTCCTAATTTTCTGGCAACACAGTAGAGCCTTACCTTGTTCTCTCCAGGAGCCATGCCCTCATAGATCTCTTTGAGCTTGCCATAGTGTGGGCGCAGGAATTTGAGGGGCTTGGGTACGGACGTCATGGAGGTGGTTGAGGAGCGGATTAGCCTGCGCAGCTCTTCCAATGCGGGACGGTACAGCGCTGTGTTCTCCTCCTGCCAATGTGTAGAAAATATGAGTTTTCTGCCTTGTAGGCTTTTACACCCTGACATACAAGAGTTGTTAAACTAAATCTAATACTTACACTCAATCTCTCCACCATCATCTCCAGGTCCTCTTGTAACTGCTTGTCTTCCTCTGACTGAGAAGTAGTGAAAGAAGAGAATAACATCATCCATTATTAATCACAATCATAAGTTTATTTTATAAAAAAAAAAACATTTTAAATAAGGGTTTATTTGCCTCCACTGCCTTCGGCCTCAAAGGGAGGGGGATGACCAACATTTTGTTGTTGATAATGTGGTGATGGCAGTGATAGTGTTTGTTTACTTATGCTGCCTTCTTGAAACTTTGCATTAACACCTTACATTGCCAACTACCTAACTACTGCTGTTGCTGCCTATCAGTATAACATGTTGTACTATTGTTTCGAATACTTGCTGCTTATTTGTACCCATAGGGACAAATAATACACCTAATAACCTTGTAGATGCATGATGTCAAGCATTGTTTGCCATTTGGCGTACACAATTAGGATGAATTGATCATCAGCCACCACTTAAATGATACAAAACTTTGACAATGAAGTGTTATTCTAGTCTACTAGCTAATTTGGCAGGTAACCATGTAGAAGTCCTTTGTTATTTCTAATGTAGCTGTCCAATTTAACAGTGAATGCCTGGTTGGTGCATTTAGAGTTACTGTAACCTATGGTTTATTAATTTAATCTTATGCTCCAAAAACACTTTATTTTAATTCAATTTTAACATTTGGTACAAGTTTACTGTCCTATCTTTGAACCCATTGGGGTGTATTTTTGTAAATTGTGATAATGACATGTTAACCAATTATGAACATTGAAATGTTGAAATGTTACACAAGACATAAACAAGACAGCAATAAATGTCCATGTTTGCTGTCCCCTTACTTGCTAACCGGAACAAAATAATCTGACCAGTGACACTTAGCGTTGGCTAACGTTAATTGATAAAAACACTATTACAAGCTAGCTAAACTGCCAAACCAGTCTGTTGTAACAGTGAACGTTAGGTTGATTCAGAATAAGTGTTACAAATATTTGTTTGACTTCGTGTTAGCTGCGGTGTCATACAGTACGTTACCCAACGTTAAACCTGGCTAGCGGAATATGCTAGCACTTCAGCGAGCAAAGCTAACATTGATGACAGTACAGACAACAGCTTTAACAACTAGCAAGCTAACGTTAGCTTACCGGCTAAGTTAGGCTAGGCGAAAGTTAGCGAACTTGGCAAGAACATCTTTACGACTTTTAAGGGCAACGGAATTGTAACAAATAAAAATGAGGGCGCTTTATATGAGAAATAATTTTATAATGACGGCGAGTTTGTCAGACATCTTTAAGGGCAATGACTTCGGCCTGCTCAACCATGTTGTCTAAGCGGCAGTGACTAAGGCAAAATAACACCACTGGCTCCTGTAACGTTAGTAAGCACACATTTGAATGAGAAAAATATCCCAACTTACCAATTCCTGCTCCTCTTTCTTATCCTTATCCTTCCCTGAGGGCTGGTGCCCCTTTTCCTTGTCCTTCTCCTTCTCATCACTCTTTTCGGATTGCTTATTCTCTTTCTTTTTTGCCTCCTCCATAGTTGTGGCTCTATGAACTGTCGGCTAGCAAACGGAACTGAGGAGGACTGGTGTAGCGGACCCCTTCTTCTTCAGTATGGAAAATGTTGTTGTGATTTCTCTTTACCGCCCCTGCTGGTGCTGATTTGACAGGATTGTTTACTTCAATTCCTACAAAACACCGGAACAACGTCGAGTGACGACTTCACGGTGGAAGGAGAGGAGATTTTCCGTTCAAAACAGTTTAAATCCCTCAGGAAAACTAACATTTCGATTTGCTATTTAGCAGTATGTTCACGTATCCACGTTTTGAGTGATACATTTGAGGCCATATTTTAAAACACACTGTGGTGTCACATACAAACATTCAACACAATTTGTGTCGATCGATTTTAAGCATTTCGATTATTATAATAACATACATTATAATAACAAATAATAAAAATCATATGATGAGAATGTCCTGAAAGTGTTACAGTGGTACGTTAAGATGCGTATGAACCCTATATCTCCCATGTTTTGCGAGTCATTTAAAGTAGCAGAAGAACTTGTCATGTGACTACATGGAACTAAATCACATGCCCCTGACTGTTTCCTTGTTTATATCAAAATGGCTTTTCAAACGTGTGGTTTGCTTCTGTGTAAAGTAACCTTATTTTTCCTGTTTTCTGTCTTTGTTGTCGGAGAGGGACTGTATAAGGGGTTTAGGAAGTTTAATCAAGGGCAGGATACCAGACAGAAAGCAGTGCTTGAGGAGCAGTGGTTCACTCAGAAACTGGATCACTTCAATGGTGCAGACAGCAGAGAGTGGAAGCAAGTAAGTCTGTTTATGTGTTATGCGTATTCTTACAAGGGTTGAAATATATTTTGAAAAGTGATCAGATTTAGCTAGTCCTTGCTTTCTCCTGGGCTTAGTTTAAGATAAAACATAATACATTTAGTTAGTATATGATCCTATCCAATACAGTTAGAAAAGGGTATCAATTTGCACCTGTCCATCTGTTAAAAAGTTAACCTAACCTTTTTTGGATCATTCTAACGACTACAGACATACTGATGCAAACCTGATATCCCCCTGTCTGTAGGTTTTTCCACTCTTAACAACTCTCCCCCCCCTTTTTCTCCCTCAGAGGTACTTTGTAAATGAAGCCTTCTACAAGCCGGGTGGTCCAGTGTTTCTGATGATAGGTGGAGAGGGCCCGGCCAATCCAGCCTGGATGCAGTACGGCACCTGGCTCACCTATGCCGAGAAACTAGGAGCACTTTGCTTGATGCTGGAACATCGCTTCTATGGAAAGAGTCACCCGACCGTGTACGTTTGGCCTTGCTGATTTAATTCTTGAACTTGAATGAGGGTGTGATCACTCCAAGCCTGTTTAGATCTGTTTGAGATTGAGGAACTGGAACTTTTACTCCTTTGGGTTTTTTTTTTTTTTTTTTTTTTTTGGCATGCAGGTAACACAATGCCAGGTGGCACAAAATAACAGCATCAAAATGCCGCAGAATGCTGGTCGTTCTGCCCTTCCAAGAGAACTGCAGTTCAGTTCTTGCGAATGTATTCAAAACTGAAACCAGGAAATTAGCAGGTGTATGGGTAGAAGGAGGCAGACATTGGCATCTGACAGCCGTGCTTTAAAAAACCCAGTATAACTCAAATGTCTGCACTGTTTTCTTCATGAATCTCAGGTTAGGGTTAGGGGTTAGAGTTTGCTAATAAACCAAGAACTAACCTTTGATTCTGTACGACACATCTATTATTCTGGTTGCACAATACTGTGGGATCAACAAAAGGACAAATATCCATCGGGCCTCTAGCTTCATGTTTTTGGTGTGTACAGCAGCTGGTGTAGCTGTTGTACCACTAGATGGCAGCCCTGCATTCTAAGGACAGTCCTGCCCATGGCCCATGTAGTATTGTCCAGACTGAATGATGGCCTGTAGGTTCTCACTCAAACTACTATTTAAATTGAGCTTCCATCTTCTCTCAATTTAGTGACCTCAGCACAGACAACCTGCGTTTCCTCAGTAGTCGTCAGGCGTTGGCTGACCTGGCACACTTCCGCACGGTGGTGGCGGAGACCCGAGGGCTTACAGACAGGAAATGGGTGGCGTTTGGCGGGTCGTACCCAGGCTCTCTCGCTGCTTGGTTCAGGATGAAGTATCCTCACCTGGTCCATGCCTCTGTGGCCACGAGTGCACCTGTTCATGCTACTGTCAACTTCCCAGGTATGAAGAGACATTGCATGACATAACAACACACACAGACACACATACACACACGCACACTTCACACTCACACACACTTATTTTGGTCTTTATTCTCATCTTCTAAAGATATATGCCATTCCTTTTTGGATAAACACAGTTTTATGCCAAACTCTATTTAAAAAAACAGGGAATTTAAGTTGGATAGGAAATTGAAATTGAATTTAGCCTGTAATCCCTATAGTGTGCTCTTGTATCAACGTCTCTGTAGAACACTTCAAGCATTAAATTAAAATTTGCCACAATTGTTCAGTTTTGTTCAGTGTCTTGGAAGTAAGAGTCTCAGACAGATCAAAGATGAGGAAGGCTTGACTCTCTATCTCTCTCTGTGTCTGTGTTGTGTTTGGCTGAGCCCATTGTTTTCCTCCGGAAGGCTGCAGGCTGGAATCAAGCTCAGCTGCAAGCTTTGAACATGCACCTGTACTGTTCCACCCACACACTCACGCTATCTTGAAGACACTGTCACACATAGTCAGGCCATATTCTCTTTGACTCTAGGAAAATATCCGAGACAAAACGCACAGAGAATAGTGTACATGGTGTGCTGATGACGTCAAGTGTCTTTCCCCACTCAGTCCATGGCACCACAAAGTTCTGAAAACAACACTGCAGTTAGAGCTTGGCTTTCACTCCAGCTGGAAATATTCCAAGATTTTGTAATGGAGGAGTTTCTCCTCTGAGAGCCTGCTTTTAGAGTTTCATAAACTGTGAAATTTACTTTGGTTGAGACTCATTATTTCACATTCAACCTCACTGAAAGCTTTTTTAAATAAATACTTTCTCAAACACTTGACTGGAGCTGGGTTCATGCGTTATTTTGAAGATGAATTGGTGCTTTTGCTGTGCCTCAAAATAGTCATGTATGTTTAACCAGGGTTTTTTGTGTATTATTGTGGTCTTTTTATAGCAGCCCAGGTTTAAGTGTCCACCCCTCTCTCTGTCTTTATGTTTTGCCAGAGTACTTGGAGGTTGTGTGGCGTTCGCTGGCCTCAGAGAACACAGAGTGCCCCCTACTGGTAAAAAAGGCTTCAGATAACCTTCTGGAGCGCTTGAAGGACACCAAGACCTATGACAACATCACCAAAGACTTCAAGTACGGTGTCTAAACTCTCTGTAACCCATACTTATCTCCCCTGTAATTTACAAGAAATCGCAAAATGTGAGCTGACTAAGGCAGTAGGAATGGCATTACAAGACTTCTTTCAAATATCAAATAATCAACTCCATAAATGTACTCTCAACCAGCTAACCAGCCAACCATGTAAAATAATTTCCCTTTGATTATCTGGTAAGGGATGAGGATGGAAATTATGATATATTAGCTTTATATTCACTGTACAGACATGAAAGCAGGATCAGTAGTCTTATCTAACTCTCAGAAAGAAAGAAAATAAATGTATTTTCAAAAATGTTGTGCAGTGCTGCATGTGAAACAGCACCATTAGATGTGAGCAGTTATAGCGTCAGTCCAACTATAGTTATACCTGGAGCTATGTGAGAGGTTCAAAGCAGCAGCGAGGATCGTCTTGGTTCCTGGTTTGAGTCAGGTCCTGTTACAGCTTCATGAGTGTCCCTAAAGCCTTTTTGGACTGAGCCTGGGACTCTGGAATGTGGGATCTTCTCCAGAGAGGAATACAATGGGCAGATATCAGAATTAACAGTATGAGCCATACTGAACCCATCCCCTTGTTATAGGATAGATGTGATCCAGTTTATTTACACCTACTCTATTGTGTTTATTATTATTATTATCATTTTATTTTATTATTATTATTATTACTGCAGTCAAAGGTTTCAATGGGTAGCTTTAGTGTCACATGGTCTAAATGCTGTTTCAAAGGCTTATACACCCTGACAAGAATACAATTAAAATGTAAATACTGAATATTGCTGATGGTGGGCCTTTATTTAAAGTGTCTCCCTTCAGCATTTTTTTTTCTCAGCCCCTTGTTACATTATGTCCTTCATTTTCTTCCATTGTTTTCAGTTTCAAGCATGAAGTTATTCCTAGCATGCTTGTGCTATGTCTGCAATTATGGCGGTCTTTGGTGTTGTTTTATATTTGCGTATTTTAGGTTATTATAGTGACTGTAAGATCAGTCAGCATGATGAATAAACCGGCTTAAATGGCTTTTATGATGGTGTGGTTAGTCTCACAGAACTAATACTGTCATGGAGACACCATAAAGCCTTGTCTTTATGTTGGCACTGCCCTGACCACATTGGACATATTTTATTTTAGCTTCTTGCAGATCATGGAGACCGTAGATGCAGACATGTCATCATGCAGGCACAAACACGCAAAGTTCACAAAGGTGGTTTGGAGACTTGTCTAGTTTCCAAACCACAATAACTTAGAGAATACTTTACTTGCGTCACAATTTCATCATGACGGAAGTATCGTTCACTGCACACAAACTCATATACACACACAGATGAATTGTTTCTAAAATCAGCATGTCACAACAACAGCCTGTTAACTACATTTACCAGAGTAAAGGTCTCACAGACACTCAAGGAAGATATCATTTTACCACCTCAGTCTTTTTCACAGACGCGTGTGCGTTTGTCTATGTCTGTAATCAACTGTTCAGACTTCATCTTGAAAAACAAGACTAAGAGTCTATAGCCATGCTACTCAGGCACAGCTAAATGCTAATGCTAGCATGGCAACATGCTGATGTGTAGCAGTAGCACATGTTTACCTCTTAAACACATCTTATTTAGCGTGTTAGTATGCTAACATTTGCTAATTAGCACTAAACACAAAGTACAGCTGAGGCTGATGGGATTACCAAAGTTATTCATTCATCCTCCCATCATCTGGAAATCATCAGTGTCTGTACCAAATTTAATGGCAATGAATCCATCCAATAGTTGTTGAAACATTTCACTAAAAACCACAAAGAAGTGCTGTAGGAAAAGTCAGGGGATCACCAAAGTCAGTAGGATGCATCTTTTGGGAACCAATGAATGTCTGTACAAAAGTTCATGGCAATCCATCCAATATTTGTTAAGATATTTCAGTCGGGACCAAAGCGGTGGACTGACCGACGGTCATTGCTGTCCCTAGAGCCACGCCGCTAGAATGGCTAATAAAGTGTTTTATTCTGTATTTGGAGAGTTAAGTTGGACGTTTTTGAATAGAGGTCAACACAGTCCATCCACATCCATGGTTCAACACATCCATGGTGGTCTGCCCTCTAAAGAAGTGTAGCTGTTTTGTCTGGCTGGTTATCATACATAAGAAGCTTTAAACACTTGCTGGTGTCTAGTTGTGTACTTGCAGTGAATGGCCTGAGGTTTTATTTCCTGAGAACACAGGAAAAGACTATGTGGCAAGACGCACTGTACGATTGCCAAAACACACCCTGGTTTAACTTTCCTCTTATTTTCCTGTATGTCATCCCCACCTTCCCTTTTTCCTCCACCTCCATTGTCCCCCAATTTCCCCTCCTCCTCCACCTCTTCTTCATCTCCCTCCCTGTTCCCTTGCCTCCTCTCTTCTATCTTCCTCCTCTCCTCCTTCAGCTTGTGTTCCAAACTGCAGATCCAGACAGAGATGGACTCTGCCTACTTCCTGGAAACGCTGGCTGGCAACTTCATGGATGTGGTCCAGTACAATGAAGACAACAGGGGGTTTGAGGTGAGAGAGAGTAGACGCATGCCAAACAACATCAGTAAAACATCATAAAACATGGATTTTGGAGGCAGATACTGATTATTTTGGATTGAATCAACCAGTAGCGGACATTTTGTGCCAACAGTTGCTGTCTTTAAATTTGTTAAATGTTTTTTTTATGCCAAAAAAAGTTGTTCATTGCTCACAAATGGTATATAAACCATCATTAGACATTGAAACTCTGTATTGCATATAATAAAACAGAAAATTCTTTACATAGGTTATTAGCTGCTTAAAGGAATAGTAAAAATTAGGAGTTGTGCTTATTCGCTTTCTTTCCAAAGGATAGATGAGCAGATTTTTATAGACTGACCTGAGAAATTATTCCAGTATAGTTTACTAAATCACCTTAGGGGTGACAGACATCTGATATAAACACAATACAGTATATCAGATCTGACATGATGTATGCAGGTTGAACTGAGACAGAAGAAAGTTTTGTGTACAGCCTTTGTAGGTCAGGGGTTGACCCAGGATCCAGTCTTGGTTGAGTGGAAGGCAGTTATGAGGTGTAGGAGGGTTTCAGACAGATCAAGCAGTGTACTGAAACACAATAAACCCTGCATTGTTTAACAGCGAGAGGCCCAGAGATCCTGCCTTGTAAGAGGATCTCCAGGGATGTTCCTGGGGCCGCTTGCTTGCTTGCTTACTTTGTCTGTATCTCTATATGAGAAGCGGAGCCCCTTTAGTTACCTACATACATTATGGATGGCTCGTGACTCAGTAAAGAAGGGACCAACTGAGTAAAATTACAGGAAGGTGGGAAGTAGGATTTGAGTTTTAGGTTTTTGAAGAATGACACCAGTCTAGTTTGATTAATGCTGCCCAAATTTTGTGCTGAAATGTAATACCTTAGATTTCTCTCGAATTTGAGTAATAAAGCTTCTGTAGCAGCAAACACATAATGGTTTCCCATTGTGTCAGATTTTTCACAATACTTGGGTATGTGTCATAATAACCTAGTGGGCAGTAGAAAGAAGAGAGCCCGAATAAGACTGGGCTTAAAAAAATAAAAAAAATAAAATAAAAAATTTGATCACATGTCAAGGTGTCTGGTTGATTTCCATGATAATGACGCCATGATAATGGGAAGTCAAACTGACTTTCACTTTCATTTTCAGGTGGCATGGTTAAATGCTTTGGAAAACACTCTGACTCAGTAATTGCTTTGTACTGTTAATTTAGACAACGAAAAAACTTGTTACTCTGTAATAAAACAGTAAGCAACACAGGGACAGGGTGTGTCAGTTCAGCCTTTTTATTTACTTTGTACAGAAACAACTATGTCAGCTCCCAATCTGTAGTTTGCAGTGGAAATTTCAATGACACTTCTCTTCTTAGTTTGCTTATCTGCAACTCTGACATTATCTGCTGCAAAGCTGAGATAGACAGGTTTATGTACTGGTGTGATGATCATCATTTCCACATCAATGTTTGGAAAACTGAGGAAACTGTTTTGGATCCCAGCTCAGTTGGTGAGCAGCTGTGACATCAGACAGGTCATTTTTTATAAATATTTAGGGGTACACATAGACAGCGGTCTTAACTGACACACGGATGTTGCAAACATCAGCACCTCCATTTTATTCACTCTCTTATACAGTATTATGCTCATTTGTTACCATAGAGTGCATCCTATGGTCAAGTTTAAGGATCAAATTCTTAGTCTGGTAAAGACGGCATGGAAGATCATGGGGATGTCCACACCCCATACCCCCCAAGACATTTCTGAGATTATTAACATTTCTGCACTATTCAGCAGGCCATAAGGATTTTATCTGTCTCTTCTCATGTGTTGAACTGAGTACGAGGTAATGAATTCTGGTAAGTGTCATAGGGTCCTATCGTGCAGGCACTATCGTTACAAACATTCATTTGTCCCTCTATCTGTTAAAAGAATACTCCACTGATTTAGCATTGCACTCGATGGACAGTTTTAAACAAGACTAAGAGTCAACAGTCCTGCTAGCGGCTCTCTGAGGTTCTGCAGTGCTTTGAGCTAAATGTTAATGTCGGCATGCTGACAATGACAATGCTAACATGTTGAGCAGGTATAATGTTCACCATGTTCACCATTTTAGTTTAGCTTACTAGCATGCTAATATTTGGTAATTACACAAAACACATAGCACAGCTGAGGCTGATGGTATTCGGTCATAAACCAAAGCGTTGAACAAATTTGACCTGATGGTGCTGCGAGAGGAAAAGTCAGGGGATCACCAATTATTCCAGTTCATCCTGAGGGGGATGTGAATGTGTGAACCAAATTTAATGGCAATCCATAAAATAATTGTTGAGACATTTCACTAAAAACCACAAATGTCAACCTCATGGTGGTGCTAGAGGAAAAGTCAGGGGATTACCAAAGTCATTAGGATTCATCCCATGAATGTCTGTACAAAATGTCATGCCAATCCATCCAATAGTTGTTGAGATATTTCAGTCCATACAAAAGTGGACATTGCCATCTCTAAAAAAAGTAACTAAATCGATGCAGCAGAGATATCGTTTTTATTCCGTGCATTCTTCTTCCTTGCCAAAACCTGGCACCTTCATTACCCACAATGCAACATGAACGCTGAGATTCGAGTGTGTTATGCTAGTAGGGGATAGTATAGCCTTGAGCCGCTAGCCTCAAGCAGAGATGAGAAGTGGCATACAGAGGTCTGGCAAACTAACTTCCTTCCACTTTTTTCATTTTCAAACTTGTAGTCTTCAGCCCCAACCGACGCTGTGACATCACTTGAGGCGATTTATCAGACGCCACACAGCTCCCTCTGAAGACACAAAGGGCTTTATACAACATATGCCGTAGTACTCCCCAACACCTGGTAACAGATTTGATGTGTAAAATTGCTGGAGTTCCTCTTTAAACCTATCAAAGGGCAACTATTGGGGGACAGACAAAAGGGTAACCGATGGACACTTCATACTATTGTGTGCGTCGTTGTAGTCTAACTGACTTTTTGTGACATGTCTGTTTTCTGTGCTGCAATTCCTTTAATCCAAGACAATTGTTTTCTTTCAGGAGACAATAAAAGCAACCTTGAAACTTGAAAACTGTGTATCACATTTCACATAGTAAAGAAATTCCCATACTACAATTATATAGACAGGCAATGAATTATATAGCCCAGCCCTAGTCCTGAACTTGTGGAAAATCTTACAGCCCTTTCAAAGTAGTTTCAAGTAGGACACACAACATGTTTCACAACATGTTTTTTCATCATTTGTTACTGTACTTCTGTCCCCTTTCTTTTTCCCTCTTGGTGGCCTTTTTTTTTTTACCAGTTACCCCTTTTTCCCCCTCCCCTTTTTTTCATCCCATCCCCTCTCTGTCCCCCTGGTGCCTTGAGGAGACGTGAGTCCGGTTACCAATAAGCTGATGTGAAAAAGTAACAAAAGACTGGTCTCTTTGGTTTCCTGTCGCCCCAAGCCAAAGAGACGCTTATAAAAGAACCGAGAGGAGCGGTGGGCCACGGAGTCCACAGCACCAGCAGACAAACACAGCCACAGCTGCCTCTCTGAGACAAAGGGCTGGGTATAGAGCAAACTACCAGGTTTTAGGTACCACTGAGGAATTTGGGTAAGAACTAGGACCGAGGTGTAACTCAATCGGAAGAGTCACAGCAGTGGCTTCACAGCCGAGGGGTTATCAATGGGGTGCTTTATAAAATACGGACAGACATTATGTAACGCTACAGCTTGTTGAACAAGTACTAACAGTTCCTCTTTCTACTCAGAAGATGAGAGAGGTGCAGATGGGATAGTTGTCATGGGTCATTTATAGTTAACAAGGCTTTCATTTCGCACGTAAGAACTGTAATCACTGCCAACTGTTTACTCCTCCAACCCTCATGCCAGTACTACATTTTGTTTTAGGCAAGTTTATATCAGGAAAGGGCACAACCACAGTGTTGGACTGATGCCACTGAGTAGCCATAGTGTATTACTGAGGAGCATTGAGGATTGGTATACAGGAAAGGGATCACCACAGTTATCCAAAAGTTGCAATGAACTCCTCCAATTTTTGGGCTAACCTTTTGATTCATGTCAAGGTAGTAACAGCAGATCCCCAAGGTTGTAATGTGCTGTAAACCACCTATGATACATTCACATGTCTAGTGATTGTGGAGGGAAAGCCCTGCAGGACAGCACTCTGAGTTCTTCCTTACACTTCACATGTGCCTTTATGCACTGTAGCACTAATAATAATGCTGCCATCTCCTCACAAGGAACACAGATTTGTGTATACATTCTACTACACAGCATTTTATTTATATAGCAGCAATTCATAACAGAAGTTATCTCATTGCACTTTTCCTATACAGCAGGTCTAGACCGTACTCTTTATATTATTATTTTACAGGGACCCATCAAATCCCACCATGAGCAAGCACTTGGCGACAGTGGCAAGGAAAAAACTTTCTTTAAGAGGCAGAAACCTCGGGCAGAACCAGACTCAATGGTAGGCAGCCAAATTGGGCAGGGTACACCTTTTTTTTATTCCAGTGAGGCTTGTCTTAGTCAAATACAGGTTGAAAAAAAAAGAAAAATAAGCTCTTCTATTGCAACAACAAAGTTCAGACATTAACTTTAATTGTTGTTGGTCAGTTGGTCAGTTGTTCAGTTGGACGGTTCACCATGACTGAAAAATCTATACTATTGCATAAATTACCATGAAATTCTATGCAGCCAGTCATGGTCCCCAAAGGATGAAGCCTACCAGACTTTTCCTTTTTTTGGTTGCTAATTTGCTTATGTTAGCATGCTAACACGCTAAACTAAAGATGGTGAACATGGTAATCATTAACTGTAAACATCAACATGTTAGCATTGTCATTATGAGCATGTTACCATGCTGACATCAGCATTTAGCTTAAAGCACTGCTGTGCCAAAGTACAACTGCAAAGAGCTGCTAGTGTGGCTGTACACTCTTAGTCTTGTTGTGTATGATATGATTACATATTGGGGTTTTTAAATGGGTGGTATTTACTGTACATTAATATTATGTAATGCATTTTGTGGAGGCTATCACCAGTTTGTTTGCTTTTTGTTTTTTGTGCTGCATAACTTGGCCAGGGTACACTTGGGAAAATAATATTATTTCAGTTTCCCCCTAAGTAAAGGTTAAACAAATGAAATAAATAAGCTCTCCTATTGCTGCCATAAAGTGCAATAACTGTAATACAGAGATTTTAATGTTACATCAAGGCCAGTTCTTTTTCAAGAATAAACAATAAGAGAAGGCACCTGGGGCTGGCGTGTATATGTCTAGCCATAATAAATCAGGCCAGTTCATATGATAATTGCCCTTGTCCTTTAGGTGAAAGCTGCTTAAGTAGAAAGGAAATGATTTGCAGTTATATTTAGCAGAGAAAACCATGAAATTACAAAACTGAAGTTCTGGAATGTGGAAAACATCATCAACTACAATCTTGATAGATCAGTCAGAGCTGATTCAGAGCATAGATTTCTTTCCAACTTGCCTGGAATCAATTCATTTTGGTGTCACCATCGTTCCATCTACACAATGTGGAAAAAGTATAAACAGTAATAGGTAGCCCTAAAATAATACACCATGTAAAGAGTGCAACTATTCATATGACAGTATTAAAGAGTAAGTTACCCAAAATACAAAATAACAGTTGACAAAACAATCTCACCACAAAGTCCGTTTAACAGCTGTTTTGGAGTTTGTTTTTTCAGCTGCTGTTTTCAAGATGAACAAAAACCTCATTGCTCACTTATCTCTTGTGGTATGTAGCCAAGCAGATAGTTCAAGTTTTAACATAATGGCCTCTCAGACTTCTCCTGATGAACCAAGCCTTTAACCATTTGCCTACGGCGGTCCATTGGGTGGCAGTGAACGACACAGAGAAAACTTCCAAGTTCTGACAGGAGGCCTGTGTGTGAGAAAACTCCTATTTCTAGCGTGATTGGGGTATACTGCGAGATTGACAGCCAGGTCAACAAACACACTGGCCCTCAAGCTGGACCTTGAGGATGTGCAATTTACAACAACCTATGCAGTGCATTCTGTAGGAGCACCAGTATTGACAAAACTTTGCTGCACCACCAGTCATATTTTCAGGAAACTTGAGGAAGAACATTAGAACTTGTTATTGGGTGACTCCAATGTACATTTGGGAAAACGTAATTGCTTTTGTAAAATCTTATTTAGAGCAGTTTATTGGCATATTCTGTACTATGATCAGAACAGCACAGAGAGGAAGTTGATGTTTAGTTTGTAGCTCAAGGAAGATGAAATTGAACCTCATCTGCTTTCCAATTATGGGCGATCTCTCCCTGCGAATGATCTCCCCGGTGACATTACATTTACAGTGCAGTTATTCCTTTTCATCCTATATTGCTTTTGTTAGAGATCAGTTTCTCTTTGGAGTAAAATGAAAATAATTTGATAACGTGTACGCATATGTTCAAGTTCATGTTTCCTATTATAATAAAGGCTTGGGGAATACTTTCACCCACAGAAAATTACATTAAAAAAATTTCATAAATTGCTAGTTATCATCTAACTGGGAGGTAATCATAAAGTTCTGATACATTTGCTTCAACCTTATATATTGAGAAGGTGACGTCGTCTTAATTCATTTGCTTTTTTCCCCTCTTCTTTATGGCGCGGTTGTCAATGTAGGGCGTGATAGGCACCAACATCACCATCAAGGTGCTGTGTGGTGTGATGGGTGACACCTCACTGGGGGAGCCTTATGCCCGGTATGCTGCTGTGGCCCGCCTCATGATGGACACCTTCGCTATGAAATGCCTGGATGCCAGCTTCAGTAACTACCTCAGAGACATGACTAATACATCCTGGGATGGGCTGGCTGCAGGGGGAGGTGGGTATGGACATGTACTGGGAATTGGTATGTTTGTGTGTGTAAACATGGTTATTTTAGTGGGTTCTATTTTAAAATGTCTCCGCAATCACTTCATGACACTTCTATTTTTATGTACCTTGTATTTTTGGGTCCCTCTTATTGGTGCAGTAGGTTGTCAGGTGGTGTGTTTATGTTCTAATGACAGAGCATAACTGGAATAGACAATGTGATGTCACATTGAAATTTTCCACCGTAGTCCAACAATAATACAGGAGCAATCAACTGCAGTAGAGGCAGAACCACCAATTTCTCCATCATCAGTAGCCTCAGGAGACCAGAATATAACACAGCCTGTTGAGTATGCGATGTGGGTACAGTCATAACATAGCAAACCCATTTTTGGGTGTTGTCACAAGGCTTTTTTAGGAAAAGTTAAATAAAAGTAGACTAGGCAGAGTTCTGGCAAAATAGGTGCACCAAAAAATGTCATTACATCACTTAACTACTAAGCAAGTCTTGGAATGATGAACATCCCAATTTTTTCTTCTGGGGGGAAAGTTAAATTAAGAGTTTTTATCAGGCTTTAAAACATCCCAGGTGTGTTTAACCAAAAGTGGGTTCTCTATATTCCATGTTGTACCTTTGCCATGGGCTGTGGTTCCAGTTCCCAGCTTCAGTTTCATGAGTAGGAGGGCTAGAGGGGGATCACTGGAACAGGAAATGGTCTCTTAAAAAGCCACTGCTGGGATGTGTCTGCATAACCCCCCCCCCCAGTCATGTGGGTTTTAGTTGCACTCTTTCCTCTCTTAATTGGGGCTGAATAACTGAAAGTGATTTTGGGAGCAAAGCCATTTTAAACCAATTGTTAGCTTTACCAGACCTGTGTTGTTAGTGCCTTGATTTATATTAACCAACTGAATATGCTGGCCATGGGTACATTTCGTGTGTGTGTGTGTGTGTGTGTGTGTGTGTGTGTGTGTGTGTGTTGTCAGGGAGACAGTGGGTCTACCAGACCTGCACTGAATTTGGATTCTACCAGAGCACTGATTCGCCCAACCAACCATTCACTGGCTTCCCTCTTGTGTGAGTACACTAAACATTGCCCCTCTGCCTACTAAACTCATAATTATGTTTAACCCCTGCACCTGCTCCCCCTTCACCCACAGCATACACTGGCCATTTTCTTTCTTTGCTTCCAGCTTCATTAGATGTTGCATTGTTCATCTGTGTTTTTCTCATCTAGGTATCATTTGAAACAGTGTGCAGACTTCTACAATGTCAGTGCCGAGCAGCTGGCGGAGGCCGTGGCCCAGACCAATGAGTATTACGGCGGCTATGGCATACGCTCCACCAGAATAGTTTTTCCCAACGGGTCCATTGACCCCTGGCACGCCTTGGGAATCACCCAGGACATCACACCTGATCTCCCTGCTGTTTTCATCAAAGGTGAGAAAGAATAAAATCCCACTGAAGTACAAGCAGTGTGACTTTGTGTTTACAGCTCAAAAGAAAGTTGATGTTATACTGTCTTCTAGAAACAAGATTTTAAAATGTATATTATGATTCAATCTGATTTTAAAAAAACAAAACAAACCCAAAATGCCCAGTCCATTATTCAGCAGTTTTACCACATAGACATCTTTGCTGCTATCCAACTTGCTAGCTTAGATAGCAAAGTAACTGGCAACAACTAGCTAGCTTGTTAGCTAATGCTAACTTGAAGGATAAATGCGCCCATTTATTCCCGAATAAGCACGTATTTAGTGACTTAGTGATCAAAATCCATCCAGGTAAAAACTGGACTGACTTTGAATAAAAAGTGAACGGTTTTTAAACTTGTAGGTTACATATAACCAATGTTTCAAAAGCAGAATGTGTAGCTATGTGTTAACTACATGTTGAAATAGAGTCAAACTTTGGTATCTGCACAGTATGATTTAAAACATATCAAATGGCACGAAGTACAAAACTCAAGCCCAAATCGTACATACAATACATCTGATTTTGTCTGTTCTTGTTTATGTACAGCAGTTATAGCTGGCGCCTTGTAAGTAGACCTAACCTTTGACCACCGTTCATCATTAAGCCTTTGAGGAACTTACTTAATTTGTGTATTTCCACGTCTAAAATCTGTTGAGTCACACAAGTTAACTGAACACTGAATTTCGTTAGTGGTTGGTTTACATTACAGAAGCCAAGCAACAGTTTCAGAGTAGAACAATAGCTTACTTGTTCAACTCTAGCTTTATTAGGTGGATAATTGTTCTTGTAACTCAGAAAATCTCGGTTTTACTGTTTTTCGCTGCCATATCCATTATATTTATATTTTTTCTATGATCCAGGAACAGCCCACTGTGCCAACATGTATCCTGCCAGGAGCGAGGATCTCCCCCAGCTGGCTCTGGCCCGTGACCACATCTTCTTACTTCTCCAGCAGTGGTTGAAGCAATGACTGACAGCCAAACGGGCCAATCAATGGCTTTGCAAAGCAAACTAATTAATTACTCTTTTGTCCAGATCATTGACATTGGTGTGACACTGCTTATTACTACTTTACTGCCACGTTTATGACTGCTTGAAAAGGCACTTTACACAAACATCTATAGGTACAAAGTTCAGGTATTTTAAATGAGTGAGACAATTTTGAGCTGATGAATAAAGATGTTTTTTTTTAGCTATTTTCTCTCTGCATTTTTAGTTTTATTCTGACGTACCATTGCAAAGGTGAATATAATGCACTTCATGAGCTGGTTTCTGGGCAGGATATACATCAAACAAGGAGTAGTAGTAGAGTTTGCTTTCTCAGACATGGTTTTGAATAGTCCTAGATAGCCTAGTTAAATTAAATTTAAGGAGGCAGGTTTAACTTCAAATGAATGTCTGTCAGTGGACTCATGTTGATTATTTGAACTATTTTATTGAAGATAAGAAATCTGTGTTATAGAAATATTTGTTTACAAGGGCAACACACTCAATAATTTAAAATTTTCCAAGATTTTCTAGTGTACCAAAATACAGTATGTGAAATTCAAAATTTCCCAGCACAACATTTGCTTTTGGATACAATACACCATCTCACTGCCTTTTGTTGCATGATGTTGACCAATCCTATCTGCATACAGGACACTTTGTGTCTGTAACTCTTGACAAATACATTTTATATTGAGATATACTCTTTCATGGCAGCATTTGGAAATTTCAGGAGCTTTCAAAATATAAGTTATCAGTAAGCTCAACAACATCATGACTGCACACATTACCCTTTCACTGTAGCTTTTGATGGTTCCACAACACTGCAAATCATGTTTAAACAGGCAGCAATGAAACATAGAAAACTTTTCAACAGAGAATTTGCCCAGAAATGGTTCATTTGTTTGCATGGGATACTTGTTGCACAAACATGCACACATCTGGTCTTGTTCAGCACAAGCTTAGTCTTGTTTGATGATAAGAATGTAACTAAAATGTTGTCTTGGCTGCTCAACAGGAGCATGATGATATCTCCAGCGGGACCCAACGATGGCGTATTGGGCACACAAAGAACTTCTGGAAACTGTAATTTAGACTACATATTGCAAAGCTCTCATCCTTTGTCTTGAAGTAGATGGATTTAGTTTAAAAGCAGAATCTGCAATAGAAAAATAGAAGCGGCCTTGCATGGCATGATACTAGTACGCAGCTGTGTGTTCATGCCCTACCTCCTCAAAACTGTCAGAACACAGACACAATGACCCCGCTTCGCATAGCAGTGTTTATTTTCACAACAGTCCCATGTCTCTGTATCTCAGCTGGACATGCAAGACCCCCACTCCGAGCACAAACCCACACCCACAAAGACTGTAGACCAAAGTCCTGCTCTGAATGCAGCCCTACTATGGGTGTCCCATGGTGTGGCAGTGAATTCTTAAAGCCTCCACCTGGGTATTAAGTCAGACTGTGTGAAACTAATCTATTAAAGCAGAGGTCCTGCCCACAAAATAAACGTGAAATATCTATTATTTTGACAGCCCGCAATCTATTCTTTGTTAAGGTAAACATTTACGATGGATTTAGTCAGAATTGCCCATACACTCATTTAATCCCCTGTAATTCAAACCCCCATGCACCTACTCATAATCCTCTCTTTGGCTGCAGCAGGGATGTCATTGAGTCTTTTCCTGTATGTTTATGTGTGTCGCCACCAAACTGTATCACCCAACTGGATAGAAAAGCATCAGGTGTTGGGCAAATAATGCCAAAATTTACTTGTGCAGTTTTTATCACTTGGAGGTTATGCAAATATAAAATCACATCACAATTGGATAAGACCAAACTCCCTTATAAGATGGTATATGAGACATGTTAATTTAGCAAACTGACCAGTTAATATTTTGTTAATCATTGCTCTGTTCAGTAAAGACTTAATATTAAAGGAAAACCAGGACCAATTTTACTTTCTAATCAGAGAATGTTGCTGATGTTAATGCTTTGTATTTGTGTTGGTAGCCTACGTGAATGCAGCAAGGTGAATTGGGGGGCCTCAGTAATTTTCCATTGAATATGACAAAACATAACTAAGATGACTGCTCTTACATGTTTCTAAATATCCCCCGTTATTGTCACTTCCTGTTGTAAACACCTTGTAAATTCTTAGCTGCGTCAAGTTAGCCAGAGTTGGCCAATACTTACCGGACGTAGTTACATGAACGTAAACATGAAACTTTTTTTTTTGCTTAGTAGGAAAATGAGCGACAACTCGGCAAAGTACAGCAACAAAATTGAATCTTAATATGAAATTAGGGGCGTTATATTATAAAGGTTGTGAAACTATTTCAGTGTTAATAGACAACAATATGGTAATTCATTGGGTTTTATTTTGAAAGTCTACCGGAAGCTCTTATTCTGTTATTTTGAGTTTGACACTAAAGACACGCTTCATGCTCGGCTGTTTAGTTTGAAGGCGGAGTTCAGGCCAATGAAGTCCTCCCTGAGACAACGGTGGAGTCAGTAATAGTTCTCACTTTCACTGGATTAAAGAGTTGTTGTTTTTTCTCCATTTGCATTGGGGACGAACCTTAATTTCTCGTTTGGACGGCAGTGGAAAGCGGACTAATAAGGTTACAGTTTCACCTGCGGGACAAATCGAACTAACGTCACCTCGTGATAGGTAAGTTAACGTTAAGGTCGTTTTTTAACGTTACTTTTAACGTTACAGTAGACTCAATACATGTAGCTATTCTATAAAGGGGCAAACGTTGTACCTAGCTTAACAACATTTAGCGCCGCTTTGTAGTCCGCATTCTAGCGCAAGAGGTTTCTCGTACCCATTTAAGTTGTGTAACGTTATAGCTGATATTAAATAATTGTTTCACACCTAGAATTAGCTATAAATAATTACGTAAACGTACCACAGAAAACCTGTGTATGTTTAAGTTATGTTAACGTGACTCACGTTACAATAGTTCGAGCAAAAAGTGCGCTTCACATCCAGGGTCGAGCTGCTGTCGTGTACTCCCTGCTGGACTTAGTCTAGGTGCAGTTTTAATGTAACGCTAACTTATGAGAAGCATGATGGTCAAGGATGGCTTTTTGTCATTTGTGTAGGGACATTTGACAGACACACATGACAAACTTTGAAATTTTCTTTGCTGTTGTTTTTGTAGCTTTTTTTTTTTTTTGGCATACATAACCTATCCAGGAGTCCCACATTCTCGGCATATTGCACATCCACATAATGAACATCCAAATATTTACATCCATATATTTTAACACAATGTCAATTTTTATCATTTGGACGAATTTCCCGTAACTTTGCCACCAAAAATAGGCCATATTATGGGGTATTGTATCTTAATATAGCAATTTTATTGAAACTAATGATGACTGGTCGAACATATTATGCCCAACACTATCATTATCGGTACAGGGATTTCAAGTCAAGTCAAAAGGCCATTAAATTGCCAAGTTTTTGTCAGTGGAGTTTGGTTTGCCATAAAACAAACTGCGTCGATTTCACTGCGTTTTCCAAAGGTTGTGAGAACAATCTCAGAGATTTAACTGCAAATCTAATCAGCGAATAAGCCATGACGGCTATAACCCATAACCTAAACATTTGCACAGTTCACACAATAAATCAAATAGATGGAATATTTCCCTCTAAGCAAGCAGGCCAGCAGGCATTCTGACTGGGTCTTTTGGCTACATTCATCTGCTTCAGTGAGGGGTGCAGGCTGAATCATTTCCTAAAATGGTCTGAAAGATTTAATTTAGTCTAAAATTAAAATGAAAGACGTGCCCAGATTCAGTAGGCTGATTATGGTTAGACTGTAATATTTAGAAAGTGTGAGTAAGCGTTAGTCAGACCCTGCAGCAGTGGATGAACGGTTTGGTTGCCTAAGGACAAGCAAAGGTCCATGAGATAATTGTGGTTAACCGTGATGAGTCATATGGAGGGATATCCAACTCCCTTATAAGTGTTTTTAAGGAATGTCTATGGTTGTAGATTGATGTTTTCATAAATCTGTAGTTGTTCAGATGGTAGGTCTCATAATGAAGAAATATTGATGATGCTCAGAGTCAACAATTGATGCAACCAATACTCAGTGTGTTTACTGGAGAACAAATCAACAGATGAGACTGGCATGGTTCTTATAAAATGCCTCTAAGATTCTGTTCTTTGTTCTTTACTAGGTGCTGTGGAAAGTAAAATGAAGCACCTCTCATTATTGTGCATGTATGCACTGGTGACCTTGTATGGCCATAAGGGTGTGCTGTCCCAGGCTCCCTCCTACGGTGAACGGGGCTCTGATCTTGGCATACAGGTATTTCAGCAAGTAGTCCGCTCAAAGCCCCTGGAAAATGTGGTGCTTTCACCCCACGGGGTAGCTTCCATCCTTGGGATGTTGCTTCCAGGAGCCCATGGAGAGACTCGGAAGCAGGTCCTCAATGCTCTCCGTTACAAGAAAAATGGTAAGGACTTTATCTTGCAATAGAAGTTCAGGCGCTAGCTGGAGTTGTACTGATAAACATTATTATGCAAATTGTGTCTCGGTATTAGAATTTGGTAAATTGACTGAAGTCACTGCTGCCAGATGAGCCTTCAAAGATTTTGGTTAACATTTTAGACCCTAAGCAATAATTGAGAAATAATTCAAAGTTTACTTGGTTTGCACAGGCCCGTACAAGATGTTGAAGAAGCTGCACAAGACCTTGACTGCTAAGTCCAACCAGGACGTTGTGATGATTACCAACGGCATGTTCAGCCAGGAGGGCTTCCCCATGGAGGAGGCCTTTGTAGACACCAACAAAGTCAACTTCCAATGTGAGAGCAGGAGCCTGGACTTCAGCAACTCCCATGGGGCAGCAGATGAAATCAATGAATGGGTCAAGAACAAGACCAAAGGTAGGAGTCATGGATGGATGTAGCAGCTGTTTACACAATTAAAAATATTCTCAAAGTGCCCTCATAAAGGCAGGTGTAAGCAGCAGATGTGAGTATGTATTTTGAGACAGTTATGAAATTTGTTAAAAAAAAACCCTCATCGTTTCAGTCAGTTATGTATCAAAGTAGTATGTCTATTTCTTAAGTTTTGAGAGAAGAGAACTGAAACTAAGAGACCCTTTATCACTTGTGAATTAAGTGCAAAATGGTTCATTGAGAATGATAAGATACAGATTTAACAGTTGTTGTGGTCTACCTGTTTAAGCCTTATTCAGCTTACCTGCAAGTCTAGTTTATACTGTGTTCATAAAACAAAGGCACATATTAAAACTACCACTGAACTCTTTTGTCTTTTCACAGACCACAGTATAAAGCCTCGACTTTGTGATGTGGTCAGTTTTCTACTGCGTAGCCTTTATATGATGCTGCATTATTACTTCTTCATCTGTGCTGAAGTGAATATGAAAGAGATGGAGGTTTTTATCAAACCTTTCTAATTGAATAATGTTTCCGTGTTGCATATTTATCCAGGTCACATCCCTAGCTTGATCAAAGCAGACATGCTAGACTCGCCTCTGACCCGTCTGGTCACCGTCAACTCAATCTACTTCAAAGGCTTATGGAAGTCCCGCTTCCAGCCCGAGAACACCAAGATGAGGCCCTTCAACGCGGGCAACGGAAATGTATATAAAGTTCGAATGATGTCCCAACTATCTGTCTTTAACATCGGTGAGTGATGACGTGTGAGAGGTTTCCACTGATGGCCTGCTGTGTGAGACTAATCCTTTTGAATAATTTTAATGAGCGCAACTATTCAGTATAAATGATTTTGCTTTGATATCATTGACTTGCTTAAATACAGCCAATGTTTTAGATGCATCATGATGCTGAATACGAGATGTTCTTTATTATATTTCACCACCAAATGACATTTAAAGATATGTTGTGCCATTAGAAGGCTCTGCTGTAGATAGTTACAGTATTGGATTCAGACTGGTTGAAATTAATTAGGTTATCATTTTTATCAGTCGAGACAAGCCAAATACAATTACACTTAAACAATATGATAAATACAAATTTTTGATTATCTGTGTTTGCGTATCCAGAGGAAATGAATTCTAAAATGAATTATCAGGAATTGGATTGGTTGGTCAGATTTTTGAGGTATGTTTAGTCATACTGTATTACAGATCTGTTAGATACTGGATTAGTGGGTTTTTACATATAGTAGCATATAATGAATGCCAGACAGTAACTTAAAGTTAAAGGTGCCCTGTGGACTTTTCTTGGGAACAGTTAACAAAAATTCTGTTTACATTCAGTGTTTTCCACCAAAATGAATTGTGTGTATCTGAGGATATAATACAAATACATTGAATGCATTTCCTTCCTTATAAATTCTTTAAATATGTCTAATCCTGTATTGTTTAAATCTATGTTTGCTAGCTTTGGGGGGGCGTGCAGGGGCAGGGGCTTGGATGCAGGGGCTTGGATGACCAGGCGAAAAATACGGAGTGGAGCTAAGTTGAATGAATATGATTTATGTAGGGAAATGAAAAAACAAGAGTTTGCTGATGCTACCATGCTGACCTGAATCCTTTCAATTTAATTCAACTTGGCTCCTTTTTTATTTGTTGCTGCCCTAATATTGTTAATGACTGATAGGAATTCAGGCCGTTTACGTGTGGTGGGGAGACATGAACTTTTTTTCTGCTTCTGAAGGGGGCATGACAGAAAAAGTTTGACAACCACTGCTTTAACTCAACATTAAGTTGGAATACATTTCTTTGAGTGCATGTCTGGACTGTCTTGACATGGTTTAATCTTCACCAAATCAAGTTCGTACAAATAGGCCTATCAGCAGCTGCTATACCATTCAGGTCTGCCAGCTTGATATACTGTAGATTTAATGATTAAGTTGTTTTAATTTAGTTTTTTTTTTAATGATGTAATCCCAGCCATTGCCAGTTGATGATTCATACGTCAGCTTGTGTTGAGTTGTAAGGGAATGCAGGCTTAGACATGCCACATCCGTAGGACATTATTTACTCCTGTGTGAAATAAAATGATATACCGGTCAGTCATCTATATTTAGATGAGCTGTCAGAGTTGTGTCAGCATAGTGAGTGCTCTGGATAGATTCTCAGAGTGCTAGAGTTAAACTAAGGCCATGTTCAGCTGTGAGGCACGGATGTTTGTGTCTTTCTTCAGTATCTTGCAGTGTGTTGACTTTAGTGTACATAGTCTGTAACTTGTTGATTGGATTATTGTCCCCAAATTACTGCAGATAGGTCATTAAGAGAACAGCCCCACTTGGCTATGGCTTGATATACTAATACTGTTTTTATGAATGTAATGGGATTTACAAATACTTGGCTTTATGACTTCAGAACATAATGTGCTGTGATTTAGTTTAATGGCCATATAAAGCATGAACAACTGTAGGGACTGTTAAATGGATCTTTGTGGTGTGAGACTGGTACTGCTGTGACTATTTAAGTTGAACTGTACATTTGTCATTCTTATTTTGCAGTTAAGTGCCTTACAAGATGGAAACGTTTTTTGTTTTGTTTTTTTTAAAGTCATAAGGACCCATACAGTCCAGCACACTGCCATCTCAAGCTTGAAGCTATATTAACAACAGCGGTCTAAAAACAGCATCCCTGTGTAAATATAAAGTCAGAATCTACAGTATATCACTGTTTTGCTACTCCCCCTTGCTGAATGATATAACAACATTGTTTCAACTAACAACCTGTTAGAGCGAGTCTTTTACATTTGCTATGATAAACATCTGCTGTCTGGTAGGTCTTTTCAGAGGAAGAATCTGTTTGTCATCAGGAAATTATGCATTTTCTGTTTCTAGTTTAAGACTAAATAAATATACTGAGCGACTAAAGCCATCACCGTCAGAGAGACAAAGAAAATAGCATCACCCACAGAAAGGTGAAGCTCTTCAACAGAAAATCCTGGCAAAATGCATAGTTGGACAGCATAAAAAACACTCTTACTTCTTTATGAACACACAAATAATGTGGCATTGTACAAGGCTTAAGTAAATCAGCTCATGCAAGGAACAATAGGAATACAAAATACCAAAATCTACAGATTTATTACTGGGGGAAAATGGTCATTTCATTCCACTCTTCTTGCATCACAAGGAAGTGGAGATATGGGTTCTACTGTCTCTGAAAAACAAGAGAGAAGTGGTCTACGTTTTACACATTTGTGAATAGAAAACTTTCAAAGTAAAAGGAATTTTGTTCTGTAGTCAGATGTACAAGTAAGAGGAAGTGTCTTGGTTTCCAGTCAGTCATGCACATCTTCCCCAAAGGGTTAATAGATATAAGAAAGATATAGGAAGAAAAGAGATGAGTCATCTCTAAATCAGCGAATGTAAGGATGACTCAAGTTTCATCCTTACCATCACCCTGACCTTTGGAACTGTTGACCCTAAACCTCTTCTCTTCTGCCAGGCATGGCCACCACACCTCAGGGACTGAAATATAAGGTGATTGAGCTGCCCTATCACGGCAACACGATCAGCATGCTGATTGTTCTGCCCTCTGAAGAGGACACGCCTCTGTCCCGTGTTATCCCACACATCAGCACAGCCACAGTGCAGAGTTGGACCAAACTGATGCACATGAGAAAAGCCCGCCTGCTCATCCCCAAGTAAGACCCACACATACAACAGTTGCTCTTAAAACTTCTTTGACTGAATGTGACCGTAACATTGTGTGCATGTTTGTGTTTGTGTCTGTAGGTTTACTGCTGATGAGGAGGTAGATTTGGAAGCCCCCCTTTCAGCACTGGGAATAACAGACATATTCAGTCAGAACAAAGCTGACTTCAGACACCTCAGTGAGTGAAAGCACAGTCAGTCCAAATCCAAAAGTGACGCAGTGCCTCAGAGTATTTACAACAGGTTTATTTGGATTCGAGGAAGGCCTGACAATATGAACACATTGTTGGCTGTTTACTGCCAGAGCCAGTAAGAACTATGAATTGTGTCTAGCTGTCCAGTGTGAAAAACAGAATCACTCGTGTTCTCTTTCTTTCCTTCGTCTTCTCCCGGCATGATTGAATGAAAGGCTCTCTAATTGAAGTGCTCTAGTGCCATCATGTGGTGTAGTCTACAAAGGATTTAATAGGATTACTCCAGGAAAAACCAGGGGCTGTCTGACAGATGTGGATTTTTGCTCTACTGCTATCATGTGGTGTAATGTAGCAATCAGTTAATACCTTTATACTAAAACTTTTGAGTAGAGTTCATCAGTATTAGCTCTTATTATGTATTTTTGAAAAATGAGTGAAATGGCCAAACTGCAACTATTCCCCTTTATTATTATTGTTGTACAAGATGCCTCTTCTTTTGGCCTGTTTGTCCGGTTTCATCTTTATTTATGACATACGAGGTCCAGTTGCCGTCTTGACTAATAATGCACATAATCAGTTATTTCTTTGTGAGCTCTTTGTGATACAAGAGAAGATAAATACGCACATAAGGTTCAGTAAAGTGCTACATAACCTGCTGTCAGTAATGTAGGTCCATGTAGCACTGATGATGCAGGATAACAGTCACCAAAACTGTCCAATTAATGAGTTAGCTGTCAGTCCCTACAACTTTGCGTTTACACATGTTTGTTCATTTGTCATAAGTCTGTGTCATCAAGGCAGCTTTGCATAATTTTCTTCCTTGGTCCAAATGAACTACAGGTGTGAAAGCACCCTAAAAGTCAGTCACCACCACAGGATTCTAAAATTCTCTATTGAAAGCCAATATGCTTTGTCATTTACATACCTGTGTGTAGTCCAATTAAAGCACTATTTGCATAGGCCTTTTAACAGAAGACATTTTGACATGTCGCAGTAGGAAAAGCACACGTGTAAATAATAAAATTAATGATGTTAATTTCATTTAAGCTACTTCAGTTTCGGGTCCTGATATTGTTCATGCTGACTCACTGTCATGGCTTACCCACCTGTGCTTTTCCTACTGCGACAAGTCAAAATGTCTGCTGTGAAAATTGCCTGTTTAACATTTCAGGCTAAAGGCTCTGCACTCCCATACAGGTGCTTCAAGTGTTGTGGCTGATTGGACCTCAGCTCATATGCAACAGTCCCGCCTTAACAGATGCAACAACACAGTGATGGCAAACATAAACAGAACCTGCAGGAGCTAGCATGGCTAGAATGCAACGACAGCAGTCTACACATTTATTAATTATACAGTGTTTTATTAAACATTTAAATGTCATTAACTTCTGTCATTTTCCTTGCACTCGCTACAGACAAGCAGCATCTCTTCTTCTCTGCTGCTTGTATTATTTTGTCGTGCAGTTATAAAACAAGAATATAAACAAACAATATTTCCTGAATGTGAGGTCAATCCCATCCTGTCTCTCCAAGCAGCTGGACATTGGAGAGCCTCGCGATTTCGCTACCGGAAGCAAATGTGTCTTCAAGATGTCAGTGAAGCAATGAGCTCTGATCAGGCTAAATAAGTGAAAACACCTGTGTGGGTGAACCATGGGCAAGTAGGGCCTTCAAGGATTTCTCATAAATAGTGTAGTTTTGTTCACTAATGCTAATATATTACTACACTGAAAATGTACACAAAGTAACTCCATCATACCCGTCATGTTGGATGTGGACAGCATTGGCTGATCAATATCAGATCATTTAATAAATAGCAATGATGGCATGGCATATCCGTAAACTAACATATTGTGTGTGTCTGAAGCTAGAATGAACAGTTATTGTTTTCTCAGGTGCTGAACCTGTGCATGTATCCAAGGCACTCCAGAAAGCCAAAGTTGTGGTGAATGAAGATGGAACAAAAGCAGCAGCTGCCACTAGTGAGTATTTGTACAGTGAGCCTTGTCTTGGACTTAAATGTTGAGCCAAACAGAAAGCTGTATGCTTAGTTGATTAGAATGTTCTATGTAACGGTTGATAATGCACTTAAAGTATAGTACATTCATAAGAGTAACCTATACTCCTTGGTTTTAGCTGCCATTTTGCTGGCTCGGTCCTCTCCACCTTGGGTTACAGTGGACAGACCTTTCCTCTTCCTCATCAGACATAACCCAACAGGTACAGTCTTCTATCTATCTATATATCTATATATATATATATCTATCTATCTATCTATCTATCTATCTATCTATCTATATATATCTATATATCAAATATATATAATTACACACACACACTACCGTTCAAAAGTTTGGAATCACCTGTGATATTGATGTTTTTCTTCTTTCCTTCAATAATGGCTATTTTAACAGATAAAAACAGAATAATTATACACCAAATGTAGTATTTACATTTGAAGGAGTTTTATAATAATTAAATATTTAAAACTTCCGTTTAGTCGATGTCGCCACAGTGTTGCATGACAAGGGAGAATACTGTCGTAACCATTATTTCCTCCCAAATGCTCTTTGATTTTGAATTTGTTTTCCATTCTAGAAATGCGTAAGTGACCATCGACCATTTTTGAACCACAACTGTGCGATTGGGCTCTAAATATTTTGGGAACCCGTTTTTCTTTGGGCCCTCTGCAGTCTACTCAGTGGTTAGACTGAATAGACTGCATAGGTTTAAACTGTGATTTGTCAGTCCATAGTATGTTCAGCTGCTATTCTGTGATCCACTTCCAACCGTGCTAACCCTGGACTAAGTTTTAAGAATAGCTTTGCTAAAGCAACACGCCTGTTAATTCCAGCTTGTTAGAGGCATTATTGTGCACTTGACATTGAAACAGGAACCTGTTCCTATTTAAATCTGCACCAATCATTTCACCATTATAAATATGGCAATTAATCACCAATGTTAGGCTTTGTGAAACCAGGTAACCTGAAGAAAGTGGTGTCTGAAGAAAGCGCTGCGTGACTGAGTTCTCCCTGTCTCTGTCTCTGTCCCCAGGTACCATTCTCTTTATGGGCCAGATCAACCAGCCTTGAGCCCAGCCATCACTGGCCAGCCCCTGGTAGCATCATAGGCCAGCACAGGAAATGCTTCTACACTGCCATGCATGAACACACACTCTCATACACACACACACACACACACACACACACACACACACAAACTTGCTGTAGACTTATGTACATTGTGGACATATGTTATGTTTTAAATATTGCTTTTTATGTTACCCATTTTCTGTAATGCATAACATGCTTTATGAAATGTTTTGCAGACTAAATTTTCCAGCTGTTTTAATTTTTTGTATACTTCTTTTGGATTTATTACATTTTTAAAAGACTTTGAAAAAGGCTTTGAATGTCAGTTGTGTATTTTCTCAACTCTGGAGTAGGATAATCAGTTTGTTTATCATGTCAGTGTTTCAGTTTAAAAGTTCTCCATCTCAAGTCATGTCACTCCAGTCCATTCTAAGTTTCACTCCTAAGTTATGGCAATGTACATCACATCATGAATGACTTGCATTCAGCTACTTTACAATAATTGTTTCCCTCACTGAGGAAGTCTTATGTTACCATACTTGCTTCATATTTGATCAAATAAATACACATATTTATAACATCAATGATTTTGGCTTACTTATTTTCGGTAATAGTATTTCTGACAAGGGAATGTTTGTTTACATGTGACATTCTATAGTGCTGTGTTTACATTTTCAATTATAACATGTTCAGCTACAGAAATTAGTGATAGAGCTTCTTAACAATTCATTCAAACTATTCAGCAACTATTAAAACATATCCATGTATTTTCTAAACCACTTACCCTGTTGAGGGTCGCTCATGGCTGGAGTTTATGTATACAGACAGACTAATATATACTGAATCAGAAGTTCTAATTGAGTTCCAAATTTAGAATTTGATTTTCTAGTTCTTAAATATCCAAGTTTTAGAAGGCAAATTTCATTTCTAAAATGTTTAAGTTAGAGTTTCTAGAGTTTTAAAATCTTAAGTTTCAATTCTATAATGTTATGGTTTTCTAACTTTGCAGTGTGTTTTCTAAATGCTGTACGTATTGTCAAATTGGTGAAGATGTTTTCTTAATTTGCTTGTGTTTTGTCTATTTGCATGTGTTTTCTTAAGTTGCAGAGAGTTGAGCTCTCAGGGCCACTGTAGGCCTGACCCACTTTTGATCCCTCTGGTTTAAAAAAAACAAAAACAAAAAAAACCTACACTTTTGTTTTTTCTAGAGGCCTCAGAGCCACAGAGATCATACGGCCAGTAGCAGGGGCCCACGTGGCATCTAGTAAGTAGCACGTTCAACAACTCCGTCCTTGGAGCAGACAATGGGATTGGTCACAAAATCACTTTTGTGTCCTGGATTTGTACATTAGGGGCCTTCCATGCCTTGGGGACGCATTTTGTTTATTTTTCCACTCCGTCAGGGACTTGCACATTCATCTAACGTATGTGTGCATGGACACGTACTGAAATAGTGTGCTTTAACCTTGTACCTGTATGAAAAGAAGATATAGTCTATGCTAAACATTGGGGGAGAGGGAGGCACAATGCAAATACCACCTAGAATTTTAAAATAGTAATATAATATTATATATAATATTAATAAAGTAATAATAATAAAAATGACAGTCATAGGAATAATAATGACAATAATAGTAACAGAGCCAATAAAAACAGCTGTAGTAGCAGTTGTCGAGCAGGAACACGGGGGCAGCAGGTGGCTCACAACCACAGATCCAGACTCTGCAGCTCCGGAGGCAGAAATACCTGCTGAAAGCGACAGAAGGAGGGAGGAGAGAAACGAGAAAGCACAGAACTACGGGAGAAAAGATGTCGAGTTAATAACATGTAATAATGGGATAAAAATGCATACAGATGGAGAGGGAGAGAAGAAGAGAGGAAAGAGGTGCATCATGGGAAGTCTCCCGGCAGTCTAGGCCTATAGCAGCATAACTAAGGGATGGTTCAGGACTCACCTGAGCCAGCCCTAACTATAAGCATCATCAAAGAGGAGAGTCTAAAGTCTACTCTTAAATGTGGAGATGGTGTCTGCCTCCCGAACCCAAACTGGGATCTGATTCCACAGGAGAGGAGCTTGATAACTGAAGGCTCTGGCTCCCATTCTACTTTTGGAGACTCTAGAAACCACAAGTAAGCCTGCATCCTGGGAGTGCAGTGTTCTAGTCGGGTAATAAGGTATTATGAGATCTTTAAGATACGATGGTGCCTGACCATTACGAGCTTTGTAGGTGAGGAGAAGGATTTTAAATTCTATTTTGGATTTTACAGGGAGCCAGTGCGAAGAAGCTAATATTGGAGAAATATGATCTCTTTTCCTAGTTCTTGTCAGTACACGTGCTGCTGCATTCCGGATCAACTGGAGAGTCTTAAGGGTTTTATTGGGGCAGCGGGATAATAAGGAATTGCAATAGTCCAACCTAGATGTAACAAATGCATGCACTAGTTTTTCGCCATCATTTTGAGACAAGATGTGCCTGATTTTTTCAATGTTACGTAGGTGAAAGAAGGCAGTCCTTGAAGATAAATCCTAATCAAAGATAAATATATATGTGTATATATACATATATATGTGTGTGTATGTATATATATATTTATATATATATGTGTGTGTGTGTGTACAAATATGTGTTTATACGTATTCATTCATATATGTTTGTATGAAGAGTGGCCCTCAGACAGTTCAGGTGGCTCATTAAAGGTCCAGTGTGTAGGATTTAGTGGCATCTAGAGGTTTTTGAAATTGTAGTTTGCAACGTTTGAATACCACTCGCCTCACCCTCCCCTTCCATGCGAGTAGGAAAAACTACGGTGTCCGTCAAAAACGCAAACAGCCTTATCTAGAGCTAGTGATTGGTTTGTCCGTTCTGGGCTACTGTAGAAACATGGCGGTGCAACATGGCGACCTCCGTGGAAGGGGCCCCGCTCCCTATGTAGCTAAAAACGGCTTATTCTAAGGTAATGAAAACACAACGATTCTTATTTCCAGGTGATTATACACTAAGGAAAACATACTAATACTAATATACTAATATTATATTCCATTTCTGCCAATAGCTCCTGCTAAATGTTACACACTGGTCCTTTAATTCTGCACTAACATGTGACCACAACCCCTGTCCAAAGTGCTGATCCCAGAGTAGTAGTCCACCATAACTGATTGGATGACGATAGGATGCAATATTTTGTGCCATTTCAGGCACCACTCTGGTCATGTAATCCTTTTATCTTGGTAGTCTCTTTGCTGATATCAGACCATGGTGACGTGAAAAACTTTGGAGGTCCTTTAATGCTCCGGCCGGAATGCAAGGGCTTCACTTTGTGTTGAAAAGTGGTGGGAAGGTAAGGTCTTAGATGGAAAAAAAAAAATTATATTTAAACGGTCTTCAACATATGCAATTTTAGGCAATGTAATGGGGGGTATGAGGTCAGAGTAATTAAAGGTGGGTGGGGGAAAATAATGTTTAAATGTAGACTATTTAATGACCTTTAAGAACAGACAATGCTTCAGCAACATGTCATGTTTCACAAAGTTTTATAAATTTAGACATTCTCATTAAGGACAGTAGTACGAATGCCAGGCACGTTCATTTATTTATTGTTAGCTACCACGCTAGCCAGCTAGCTAGCCTCCTAATGTTAGTGTGGCAGCTAATGTTAACATTAAGAGGCAAGCACTAAAGGATAGGTTCAGTTTTAGAAAGTCTATAACCTTTGTTTCAGTCACGGGCAAAAGGGTTATGAACTTTTATTTTTAGCTTAAGTTACTTTTTTTGGACAATTGCACATTTGTTTCTTCTATATTTAGATTACATTCTGAATTTGTTGGGGGCATTCTTGCAATCATTACGGTAATCCTGACAGCGGCTCCGAGTGTCAGCTGATCATCCTTTACTGGCGAGTGAGGAGGAAAATCAGCTGAACGAAAACACTGCTGGCTAGTTCAAACCATGGCTGCGGAGATTCATTCGAGGCCCCACACCGCTAGACCTGTTCTTTTGAACAAGATCGAGGGACACTCAGACGCTGTCAACGCAGCCGTTTTAATACCAAAAGAAGATGGAGTGATCACGGTTAGCGAGGACAGGTGAGTTTGCCATGCAGACTAATGGTAGCGTAACAGCAGTAGCTAGCGGGCTCGGTCTATTTGCTGGTCATTGCACTCATAATTCCTGGTGCACTGGTTTAGGAAGGACAACACAAAAGGGAAGAAGCAACAGTGTTTGCCTCTCAGAATGAATTTTGTTTTGGTTGGGACATTCCAAGGTTCGCGTAGGAGGGTGTGGTGATAGAAATCCGTCAAGAATGAGTCCTTTCCATAAAACACCGCGAGCAAGCAATAAACCGCAATAGTAAACGGGAATACAACATTTGGTTTTTATAATATAACGACTTAGGATTTGCTATACGTAACATAATGCGTTAGGCTATATTAACTTAACTACCTAGCTAAACATTACTTGACAAACAAACTAGCCACTGCTGTCTTCAAGTGCTCCTCGTATGCTGTGAAGATTTTATTTGTCGTGCTTTTACTGAAACGCTTTAAGCTGCGCCTTGTAATAAAAGTATTAATTCAGCGGCCGCTGTTTGCCATGATGGAAACAATAATAACCAAGGGTACCTTTTTTAGATTGTTTGTTTGTTTGTTTATCTTATTTTACAGGTTACTTTATAATGTGTGGCATCCAAGCTACGCATGATTTAATACTTGTTGAAATGGCTGTGATCTCTAAGCCCCTGAACATCACATCTTGAAAACTTGGGTATAAGAGAAAATCATTTTGTTGTGGCTTTTTGAGTGATTAACAGCATAAAGTCAATACCATATATTCAACAAGACTGGATGGCAGCTGTACAGCTATACTTTGACAGACCTCTTCACTTGCTCTCACTTATAATAATTTCAGTTGTGAAGGTGTGAGCATGGTCATTTCAGTCCATCACATTCACTGGATGATAAGTGATATAAGACCTGTTATGCTTGGTTACAAGTGTGAGGAAGTGACATTTCTCCTTTAAAGATAAAGGAACTTAGGTGCTGTGAACAAATGCAAGTTTCCGTCACACATCTAACCCGTTTGATATGCAAAAGGGAAGTTGTGGGGCGAAGATGGTGCAGCTGTCTTCAATGCACTTGACCTGAAAACGTAATCACCCAACATATAATAATAAAACTTTATTTATAGAGCACTTATCAAAACAAAGTACAAAGTGCTTCACAACAAGAGAAATAAAATACCACAGTGAATGATGAAATATAAAGAAATAAAATACATAAAATACACAAAAGCAATAAAATAAACAGTAAAATAAACAGCCAGTTGAGGTAAAATCAGGATATGCTTTCAGATAAAAATGTGTTTTGAGACGAGACTTAAACAAAGACACTGACTCAGACAACCTAATTTCTTCGGGCAGGTTGTTCCAGAGCCTCGGGGCCCTGATAGCAAAAGCTCTGTCCCCCTTAGTTTTCATCCTGGACTCAGGAACAGACAGGAGACCCCTGCCCGAAGATCTCAAACTACGTGAAGGTTCATAAGGGATTACATGGTCTAAAATATAATCTGGAGCCAGGCCATGGAGAGCCTTAAAAGTAATCAGCAAGATCTGAAAATCAATCCTAAAACAAACAGGGAGCCAATGTAAAGAGGCTGAAACAGGTGTGATGTGGTCGTACTTCTTGGTCCTGGTTAACAGCCGAGCAGCTGAGTTTTGTACAGTCTGCAGTCGTGTCAGAGTTTTTTGATTAAGACAAGTGAACAGGCTGTTACAATAATCAAGGAGAGGTGAGGAGATAAAAGCATGCACAACAGTTTCTGCATCAGTAAGATTTAAAATAGATCGTATTTATATCGATCGTAATAACATGACAGTACATGTGATCTTTGCAAAGTTGTCCAGTGTCTTCTATTATTTTTAGGAGGGGGTGGTGGGAGGGTTGTACCATAAAGTGTTAAAATGTATGAAAGCACAACACTTATTGAAAGAAAAATAAGTATCAAAATGGCTTTGTTATATAAAACAAAGTACTAGAAGTTGGTAAAGGCCAAAAGTACAGTCTCAGAAGTGGTTCAGTACTGAACCGTCACTTCTGTAATGCGGTCTCAACAGTAACGTTCACAAAGCTTACGTGCAAGCGGTGTCATTCAGATACGATAAAAAAGTGACCTGCCAAGAATAATTTTTCACCAACAGACATTATATAAACACACTGTTACTAAATGTGTCAATCTTACCCCTTTCAGTGCTGTCTGGTGAACAGAATCAAGCATTATGTGTAAAGAGAATTAGGGCTGGTTTCCCAGACGAGGATTAATCCCAGTCCTAGATGAGGGCTCTCTTCAGTGGATATTTCCATTGAGTATTTTCCATTAAAAAGTGCCAAGTTTCCTTTTTACATCAAGTATATATTTGTCTAACTGCATGGTAGGTCCATACAAACAGTAAGTAAAAGATTAGAAATGCATTTTAAGTTCTGTATAAAAATTGACCCTCATAACACGAGACACTATAGAATGACCCTGTGAAGACATCGGAGAGTGCTTTGGTCATTGATGTTTTGACATTTTCCTTCAGAACCATCCGAGTGTGGCTGAAAAGAGACAGCGGTCAGTACTGGCCAAGCATCTACCACACAGTCTCCTGTAAGTAAGACTGGATTGCTTCAGTAGTAAAAGGAATTTTGAATATGTGTGTACGCACATGCTTGTGTGTGTGTGTTTGGAAAAAAAGCTTTTTGTTATTTTGGACCACTACAGCAATATAATGCACACCTATCTATGACATGGCATGTGTGTAGTGATTTCCCTGCTCATGGCGACTGTCGACCTCTTTCTCCTTTAGCTCCATGCTCTTGCATGTCGTACCACCATGACAGCAGACGCATCTTCATAGGCCAGGACAATGGAGCTGTTGTGGTGAGTGAAGCTAACTCAAACAAGTGGCCTCATGTTCTCGCTCCAGGCTCAGTCTTTTGGTTGTTCAAACAGTCTAGTTTTAAAAAACCTGTATATCTGGTTTAAATAGGCCACAATTTCAATATTTGGACTCCTTCAAATGCCTGTGGGGGCAGGATAGTTATTTGATATGAAATGTGTTTTTTTTTGTTTGCCTTCTAGGAGTTTCTCATCTCTGAAGATTTCAACAAGATGAACCACGTCAAAACATATCCAGGTGAGAATGTGAGATAAGGACACACACACACACACACACACACACACACACACACACACACACACACACACAACTGTCAAGTCCAATTTAACCAGTTTTGCAGAATTGCAGTAGACCAGGGAATCCCCACTGTCACCCTGTAATGTGTTGCTTATGTTTGAATGACAGGCTCAAATTGTTCTTATGATTGCAAACTGCAACATCACAATTGAACCTTTTTTAATTTTTAATTTGTGATGTGTGCTGGACTCAAGTTACAACAGATAGTATAAGCAAAATCTAGCATGGCTGACAAGTGTTTCTATGGGTGTACTTTCAGAGCTGTGCCTGAGGAGACTCTAAAGCGGCAGCTACGTTGAGCATGACTGATGTAGCTGAAAGCGTCAGTACACTACTGAGTGAAAATGAGTTACACAGCTTGTTTAAAAAATTGTTTAATTTTCCTTTTTACAGCAAATGCCAAACAATTTCGGGTTCCACCTTCACAAATGAGAGGATTTGCTGCTTTTTTTGTCACATATCATTATAAAGTGAATATCTTTGGGTTTTGGACTTTTGGTCGAACAAACCAAGACATCTGGTCACATCACCTTGGGCTCTGGGAAGTCGTGATGCATTTTTTTCACAATCGATTAATGAAAATAATTGTTAGTTGCAGCCCTAGTGATTACATCTTGATTTCATCTCCTGTCACATTGTCATAATTGGTAGGTTATGAACAGAGCACAGTTCCTGTGACTGTATCAGCAGCCATTTAGCCTCCTCAGTGGAAAATCAAGCTTCAGGGGAAAATGGCCAGCCTTTTGCTTTAGTGGGCAAAACACCACATGTCACCACTGGAAAGCTCCATGTGGTTTCTTCCACTTAACAAAAACAAAAGCAAGCAGCAGAGCCTGAACAGCAAAAACATGAGTCACTGTCAGATCAAACAGGCATTAGGATGTGTCTATGCACTTCAAAGACAGGCAGGGCTTAACATCGCCATTTGCCTTTTGGCAGTCAGCGTTACTTTCTTCAGAGCTGCAGACAAGGCAATACTGACTTAGCAACCCATTGGCCAAAGATTAAAAAAACAGCTTACGTATGTTCAGCCTGGCTATAAAATGATATGACAGAATGATGGAACTGATTTAGGGAGATGCTTTGCTCTCTGTACTTCAGAGTCATTACTTAGCTAAATCTGTACTGCGTTACTATGTGAACATGTTCATGGTGGCTTGATGCAGAAAAGCACCGTCTTTTGCACACTCAGACAACAGGTTACAGAAAACACAGTAGTAAGATAGACATATTTAGGTGATTTTAAAAAATGTCCGTTACTTCATCAAGAATCTTTGAGGAAAAGGAGCACTAGGATAGGAAAGAGGACACCGAAGATCAGAGTTTCAGCCTCACTGGCCACAGCCATGGTTTGGTCATGAGGCAGTAAAAATGTGATTTTTCTTATTGATAAAAAGTAGTACAGGAAACAGATAGTACCTGTAGCCTTATGTAGCATACAATTAGACATGTCTTTAGGCTTATTTTTGCCACAGTTCTAATAGTTAATCTTACTGGTTTGTACACTTGAAGAAGAAAAATTACTCCTTTTTGAGCTTATCAGTGATGCTTTGCATTACTGTGAGCCATAATAACTTGAGTTATCCAATACAGCACTTCTCAGTGAAGTCTAATACAGCCATAAGGCCTGTCCAGAGAGCATGTAAAGTTATGTTACACTGTGCAGCAATGGTTTTTGCCTATTTTCCCTCTCTTTTAAGTTGCTTTGAAGTTGGAAAAATGGAAGGTTTTTGAGAAAAATGTTTTTTTCCCCACTAATTCTTCGAGTTAAATATTCAAACCCAACATAGCTAAGTTGTTACATCAGATGGAACTATTTTAGGTGTCCTCCTCATCAATTATTACACATTTCCACATAGTTTAACTTGGCATATTATGTAGTATCTTTGGAAACTTTGGGATCTTAGATTTAAAATACATTTGTTTGAACAATGCTGCACTGACTCCACAACATGCTTTTGAGATGATGGACGCAGAGGTGGTGGATTTGAGGGTGTTTTTTGGTGACACAAAATTGTTAATTTAAAGCTGCTATAATCAATATTTTTACATTAACATTGGCTGAAAGCACAGAGAATTATCACCCAACTACGCAGTTCCTCTCAGCTCTACAGAGCATTTTAGCATCTTTCAGCTCATTGTTTTGGTTTTACGGCCCACAAACTACACTGTTTTAGTTCACTCTTTCCAGCAGAAGTTAGCTGTTTTCATTGAAAAAGATCTAAAAATCCACTGTACGCTACCTGCCCAGCACTGATCAGCTGTCAGACAAAGTTAGTGTCTAGCTGGTTAAAACATTTAGCAGCTAAAGAGACTGAAATTTCCCTCAAGAGTTGGTGGAGACCAAAACGGAGCTTAAATGTTAGACTTACATTCATGGGGTGGCCAGAAACACAACTCTGAATGAATGCTAATGTTGCTCTGTATCTGCAAGATGAGTAAATAATGTTCGCCATATCAGTTTCATAAGGTGATAATATGTCAATGTTGTGTTCACATTTTGTGCGAGAGAGGTTTAATACAGAAAGTTGACAACAAAAGCGTGCACCTTAGAGGTGATCCCCAGATGGACCATTAAGACTGATGGGAGTACAAATCGTTTGAAGAGATTCGTCTGTCTTAGTCTGGATTATGGTGACACTAAGCAGAGCCTGTGATGGGATCAGCGCATGGAAAGGGCAAATTAGTCTTTGATGGTGCTCATCCATGACGGCTCAGATATAAAGCCCAACGGAAAAGATGTGGTCTTGTTTGATGTTTATCCAACATGACTTGTGCCTGTTTAACACTTAGTGTGTGTGTGTGTGTGTGTGTGTGTGTGTGTGTGTTTTGCAGCCCACCAGAACCGTGTGTCAGATATGGTGTTCTCCCTGGAGAGCGAGTGGGTGGTGAGTACCGGCCATGACAAGAGCGTGAGCTGGATGTGCACCCAGAGTGGCAGCATGCTGGGGAGACACTACTTCACCGCCTGGGCCTCCTGCCTACAGTATCCTTCATTCACTCGCTGTGTGTATAGTATATAGGAGCATCTGTCAGCTAAGTAGTAACATGTAGAGCGTGTTCCAGCCCTGACTCCCTGCTCAGATACGATCACGAGACGCAGCATGCCTTTGTTGGCGATTACTCAGGACAGATCACGCTGCTGAAACTGGAGAAGCAGACGTACTCCACAATCACTACACTGAAGGGTCACGAAGGTACACACCGCATACACACCTGCCTACACATAAAGAATCTCGTTTATCATGGACGCAGAACTATTGTAGTTTCTCCTAGCGTAGGTGAGTCACACAAGGCCCCTGTACAAATAGTTTGTCTCGCATACTTCTACACACTAGCAGGCTTCTGATGCTGAAATCAGATATGCTGATGTGGCCACAGTAAAAAAATTGATGACCCAGATTCCTCCACGTGATGTCATTATGCAAGAAAATGCAATCCAATATTGAATCCAATGTGAAGACATTCTCTGTTGTTTCCCTAAAAAGTTTAAACTGTTTTCCAACTATCAAAAATGCTTTTTTTATAAAAAAAAAAAAAAAAGCTTATTGTTTGAACAGAAAGAACAGTGTTAATATTGGTCAGAGTTAAGTGCCAAAATGAAGGAAGAGCCCACATACATTATGTCAAATGGAGCATGAATTCACATCTTAGTTTTCATCTTTCATCTCTGACATTAACGTTTCATGTTTAGATATAAGTCCAATTTTCCTCGTGTCAGCTGATGGAAACATACCTTCAGCAGAGGGAAGTGAAGTTATAACAAGTGTTTTTCCACATTAGTTCTAAACATTGTCAATAATGTGCAGCTCTATGAGAGTGTGTATAATGGGAAGTTCCCAAGAAAAAGCCACTTAGATGACAGGATTCCATGTTAGTATGGTGCTCTGTGTGTGTGGTAGGCCTGTGTCTCATGTAGCTACAGTTACTGCCTGTCCACCACCACCTGCCACAGGCTATTTATTCTTTATATGACTGGTCTAACTTCAAGAGCTTCATTGTCTGTCCCAGAGTTCTCTTCCCTTTGAATGCTGGAGGTTTCACTGGAAATGTGGGGAAAAAATTAAGTCTTTGCAAGTTGGCTTGTCTGGAACAAAGTCAGAAATACTGTTAAAGCTTTGTCATGGTCTGTGCACTGTACTGTAACAGCATGGCTGTGTGCTGTTTTTTTGGCCACAGAAGGATTGTGAGTGTTTAGCATGTAATATGCTTTACCATCTGACGAGAATGGGCAGATGATCTGTGTTGTAGTGTCGGATCAGCTGAATACAACTTATTAGTCAAATCTTTCTGTGGCCACCCTTTGCCAGACCAGTGGCTTAGATATACATATAATGGACTGTCATTCAAATGCAACTCCAGTACACCTTTACAGTATATGTCGTAGTTTTTTTTGTTCTTGCCTTTTGTTTTTTTCATGTCACTTCCCTTGCACTGTTGATCATCATTTTATAATCTTACTCAGTGAAGTAACTTGTCACTATAGCTTTCAGATTTAGGAATCAGAATGTAGTGAAGTAGGAAGTGCTATATTTCACACTGAAACAGAAATACTCAAGTAATGTACAAATACCTCAAAAGTGTACTTGAGTAAATGTAGTTTGTTACTTTCTACCTGTGGCAGACACAGACAGCTAATTTGGGTTAGATTTTTGGGATAGCCCTTTAATCTTTCAAACAAACAGAGCTGCTTCCATTTAGCAGGTAAGCTAACTAGCAAGAAGCTAACCAACGGGCTTCTCGCTTGCTAGCTTTACAGGCTTAAATCATGGAAAAACAGGTTCTCATTGTAAAATGAGCTTCCTGTAGTTCTCCCAGCAGGCACCAGATGGAGCCAACAGCTCAGACCATCACACTGTCCCCCAGCAGGCTCTTGCAGCACATAATAACATGCAACATGTAACAATTGTGTTTCTTTTTCTCACTGTCCATCCCTCTGTCTCCTTCAGGTAGTATAGCAACCCTGTGGTGGGACCCCGTCCAGAGGCTGCTGTTCTCAGGGGCCTCCGACCACAGCGTCATCATGTGGGACATTGGGGGCCGCAAAGGACGTACGTTACTGTTGCAGGGACACCAGTAAGTCTGTCAGCGTTTCGTATATGCATGGATGCTGGATGAATTTGCTTGGCCTTCTCTGTGTTTGTCAGGGACCGGGAGTCTTAAAAACTAAATCACGGAAAAGGTGGTGTCAGTAACAGCTGTCCCCGGGCACTGACTCTCCACTTCTCGCTCTTCATACATATTTCACCACCTCCTAGTCCCCCTCCCCCCGTTACAGGAGTCATCAGCTAAGCCCGTGTATACTGATGCGTGTCAGAGTAAGCCTCCGTAGATCCTGTTGCACCCTAGCAGGATTTACAGAGGTTTGTCTCTCAGACACCCATAAAAATGAGAGTTGCGATGCTCTGTAGTCGTGACAGGTCCTAAATCCTGTGTGACCCAGTCTTTATCTCTTTTCACGCCTTTTTGGTGTCCTTGTCACTCCCTTTTTTTTTTCTTTTTCTCCTCTATTTAACTAATGTATTAAAATGTATTCGATAGACTTTGTTTTATGGGACGTAACAGTTTTAACAGTAAGTGGTATGACAGTTGAGCAGAAGTGCTATTGTCAATGTCAGAGTAGTCTGCAAAAATATTAAAAGTTGTAGTAAGTGAACTAAGTGAGTAAGTAGTAAGTAAACTTAAATGCCAAAAGGCCATTCCAGCATTTGTATTGTTTTTTAAAGGTCTGTCGGTTTAATTGTATGATATATTGTTTTACCTCTTATTCTAATCTTTATACGTGTGGTACTTTATGTATGAGAGCAGCATTAATCAATTTTTGGCCACAAAAACAAGCAAAACAAAACAAGCTGTCATTGGACGGCTTATAAAGATATTATGGCTAAGGTGTTAGCACACGGTTGTCAACATACACATCAAGCGGACAAAAAAATTTGAATTTATTTGGAGATTCTGTTCACCTGATAAATTTAGCACCAATATTCACTCTCCTGCTAAGTGCTCGGATTTCTTCACCAGCTAGCTGCTAACTTTGTCTGCTGTTTGGTGCTGGGCAGGTAGCAGAGTTTGGGCTCATAAGAGCTGCTAAGACTGAGCCACACAGTAAACGTGCAGCAGCCTTGATACCAAGAAATAAGGGGCCAAAACGCTCTGTAGCGTTGCAGAGCTGGATGTTGATCCTCTGTGATTTCTCCGTGAAAGTTTTGCTTAATGCAGGTTTAAATTAGGATTTTGTTTTGATTTGAAGTCATGGATTTGATTCGAACCTTTCTCCCTCAGCGAGCGTGTTCAGGCCTTGCGTTACCTCCAGTTGACCAGGCAGTTGTTGTCGTGCTCAGCTGACGGAGGCATTGCAGTGTGGAACATGGACACACAGAGAGAAGAGGTTTGCATCACTATTATAACTGCCACACAAATACAGGGTGTAATGATACAAACTGGTAAGACTCTGCTTGGCCAAATCCGCGGCAGCACCCCTAGTACAAGAGTTGCAGTCAACTGTCTTTCACCTTTATTTTCAAATTCACTATTTATAGTTTTTTGTCTAGTTCTAGTTCAAGTTTTTCTCATAGATGTTGTCATAGTGTAAAATGCAAGCAGAGTCAAAGCAGCATACAGTAGTGAACGTGTAGTGTTTTAGTATTAGAAGTTGTAATTGGTAAAGAGTTTTGTTTCTCCTCTCTGTTTTTGTCTCAGTTCTGGTCTGAATGCTCCTTGCGTGGGTAGAGATGATTTTTGCAGCACTTGTCCACCTGGAGAGTCTAGATTACGTTTTTTCCTGCATGTTTAATAGTAGCCTTCAACTACGTGTGTCTCTGCAGGCGCCCCAGTGGTTAGACAGCGACTCTTGTCAGAAGTGCGAGCAGCCTTTCTTCTGGAACATCAAGCAGATGTGGGACACTAAAACCCTGGGACTCAGACAGGTAGGAGAGTCTGACCAGTGTCCTTAGCAGTCCCCTCAGCCCATCAGTCATGCTAATATATGGGTGTTTTTCCTTTGTGCAGCACCACTGCAGGAAGTGTGGCAAGGCTGTGTGTGGAAAATGTAGTTCTAAACGCTCCACATTTCCAATCATGGGCTTCGAGTTCCCAGTGCGGGTGTGTGATGCCTGCTTTGATACCATCAAAGAAGAGGAGTGAGTAAAGGGCATCTCTAAATTTTGTAATAATTGGTCAGATCATACCCCTATTTTCACAGTACTGAGGGCAACTCTTATTAAATTCTGTGTGTGTGTGTGTGTGTGTGTGTGTGGTGCAGTCGAACACCATTGGCCACGTTCCACGAGGGGAAACACAACATCGCCCACATGGACATGGACCCATCCAGAGGCCTGATGGTCACTTGTGGAAGCGACCGCATTGTTAAGGTCAACAACAGTTCTTTGATAGCAGATGATTCATGCATGTATTCAGGCGGTGTCAAACACTACAGGCTATTATTTTTTTCAGATTCCTGGTATGAAATCGTAGTGTCTGCAGGCAGTCCTAAAACCTTTTATGTCATAAGGTCATGTATGGGATTTAGCATCACAGACCACCTGGGTTGGTTAACTTGAAGATCTTTGAAGTTTGGGGATGTCACCAGGATTTCTGGGTGTTAAGATTCAAATTTCTAGGACAGTAGACATCGAACCGTGTACATTGTGGTATGTGGTAGGTGCCTTATTGATTAGGCTGTGAGGACGCCCCTCGTTTTCATTGGTTCATTTATTTCACATTTCTATTTACTTAAATTGTGTAATTTAGTGTAAATTATCAGTAAAAATGTCTCAAAGTCTTAAATCTAGCAGATTGATAACCTGAAAACATCCTGTTACATGCAGTTCATGAGTCTTCTCAGTAATAATGCAGAATCCTTAAATGCAGCTTTGCACCAGGCCGCTTCTGTCATTGTTATTGGCTGTTTGTCTCCACAGATCTGGGATATGACGCAGGTGGTTGGCTGTAGCTTAGCAACAGGCTTCTCTCCGCGCTGATTGGCCCAGCCCACTACATGGTCCCCACCCCACCCCCACCCCACCCCCGTGCTCCGCCTACTCTTCCAATGTCATGGAAACCCCTCTGTACGGTGTATCTGCCCATCACGCCTGGGATCTTCAGCTACAACCAGGCCTGCTCTTGGTGAATGTGTGTGTGTGTGTGTGTGTGTGTGTGTGTGTGTGTGTGTGTGTGTGTGTGTGTGTGTGTGTGTGTGTGTGTGTGTGTGTGTGTGTATGTGTGTGTAGATAGTGCAGCCCTCCACATTCCTTTTGCTTCTCATAACAAATTTGTCTTTAATTTCACTGTCAGTCCTACATGAAAGTGTGTGTTTTGACTTTTTGCTCTGATCCGAAACAGAACCCTAAGCACAAAGGTGTGTGTGTACATGTGTGCATGTATCGTAATGATTTCTCCTATGGGAGGAATGGTATTAATATTAGTGTTTACATTATATTAATATTTCCAATGCTTCTTTTGACAAAGGTCATTTTTTATTACCCTTGCACTGTAAAGTTAGTTTTCACTAAATCGCTGACCTGCCATCCCTGTAGAAACATACACTAGCTTGCTTATTACTGTGGCCCACTAACTGCCTATTGCTCAGTCACTGTAACATGTACAAAAAACCCTAATCATCTGTATATACCCCTGCATCACGTGTATAGTAGATACTTGCTTGAAATGACTCTCACTGATCTTTATTACTTTACTTTATTCCTCTCTTTTTTTTTTTTTTTGTTGTTTTTGTCTTTCACTAGTTGGCCTTAAATCACTCTCAGGAGGTTTGACATCAGTAGGTTGTCACTGGGCGGGACTCTTCGTGTCAGTCATAACCATTATGAATGTGTAATCACTCAAGCATGGTAAGAAAATCAATGGAACAGCCTCTTTCTCGATAGATGAAGGAAATCTCTTGACACACTCAAAGATGCTGCCATAGAAATTTGATGTACTTGTCAGACGTTTGCATGGCAGCACTGACCCAGCCAGGTGAGGCATGGGAAATCGGAATATGTTGCTATGGTGACACGCACTGACAGCATCAAACACCCTGTCACAGTCATCCTGAGGTGCACCGGTAGAATTACAACTACAAGATTTGATTAGTGTGACTTGTGATCATTTCAGCTTTATGGGTTGAGGCTCCAGCTTTATTTTGGGATAGCACAGCATCACCGCCTCCTGGATATGTATCACTCTCCGCAAAAAACTGTCATTGTGTAGGTAGATACCACACGGCACTGATGGTGCCCAAGACTCTAATGCCTTATGAGAATTACTTTTCTTCTGTAATTTAAAAAATATAAATATTGCAATTTTTTTGTTGTGATGCGAAATTGGATTTCCTCCCACCAGAAAGGCACTTAGGTACTGGACAGCTACTCTAAACTAAATGTAGCACTAAATGCAGGCGTGTTGAATTGTCCCCAGCTGAATCGTGGGTGATCCTTCAAAAGCCTTATTATAGAGAGGAGGACACACTCACAAAGGCTTGTCAGTGCTTACGACGGTTCACTCATGCTCATTCACTCATGCACTCACCTCGTTATAAAGCTCTGGATGTCTCGTTTGCGTCTCGTTTCATCCTGCTTTTTCCAAATTCTGTTCTGAGCTCTCCTACTTTCCCCACGCATCTGTGTATGAAGGATGTCTCTCTACGCTCTCACCACTGCACTGAATTGCACAACTCATGGTCTTTGTGTTTGAATTAAACAAAACATTTTTGTAAAATTTGGGAGGGGTAATAGCTGGATTCGATGTAGCGTCCTTGTGAATAGCGGCTAGGATCTTCTAATGTTAGACTAACGCTTGCCTTATTGTAAGTGGAATAATGAGCATTATAATGTTGGACTTCCTGATTTCAAAATATAGTCACATTCCAGTTTTTTGATCATGTAGTGTATATTTATATTTGTAGTAAAGTATTTATCTGTTATCATTGTAAATGGTTAACTTTTCTTTGTGCCCATCTAGTAGTCCTTATTTCCTCGTAATAACAAACTAGAACATGTTAAACAGTCTTTAATAAAGCACATGCAAACTCATTAATGTGGAGACGGACTGCAGATCATGCAGTATTTTACATCCTAACATGGACAGAGATTGATTGGTGAATCAAGTGACGGCAGTGGTTGTCATGTGACCACTATTGTTACCCATCATCAAGACCTTACTCCATGATATTTAGATGTCACACAATCATACTTGGGGTTAGACTGAAAGCTGACACTGATTCAATTTGTCAGTAGAAGATATTTTCCACGAATGTTCATTATTTTTAAATTTGAGCATTTCTGTCCTTTTTTGTTGTTTCCTGCCAAAAATGGATTGAAAGGTCAAAGGTGGCCTCTAAAGACCAGGACTTTTTTTCAGGGTCTGGATTCTGGAACCTCTGGGATAAAACATGCCTTAAATTGTTCCGCATAATTATCAGAACAAAAATATTTTTTTTATTTTTGGGCCACTTGGGTGCAGCCAAACAACCTGAACACACAACATTATCACTTTATAAAGTTGATATGGTGAACATGTAATCAAGCAGGTGCCTATTTACACAACATGGAGCAACATTAGCTTGCTGCTGCTGCCTCAGAAAACCAAAACAATTAGCTAAAAACATTTTTTTTATCGGTCGTTAATGGATAAATGTGCAAGATGTTAAAGCTATAAAACATGGATGGATTTTTTTTTTGTCCACTCAGGGGTAGTGGAACCAGCTGTAAACAACATTCACATATTGTCACATTCTAAGAGAAATATCTGGCTCTTTAGCCGCTAAATGCTTGAATGTGTTCACCAGCTTGTCGCTAACCTTGTCTGTCAGCCGTGTCGTCAGTATTGGCAAACCAGTCCAACCCTAAGTATCATAAAACGTCATGTCACAAAGCGTCATCAGGGAGCTACAGGGTTATTGAAGATGCTACCGTACAATCAGGAGGCAAAGCTCTCCTTTCCTTTTTCAGTTAACTGGACATTAAAGCTTCTTCCAGTCAATATTTCTTATGTCCTTTTGTAACAGATTGCATTTGATGATAAAAGGCTTTCTGGCTCTGGAAGCTTAACTCCATAACAGATGGACAAGATGTTTATGGTATGATGGATGGCAGGATGTGCTGTTTGCAGAAACAGCTAATGAAATAAATCTTCAGATTGCCAGCCAGTTGCAGGAAGGAAGGAACAGATTTCCTCATGTTGTAAATGGCTTATTATTATTATTATTATTATTAGCAGTTGTAGGGTTCATTTTTGTTTTTGTCTTCTTTAGTTCATCCAGCACTAGAATGGATGGCCTTCATGTTGAGGCCACATCAACACTTTAAAGATGACTCATTTTCCACATCACCATGGCCCATAATCTCAATCTCTGTAAACTGATTTCTGTTCGGTTTGACTTCAGATGCTTGTAAAAGACACTTGCTGTTCCAACATGATGTTGTTAATGTACATCTCAAAATAATTGTATTTTTAAATACTTCTGTTGACAACACAGTACTCTCTCTGTGTCCTGGTTTGAGGGCACAGAGAGACTAAAGTATTAATGCTTAATAAAGATATTCTGATATGTTTATTTGACTGTTTTTTTTGTTTTTCTGGAGAGTTTTTGTACGAATTGAATCGAAATGGAACTCAGCAACACAATGAGACGCAAAACAATCAGTCATTTTCTTTATTCAAGCAGGCATTTACAAGATAAACTCAAGCCAAAGTCAGGCGGTAAGGTCAAGGTTAAAGTTGCTCGGCAGATATTACTGAGTCATAAATAAATGGGTTTTATTGCACATGTCAAGTGATGCTGCTGTGAGGTGTATTTAAGGCACACGGCTAATAAAGAGAGCACTTCATCTCCAGCCTGAGCTCAACCTGCACAGTCCAGAAGCTGCACTACAATATAGCAAATACACAAGTTACTTACATAGCTATTAAATACACACCACTTGGCACGTTTGTAAGTCATCAAGACACAAGTATGAGACTGAACTCATAGCTGGTGTTGTGAATTAATGCAGGGTGTGTGAGTGACTTTGGTCACATCAGATTCCCATCTGATTGACAACTTTCATAAAGTCACAGTAACAGACTGGGTTGTGTGTGTGTGTGTGTGTGTGTGTGTGTGTGTTATGAAGGTGCTCTCTCTATCAGCAAGATAACATCCTTTGAAAACATTTAAAGGCAGCATCACTATCAAACACTCCTATACAATTACATTTTTAGTCCTCGAGCTCACAAATAAGAAAATGTGTTATATAAATAGTTATAAAGCATTACAAATCCCGCTCATCCCTCAGTTATGGGTGAGTTTAATCTGGCATTGTAAGGCTGGGTTTCCCAAACACATTTTAGAACTCACAGTATATCTTCATATTTGTCCCATTTTAATCCAGTGACCACAGGTAGTGTTAACGCTCCAAATGCTTTGGATAAGATGGACCCAGATCTGTTCCCTCTCCTGGAGTGCATTATATCATCGGGGGGGGGGGTGAAATCCTGAGCCCAGCCTCGGTCAGTGTTAGTGTTGGTGGTGTGCTGCTAACCACTTCCTGCTGTCTCAGTGTGGCTGAAACGTCTTGGCCAAGTCCTCCAGCAGAGACATTAACTTCTGCTCCTCCAGGGGAGAGCTGTGGGTCCAGGCCAGCGGCAGGTGGGTGGACACCATATTCCGGTCTGTGCACAAACACACAAATAAATATTGACATGTCAGAGGGTCAGCTCGGTTAACGTGTGTGTTTAAAAGGCAATAAAGGCCGAGCGCATGTACAAACATCAGCCTGCCACTTTAGAAAGAGATTGGTTGAAGAAATGCAAACACTGGATTCATTTTCAGCTCTCATCCCCAATGGCCCAGCCAGCCATCTCTCCTGACGCGTGATTCAAACACCAGGGTTTCTGCAGGGCTCACCGAATTAAATGTATGATTAATTAAATGAATGTGACCTGGACCCAGATGGATGGATTAACCAAAGAAAAATGATTAGCTCATTTAAGTTTTGACACTTGCCCATTATGAGATGATGAGCTGCCTAGCTACTGTAGCTAGCAGTAGTGACAGTGCTACAGCTCTGATGGTGTTGTCTGAAAGGATTTAACAGCCTCCTGCGTGCACAATCCACTGTCACACCAGTCTCTTTTGTAGTTTATAGGTGTGTAATGTCTCCCAACAGCCCGCAATAGGGTACAAAAACATTTTAGAATGAACATTACTGCCCGCAGCAGGCAAGCAAGGGAATACTTAAGACTTTTGTAAATGACATTTAAGACTTTTTAATACCTTCTAAGGCCATTTTGGAGGAAACCAAATTCAATGCTTTTTAAGACTTTTCAAGACCTGCAGATACCTTGAAAGAGAGTGAAATTAAGTGTGCAGGTAGGTCTGGTTATGTGAACCTACAACCCGTAACCTTTGACACTAGCCATGACCCTGGCCACTAAAAGTTTACCACTGACTGTAACTTCAAGAGTCCTGATTTGCAGAATAAAATGTCCACCCTGTCTCAGCTGTCCACCTCTGTGGTTTTCAACCAGAATAAACACGAGCAAGCAATAGCAATGGATTGAAATCTGGATATGTACAAGATTCTATCCCAGGTTTTCACCTTACATGGGAATGCAAAAATCAAAATGTGTCAGTGTTGCCACAATATTAGTAAATATTGCCTCGTTGACAGCTGTTACAATTTTGGCAGTTTGGCTGTGCGACTGCTGACATGAGATAAAGCAATGGGAAGAAGCCAAACAGACAGCTTGACTGGTATTTGGGGAAACACCTCAGATATGAAAGCTTATCCTGCAACAAAATCCAACCAGACTTGATGTCTTCTGTTAGCAGTACTCAAGCGTGTCAAAATGAGGACACCAGACATAACTGCCTCATATTACATCACATTAGAAGATGAATGCAGAATGTTTGCGTCTCTGTTGAAGTGAGCTTTTCGTATTAGCCTCCCTCTTCAAGGTTGCTGGGTTCATTGTGTGTGTGTGTGTGTGTGTGTGTGTGTGTGTGTGTGTGTGTGTGCTCATAGAGGCACTGTACTCTCTGGCAGTATCTGGCACCAAAAGCAGCCCACTCCAGCTGCAATGGACACCGGCCAAACCCTCACACACACTCACACACACACACCATGCCGACCCACAACTGACAAACAGTTCAGCCAATACTGTTCTCTTCTCTTTTCTTCTCCCTTTCTTACTGTTCTTTGTAATCTCGGGGTACTAAAATTGTATTTTTTTTGTATTTGTCTGTCTAATAGATATGCGGGTAAATGAAAATGACAAAGATTGCTTCAGTTTTGCAACATACCCTGGTAGAAACGTCCGCTGGGGTTTGTGGCTGCAGCCTCAGAGACAGCCAGCCAAAGCACAGTGTCAGCCCCCTGCTCCGGGGTCCGCAGACTGTCCTTCATGGAGCTGTGGAAGTCTGGCATGGCATTGGCCACCGCTGGGACAGACAGACAGAGATAGAGAGGGAGCGAAACAATAAGGCTCATTTTCTTTTTTAAACAGAGCATGCAAAAAGTGGTAGCTGTTAACTCTTAGTGTTGTGCATGTGTGTGTGAGCGGGCGGTACCGGGAGTGTCCACCCAGCCAGGATGCATGACGGAGAAATGGATGTTAGTGTGAGTCTTTGCCAGCTGCTCTGTCATCACCACCTGCTGCCTCTGGAACACACACACACACACACACACACACACACACACACACAGACATGAACAAACGTGTCTCAGAGAGATTCTGTACAGTGAGGATGTCTGAAGGGTTGGACTATAAGCAGGTGAAGCTCACATGTCTCTTTGACACGTCAGTGTCAGCTAAACCAAACATCATAATGCTTCACATTTCAATATTCAACGTAAAACACATGAAATAGACACAGAGGCGTCCAGGCTCATGCCATTTGATGAATCACAGTTCTCTATGACATCATACGAAACAGGATGTAGCTGACCTGGGCTTTTGAAGGCTGATACTCTTAGTGATGTTATTGGACTGAAACTTCCATTTGACAGTATTTTTGCTTCATATGCAGCATGCAGTATCTTTCGGTTTGGCCAATTTCATCCTAACACTTCTAGCAGGATAGCAACTTTCATGCAGATTTCTATGGAATTTGATCAAAATGTGACACCAACATTCACACCATTCAACTGAGGTTCCTTGTAGTACTAATGAATTGTACTGTCAGCATATAATCAAACACTCTGCGCCATATACTTTAGTGTCTGATCAATGAATGATCTCAATGAACAACAAAAGGCCCAAATCAGCTGTAATATCTACTGCAAACTACAACTATTTACCCTGTGTTTTGTAGCATACACTTACCTATAGGCTGATCACACTAGTCTGTGTTTTTCTTTCTATAATACATTTTACATGAAAATACATTTTATATGTCTGTTTCCTAACAAACGCAGAGCACTTGAGGACGGTAAAGCCTGACAGTCCATCAGTTGCGAGTTGCTGTGTCTTAACACACGGAGCAGCAGGTTTCAAGCTCAGGTCTTACTTTGTGCTGGGCGTAGACCATGGTGCCGTCATAGCGGCCTCTCTCAGACTGCAGGTTTCCTGTCCTGAGCTTCTGCACCAACATTCCCCCTGATGACACTGTGATCTGAACATGGACGAATGGAAACATGGGTGAGGAGTGGAGGAGCTGGGGTTGCTACAGGCATGATATAAAACCCAATTTCATATCATGTCTATGTACTGTATTTTAATGTGCACTGCATACAGTGGTGGAACATATCTAAGTATATTTAGTCAAGTATTTTATTTAAATAATATTTTGAGATACATGAGTATTCCCATTTTTTGCTCCTTGATACTCTTTAGGACAGCACTTGAAAACTTCTTCCACCGCTGACTGTATATACGGTATAAATTCTTACAGTGAAATAATGAATACATTTTTTCTGCAGCCTGTGAACCTGGAATGTTCTTTTTACTAATTTTCAGGATGTTTTCTGAGGGCATGTCTCATTGGTGTGACCAGCAGTGAACCATAGCCACAACCCAGCAGCCCAAACCCATTAAATGTTCATTAAAAAGATGGATTCTAACAATAGGAGTCTATAACTTCTATGAGGTAAGACAAACCTACAGCAGAGTAGATAGTAGGAGGGAAACAAACACAGGTTGTGTCTCTCAGACTCACCACTCTGGGATCTGCACTCTTCTCCAGCAAGGGAATGAGACTCTTGGTGAGAATGTAAACCCCTAGTGGACGATTAAAAAAAATAATTTAAAAAATGTCATAATCATCCGCATCTTTCTTTCTTATCAATGTTTTCTTCACACCTTTGACTCACCAAGGACGTTGGTGGCGAAGCTCTTCTCGAGCCCCTCAGCATTCACCTCCCTCTGACTCATGATGGCACCTGCGTTATTGATCTGCACAGATTACGACACATGAGACAATCAAGTTTTCTGACTTATATTGATCCAAAACGTATCAAAAAATGCCAGCACAAAACCTAAAGTCAACACGGACGCAGTGAACAACAGTAAAACTGAGCTAATAATCTGATTACACATTGCCATATATTTACAGATATGAAAATAGGTAACTCGTGTCACTCACCAGTACATTGAGGGCCTTGTACTTTCTCTTGAAGGCTTCAGCAAACTCCCCAACCTTCTTGGTCTCAGACAGGTCCAGGATGTGGACATAGACTTCCTGTAATGACACCAGCCATTTAGAATAATGAATAATGTCACGTCTGGGGAACCACAGTCTGTCCAGTGTTTTTTAAAATGTCTGTTGAGAAGTGAGTCATACTGTACTTTATTTCCCGTCTCCTTGACGATATCAGCCCTCGCCTCCTCTGCCTTGTCCTTGTTCCTGCACACCATGTGGATCGTTCCACCTGTGACAAAGATGGCATTAGCATCATTCTTTACCAGCTGAGGAAAACAGTATCTGAACACGTTTACAAGGGTAGTAGAAGAGTGTTGGATTTATTGTCAACTGTGTGTGATGCATCCAACTTTATGCAATCAGTGTAGGAGCTGCAGTGGTGCACTGTTCCTGCTTGTCCACAGCCACTTTATTACAGCACACAGAATATCCGAAATATTCTTGCATTGAGTTTAGACCCATTTCACACCACTGTGTGATGGTACAAAAGAAAGAAGCATTCTAAAAAAAAAAAGGTGCAAACACTGATGCTCCCAGAAAGGTTTATGCAGTACAGCTAGACATTCTGAAATCTCTTTGTGTGTCCGCTTTTTTCAAGAACTGTTTCTGCCTTTTTCCCACCGTACCTGATATATTTTATTGGAATATGAATGCATTGTAGTTTTGATTTACCGTTTAAAGGGAAATGTGTAAGGGCTAATGGTTTTTACCTGGATGCACTGAATGTTTTTACTTTATTGTAGTGTGTGGAACGTAGAATCCAGGAGATCAGGTGTGTTAGTAGTTGGTGCCATAAAAGACAAGAACAATGCTGTGCAAGTTTTATATGTGACGTTCAAATAGATATATCTGTGTATTTCTCCTAGGAAAACGCGGGTTTGAACACAGTTCCCAAATATACAGTTATGGTAATTTAAAAAGTACAGTACCATAGCTAAGTCATTGTTTAGTGAACCCATATGCCATTATAACAATCACTATAGATAACTGTAAGGAAGCTGGGGATATAGTAATCCATAACCCGGGCCTGGGCTATATCATGAAGGGTTTATTGTTACTCCATGGTGTTGGGTTAATGTACTGTAAGTATGAGGCCAACTGTTACCTGAGCTTTTTGCAGAGCTGATGGTTTGTATAATCCAAAATGGTAAAGACAATTTGTACAACTACTGCTGTCATCACTACAATTACTCCTCCTAATAATAGTGGCATTACGAATACCTTTTACTATGTATAAATATCACTCACAACACATGTTTTGTGTTTGTCTTCATATATGAGTGGATTTGCTGAAAAACAGGCAGTAGGATTGGTACCTCTCTTAGCGATGGCCATGGCAGTGGCTTTCCCAATGCCACTGTTGGCTCCTGTTATCATGAAGGCGCGTCCAGCCATGGACACCTCCAGGTCCTTCTCCACAAACCTCTTGGAGGTTGACAGGAAGGCATTCCTGCAGGACACGAACATTTACTACATTATATTCATACAAGTATCCATGCATCAGCGGTATAGCTCTGCCTCAGGGCTCAGCTGAGTGAGGCTGGGATGACACTTTATATATTGAGATTAAAGGGGTCAAAATGAGATTCAGTGCAGAGCGACAGCAATGAAATAAAGGCAGGTCTGAGAGAGAAAGTGTGCGTGTGTGTGTGTGTGTGTGTGTGTGTGTCAGAAAGGGTCAGTGTTCGAGGTCAGCCTGGTTACTGTACGTCTCTTCACAGCTTTACTGTACAGATACAATGAAGACGAGAGTGTGCCTGGCATCATCTCTTATGAGAAGGGGTTTGGGGTGAGACTACCGACGGTGACAACAGGATCGGTGTGTGTGTGTGTGTGCGTGTGTGTGGCACCAAGGACTTCAATTCCCCCCATTGTCCTGGATGCCATTGTTGAGGGCGGCTGAGGGGGGGGGATAAAGGGGGCAGGGAGGTGGGTAATACTGAGGCAAAATGCCCGCTCTGTTCGATGGTGTCATGCAGAGAGCTATTAGAGCAGGGTCAGAGCGGGTTACCGGGCAGCTCTCTGGCAGAAAAGATAACACAGAACAAAGGGGAGATGGGAAACAATCACAAAAGCACCTCTTCAGACAACTTGGCTTGCTGTATACTGATGAGGAAAGGCGCCTTAGGGCTGCAATAGATCAGATAGGACTGATAAAGCATTACAGCCCCGTTGTAGTTGGACAACTGACTTATGGGCTTACATGGCTCCTGCTGTGTCACTGTAAACTTTACTCAATTCATATATCAATGATGTTCAAAGAGGCGCTGCAGTTCCATTCTGTGATGCATCGCTGTAGTGGCAACCAAAAGGTCGGTAAACTAAAACCTCCAGTCAGTGTTCATCAACCACCAGCAGAAACAAACACCAGCTGCATTTTCACCAATACATGAAGTTATACATCTTAGCCCTTTCAAAGATCCAGCCCTTATATAACCTTTGACCTACCCAACCTCATAGAAACTCATAGAACCTATATATTTCAGTTAGATACTACTTAAAATTACAGCTGCAAATAACAATCATTTTCATTATAGATTAATCTGGAAATTCATTTTTGGATTAATGGATTCATCATTTGGCCTGTTAAATGTCAGAAAATAGTGAATAATGCCAACAATTTCCCAGAGCTCAAAGTGACGTCTTCAGGTGTCATGTTTTGTTCGACCAACAGTCCAAAACCCAGTTTATAATGACATAAAACAGAGAAAAGCAGCAAATCCTCACATGTGAAGTTGGAATCAGCAAATATTTGGCATTTCTGCTTGAATAATATCTCAATTATCAAAATAGTTGCGATTCCATTTCTGTTGCTCAACTAATTGATAAATCGACTTGTACCACTCATTTCAGCTCTACTTATCATGGCGTTAACTTGCATAAGAAAGTTCTTCAAAATCTTGAAGAAAGTCTTTGAATGAACAGGCCTGACAGCAGTTTAGTTGGGTTTTCCTGTTTCACTTCATTTCAATTCTACTCTATCTCTACCCTATCTCTTAGGATCTCTACATATAGACAACCATACTGATATTTACATGTTTTATTTTAAATAAGCAGAAACTCAATTTATGGCATTAGAAATAAAAAAATATTATATAGGGACACAACATATATATTTTTTCACAAGAAGCAAACTACTTTTAAATGTAAATTTGAGGCCCATATTGGCAACTTTTCAAATTAGGCAATTAGAGTATAAAGATATGAATGTCACATTTATTAATTTGGTGTTAGAATGGTGCCTGTTAACGTTAAATATGGTAGCACTTAACTCAAAGAGCCCTGTATGTTTACTCCCATTAGAATCAGCAATACAATAAAATCACAATCAAATCATGAGGCAAAGTATTCAATCTTTAGTTTTTCTTCCATATTGAGTTTCTTAAATTATACTGTGCATATGATGAGCTTATGATGCATTATTCGCATCGCTTCCAGCAAAGTTATTATTGTGAACTAAACTGAAATAATAATAACTAAATTGTCCCTCCACACACACACACACACACACACACACACACTAGGGAGGATGCACACAGGACGCAGAAGTAGGTCACAGACTCTCTCTGCAGTGATCAGTGTCTCAGCAGGATACAGGAGCAGATGAAGACACCTTACCTGGTGAACTCGGTCACTCCCTTCAGGAACCAGGCGGAGTTGCGGTACAGAGACATGGTGCTGCTCTGGAAGCCTCTCGCTGCGCTGAGCTCTCTCCTCCGCTTTTACGCTGGACCAAAACCACGTGTAGCTCCACTGAATTAACATCAGTGGGCGACAGCTCCACCGGCCACCCAGCGACGGGACGGATGCATTAGTTCAGTGTTATTTAACCTACAAACATATAATATCCCATTTGTGGTCCTAATGCCTTCCTTTAGACAGGGTGTGGTAGGCTTACCCACGCTGTAATATCCCTGCCGTTTGGTAACGTTATTCCTGCAGTATGTGCACTTTCTTAGGGGTTTATTCTTTGGTGTTTAACGTGACATATCCCATGTAAATAAAATGGCCCGCTCCAGCTCCTAAGGGGCTTGTGGTAAAACATGAAATGTAACTCATACACAATAAAACATAGCTGACAGAGACAGATATGGAAGCAGAACCTACATGTCAACAGAAATGCTAGCTCCAGCTCCTGCGCAAATCTAGCTAGTTAGTTAGCTTGGTTTACCGGAACTGTAAGCTAGCAGTGTTTAGTTAAAAATCACTTTATAAGTGCTGTCAGCGCGTTCGTTTATTTGCAAAAGAAAAGTCTGGAGAGAAGCTATTCCTTAATTTGGCATTTATTAAAGAAATGGAGGATCAAAAGCATCTTGTACAAGGATCTTTTCTATTCAGAAAACCACAGTCAGCAAGCTGTTAATCTGTAGCCATCATCCTAAAAAAAGAATGCTATTCTTAACATCACACAGAGTTTTAAATGAAAAGGTACAACTATCTGATAGGTTTCTCCAGAGGTGGGGAGGAGCTGTGGTTTAGACTTAGCTCTCCCTCCGGTGGTGCACAGGCTGGTCCCAGCCTCTTGGCACACGATTCCACCCTTCGTGTGGAGGAATCCTACACTTCCTCTGTTTGTAAGTTGCTAAAGTCTCTGCTTCGTTCCCCAAAACTGATACTTTTCCTCTCATGGTCATTCCAATACATACTGTCCTCAGTACATGATGATCTTTCTGATATCCCTGTTTCTTTGTATAAATGTAAGCCTGTTTGCAACAGCTGATCAACTTTTCCCTGCAGTCAGCAAGTCTGCAGGACAACACTTTAAATTGTTAAACCTCATGCCCTCGTGTGTGTGTGTGTGTGTGTATATGTGTACAAAAGTCTCAACATGGTATTAATATAATAGGCAAGCAACCTTCATTTAAATTTTTAATTCTCACAGTGCCAATACACTTAAATCGATATATCGACAAGTGAAGACAAACTTAATGATAGCGAAGAGAACAAAAATGTAGACAAAAACTATGAGAAACAATAGGATGGATTACGATGGCCCACAAAAGGGGAGATAAAAATAGAACAGGCTGCATTTGCCATATTAAATATACAATGGTCGTGGTTGTGTTGGACTTTTTATTTCATAATTAAAACTTTTTTTTGAACCAAATTTGAAATTTTGGAAAAACAAAATGTTGCAATTTCTTTTAGAATACCCGAAATTGGATACATGACAAAATAACTTAATGGCCCAAAAATGTGTGGACTTTCACTTGCGCTTAGTCGTTTAATATTACGGTAATGTATAGGCCAAAAGAGACTAACTGACTAATATATATATATATATATATATATATATATATATATATATATATATATATATTCCTGCAGCCTGAACAGGAACGTCAGACCGACATGCTGCCTCCTCCCTGACGGCCCTGCTCTGATTCACCTGTTTGTGTGCACTTTGCCCCGTAGCTCCTCGGCAGCCAATCAGCAGCTGGAGCGCAGCAGGGCGCGGCTCTGACTGGAGAAGGTGTGAGCGCACTGATTTCTGGGAATATTAACAATGTCGCCGCATCTCAAAACGCACACCACAGTAGGATAGGAATCTAGGATTTTCGGACAGGGTTTATCATAAACCTGAAGGATTTGAACTTGGGGGACCTCTGTCGGACTGCTGTGACAAAATGGTGAGTACCCGGATTTATTGCTATAGTTTTATCCATGCACCTGTTGGCAATAAGATGTGCTACACTGTAATAAACGCCCAAGTCAACTACTGTGTCCTCTGATTACTTTTGTCAAAAAATTAAACAAAAACTCCACGTGCCGTGATTATCTTCCTTCTTACTGCGAATCAGTTTGGTAGTTAGTTACTTGATCAAAGGCCATGCAGCCTACTGTAGTGGCGTTATTCTTTTCAAGATCCTGATATTTCTCTGTAAAACGTGGGAAATACAGCAGAATACTTTGCCAGATGTATCACATTGCATTCTAAAATGAGCTGGAAGTGAAAAGCTTGGAAAAGGACAGTTTTTGCAATGTAACAACCATGTGACGGGCAAATTAGTGCACATCTCCAAACGTTGGTTTCATTTGCAGAAGTTTAAATGTGCTTTTTACGATTTAGACATTATTATTAAACAATATAATAAAGATGAATCTGAAACGTCACATAAAACAATCATATAGCTTTGAAGTATGTGAACCCACATCATTCTTCATCTTCTGTTGGAGTTGCACTCCTCTTTACTCCTGGTGTCCTGGTTTATCTTGTTGCAGGCAGAAGCAGTGCTGCTTGCAGCTGCCCCTCAGGGCAAAGAGCTCTTATTTATTGCCCTCGCACAACACACACACACACACACACACACTGTATTTACTGTTATTGCACTCAAAGGTGATATAGATGTGTTGTTTCTCAGGGGATCTTCATCTCTAGTTGTGAAATCCAATTGCTGTTTGGTGTAACCCTCGTTTATGGGTGGTTTTGTTTTAGTTGCAGGCAGCTCTGACTGTAGGTGGGGGTTTTATTACTCAGTGTGTGTGTTTGCACATGCATGTGTCTAAGTGAGCGGTAATGCGATTGCTTCATTGTATGTCTGTGTTTGGTTTCCTCTGTTAACAAGCTACACATTAACCACATTTTAGTTACCTGTCTACCCTCGTAACACAAGATGTTCCTCCTGTTTGGTTTACTCCCTTTCATCCTTAATATTGCAAGGCACTTTCTGCCCTCTCCAGATGCGCTTCCTGTTGCTATTCAGCCGGCAGGGGAAGCTGCGGCTGCAGAAATGGTTCACACCATTAACAGACCGGGAGAAGAAGAAGGTGATCCGGGACATGATGATGTTAGTGTTGGCCCGTCCACCACGATCCTGCAACTTCGTCCAATGGAGGGACCTCAAGATCGTTTACAAGAGGTGCCTACAAGAGACGCATCTGCTTTTTCATTTGTGTTATAATTACAAGCTATTTTTTTCAGTGTTTTGTCATCAGCAGTCCTTTCCTGGCAGGTACAGGTGTCTCTGTTTATGCTTAATGCTTAACTTGTGTGTCCTCTTTGCTAATGCTTCAAAATGCACACAGAACACAGACACACCCATTCTCAACAATGGGTTAACAAGACCTGGCTAGAGTCAAGGTTTAGTTAAACACACAGAGCGTCACCTTGATCACGGATGGGACAGTGATAGTGATGGCACAACACAGTGCTTATCCTCTCATGGTTTGTCATTTCCTTCACTCACACTAACAACCTTGTAATAAAAGTGGATACAATAACAGGAACACCTCACAGTATAATGTCATCCACTGCAATGACAAATTAGAACAAAATAAGTGCAGTTTTTTTTAATTAAACTTTTCCGTCGTTTTTGATTTTGTTTCTGTTATTTTGATCACCCCCTGAATATATACGTACATATATGCAGGGAAATCTACAGTAAAACCATTAAGCAACAGAACAGATAAGTGCATACAATAAATTATATTCTTCCCTTTTTCTTCTCTTTGAAATAAGTTTAAATCCAAGTACTTCCATACAGGCAGTCATATACAGTAAGTACATGTTCTCCTCAGAGAGCTGCCAAATGTGCTTGTAATGTTTCCTAGTTTTGTTCACAACATTGTGGCAACCATTGCTGTAAAATTTGACCTTTATCCTCTTCAAATGCAGGTATGCCAGTCTGTATTTCTGTGCTGGTCTGGAGGACCGGGATAATGAGCTGCTGAGCCTTGAAGTGCTGCACAGATATGTCGAGTTGTTGGATAAATACTTTGGCAACGTAAGTCATGGCCCAAGCAGAATTCTCTGGTTGTTAAGAGACTCTGTTTAAATGTCATCTGTTGTTTTATTCTGGCTAATTCGACCTCTGCTCAGATTCATTTGGGTTGGAGCTATGTCTGGAATTATGTGAGGTCACCAGACTTTTAGTCTACCATAAGAATGTTAAAGGTCTAATTTGTTTTTGTTTAACTTTTAATTTCTAACAGCAGAGTGAGGAAGACGTCAATGAAGTACAGTCTGCACATGCTCACACAGTCCTCAGAAAAGGTGTAATCAAGCAAAGTGAAAACACCTGCGTGGGTGGACTGCGGCTGTGTAGGAGCTGTTAACCAATGAATTAGATCAAGATGACCCCCGTGTCAAACACTACTTTTGTCTAAGAATGTGTTTTACACTGTCTCATACTTTTGTATATTTAATGAATTCTGGACAGGAGCCGTTTCATGGAGGACCATTTCATCCAAAATTAAAACGAATAGAGAAATTGAAAGGATTGAGAATGCTCAGTCGTCTAGGTCATGGGATCATCTTGTGTAGTGGAAGTAAGTCGTGGGCAAGTAGAGTTGTTGCATTTCACCACTGATCCAAGAAGTTTCATCAGTGCGATACTGAAATAATAAACATATATTATGAAATGGCAATTGAAAACAAAAACCTAAATTGACAGATTTAGAAAAGGGAGGCACTGCTGGAAGGATTCTAGTGTTTGTACATGGATGTGCAGGTAACACTTTACTCTAAGTAAAGGTGGGGTATGCGATTCTGATCCAATCCAATCTCCTCACCATCCGCTAGCCATGATTTGTGTGTCAGGTAACGTTAAATGACTTGCCCACGGACATTCAGCTTCCTTTCTAGTTTGCCAAGATATGCTGTTGTTGTGATGTTAGCTATAGCAGCAGCAGAGTTGTGTGTATCGCTGTCTGGAGCTGCTGTGCTGGCTCTGGGAAACCGTCTCTCTGGCTGTTAGCTTCGCAGCAGCAACTGTAGCTACAGTCTGCTAACCCCACAACCTAGCTAACGTTAGTTACATTACTTTCTGTGTCGTTGTTCGCTCTGTGTCGTGGTATTTGTCATGGCATTGGATTTCTCCAGAATCACATACCCCACCTTTAATTAACTCACTATAATATAGTTGTAAGCAGATATAAGGACATTTTAAGTGTTTATTATTTACACTATTTGTCAACTGTTATAACTTCTCCTATGAAGACATATTTTATATTTTTACAACTGCATTTTACTATAGTGTCATTTATCTCTGTTTTACAGCCTCCACATATGGGTGCCGACAGGAGGAGTTATAGCTATTGACAAATGCATGAATTAGCACTTATAATATTAATACTAATACATGCTAAAAACTAAATTATAGTGTGTTATAAACCTTTTATTAAATGTTTATATACTGTTTAAAATATTAACTAGGGGGACTTAAAGTGTAAAATATTCATTTAGCCAAAGGCTAACTTGTTGCTTGATTAAATTTATCTTAAATCTAGAACTGAGTTTTTTTGTTTATCATTTTAAAGGTTGTCCAACACTGATGTTGGGTGATAAGGCCTGGCTCGCAGTCTGCGCTCCAGTTCATCTCAAAGGTGTTGAATTGGGTTGAGGTGGGAGCATAGGTGGAATTTGCAGTGCAGTGGAATTTGCAGTGTGCCCCCCCCCCCGCTACGCCTCAAGCCTCCCTCTCTCTGCAACACCCTGAGTCTGGTTCTGTCCAAGGTTTCTGCCTCTTAAAAGAAGTTTTTCCTTGCCACTATCGCCAAAGTGCTTGCTCTTGGTGGGAATTGTTGGTATAATAACATAAAGAGTACGGTCTAGACCTGCTCGGTAGGAAACGTGCAATGAGATAACTTCTGTTATGAACTGGCGCTATAATAATAAAACTGAATTGAAACGAATTGAAACAGGAAAGGGCCAAACTCAAACTGTTGCCACAAAGATACACTGTTGGCTGTAGCATTAAGATTTCTCATCATTGGAACTCTATGCCAGCTGTGACACTGTAAAAGTAAAGGAAAAGGAAACAGTGAGGTTCCTATCAGTATTACCAGTACTTATTACAATAATGTACAGGTTAAAGGTTATACAGTCTGTACTTCAGTGACTCCTGTGTCACACTACACTGCAGGAGTTCAGCAAAATCCTTTCCTTTCCCCCTGACTCTGCACACAGACATGCCACTGTGCTCTTTACCAGTCTGACTCCCCCTGGTGTCCATAAGGTGCCTCTGATCCAGAACCACTTGAGGTACACCCAGCTTGTGTTGATTTACAAAATTAGGCGAGAGCCACACCGTCTTACTTAAAAAAACTCAAACAATAAAACTGAAAGAGCAGATGGAACTGGGAGAGAGGTATGAAAAAGATCTTAAAGATCTTGTCTGTTTTTTTCCTTATATTTCTTTATTTCATCAACTTGCCATTTCTATATTCTTTATAATAACTTAATTAGGGCCTGGTCAACCATAGTAGTACGGCAAAAATATTGTCTGCCATCTGTCATGGGTGAAATTACCCTCCACACCATTGATCAAGGCAGTATAATTTATATCTAGTCTTATGGATGGTATATTATTCTGTTTCAGGTGTGTGAGTTGGACATAATTTTCAACTTTGAGAAGGCTTACTTCATCCTGGACGAATTCCTGATGGGAGGAGAAGTTCTAGAAACGTCCAAAGTAGCTGTGGGTGTATCTATGGAGGAGGCTGACACACTCCAAGAGGTACTTTAAGGTTTAACAGACTTTTCGTGAACGTAGGTTTTTCTTGTTACTCATGAAATGTGTTTTTATATCCCCGCTCTTGTCACAGACAATGGAGGAATACATGAGCAAACCTGCCTACTGAGCCAAGAGAAGACGAGGATGGCTCACATTTCAAGACTTGAAGCAAAAAGCGTATTACTCTGCAACAATTTTATGTAGTGACTAATAATGACTCATTTGGCATAATCCTGGTGATTTCTCATGTTTCTACTTAAGTTTAAAGAATTGTAATAATGTTTGCATCTACAAGTGCCTTTTAAGACTCATATTTATGAATCTCAGAATTTTATAACAGGAGATATGACTGAAAAGAGTAAATGCATTGTTTCATATTTAAATATGTTTATGTAATCTGAATTGTAATACATGTCAGGCAAGACAAATTCATGTTTAAACGAATGCATTGTTTGATGGTAAATGAAGAAACACTAGACAGTAAGGAAAAAATAAAGTCAATGCTTTATTAACCTCAGGTATGTCACATATGACCACATTTAAGAAAGAGTTACCAAAAAACACAAGTGAATCTAGGGGATCCAACACTGATTTTGGTTGTGTGTATGTGCATTGAAATGTAAGGCTGGTGAAAAAAGCATCAAATGAATGTCTAAACACTCATATTTATGCTAATGAATAAGAACTTTTATAAACCTACAGAATAACTAAGGTTGACTGCATGTTTTATTCTTCAAAATACTTCATTTTCACCCTCTCTCTCCACCAAAACTATATATATATATATATGTATATGTATCCACAGCCTTCTTTATTTTCCTTGGGCAGTTTTGGCATCAGTATCACTTTCTTCACTTTCTGGGTTCAGGTAGCTCAGCAATTTCATCACCGCCTCATTATCAAAACCCTGCATTTGCGTGTCATCACCCCTCTTATCCTCCTCAGACTGTCTCTTTTCATTTGGGCTTTTATCTGAGTCCATTTGATCAAAATAATCCTGTATCGCCTGTTCAAAAGAGCCTGTCACGCTCTGTCCAACTTCGTCCCGCTTTTGGCTGGCCTTGTTGTTGTTGCTGTACACGGGGTTTGGATACTGTGCCAGCATCTGAGCTGCTAAATATGCTGCCAGTTCATCCTCATCCACGCTGTCATCATAGTCGTCCTTTAATGTGCTGGGAAGGCGCCGTTGCGTGGGAGCGGATTCCCCCGAACGTCCTGGAGGCTGAGTGTGAAGTCGTGACAGCGAGCTTTTGTACTGCTTCTGCTTCCTGACAGGAGCTCGATCCTCCGCACCCCCTAACCCAAGGATGTTTAGTATCTCTTCTGTCCTCAGCTCTTCTGGGGTCTTTTGTCTATCAGGAAAGCGTCTGTTGTAGAATTTAGCTTCAGGAATCTTGTGTGTCTTCTTTGAGGATATCTGAGAAAGCTTGCTTTCTGCTCTGGCTAATTGGTTGCTCTTTCGTGACTTGTCTTGATTCATCGTTTCTCCGGTTTTGAGCATGTCCACCAGGTCTTCAGGTGGAATCTGGTATTTTTGGGAGATCTGAATGAGCTGGTAGATGGCCTGTGGATCTATGTTATCTCTGTACTGTGTCTGAGCCACTCTCCTCTCTGCCCTCTTTTTCTCCTCTTCCTCTATCTCTCGTTTCTGCTCTTCTTCCTCTGTTTTCTCCAGCACTTTCAGAAGGTAATAGTCCACCAGGTTAGCAACATCATCTGGATCTTTTGACCTCTTGACAGGGTAGCTTTCATCATCTTCATCATCCTCATCATCTTCCTCGTCATTGTCGTCAACATAATCAAGCCCTCGGCTGGCCTCGTGTTTGTCGTCCCTCTCCTCGTCCTCCTCGTCCCCTTCCTGTTCTTGTAGAGGACCCCAGTCTGCGAGATCCCCGCCTACATCATCGTATGCCACATTCCTCACATTAAACATATCATCATCTTCCTCCTCATCATCCTCCTCCATGTCATCCTCTTCATCTTGGCGTTTATGCATGGTCTTCGCACTAGTCAGCTTGTTCAGTTCGTCAAACACAGACTGCAGAGTTGCCAGGTTCTGAGGCGTATACTTCTCCTCCACGTTCTCATTGGTGCGTTTGAAGGGGCTCTCATGCTCCAGCTCTGGGCCCTCCTCATCCTCTTCCTCATCGCCCTCACCCTCTTCCTCGTCCTCAAACATTAGCGGCAGCTTCTTGTGAGGCCTGATGCCATGTTGCGTCTGCTGCACCCTGGGGTACGTGCCCTCCTTTATGCTTGCTCCTTCTACGCTGGGCCGAAGTGAAGCTGGCTTGGAGGCCTTTTCCGTCTGCTGGAGGGTGCTGAGCACAGCCTGGAGCAGCTCTTCACTTTTATCCTCCCTTCCCTCCTTCTCTTCCTCATCTTTGCTCTGCATAGGGTTAGAAGCCAGTCTCAGCATGGCACGCAGCTTCTCAGCATCATCCATATGGATGGCATCGTACTCTGTAGCGAGAGGGGTGTGCTGCTGGGAGTCTGTGCCGGTTCTTTGACGGAGGCTCTCGATGTACTCCAAAGCTTTGAGCATGTCAGCATTAGGAGCCTCGTGGACATTTTCTCTCTGAGAGTCTGATTCACTTCCTCGCAGTCTGTGCTCTCTGAGAGAAGCCCCGTGAGCGCCAGAGGAACTGAGGAAGAGGAGGATTAAGAGGAGGTTGGCCAAACAGATGAGGAAAGGTTTGCCTGTGGTGGAGGTCTTGGGGAGTGACGGCATGGTGACGCCTGCAGAGGAAAGCCAAAGAGGCACATGTCAGCGTTGACCTTTACACATGAACTAACAGGTTCGCAACGGTTACCGCTCTGGCATTTCTGAAATGTCTTTTGCCCTTATCATCACTTTAAATGTCTAGTCTGATGATAACATCACAGACCACGGAGACATTTGTATTAATTTAAAGGCAGGAGATCAGGCTTAAAATCTGATCCATTCATTTGCTTATGTGTAAACCAGGTCAAATACATCAGTTTATCTTAACAATATTTCTATTGTATGTCTGAAGTACCTGACAAAATCCAGTTAAGTAAGATAAACCCAATTTCTTCCATTGGTGAAAATTACTTTATTTAGACTTTGTTTTATTTGAACTACGCTTTTTATATTGTTTTAATTCAATTTTTTTGTATTCTTTATTTTTTTTATGTAGCTCTTACAGTTTGCATCAAAGCTAAAATGACAGATGCAGCAAACAAGTGAATGATTGCTGAGAAGGAACAGGTGGCCAATCTTCTACTTAATAATGATAATAATAATAATAATCTGGAAATGGTATATAACAGCATAAAATATAACCCAGAGTGTTTGTATCTCTCCTCCATTTTCCTGCTTGTTGCTGGTATTTAAGGATCACACTGGAATCCTCCCGCCTGTTTGCCAGCAGCAGTGATAGCAGCGGCATTCAGCTCCCGTGCAAATCTCATTAGTCGTCAAATTGCTGCTCTCCGTGAGTCATGGTCCCGTTGTCAGGGTAACCCGGTATGGCTGATGTTTCCATGGAACCTTTCCTTAAATCGCTGAAAACCTCTAAACTCCAATTATTATTGTTTTTCAAGCTTTAACTCATATTGAGCGTTGTTCTTTGAAACAAACTGCCCTCCAGTGGGATCAGTTCTGCCTATGATCTTACAGTATATGAATCATGAGTGCAAAATGCATTAAAATGTTTATTTGCGTGCAAAATGAATGTTAGATTGACATATTTCAAACAGGGACTTTTTCCAAAACACGAAGCAAAAAAAGATAAATGCATAATGGACCACAAGCGACGATGCACAACCAATGTTTTGTCATTTGGACGTTCACTTTTCCAGTCATTTTTTCAGCGTTCATTTTAATTACTAAACTTCACTTAGTCGTTGATGTTTTTTAACCCGTGACAGAAAAGTAGCACTTTCGAGCAACACGAGCACGCGCAATTCTGAATACTCTGAAGCGAAATGAGAACAAAGAAACTGCGGGCAACACAACGCAGCCTCTTCGCCTCAACATCTGTGGCGGTGCATCAGGTTGGTAAACAGCTACTGTAACAGAAGCTAGTCTAAGTAACAAAAAACAAACAAACTCCATTCATATGGCGTGTGATAAGAAATATTAGTAGTGGTGCAATGTGGGTCATGCAATTAATAACAACCAAGTCTTACCTTTGTAATTAGTTTCTGTCGAGGGTCGTGGGTGAACTGAGCATCTCTCTGTCGCGCAGTGTGAGTCTGGTTTCAGCACGGCGGACAGCTCCTCGTGCTATTAGAGGAACCACCTGACTCGTGCGTCAGAGAGCGAGAAGATACGCAACACGCGCGCGCGCACATATACACAACTCCCGCACACACTCACGCGCGCAGTTAATTTGAGTCAGCCAAACAAAACTGCTTCTCTCTTTGAATATGAACAGAAACTAGTTGTGACCCAGTACATCTCAGCGGCTGCATAACGGCTCGTGTCGCGGCTTATGGTGAAATGAATAAATTCATAATGTGGTTATATTTAGAACCATTGACTGACTGTGCAATAATGTGACCTATTATGGGATTTATGAGGCTGTTTATTAAGAAGACATGTAATGGGCGTTTTGTTAAAGATCATAAGTCGTCACATGCTTGAGAGTGGTGGAAATAAAGCTGCTTAAACGTTAAAAGGTATTCATCTTTTAACTGTCTTCCTCTTTGCTTAATTGCTAAGTGAATTGTGTCAAATTGCTGATGAACTCAATAAATGATTGTTTCTGATTAATTTAGCTTCTTCACTGCCTGCATGTGAGGATCAGAGTAGCCTAATATTTCCCGGTGTAGTAGTGACTGTTGAATAGCTGCTGTCATTGGCTGCTGTTGTGTCTCTGCTGCGGCACTGAGGGACACAGACAGTTAAAGTCCACCGATGACTCACATACGGACTCCGCCAAAGCCCGAGATGGGCGGGGTGACAGAGGGACTGCAGAGAAGTATGTGCATGTGTGTGTGTGTGTGTGTGTGTGTGTGTGTATGTACGTGTGTGTGTGGGTGTATGTGTGAGAGAGAGCACTTTCGTTGTCAGCTAGCGCGCACTGTGGTCTCTATTTTTGGCTGCCTGTCAAATCTTGTCCAATGTGGATCAGTGTGTGTGTGTGTGTGTGTGTGTGCGCGTGCGCTCGCACTGCTTGCAGTTTCATTCATAAATCCCCCTCCTTGCTGTGTTTGATGTGAGCTCAGGCTATCCTCCACTGACCTGCTTGTCTGATATTCAGAGAAACTATCTTGTGTTCAGCTTTGTCACAGTTGCAGGATACAAGTAGTTCTCTGTATACAGAAAAATATTTCAACATATTTGTTTGTGATTCTGCCCACTGTGAATCAGAAACCATCTGACTGTTGAAATACAAATGTAAACAACTCAATCTGAGTGAAGAAATCAGCGCGTTAACAATAAAGAACCTTTCATAAAATGTTACTTATGGCACCAGTACAGGTTTTGACATATTTCAAAGCCAAATAATTATTTTCTGGTGCTTTGAAATCCATTGCATGTGTAGTGTGGAGAAAAATGTGATGAGTCATACGTGAATATCCTTTCAAACTCATTAAGGAAAGGCTCCGTCCTGTCACATTCACAACGTCTAGATATGGATTCATACCGAGGCACATCAAACATTTTGCACTGATCTCTAGTTTTCTGAAGGACTGCAGTGAGAGTAACCTTTATTAGTATATGTAAAGTCTATCTTTCTAATGTTGTCATACCAGATGTTTCAGCACCAGGAGACCAAAAGAAACCAGGACAAAAGAGCTGGTGTTAATCTCATGTCTCCCTCAGCCTAATTACATTTTCCCTCATGACGAACACACATACACATCCATACACACCCAGTGCCAGTTTTGTACTGATAAACCCAGAGCTGTCTGGCTAATTGCTTGTGGTTGTGTCTGTGGCAGGATTACTGGTAAACAGAAACCAATTACAGCTCAGTTCCACCCTCATTTCCACTGCCTGTCCACTAAAAAAACACAAGGTTTTTCTCAGATCAAATGAGACGTTTCTTCCAGGCAATTACTAGTTTTCCCCTTTTCACACAGCAGTGTGGTGTGACTGTTTGGGGTCACATTTTTCGTAAGATGTTGGAAATGAACCTTTTCCAGCACAGGAAGTGATACATTTACTTTCACCTCAGGTTGCAGAATGTAAAGGGGCTGGTGTGACTCTTTATTTGGGTCCTAGTCCTTTTTTTTTTTTTTTTTTTTTTACAAAGACTGATATGAGTTTATCCTGCACTGGAAACATAAAAAACAATGCTAAATAATGAAACTTAAGAAGTTACTGTGACCTCGAATGAAGCTGGAAATTATTTATCATCATCTCTGATGTCATTAAGCAAAATTTTTTTAAGTTGTAATCAAAGTTGATTTTGGGCATTTTTGCCTTTATTGCACAGTGGCAGTTGTAGAGATAAACAGGAAAGGCAGGAGAGAGAGAGCGAGAGAGGGGATGACATGCGGCAAAGGGCCATGGGTTGGAATCAAACCCGACCTGACCAGTGCTTTGGCAACATAAAGGATGCATATAGAGGGTATCCAAAATCACCACTAGGTGACTCAGACCACAACACTGTCCACCTCGTCCCCCTCTATAAACAGCTTGAGAACCATCCAGACATGGAATGATGTATCAGTGGATTTTTCTGAGAAGATGTTTTGACTGTACATCATGGGACATCTTTATAGATACCAGTGAGAACTTGGATGAGCTCGACACTGTGGTAACAGACTATATACACTTTTGCGTGTACAAGGTTATACCAACGAAATGTATTAAGATTTTTCCAAATGGTAAACCATGGATAAATGGAGAATTGAAAGCAGCACTGAGGAAGAAAAAGCAAGCCTTTCAGCAGGGCGATAGTAAGCAGGTTAGAGTTATGCAGAAGGAAATTAGGCAAATTGTCACTAGGTGTAAACATAAATATAAGCAGAAGATAGAAAAGAAGATAAGGGAGAACAACTTAAGGCAGGCATGTGAGGGAGTGCACACACTGATAGGACAGGAAGAAATCACTTGCAGGTAATTATGGGGATGATTTGACCTTTGAAATGAATTAAATACATTCTTTGGCAGGTTTGACACATCAGATCTCAATACTGAGCGGAATTTGATTAGGCAACAACTTGGCCCTGGCCAGGAAGTTATCACAACAGCGGAGGAAGTTTGTTAAACTTTTAAAAGGGTTAACATAAGAAAGGCAGCTGATAGATTACCTGGTAGGGTACTGAAGGAGTGTAGGGAAGAGCTTAGTTTTGTTTACAGTCACTTGTTTCAAATCTCACTTGATACACACTATGTTCCCAGAGCCTGGAAATCTTCACTTATAGTGCTTGTCCCGAAAACATCAAAACCACAGGCCTTAAATGATTACTGATTACCGATTAATGATCGTGTACTCAGTGAGGTGCAAAACAAACTTGACCGACTGCAATTTGTTTATAGAAGGCCCTACATTCATTTATACAAATGATTGTAGGGCTAACTCATCTGATATTTTCAATGTTAAATTTGCTGATGATACAGTGATTATTGGTTTGATCACTGAAGATGAAACAAAGTATCATGGATGTGTGGATGAGTTTGTTAATTGGTGTCACGCTAGTTTTCTTCAGCTAAATACCAAGAACACTAAGGAAATGATCTTCATTTCATAATTTCAGGGCGAGCAAAAGGGCACACCAACAAGTAGTTATTAGTGGTGACTGTAGCGAAGTTGTATAAATATCTAGGGACAGTAAGTGATGAAAAACTGTCATGGGATTTAAACACAGGTGTAATTTACAGGAGAGGATTACAACGATTATACTTCATGCGGAAGCTTTGACAGTTTGGAGCGGACAGACACATACTGGTTCTCTTTTATTGTTCATTTGTGGAGAGTATTCTAACTTTCTGCTTTATTGTATTTATCACAATCTGTAGTTAACAAGAACAAAGTCAATAAGATTATTAATAGGTCTAGCAAGATTGCTAGAGGGTCAACAACAACACAGTGTGACACTGCTTTGTGAGTCCTGAGTGGCAGTGAAAGGGCGGGCAATCCTCAGTGATGTGTCACGCCCTCTCTATGGTGAATGTGAGTAGTTACCATCAGGACAGGTACAGGGTACTGCCTTTGTGGACTTCCTGTGTCCAGAGATCCTTTATACCTTCCAGTTTAGCTCTGTTAAACAAATCTTGGTATGAGGTGTGTGTCACTTGCATTTTGTGGTACTTAAAGGACCAGTGTGTAAGATGATGTAGGGAGTCTATTGGCAGAATATGGCAGAAATGGAATATAATATTTACACGTATGTTTTCATTAGTGTATAATCATGTGAAAATAAGAATCGTTGTGTTTTCATGACCTTAGAATAAGCCATTTTTATCTACATAGGGAGCGGGGCCCCTCCCACAGAGGTCGCCATGTTGCACCACCATGTTTCTACAGTAGCCCAGAACGGACAAACCAAACACTGGCTCTAGATAGGGCCGTTCACATTTTTTGCGAGTTTCGCAGCCACCGTAGTTTCTCCTACACGCTTGGAAGGGGAGGGTGAGGCAATTTCACCGCTAGATGCCGCTAGATTCTACACACTGGACCTTTAAGTGTGGGCAGCATGGCTCAGGAGGTAGAGCGGTTGTCTAGTAATCAGAAGGTTCCTGGTACGTCTAGTGTTTCTAGTTTCTGGTACGATCCCTGGCTCCTCCATAGAGAGTGTCGAAGTGTCCTTGAGCAAGACACTGAACCCCTAATCGCTCCTGATGAGCAGGATGGCAACTTGCATGGCAGCCTCTGCCATCAGTGTATCAATGTGTGTGTGAATGGTTGAATGTTGGCGTGTGTTGTAAAGTGCTTTGAGTGGTCGGTATACTAGAAAAGTGTTATATAAATGCAGTCCATTTACCATTCAAATATCTTTTTGTTGTGGTTGTATTTGTCTGCCACAGGCACAAAGAGAATTTCTGAAAGAATAATAAATAAAACTAACTACTTCATCAGTATTATAAACTGCATTTGCCAATGAAGACATTGTAATATGGTTGAAAGCTGCAGAAAAAGCAGCAAGTCCTCCAACCCGTACGACCACATAGGTCGTTTGTTCCTACCCTCTAATACGACCGGCCAACAGGGACGAGAAGTTCTAAAAGTGCTATGGATGAAATCATAACAGCTGCTAAGCTTGTATTCCAACAGACCCATCTCCATTGCAACTCCATCCACTGAAGAAGGCCTTTTGATACAGCTGAAAGCTCTGGAAAACACGAGTAAGTGGACCATGAATTGGGATTGTTGGTCGTTTTTTAGTTATTATAGATAATGTCTTTTGTTTTAGGATTATTTTTGGGGGCATTTATTGCCTTTATTTCATAGTGACAGGTGAAGAGGAAAACAGAGAGAGAGAGGGGTATGACATGCAACAAAGGTCACTGGCTGGAATTGAAGCAGCAACTGCTGTGACCATTCGGCTACCAAGGCGCTCCATTATAGATCATTTCTAATGATCATTTCTAATGATGGATGGACAAAAACCCTAACAACTTTGTTTTATGGGAACTGTGACAGCACAGAGTGTCATTATCTGGGGTTATGGGTACATCTGCTAGTGCAGGTCTGTAATGAAATGCTGTAATAGACCAAAGCCATTACAATCAGTAAATTGGTACATAATGCCATCATGGACTAGAGACATGATTATCTGGATTTTGGCACTGAAGCAATTTGCTAAACATTTGATTTACAAGCCAAAAATTTAGATTTGTCTGTATCTGTCTTTAAGGATTTTTACATTAAAGATTTATGACAAACTCAGCTAATCTGCTTCATCAGGATTGTCTGGGTGTGGTGTGATCAGACTTAACTGACAGCAGCTTGGCAACATAGGCAAACAACCATCACATTTTAATTCCAACGTTGCTAAATCCTGATTGGTGCATGGAAGTAAGTGACGTCACTTTTTTTCGACCGAGCCCCGCCCACTTCAAACCAGTGAGAATAGACAAAACCAAAACTGTTCTAAATTTGGTGACGTGTGTTCATGTAGGACCACATTGCTCAGAGTAAGAGTAAGCTGACTGAGAGGACTTTAAAACACTAAAGGTGATGTGTGTCACTTTTAAATGAATGAATCATGATGTTTGTGGGGTCTCAGGTACATCAACGCACATGAAAAAGTGCTCTTTACACACAAACACTCACCTCTCCTGGTCGAGGGCGTCATCTCCTCTCCCCTTACCTTTTCTTTCTGTGTGTTTGTCCCCTGGCGACTGACCGGCTGCTCCCCATGTATTACCACTGGGCTTGACAGCCAATAATTCTGCTCCTTAACTCAAGTTGTCAGAAGCTTGGCAGGCACAATGTAGGGAGAGAGAGAGAGGGAGGGAGAGATTGTGAATGGGTCTACAGGGTTTGACGTCAGCCTCTTTTCTCTGGTCGATTGTGTGTGTGTGTGTGTGTGTGTCTGGGAATAGGTGTGATGCATCAATTTTTGCTCTTTTGTGAAATGTGAGATGTGGCACCAGATTCTGTCAGAGTCTCTCCAAGGCATTTATAGCACATCAGGGCAGACATACAGATTCCACCCCCCCCCCCCGGCCGTTTGTCACCTTTCCCTGAAATGATGAAAACAATGACATCGCTCAGTTACCAAACCTGCATGCTTACAGCCCTCACATCTGTCTGTGAGGTTTACACATGACTACAGGAGACTGAATGTGTGCTACTGAGAGAAAGAAAGGGATCAAAAGAAGAACACAACGAGCCTGACGTTTCTAAAATATTGTTATTGTGACACAACCATTAAAATTCCCCAGGGTGCTAATTTTGAAGTACTTTATCCAAAACACCATTTATGTAACTGTGCTCGAATCCATTTTCATGTTGCGTTTGTTGTTCAGATGAACAGAAGAGGCCCACTGCAGGTAAAAATGATTTGTGTATCCACAGGAGTATGAGTCACTCGGTTTACTGACGCTTTGTGAGGAGAATACAGCAGAAACAATCAGACTACTTTGGCTGTTTATGAAAATCGAAAAGATATTGGCAGGGCTTTTAGCATATATGGGAAATTAAAACAGGAAGTACTTAATGTAGGTGGGGGTTTGAACAGGCAGTGTAACTGAGATCTGTATCATTACACAGATAATAGCACAGTTTAAAGCTCCAACATGTCAGTAAATAGCACATCAGATTAAATGTATTAATCACCAAATGTTTTAACAAGCCTAATTAATTATGGAACACCAATAAAATATGACAAGAAATAAATATTCATATGAAAAAATGGTGTGGTACTGATGACTGACTCATGAAATGTTATTCAAAATTCTTATTTTCTTATATTAACAGTTTTGTTTTAATTTAATTTTAGAAATGTTTATTTTAAAAGTCTGCTTTTATTTCATAAGGGCATTTTTTTTTACAATGACATTTTTATTTCATGCCACATTTTATTTCATAATGTTGCTTTTTGATAATGTCACATTTTATTTTACAGCATCACGTTGTATTTCATAATGTCACTTTTCATGACAGTGGTGTTGTCACCAGTCACCGCCCCCTCACCTTTCAGCCAATCACATGTCCCCAGCCTCAGTTAGCTCCTGGTAGTGAGAGCAGTGGTTCGTACCCTTTTTGACCTGTGTTCTCCTTAATACATCCATGGCATATGCCTACTGAGCAGTTTTCATAGGAATGAATGGGGAGTCATCTTTGAAAGTGGTAACCAGTTCTCCTTTATACATCCACATTAAAACAAAAAAATGTCTACCAGTGTTGCGTCATTGGTTTCATATGAATCCAACCTGGTTTCTTTATATACAGTCTCTGGTTTCAACCAGTTGAGACCAGTTCAACTGATTTTTTCCCCGTGTTAGTGTAATAATCTTTAGTCCAGCAGAAGTAACATTATTCGGTAATTTACAAAAAGAGCAAAAAACTAGAAGGAAGTGTGAAAATAAGCAAAACTTGGTGTATCAAAGTTTGTGTTTTTTCTGCTTGATCCTCTTCTGTTAATCATCTTGCGGCGGACCTGACGCCCAGGTTAGGAACCACTGAGCTGGAGCAACAACAACGTCAAAATAATTCTGAATCAGCCTACTAGCTGCTGCTGTAAATAATGCTACCTACCTTGCCAGCTAACTAGCTGCGGTGTGAGCTTGGATTGTTACTCAGCATCAAAGTGAAGAGCCAGTGTTAGCAGTGTTAGCTAGCTAGATGTTGGCTAGAGCAACCACAGAGAGAGACTTTTTTTCTCTTCACAAAGTTGTGTGTCTTTCTCTGAGGAACATCTTTAGAACCAAAACCCTGACAAGGTAGCAGCAGTTAGCTGCTGCCGTTAACCCTGGCTCTTCACTTTCATGCAAAGCTCACAAGCCATTTTAGCTAGTGAGCCGGCAAGGTAGGTAGCATGTCCAGCCTTGTTAAGATAAATAAACGGAGAAGATAGTTATTGTGTCTGTACTTACTTTGACATTATTGTTGCTCTAGCTAGCAAGAGCTAACTGGCTAAAGTTTAGCTGAGCTTTCTTGATTAAGGGAGGCTGGGGGCAACTCCACTGCCAAGAAGCATGACATTGTGAAATAATAAGTGACATTCTCTAAACTTTTTCAAGATTTCTATAAGACAATGTTCTCTTTTGTCCACCACCTACTCAGCTGTATCTATTCTCGGCCACTGTTTATCAGTGTTGTCACAAGACATCATACAGCAACATGGCTTTACCACAGTAATGGTACAATGGTGCGTGATCTTTGTTCCCTGATGTATTCCACATCTCCCTTTTGTCTCTGTCTTTTTTGCCTAAGGCAGCTGATGAGACCCAGAAAAAGAGGGAAGATTAAAAAACAGATAAAAAGAAGTCGTCTGAAGGGATTATAGAGGGGAGCACATTTTCTGTCTTTCCTAGGTTTAAAGACCTCTGTATCTAAAAGTATTAGTATTAGCTATTCTCATATTATTGCTGCCAAGTTACAATATTAGGTTCAGTGAATTTTGTTTGCGGAATATAAAAAAAACATCCAAACTTGGTTGCTTATGAAATACAGTACAGCCATTGCCTTTTCATGGTCCTGAGCTTTGATGTTGCTGTTTTTAATAAGGCCTCTGCTTCATTCCTCCATCTTAAAGTCACAGAGCAGTTGTGTTGTTGGCACGAAAGGGAATATTTGTTGTTTACCTCCTCCTGAAAGACAAAAATAAACACGCCCCTCCCTCCTCTGCTACCCCACTGGCATTTCTGAGAAACAGCCTCTTTCTGCTGCGACACATCAGAAAACAGTGGGGATACTTGTAAAGGAGCAGGGGGCTAAATGGGAGGTTATATTGCAATACTATTTAGCACTTACAGAGAAGAATACAATGAGATAGAGAGGAGAGGGTGAGCCCTGGTACAACAGAGGATTTGATAGTTGAGTGTTTAGTGTATCTGCAGGGTTAAAGCCAAATCCCCAGTTTGAGCTCCCTGGCTTCATGGTCTACTTGCAGGGAATTCACCCTCTGTCTCAGGACCAGAGTACTCGGTAGGCATGACTTTCACTTTTCTGTCAATTTACATCTGGATAAGCTCTTCCTAGCAATTAGATAGATACCAGGGAAACCCACAATATACCTTGTGCCACTGGAAAAACATCTGTGAAACTGTGACACAAATCAGTGAAACGGTGACATGAACAAATGCTTTGGCTGACAAGCTACAAAGCATTTACATGATTTGATGTTTGATTCATGCAGGAGCACAATTCGGATGTCAAAAGAGTAATGTATAACCTAGAGTTTCACTATCTGAGTGCTGGGATCTCATAAAGCCTTGCGTGAGGATGTATTGGAAAGGAAACACATTTCTCCTTGTCTACTAAACAAATGCATCATCAAATGGATTTTGAGCCACGCTAGCAGCGAGACTCTAGGGATGGCATATGCAGTTCAGTCAGTCAGTCAGTCTGTCTGTCTGTCTGTCTGTCTTTCAGCCAGTTGGTTGGTCGGTTCACCACTTTGGTCCAGACTGAAATATCTCGAGAATTATTGGATGTCATGTAATTTTGCGTAAACATTCAAGAACCTCAGAATATGAATCCTAATGACTTTGGTTAACTATTTGACTTTTCCTTCTGCGCCACCATGAGATTGATTTTATCTTGAAAACTATCGGATGGATTGCCATGGTGGTAATGGTGCAGACATTCAAGGTGTGTAGAGTATGAATCATATCATGACTTTGGTGGGCCCCGGACTTTTCACCAAGTACCACCAACATTTATCAGTTATTTATCAGTTATTCTTGATGGATTGACTCAAAATGTTGTACAGACATTCATGATTCCCAGATAATGTATCCTAATAACTTTGGTGATCCCCTGACTTTTCATCTACTGCCAAACAGCAGGTCAACACTTTTGGTCCAGACTTATACCTCCAAAACTATTGAATGGATCGTCTTGAAATGTGGTACAGTCACTCATGTTCCCAACAGGATGATTTGTAATATTTTTTATCTACATTGACTTTTCCTTGTCAATACTTTGGTCTATGACCAAATAAATGCAAAACTAATGACACTGCCATATCGTATTGCACGATCACTGAGCCCCAAATGCAGAACACACGGAACAGAGCTGGGTATATTTGCAACGGTCTTTATTGTACAGAGCGAATATCTGTGCACGAAGTCTGGCGTAGTTCGTCGTCACCCCGAGGACTCGACCAGTCCGGGTCGAGGAAGAAGTGGCGACGCTCCGGACGGAGACTGGGAGAGCTGGCTCTGGACTGGCGGGCGTAGTGGAATGAGCTGGACCGGCCAGGCGGTGGACCCGTGAAGACTGGAGGTTGGACCCGGTAGACAGCAGGCTCTGGAGGTGAGGTTGGCCGGGCAGACTAGGCAGCTGGCGAGGGTGACGTGGCAGTTGGTGTGGTAACAGACTTGCAGAGATCCGAGGACAGACTGAGGCTGAGATCACCGGCAGAGAGTAACTCCGTGACAGAGACAAAGTTACCACAAGACAAAAAACAAGAACGAATCAAACACTTATCTGAGTTATGTAGTTGTCTGTCACACATCTGACACTGGTAGTGTGGTAGAGCCTGGTAGATAAGCAGTGGAGACCAGGAAGCCAGACCAGAACGCACATACACACACACACATACATACACAGCAACGGACAGGGGACAGCCAAGAAACAGAAGGAGAGACAGGCACACTGGAGCACACAGGGATCAGGGGGTATGGGGCTAACTATGACATGCCATCAGCCTCAGTTGCACTTTGTGTGTAGCGGTAAGTAGCAAATGTTAGCATGCTAACACGCAAAACTAAGATGGCGAAGATGGTAAACATTGTTTTCTATTTCTAAACATAAGCATGTTAACATCGTCATTGTGAGCATGTTAGCATGCTGACATTAGCATTTAGCTCAAAGAGCACCACCGTGCCTGAGTACAGCCTCACAGAGCTGCTAGCATGACTGTAGACTCTTAGTCTTGAGTTAGATTTTTTCTACTTTTGCTTTTGTCCCGTGAGGTACTGAATACTGCCGACCGAAAAATGAATGAACGATTGAACCCTTGACACTTCTCGTATCAGAGTCAGACTCAGTGCCTTTTAGCCTGTGGATATTATTCCTGCTGCCTGTGGAGTTTGGCGAGAATCGCTGCTGCAGTTTGGTTGATAGTTTGGGCCTGTTAGTGTTAATAATTGTTTTGTATTTTGATTTAACTAGGCTACTTTCATCATCTCCAGGTAATTTCTTATTTCTACTGTCATGATACAGCTTCACTGCTATCAAACACTTACTTTTAAATTAAGTCAATAAGAAAACATGAGCCAGTTTATCAGGTCAGCAACTATAGTTATTGCTCGGTCATCTTTTTTTTCATTTTGTTTTCAACTTTTTCTTGCTCTGATTTTTCTGATGTAGACCAAAAAATTTGTTTCCCTTAGAAATGGAATACCATTTTGTATTTAGATTTTTCCTATTTTCATTTTAGGTCTTTATATAGGAAACAACACTGACAAACACTTGTATGGAAGTGTATACTGGACTATATTCAAATGATAATGTAAACTTGAAAATGAAAATATAATTCCACAATAGCATTACAATTTTCCACATATGTATGTGTTATTTGAGTAAAAATAGAAATGCAGTAATCCAATTTTCACATACTTATATGGGCGTTCTATGATTATATTAAAATGAAAATGGAAAAGCTGTTTGACCTTTAATTTTCAAAGTTGTAACCCGCTGTACAGTGGACAATATTCAAATGTTAATTCAAATTTGAAAATTAAATGTAATGTAACCTGATTTTCCATTTATGCAAGCAATATTTAAGTCAAAATGAAAATGAAAATTTCTAACAATTTGAAAATGAAAATGAAAATTGCATTTCAAAGATTAATCTGCTATACAGTGGACAGTATTCAAATGCAATAAGCAAAACAACGCCCTCAGTCTATTGCATTTACACTTACTTGTCACTGTGCTCTTTTGGTGTCTAAATGAAAATGAAAATGACAATTGGATTACTGCATTTTCATTTAAATTTTTACTCAAATAACACATACATATGTGGAAAATTATAATGCTATTGTGGAATTTCGTTTTCATTTTCAAGTTTACATTATCATTTGAATATAGTCCAGTATACGCTTCCATATTTTATTACTTGTGGTCATAAAATATCCCTATTCATCTTCCACCTTTTTCATCACAAAAAAGAAAAGACAATCATGAAGAAGAAACTCATTCATCTCCAGCTTTCACACTATCTATGATCCATCTGTTTTTGAGCACGGGGACAAATTAAAATGTGCATCAAGGATTTGAACTTGTGGGGAGTAAATGGTGGAGGAAGACTGGGGCGAATGTAGAGCATACTGGCCAACATAACATAAACCAGTGTCCAAGACTGCAGAAGCAGAAGCCACGATCACAACTTAAATCTCTATATTTATACTTTAGCGGAATTCTGTTCAACCTTTCCATTTCAGTTTTGTTGCACTTTTTGACCTGCAGCTTCTACAACCTTGCTTTTTCATTCCATTGTATAAAATTTGCTTTGGATCTGGTATCTGTTGCTTCTGATTATTGATTTGCTTCTCCATCCCAGAACTCCCACTGCACAGATCTCTTGAATCATTTATTATCAGCTGTTTCCTTTCTCAGGTCAGAATATAGTCAATCAGGTCCTACTCTCTGGCCTCCACTGCCTGTTGTGCAGATTACCTCGTAGCATTAAATTCATAGACACATAGTCGGAGGAAATGTAATAAATGCAATACAACAGGTCCTTGTGGTTTGCATTTTAATACCTATTTTTCTATACTGTATAGTATTTTTACTTTCCCAATGCTGTTTATTTTTCCTTTTGTTAGCAATGTTGGTGATTTCTACTTAAAATTTGTCATTTGTGAGGTACCATAATTTTCAATTATTATGTTGTTTTAGACTCTATAGACTCTTTTACAATAATCTGAGTTGTCCATTTTGAGACTGATATAGTGAGTGTATGTTGTTTCTTCATTGGATATGTGGTTTTTATGCTGCTTTTTGTTTTCATTCACATCACAAATGGTATCCAACTATGTAATCAGTGCTTTCAGCTGCACACTGACACCAGTGAATTAAGCTGTACAAGAGAGGTTCTCAAGTGATATATTGTCTAATCCTTGACATTTTAACAAACACAAACAACCTTCTGAAGACGGTGTACGGGGAGTTAAACATTAATTTGATGTACTGATTTAATAATGTCGGGAATGCAAAAGCAGTCAGCGGGCATCTTCCGTTTAAAAAAAATAAGATGTTGAGTTCCTTTCCGATATACTTGTTTTCCTAACCTACCAATATTTTCCTATACAATAAATCTTGGGTGACAATAGAAACAGAAAGTGTCTAAAATACAAAAAGAATGAAAACTGATCTATAGACAAGTCAAGTCAAGCTAACTACCATACATAAATATATGCAGAAGTAGTTAAATGACCTTTACCAATTTTTTACAGGGTTTCAGAGATCAGTCAGACATTTAGGATAATACTGCTCTCTGCTCTGTGCCTGATCACCAAAGGCCTAATGAGATCACAGACTACCCAAGCCTCAGGTTCCACATACTCTTACAAGCCTGGCACATCTGTAGGTATCTGATATGTTTGTTCCATGAAAGCCAGACAGACGTCTTAGATCATGTGGCGCTGGCCTTTAACTCTCCCTAAGGTGGCAGGCTGACAAACAAAGCAACCACCGAAACAAGAACACTAACATTCTAGACAACGTTAAATTATAATTCAAAATATAGCCACTATTTGCAGGTTTATTGATTATATATATATATATATATATATGTATGTATATATATGTATATATATGTATATATGTATATGTATATATGTATATATGTATATATGTGTATATATGTGTGTATATATGTATATATATATGCATGTATGTATATATGTATATATGTATGTATATATATATATATATATATATATATATATTTTTTTTTTTTTTTTTTTACATATAATTGCACTTTATAATTTAAAAGCTGCATGTCCAAGACAAAAAGTCAGCAGTCTAGTTTATGATAGAAGACATGGAAATAAAGAAGTAGCATTGTTCTTGAATTGCAGTGTAGAGCTAGTTAGGCCTAGTATTATAACGTTAAGTATGATACTATACATAACAGATACATTTCTAAAATGAAATCAAAATAAAACTGTTAGATCTCCCATTTTTCCTTATTTCATGTAAAATAACCCTGTTTGGCTGTTTAGCTTACATACTTGGACAAGCAACACATTAGATTTATGCTTTATTGTTTGAATTTTCAAACAGTATGTTTGACTTTTAATGTTACATGGGAAAAGGCTTTATGGAGGAGGACTAATGAATGTGCATAGCAAATGTGATGCTATCTCAACATTGGCTGGGGTTGCTGGAGTGTAAACTCTGTGCGGGGGAAGGGTTTAGCGAATGGTAACTTTCTCTCTATAAATGAATTTGACTTTGACTGTTTGGATGTACACTGAAACTCAGGGAATAACAACCGTTTTTTTTCCAGCAAACCCCAGACACCCTCTACCCCCTTCTCATCTTAGAGGAAAAAATAAAGCTTCAGTCAGGGAGCTCACAACAACACTCACCTGATGCAGGTCAAATGCCACTTTCAGTAAGCACAGCTGCTGCTGCTTACCCCTGAGGCTGGCAGGTGTGTTTTCCCACATGCAAGACCCAAATATCTTTTGTCAATATTTTCACCTCTGCTGGTACTTTTTTCCTGGCTTCTACTCAACACCCCACGGGTACATAAAGTGGTCAACAATTGATGTGCAATATCTTGCTGCAGCACCAGAAAGTCAGTTCTTCAGTCAGTTCTCAGAGAATGACAGTCAACAATACCATCTGTGATCTTGGGATGCTGGCAGGGCTGTAAGCTTTCACCCCTGCTGATCTCCAGCAAGCTGTTGATGGATGTCAGGAAGTTTGATGTCAAGTTCAGCATCAACTCCAAGCAGTGCACTATCTTTACTCCATAATATTGGGGCACAGAAATGTTTTGAGGGTGCCCTGGTGGTCATTTACCATGAATCACAACTTCTCCACTTAGAGATCCAACAAAGGTTATTTCCTGTAATATCTCTACTATTAACTCTCTAATAAAAGCATAAAAGGCCCCTCCCCCAACGAAGAAAAAATGCTTGGTCTGATAACAGAAAGATATATTTCGGGTTGTCACAATAACATGAACCAATGTACAATGTAATGCTATCCAATAAAGTATCCCTGGAGCTACGTATGCGATAGACTGGGGACTTGTCCAGGATATACCCCACCTCTCTGGCCAGCTTCAGCTCCAAACTACCCTGCAATGGATAAGTGGGTGTAGCTAATGAATGAATGGAAAATATCCCTAGAACAAATGCTCCCTCAAATGCTTTTTAATGTCACTATGTTAGTCATATATGCTATATACTCATTTTTAGGTAGCTAATATTTTATCCCCCTCCCTACTTAGGGTGGACAAAATAAGAGGAACACCTCACATTATTAAGCAATAACAACTACTTCAACAGCACCACAGGCTACAACCTCAAAAACCACCAAAGCATTACAATCTCTGACAGTCAGACAACACAATAGTAATATTCATTGCAGGCCTTTTGTCCTTTTGTTTGCATTATATTGTAAAAGTGTTTAAGTAGTGTAGAAGTATTTTATGTTAAGCTTGAAAGGTCATTCTTGACTGACACTGAAACTGTACTTGAAAAAACATTCTCACCACAAGGTCAATTCAGTGGCTGTTCTGGAGCTTTTGATCATATCACATGCACCTCCTCAGCAGAGGAAGTTTGCCCAGTTGGAATGGAATTGTAGATGTTCAAATTTCCATTTTTTTCCTGGGCACTTTAAGGATTTCTCATTCCTGTTGGCTTAAAAGTTGATTTAACGTTAATTCTTGTTTACATACTTTGTGGTGAAATTGTTTATCTCAAGGACTTCTCACATCAGCTGTTTGATACTGATTCAGAAAATGATGCAGGCAGATCTGCATAATCATGCAAATTGTCTTAACTTTTTTTGGTGCTGCATTTACTGGGTACTGAATGCCATCATTAATCAAAGTCTAAATGTGTGTGGGGCGCCCCTGAAGTCCATGAAATCGCAACATTGATTCAGGCAGGGGACCTTTGTTGCATTCCCCCTAGCTTTTTTCCAATGTTTCCTCTCGGTATCTGCTATCAACTATGAAGTAAAGGCAAAAATGCCACAAATAATCATCTTTTAAAAAAGTCTAAATGTTTGCGGCGTCTGTCTGCAACAGCTTCCATCCTTGCAAACACACCCTGAAGTTTGCCTGTGTTACAGTCTTCCCTCCAGACTTAGATAGGACAAAAACCTGCCATAACATATTACATTCACAGCTGTGACACTTGCTGTTTAGAACTCAGTATCTGAAACGCCACACTCTGCTGTCACATGGGAATAACATCAACTCGGCAGTTCACACTAAGCGTTCACATGTTCAAGCTGATTAGAAGCTGTTAAGATACTACAGTATGACTCAGTAGACATAAAGGACTCAGGCTGCCCTTTGTCAGCTTTTTTATGCATGTTGTATGTTGTTAACAGATGTATTTTACTTTATAGATTCAGAGTCATGTCTTGTTGGTCACAAACCACAGTGTCCCCAGTTTGATTCTGGCAGGGACCTTAATCATACGTCAGTTATTTATGCAACAATACCATATAAATAAACTTCGGCATGAATTCAGGCATTTTCAGAATTATTCTGAGTTGCTCCGGGACTGTGGAAGATTTAAAATTCCTAAAAACCCCCAAATCAAACAAAGAAACACTGATATGCAATACACATTGTTATATGTATTTCCTTTTAATGCATGCATTTACTGCATAATAGTTAAATGAAAACATGTTAAAAGGACAATTATTTACCTTTTTGTCTTTACTAACTGAATGAATCGTTTTTTTATTGTCAGATGAATTTTTCATGCCACATTAAAATCAAATCATAACACAGAAAACAAAGTGAAGAGGTGTATTGCATCTCACTGTTGTCCAGCACAGGGCAGCATAATCTGCCAACACTAAATACAAAGCACTGCCATTAGTTTCCATGAGGAGGTGCAAGGGAGTGCAGAACAATAAACAGTCCAATCACACTAGTACACACACACAGAGGGATATTCTTGGCACAGTTCTCGGTAAGTGTTGACAGCTAGTTAGCTAGCGTTAGTAAACACTGACTGGTTTAATGGAAGAGGAAAAGGTAATGCTAATAGATGTCTGCAAGATAGCTAGAATTGCCTGAAGGGCAATGAATTTGAATCTACAGGTTTGATCAATTTTGCAATACATAACATTATGCTAAATACATTTTAACAAATGCTTTTCATTTAATTATGCCACAGTAAATGCATACATAAAAAAGAAATACATATAACAATGTGTAATATATTTCACTTTATTTCTTTCATTTGTTTTTTTTTTATTTAAGCATTTTAAATCCTCCATATAGGACCTCCAGAGCTCACACCAAGCTGATATATTTTTATGTGTTTGGCCTAGAGGCATGCAGAAAGGTGCTTTTTTCTTTTCAGCTTGCGGATAGCAACAACCTGACCGCAGAGGATCAATTCAGGAAACAGATTGGCCAATTTCAAATTCCCATAAAGCCATGAGTCATTCTGAACAAAGAGCTGGTTTGTTGGTTTTAATTCCAACTAAACATTTTTGCAGCTGATTTCACACATTAGTCCCTCATTTCAGGCTGGAAATATGACTGATTGAAATCCACTGTTAGATTCAATGTTTGTGGCTTTTGTTTTGGTTTATCAAGTCCTGCACCTTCTCCGTGATGGTGAGTGATGACGAATTGCTCCTTTAATTGCTGGTTAAACTTGGCCTGAGCCTAGCGGTTGCTAAGTGCCCAGAGAGAGACAGGAAGCAGCATTAAGACTGCGGCTGTCTGCAGCATCCATCTGTGACATCCAGTGGGTTGGAGAGGGAGGGGGAGACAGAGGGAGAGGGGCGTCTGGAAGTACAGCCAGTATGACTCATAGGTCAGATTTGCGTGAGTGAATGAGACAGTGTGTGTGTGTGTGTGTGTGTGTGTGTGTGTACCTGTGTGTGCATGTGAAAACACATCTCTGCATTTGCACAGTATGCAAAGCTGTGCCTCAGTGTTAATTTGCTTCTGAGGGAGAGCAGAAAGCATTCAGGTCCCACTGCCCTCCACTCTGTGTCGTCAGTCCGTGAATCATTCACTGACTGCAGTTTTACAACACTGATTATAAAAATACATCAAAGGGATATTTCTCTTTGATGGAACATTTACTTTTTACATGTGAACATTCAGTGTGAGTCCATCTTCATTTACTTCATTTGCACTCTTATCGCAAGCAATTTAGAGACAGAGCGAGTTAACAGGCTTCACTGTAATGCTCTGGGATGTTTCAACATCAGAGGAGACCTAATGAAACAGCCCCCCTGATTACCCTGAATTACTGCTGGCACTCTGTATTTTACAGGAGTCTAATAATAAAAGTTAGGACAGGAGCAAAAATCTAAATACATAAATGGTTGTGGTGCTCTATGTGCTGCAGTGAGCGATACCTAGCAGGGACCGATTTAATCTGAAGCTACGATGGACTCTGTGTTCCCAATATTCACAAGAGAGGATTTGTTCTCCTGAAGTGGTTATAATCAATGTTTTTCTAATTACAATGGATCAGCTGTATTTTTCGGACACAGCAGACAGCTGGTTTCAGTGTCAAAGCTCAGACAACCCCACTGTATGTTATCTGCCCAGCTCCAAACCAGAGACAGTCCAAGTTAGCAACTAGCTGGTAAACATAGCGGAGCATTTAGCAGCTAAACAGCCAGATATTTCCCTCAGGAGCTAGTGAAGACTAAAAACAGAGCTAAAAGGAGAGTGAATATTGAACTCACCAGGAACACGACTCAAAATTAATGATAATGGTCCTCCGTATCATCTGTTGGATGTGTAAACAACTGTTTGCTAACAAGTTCTCCATATCAACTTAAAAGGTGGTAATATGTCAACGTTGTCTTTGCAGCTTGTTTCCACTGCCCCCAGGGGCCCAAAGTAGAAAAAACTAAACTAAGAGTCTACAGTCATGCTAGCGCCTCTGTGATGCTGTGCTTAGACAAAGTGGTGCTTTTAGCTAAATGCTAACTTCAGCATGCTGATGTTTAGCAGGTTTACCATCTTAGTTTAGTGTGTTAGCATGCTAACATTTACAAAGTAGCACTAAACACAAAGCACAGCTGAGGCTGATGAGAATATTCGTTTTGCAGGTATTTGGTCATAAACCAGAATATTGGACAAATTGAACTTTTGAGCTGATAATGGTGCTAAATGAATTACAATTCATTCTGAGGGGGACATGACTGTTTATACTATATTTCAAGGCAATTCATCAAATAGTTGTCAAAACATTTCACTAAAACCCCAAAATGTGATTCTCATGTTGACACTAGAGGAAAAGTCAGGGGATCATCAAAGTCAGCAGGACTCAACCTCTGGCGACCATAAATTTTTGTATTACATTTTATGGCAAACCCTGTAGTTTGTTGAGATTTTTCAGTCTGGCCCAAAGTGGGGGACCAACCAAAATCGACCAGCCGACATTGCCTTCCATAGAGCCATGGCTAAAAAAGTAATGAAATTAATTCAGTGTGTGATAGTTTCAGAGAGCTATGGGAGAGTTGCACAGAATGTCTGAGCTCTGACGTGCGTCACGACTGGATGACTGCCTTGTCAGTTAGCTGGGTGTATTTGCAGCTTGACAGAGCAGACAGGATTTACACACACAAATACACACATACAGCACACACTCATCTTCTGCAACTGAACCAGACTGCTAATCTGGGAGAGCTGCAAGGACTTGAACTTGAGACTGTCTGTCAATACGAGAGATCAATATATACAGATCAATGAAGTCTAAATAAAAGTTAGCCACACTGAACGTTATTGAAAATCAAAAACAGACTTTGATTTGAAAAAAAACACATACTAAGCCAGTACTGCATGCTGTTTTATAACCTTTCCATGGATTACTAAACTGTCTTCTCTCTTTCTGTTTCTCTAATCTTTCTCCTCAGGATATTTGGACCAGTCAGAAAATCATTTAGCTAACAAACCACCCCTGGCAAAACAACAAATTAGTTCTTTCTTGGCTGTCAGAATCTGTACGCACATCCGTTTCCTCTCCCTTGTCACACATCAAATGGCTGCAGGGCCAACAACAGTTGAAATACTCAGTTGATATCTCTCTTCATTAGCTGCTTCATCTTCATTTTATGCCTCCCTTACCGCGAACAGAACTACTGCCAGAACTCACACACATATACACACATTCATTTTGGTGGAAGGCATTCATTGTGGAAAGTGTCAAAACAACTGGATTATCTGAGGTGTGTTGACAGAGGTTCATTGTGAATTCAATTAGCTCCCTTGGCACCGGAGAATGAGAACTGAGACCCAGTACTTTTCGTGTCATGTCATGTTGATCCCCACACAGAGTTCGATTACTGAGAGAGAAAAATGACTGCAATTATTCTGAGTCACTGGTGAGAGAGAGAGAAGGAGGGACTGTGAGGGGAAAAGTGCAAAAGGAGGGTGTATGTGTGTGCATGTTCTATAGGAGCATGGTCTATTGAACATATTACTCTATGTTTTTACAGTTGAAAAGCTACCAGAACACACACACACACACACACACCTGCTGATCTCATATATCATCTCCAGGCTCTCTTTCACTCTCCTCCAACGATGAATTCCACTTTGTTCAGGTGCACAGCTGGTATCCATGGAGACCGAAGATGGTGCTTCTCTGGATGAATGCCCTCCCGAGGAGCGGCTAACATATAATGTCACTGGATTGGCTGTGAGACTCATGGGAGGCACAAGACAAACACAAACACTAACAACTTTCACTCAGGACTAGATGTCTTCACACTCCTAAAAGTGATTGCATCAAAGTGTTTCATAGAGGAAAACACACAAATGTGTTGTTTTTCAGCTCAGCATAATGTTTATATCAGTGATTTAGAATTTTACATGAAATTTGACAATTCACTTGCATGTTGCATGAAACATTTAGGACAAAAACAATGCATTACATACTGTAAAGCAATTTCAAGTGTCACACTTGAACTGTTTTCAGCCTATCCACCTCAACTGAAATTTGGACTACTTTTACCACTTCCACTTCAAAGTAACTGACATTTCAGCTGCATTCATCTTTTACTCCTCAACTGCTTTTATCTCATACACTCTAAAGGGCAGTTGTAACATGTCAACTGACATTTCAACTCGTTTCATTCCTTTCTCTTCAAATGTCAATTAAACTGCTCTCACTACTTACACGTCAATTGATATTTTAACTGCTTTTCACTTTAACTGACATCATCTTTCAGTTTACACACTTTAACTAGCACTAATTTCTTTCAGGACTTCCACCTCAACTGACACTGCCAACTCAATTTATCACTGACACTTCCTTTCAGCAATTTCAAGTGATACTTCAACTTCACTCTGCACTTACACTTAAACTGAAACTTCATCTTCTTTCAGCACCCTCTCTCAGTATTTGTACTTTGACTGCCATTTCAACAACTTCAACTGTTTCAGCATTTTACTTTTTCCAATGCTTCAACTGTGATTTTTCAGCAGCGATCAAAAGTACATTGTTTTCAGAACATTTTGCCTTTTCTAGTTTTACATATAATTTGACAATTCACTTGGATGTGCCAGCAGTCTAAGGCGTCATCAAAGTAATATATATAAGGAATGTATAAGGCAAAATTAATGCATTACATACTCTAAAGCTATTTCCAAAACAATCAAAAATGTTGACTGACTAATGAATTGGTTCTTTCCTTCCTTCTTTCTTCTCCAGAAAAAAAGAAAATAATGATGCAATTTACTGCCATTTGACATATATATTCAAAGATTTTGGGGGGATTATTTTAGAATTTCACAGCAGTTTATGTAGCTCAATAATCTCCCACTTTATATTAGGGTAAATACTGTATATTTATTTAGAGATTTTCATGTCAATTATTTGGGCTGTTGTAGTTATTGACTCAAAAATTTTAAGTAGCATAAATTCACATAAAAAGACTACTGCATATCCACAATACAAATTAATTAAAGGAAACAGACAATAAAGCCATAGATGAAATTAACCTGTCAACATGGTAATAGTTATATTTTCAAACACAATGCATAGGAAGCAGCATGAGTACAGATGAGACTGTGCTGACATCAAACAGCAGTGTCTGCTCCATTGCTAATAAAAGCTCAGACTGAGCAGTAGTAACATTTTCCAACTACTCAGTCTCCTGGACAGATCCATCGTCACCACTAGCCTAAGTACATATAACCTGCAACCACACCTAAAGTTACACACACTGATATAATTAGAGAGGGGAAGCAATAATTTCATAATTTTCATGCCTATTAACGTATGTCTGTAAGACTCCAAAAGGAATCCCTAACTGTCTCCAAATTCACTCCCTAATTGCATTTAATTTTCACACGTTTGAAAAAAGGAGTGATGCTCTACTAACCAGCAACACACCATTAAGTTGTCTCCTTCAGCATTGATGCGCAACAGAGTGCTGCAGGGTACCTGCTGTTGCGAACCGATTTCATTTTATTCCGCAACTTTGGAAGAAACCAATACCACAGGGAAAGGGGGTGTGTGACTTTTTGAGGTATGATCTATGACATAATTAGAAGAATACGTTTGACTCATAAAATGAAATGATCATAACTGCATAAAATAAAATGAAAATATAAAAAAAACCCAAATATATCAAAAATCCAGATATCAAAATGACTTATTTTCGAATCACATTTGAAGATTATTTTTGTAGAGACTTCAGTCAGTCACAGTTCACAATTGTGGACATTAAAATAGTGATTTATTAAAACACCATAGGTATTGAAGAACTTCAAAAGTTTAGGATTTAAATTGGAATTAAATATAATTTCAAATAGGCCAGAGTGATGTCTTAAAATCTGTGGAAAAGGAGCTTTTACATGATTAGTTATACATTTGCATTCACTTGCATTCATTCGTGTTAGCAAACAATTGCTTACTTACACATCCAGCTGACACGGAGCGACATTAGAATTCATTTGTAGTAATTTTTCTGACCACTTGACAAATGTAAGTCCAATATTCACTTTTCTACTAGCTCTGTTTTGGTCTCTGACAACTGTTTACTGTAAACAGTAAAGTTGCAATTTATATAAATTAGTTTTTTACAGTGACAGTATTATATCACGGTATTACAAAAATAAAAGACATCCTGCACTCAAAACATGATTCTACATCTTTTCACTCCATTGGCAATGTAAGGGAACATATCTTAAGAAAAACTGATGTTTATTGGCTCCAAATAGGAATGAAAATGAGATATAGACTTACATGTGTTTTGGGAGGAGTAGTCTGCCCCATAATATAGGTTAATTAGTAAATGTAATGTGATTCATACACAACGGGTAGGATCTCAGGTAGGCATCTCAGCATTTATTTGGCAGAAAACCTAAAGTATAAGTACACTAGTCAGTGTACCACGATGCATGTCTATGAAGGTCATTTACATACACAGCAACAGACACACACGGGCGAAGGATCACAGAGCAGAAGGGCCTTTTGTGTAGGTTAACAACAAATTACAATAGACCCTAGCCACATTAGCCACGTAACGTCAAGTTCAAGAGGCTAACCTGCAAAAAACAAACAAACAGTAAAGCAACATAAAAAATGGCAAAACTTAACATTACAGGTTCCAAATTAGATGTCTGTATCGATCCATCCTTGAGCTTCAGATTTGAAGCCAATCTTGCATTGTACTGGCCCTCATTGAGAAAGCAGTCTGAAGTAAAATGGTTTGCGCATACATAACGTTTTGTATACCGCCCACCCCTAAGAGTCGGGTGATAATTATCTGTGGGTTCGTCACTACAAGCGATTCCTTTCACATCACACAAAGCCATTTGTTCCATTGTTAAAATAAAAATATTGATTAGAGCACCGTTAATCAACAGGATGTAAATAAGGAACAGGTAATAATCCATCAGTATGAGGTGAGCAAAGAAGTCATTTTGTCAAAGAAATTTAAAACAACAAAAATGTAAATAAAAAGCTGAGCATAGCTTTAAATAAAGTAATAAGTTATACAGTAATTATAAATTGTTAATTATATGCTTCAATAACCAGTGTTAAATATGACACGATTAGTGCAAGATATGATAAACTGGAATTAATTCAGTCCTTTCCACACAAAGGATAGGTGTTAAAAGTATGAAGTTATAAGAACTGTTTCATATACTTTTTAAAACTGTTTCCATATCATAGTTATTCTGTGTATATGGACACCCTGTGACTCATAAGATGTCTGTCAAATGTAGTAACTTACTAACAACAGAAAACCTCACAGGGCTGCTTTATTGTCTAAACAGTATGTTGACACTTCACTTGAATCATTGCAGTTATTTAATAGTTCAAAAATAAGCTTTTTCCTGTAAAGGTCGCTGAGGATAGAAAGAGAGACAATCAAACAGAGAAATGTCCAGGGCCTTGTGATAAAATACTTTTCATAAAAGGTTGTTATTGATGTGGAGATCCATTCTCGTTGACTGTGTGTGTGTGTGTGTGTGTCAGGTATGTGTGCGGTGGGAGTAAATTATACAGTATCACACTCTTAAAACTTTGGCTTTGTTTGCATTGAGTTAAACTGTGAAACTGCAAACCTATTATGTGATTGAGGAGGTAGGTAGGACTGCCTGTTCTCATTAAGGGTGGAAAAATACTGAATTCAGCTGGGGATACTGCTGGATGGTTGAAAGAGAACTTAGTTAGTCCTAAACTGTTCAGGGAATGAAGTTGGAAGATTTGAAGGGTCAGAGCTCATCTTGTTTGCCAAGGTCACTGTAGTCAGTAAACTCCTCTCGGGCATGGTGGTGGAGGTGGATTAGATTGGTCTTCAAATACAAGAAATTGTCAGGCTACATGCCTGTTTTTTTGATTTTGGGAACAATGCCATGGGATTTTTAGGGTATTGTTTATATTTTGTGTGTTTCCTGAGGTATACTTGGAAGGTAGACTTGGAAGTCGTATGGGGTATCATCACTGCTGCAATCCATTTCCACACTCACAATATTAAAGCGATTCTCCATCCAAAATCTTTCCTTTTTGTACCAAACATTTATCCATAGTAGACTTCAAAGGTGGCTTTAAAGGATCATGTCACCCATGGTAAATTATTTATATTTTCATACCCCTGGTGGTATCTAACCATGATAGTGCCTCTTCTGACACTTCTTCCACATCCCCAATACAATGGAGGTGAATGGAATTTGATTTATGGTTCAGCATAGAACATCCAATTTGGAGAACTCAAAGGCAACATTTCTATAAAAAAAAATATCCTGTTTACTCTGGATAATCCCCAGACCTCTGTGGGATCTGACCTTTTCAATGGTACTATATCTTCTGTATAAAGTAGTTCCCAAGAGTGTGTCCACAGACCTAGCTGTGGAAGAAAAAAAGGATTTGCACTTTAACTTGCACAAATGACTGCATGTATCTGCTTGCAAGTTCAAATCTAAGGTGAAGCTTTAAGTTTACGAATGGACAGCGGAGAAGTGAATTATGTTGCTGTCTCACCATTGGAATCCATTTTAACTGCTGTGAATCCAAATTGATTACAACCAGCAGTAATGTGGATGGCTTGATTGGTTGATTGATTACCTTCATTTTCCCAGAGGGAAATCAGCTTTCAATGTAGGCACAAAATTTAACATTGTTATGGTTTGAGGCTTGAAATGTAGTTATTTCCTGTTTTATTTTGTAAGTAGTTCTATTTAGCAGTAGTTCTACTTCCTGTCTTTGTTTGCTTTTCTTGACAGTTTTGATTGTTTCCCCCTGCCCTGACCAGTTTCACCTGTGTCTCGTTATCTCCCCTCACCTGAGTGTATATAAGTCTGTGTGCTGCCTTTGTTCTGTGTCAGTTTGTCAGACCCCACAACAACATCCAAAGAACTGCAGGCCTCACTTACCTCAGTTAAGGTCAGAGTTCATGACTCCACCATAAGAAAGAGACTGGGCAAAAAAACAGACCATCACACTACCACCACCATATTTTACTGTTGGTATAATGTTCTTTTTCTGAAATGCGGTGTTACTTTTACGCCAGATGTAATGGGACACACACCTTCCAAAAAGTTCAGCTTTGTCGACTTTGCAGTTGGATAGGGATCTGAGGGCCGGCACATGTCACTCAAAGTCTCCCTGCTGTATGAACTTTGACCCGTTGAATTTCCGGATGAATTGTTGAAGCAGCAGGTCGGACGCACAGCCCTGGGAGGCCACGAGACAGCTGTGGCCCAGGATGAGAGGAACAGAGGTAAAAGAGGGGTGCTGTGTCTACAGCTATACAGCCTTCCCTGCCTGTTTAGACATTCTCTGTTTCCCTCATCACACCTCAGACCCTCAGGAGATCGGAGAGGTAGGAGGGTGTATTACTTTGAGGAAAATTACAGTCTCCTCATTGCTCCACACAGATCTTATGTTTCATCTGCTGCAATTTTCCATCTCTTCAGTGGATGTTTAAGTCACATGCTTTATGTACATCATGATTTATTTAAGTCTGTTTCCATTGCACTTTGTCACATTTTGTGTTTATCAATACACCAACTTTTCCACCTCAGCCAAGCGTAAAAAATTGCAATATTTCAAGTTTCCACTCTGATGACTCTATAGATGTTGCTAAGACTGTCTTGCTTAGTACCTATGATGCTCACAATAAAAGCCTTAGGAGATCTTAGAATAAAACTATCAAATTATGCTAGCTCTTGTAAGAAATATAGTCGTCGAGTTTCTTGAAAATCTGTTCAGTCTGAAATTCTGTGATAGTTCCACTGAAGTTTATTGTCAATGTAAACCCCAAAGGATTTGTATTCCTTAACAACCTTACCACACAAATCAAGACTATCCTCCCAAGAAGACTGACAGCATCAGTTGTTTCAGTAAGTACCCAAAATGACATATGTTTATACCATAGACTGTATAAAACATGGACATAGTGTCCGTGACGCCACCCATAGGTTTCTGAAGAGCCGCTCAAAGTGGGTGGCTCTGGCTGTCGCCATCTTGGCAGCGCCTGACTCCGGCTAATCCAAAAATGGGCAAAGAGGTGGAGCTGAGGCGGGCAGAATGAAACTTGGTTGATGAAAGCACCTAGGGCAAGCCACCTGAGAGGGCACCCACCTGTCACTCAAAGCAGCCACGTCCTTAATTGTGCATAACTTTAAGCCTTTATATAAATTAAATGGCTGAGTTTTATTAAATTCACCCCCCGTACAGTTGTCATGAAGGGGGAAATTAGCTATAGAGACCAAAACCGTTTTTTTGTACCAGGCTGTAAATATGTTTATTTCTGCTGTGAAGTTGGACATTTTAGCATGGGGGTTAATAGGGATTGACTTGCTTTTGGTGCCAGCCTCAAGTGGCCATTCGAGGAACTGCAGTTGTTGGCACTTCTACATTGGCTTAATTTTTCAGCCCCGGAGGTTGCCGCTTGTTTTGAACGTACAGTATGTAATTTCTGCCACTAGGGGTCTCTCACATCAAACCAATAACAAAGGACGTAGTTTGATGACATCGTGAAGTAGCGTGGGATCATGGGAGTTGTTGTCTTCACGTTCATTGCCGTCATTGCAGTCAGCTTCTCCCGGTTAGGGTTCCTCCAGTGTTCATCGATCAGGAGGTTTTTACTGGGAGCCGAACTATCTGCAGGTCTCCTCCTCTCCAAAACAAACAGACCAGGTAAATAAAACTGGTAAAAACACTGAATAAAGCAGTTTCACGTTAAAAATCATTGTTTCGCCGCTATTTGGCTGACAAAGGATGCTGCAAGCCGAGCTGTAACGTTAGCTCAGCGTGTTTCTCCGAAAACTTAAGATCCAGGCATGCAGGAGGTTTTTACCAGGAGCCAAATTATCCGTAGAGGTCTCCTCTCCAAAACAAATGGACCCAATGATTTAAACCAGTAAAAACACTGAATAAAGCAGTTTTACGTTAAAAATCAGTGTTTCTCTGATGCTGTTCGACGGACACAGGACACTGCGAGTCTAGCTGCTGATAATGTTTGCTCAGCTTGTTGAGCTGATGATTAAAATCCTTCGTCCAGTTAAAATATATAGTAAAAATGACCTAGATCTAAAAAGTGTATCATAAAAATGTGGCTTAAAACTGGATAAAGGGTCGATTTATGACAACCTCTGGCAGACACCCACAACGCTGATGCATGTGCAAGGGGGATATGACGTCATTGACAGGTGACCAAACGCACCGTTACCTTGATTAAAATTACGGATTTCTCTAGGTTTGAAAATTGTTGAAAATGTGTATTTACATTTGGGATAATGTAAGTACATAACTCAACAAAATATACAACATAGATTTAGTTGTTTTTAGACATTTTAATATGGAAAAGTTACATATTATACCTTAAGTTCAGGTGACAAAGCCGGCCGTAGTAATGTTAGGTAATGTAATTACTAGAGATGGGAGGTTCGACTCTTTTTACTGACTCGGGTTTGTATGATTCACTCACTAAAAAGAGTTGGGTTTTCAAGTCACTCAAGTCATCAAGTCAGTCACCAAGAGCTTGGTGAATCCCACCAGCCCCAGCGCCCATAGAGCATGTGCCCATAGAGCATGCGCACCAGAGACTTCTGAAGTAGTAATTACACGGTTTGACCACTGTCATATTGGCTTCAAAGCCCGTTGCTGTGGGGCTTGCTCAGAAGCACTCAACCTGTTTCAGAGCTGCTGCTCAAGTCGAGTTGACAGCTGAGTCATCCAGTTACTTACTTACACCCGCTGAACCAACAACTTCCACCCACTCCCAGTCCCCACTGATTTACACGATTAGGCCAAGGCTGTGTTCGGAATTGCATACTAACGTACTATTCATACTAAGTATGATGCCAAATTGAGTATGTAGTACGTTTCAGCTGCATAGTATGTGGATTTTGTGTACATGAGAAATGCCCGGACGTATACTAGATTAGCAAGAATTTCTGAGTATGCGGCGTGAACTTACTGCACATATTCAACCGCCCCACAATGCATTGCATCTCTTCAGACTGCCAACGGCAGACTGCGAGGCAGACAGTTCTAGCACCACACTGTAGTTGTTTTACAGTTTTCGTATGCTGTTTCATCACTAAATTCACTTCTAGGTTTTTTGAGATGAGAAATCAATTGTGTAGATTTCGAATATTGGCAGTTTTACGAAAATGTATGGCAAATCGAAATTGTGCTCCGACATTTTCAGGGTTGAGAAGCTCCACATGTACCTTTTGGTGTAGCTAGCAAACAAGCCAGCCGGCCAGTCACGCTCACAAAGCTCTTGCCTCACAGACACACAGTCCACTGCAGCCAACTCAGCAGACGACTTCAGCAACATTTCTATCTACTGTATCGTATTTATTCTGTTTAGTTAAGCGCAGCTTTAGGTAAACTTTACAAGATAATATATGTAGCCAGAGACAAACACTAAGATAGCACAATGCTGTGCTGTCCCACCGTCCTCCCAATCACCCGTCTGGCCTTTCTTACTCGCAGTCGCCTCCTTCAGCTCTGGGCAAGGAGCAGTGCCAGAGCAAGTGTACTGAGTGAGTGAGTCAGTGATTTCGTGCAACCGATTCAGACCTTCAGCTCAAGGCAGGGAGTAAGTACTGAGTTGAAACAAGTGCCAAAGTGGTTGCTTTTCTCACAGGGCTAGGTTAATACAGTAATTAATTCACTTGATATATTTTCACATATACAGTTAATATAAAGAGTAGTATAATAAAGAGTTGCACAATAGTGTGAGTGACACGTGGTCTTGCCTCTTCTTAGCAGTTTGCACTAGCTAGTAGTAGGTAGGAGGGGTGAGTCAGTGAATGAGTTAGTGGAGATGAAGACTTGTGACTCCTGAGTCAGTAAAAAGAGTCGTTCGTTTGGAACGATCGACTAATGACTCGCACGTAACTTCTTACAGAACGGCAAAGTCCACGTAGGGAGGAGGTCGTGGTAGATGGTCAACAAAACTTTGGACTTTAACACTGGAGACAGCTTTCCTGTTTCCTACCAACAGTCGTTGTTGGCTTACTTTTAACCATGACCATTCCCTAACCACACCATAACCACAGAGTTGTCACATCATAATACATTTATTTTTCAACAGTGATCAAAAAGGTTTTGGAAGGCACGGACAAATGATACTGCTGCCGATAGGGGCGTCAGATCATAAAACACATAAAATGTGTCGTTCTAGAGGGCACGGACAAATTCATCTAACACTCTAACCCTGTCTAACCCTGTCCTCTGCATCCTCTTCACTCACACCAATTAACTTCATATCCTCTCTCACTACATCCATAAATCTCCTCTTTGGTCTTCCTCTAGACCTCCTGCCTGGCAGCTCCAACCTCAGCATCCTTCTACCAATATATTCACAGTCTCTCCTCTGAACATGTCCAAACCACCTCAATCTGGCCTCTCTGATTTTACTTCTGAAACATCTAACATGAGCTGTCCCTCCGATGTACTCATTCCTGATCCTGTCCATCCTCGTCACTCCCAAAGAGAACCTCAACATCTTAAGCTCTGCTACCTCCAGCTCTGCCTCTTGTCTTTTCTAGTGTGCCACTGTCTCTAAGCTGTACAACATCGCTGGTTTCACCACCGTCTTGAACACCTTTCCTTTCATTCTTGCTGATACTCTTTTATCACACAACACACCTGACACTTTTCTCCACCTGTTCCAACCTGCTTGCACTCGCCTCTTCACCTCTTTTCCACAGTCTCCATTGCTCTGAACCGTTGACCCTAAGTACTTAAAGTCCTGCACCTTCTTCACCTCTGCTCCCTGTAACCTCACCGTTCCACCTGGATCCCTCTCATTGACACACATGTATTCTGTCTTACTGCGGCTAAGCTTCATTCCTCTGTTTTCCAGAGCAGACCTCCATCTCTCTAGATTTTCCTCCACCTGCTCCCTGCTCTCACTACAAATCACAATGTCATCCGCAAACATCATAGTCCATGGCGATTCCTGTCTAACCTCATCTGTCAGCCTGTCCATCACCAGAGCAAACAAGAAGGGGCTAAGAGCTGATCCTTGATGCAGACCCACCTCCACCTTGAACTCCTCTGTCACACCTACAGCACACCTCACCACGGTCTTACAACTCTCATACATGTCCTGCACCACTCTAACATACTTCTCTGCCACTCCAGACTTCCTCATACACATAATACCACAGCTCCTCTCTCGGCACCCTGTCATACGCTTTCTCTAAATCTACGAAGACACAATGCAACTCCCTATGACCTTCTCTGTACTTCTCCATCAGCAGCCTCAAAGCAAATACTGCATCTGTTGTACTCTTTCTAGGCATGAAACCATATTGCTGCTCACAAATGCTCACCTCTGCCCTTAGCCTAGCTTCCACTATTCTTTCCCACAACTTCATTGTATGGCTCATCAGCTTTATTCCTCTGTAGTTGCCACAGCTCTGCACATCTCCCTTGTTCTTAAAAATTGGCACCAGTACATTTCTCCTCCATTCCTCGGGCATCCTCTCACTCTCCAAGATCTTGTTAAACAAACTAGTCAGAAACTCTACTGCCACCTCTCCTAGACACTTCCATACCTCCACAGGTATGTCATCAGGACCAACTGCCTTTCCACTCTTCATCCTCTTCAACGTCCTCCTCACTTCACTCTTGCTAATCTTTGCTACTTCTTGCTCCACACCAGTCACCTCTTCTACTTTTCGTTCCCTTTCATTTTCCTCATTCATCAACTCTTCAAAGTACTCCTTCCATCTTCCCATCACACTCCTGGCACCTTTCAATACATTTCCATCCTTATCTTTAATCACCCTAACCTGCTGCACATCCTTCCCATCTCTATCTCTTTGTCTGGCCAAAGTGTACAAATCCACCTCTCCCTCTTTAGTGTCCAACCTAGCATACAAGTCCTCATATGCTCTTTGTTTGGCCTTTGCCACCTCTACCTTCACCTTACGCTGCATCTCCCTGTACTCCTGTCTACTCTCTTCAGTCCTCAGTGTCCCACTTCTTCTTAGCTAACCTCTTTCTCTGTATACACTCCTGCACTTCCTCGTTCCACCACCAAGTCTCCTTGTCCGCTTTCCTCTTTCCAGATGACACACCGAGTACCCTCCTACCTGTCTCCCTGATCACATTAGCTGTAGTGGTCCAGTCATCTGGGAGCACTTCCTGACCACCCAGAGTCTGTCTTAGCTCCTCCCTGAAAACTACACAACATTCTTCCTTTTTCAACTTCCACCACTTCGTCCTCTGCTCTGCCTTTGTCCTCTTCATCTTCCTCACCACCAGAGTCATTTTACACACTACCATCCTGTGTTGTCTGGCTACACTCTTCCCTACCACTACTTTACAGTCACTGGTCTCTTTCAGTTTACAACGTCAGATTCCTCACGGTGAGTGGATTAAAGATAAATCCACTCTTACTATTTACTGTAGTGATATACAATATCCCTTTCGCATTGCATCTCCTACCAGTGACCAACAGTCAGGCAGGGTTGGAGGCAGGGAGATATGAAGTAAAACTGTGTTTCCATGCAAGTTATCATTTTGTGACATCTGCCCCTAATGATTATTGCTCTGTTTTGTCCCTTTGTCTATAAATACCCTGAGTGGATGAGTCATAATTCACTACTTTCATTGTATAAAGCGTGTCTTTCTCTCTCCCTTGCAACATAGACACACTCAACAGATCAAAGTAATGCTCTAAACAGCAACAATAATATAATAAAGATTTGATAACTAGTTACTCATTCAGACTCCTTTTCCAATCATGTGCCATGATATGATACTGTGAAAATTCTGTGTAGTGTCAGCTGACAGTGAACTTGGTCGCCTTACGCACATTTTTTTGGTCCGGTTTTGTCTCTTAACTTCTGGCCACTATAGCCAGCTATAGAGAGGCGAAGTCTCACCTGAGACTTCTCTGTAATAAGGTCCCATTGTGGTCCCTTATTCCCTTATTTTGGAAAAAATATGTACTGTAGTCAATGGTAAGAGACAAATAATGTTTTGATCCCATTTGAATTATGCCATGAATTACACATATGATGTAATCAATTCAATTTAAAAGATCATTTTTTATGTCAAGAAAGTTGCAGTTTGTCGTAAAAATGTTGACGTATAAGACGTAATTAGAAACACTACACACCCAAAAGTCGCGCAAGTGAAGTCATCACTTTCTCTCTCCTCAAGCTACCCAAAGCTGCTGAAGCTACGATGCCTGTGTGTTTTGTACATGGATGTATAAAGTACGGGATTTAGTCACATGAGCAACGGGTTGTGCTCGTTCTTTCGCTTCCCGGCTGATAAAAGGACCAGGAGTTGCTGGATAAAACACATCAGGTAAGCTAACGGTACAAGGGACGGCCATGTTGGTGTTGGTGACGTATATTGTGTGAGTGAGAGCTGTAGTTCACTGAGCGGTTTCACACAAAACTAAATGGTACTACGACAAACCTACGACAAACTGCAAGGTAACGCAAAAGTATTGCGATAGAACGCAAAACATTGTGAGGGAATGCAAAAGTAGTCCTCAAAAGAATTCTCACCTTTTTTTAGTGGGCTCCGTCCAAAAAAAATCCTATTTAGCAGTTTGTAAACTGGACAACCAAAACAATAATCCCAAATAGGCAAAAATGCTCCAGAGCTTAGGGGGACTGTAGAGTTGGGTGATAATTCTGTGTTGGCTTCTGGGACACCTTTCATTTTACCCATAAACATAATAAACATTGATAAGTGCAGCTTTTAATCTCAAAGTTTTCATGTCAACAAACTATCGAAAGATTCCAGGTATAAAGCTTTAAATTCTTATGGTGAAAACGCCTCTGAAATAGTACCACTGAAGAAGAAGAAAAAAGTAACACATAATTAAGGGATAGTGAATTGACATTCAAACAACTCAGATCCTTTGTTGTCTTATCTTCTTCACAGGGGAGGAGCAGGTTGATATATTTCTGGTTCAATTTACTCTTAGTGTGTGTGTATTTGTGTGTGTGTGTGTGGCGGCAGTTCAATAAAAGGGCTGGCTGTACTCTTCTCTTCAAGTTCCATGTCTTTACTTCTTCCCTCACTCTCTGTCTGACTCTCTCCATCTTTCTCTACTTTGTTTTGTCACCCCCAACACCTCTGCACAGCCCTTGTTCATTAGTATAAAGAACTGCTCTGCAGACCCATCCAGGCACATAAATAGTCTGCCTCCACTCAGCCACCGTACACACTGTCGCTATGCAGTTAGTCCCCAAACAGCCAGTTACAACATCAGCAGCTCACTGTTGAAGGCTGCTACCTTACCTGGTGCTAATTAGGCAGATGATAATATTACATGATCTTGGTGTTAATGAGAAACAGTTACAGAATATAGATTTGCTTAGCTTACTGGTTCAAATTAATGTCAGTAACCAAGTGATGTGATTGTGTGTTTTAGCGTGATGAAACATTTAATTAAATGAGGATAAAATTCTTCCTAAGATCAGTTTGAATTTAAGAGAAGTATCATGCTCCTATTTTCTATAAACACACAGTATTTGCCTAACTGCTTATATTAAACTAAAAGAAGTTAAACTAAAAAAAAGGTTCTTCACTAAGACTGAAGAATGACACATTTATCAAGTGCATCACTCCTACTAACGGCAAAGTGTCAGAGTAACCTTTAGGAACAGCTCTCAGGTAATCCCGTGATTAATCACATACTGTGTATACTCAGAGCAGGAGCCAAATACAACGATTTAAGAAATAATGATTTGGGATTGGACATAACAAAGTACCAGTGGGAAGACGCTTTGGAGAATGTACATACAACATCAGACTACATCGTCTTCATTATTCCAAAGTAAAACTTGCCAAAATATATCCTAATGTAGATTAGATTTGCTACTCTGGCACACATGTTCTGGCTCTGTCCTAAATTATCTAACTACTGGAAATCTATTTTCCAAACTCTATCAGATATTTTTGGGCAGGTGATAGAACCTGATCCTTTGATTGCCATATGCGACATCCTGGGAGAGAATGGTTCTTTTAGAGGAGCTAATTACATGATTGCAACCATTATAAAGTTATTAGCACGCAGGCTAATTAACCTAAACTGGAAAAACCCACAGCCTCCCAGTTATATTTTATGGTTAAGAGATGTCATACAGTACTTTAATCTAGAGAAACTCAGGTGGACTATATGCTGAATCCCAGTTTTAAATCTCCTTATATGTAACTTGCAGACCGACAGTCATTGTCATTATATTTGGACACATCGCATCAATTAATCTTTTCATACTGAATTCTTAAGCAACCCCCCTTGTGTGTGTGTTTTTGTTTGTCTTTAATCATCTGTCAATCATTTATTAATTTTTTGTCCTTTTCGCCTTTCCTTTTTTTGGTAAAACTAAATATTATTTGCATTGAACTTATTTGTAAAATAAAACTCTCTGCAGCTTCTATTTCAGAGTGTCAGAGTGCCTCTTTAATTTCTGCGGTGGCAATTAACATGTGTAATTTACGTGTAATTAAGTAGCCTCCAACCAAATAGGGATCAAATTAAAATGATAGGAAATTAGAAACAAAAAGAAAACCCAAATGAAGCAGGGAGGAAAGTCTGCTGTTGTTATAGAAGGTACAGCAAAAAATTTAAAATAGTAATAAGAGGACTATAGTGCCACATTGACAAGACAAGTGCAGACAAAAAAAGATGCATAGAAAGAGATTGCAAACAAAATCATTATCAAGCTTTATTCTTAGAATTTGTACCTTTTGAGAAACGCAAAACATCCCTTCAAAAGTGCGTTTGGAGACTTTAGCTTGTAAGAAAGCAGCAGCTGCAATTGGTAAGTTATAACTACCCTATTCTGAATTATACATGACACTTTAGATAAAATATTATTTACTATGTCCAATAATTCTTTGCACAGTTTGTCTTACCAAAATATGTCTCAGAAGGTGTGGGTTTGCTTTTGTCTTCATACTAAAGCACAGAAGACCCTAATGATGAATCCTTTGGGCAAAACAATCCTAACTCAGGGTCCACTTACAGTGTGAAAGAAAGCCCTGGAAAAAGCTAATGCAGTAATTGTAGGTTGAGTTTGGATAGTTTTGTCAAACTTCTATTTTTAAGGTCAAGAATGAACTTTTATGCTTTACTCTTAACCAGTGTAAGAGACACATTCTTTTCTTTTTTTTATTTCACTTAAATCCAAAATGTCACTTTGGAATTTGCGATTTCAGTCAGAGACACTTATGTCAAGAAACTGACCATTTATAGCAAAGGGCTATAGTTTTAGATTTGGCAGGAAAGGCTCTGCTGTTTGAGGGAGTTCTGCTTTGAGACCTGATCCTCCTTAATAAATAAACAAACACATACATGAACATTTAATCTTAAATCGTAAAATCAACAACATGAAATACCCCATGAGGAGGAGGTTGGGGTGGAGGAGGGAGCTGCGGCAGCAAACAACGCTAGCATGAGCGTGCTCATCAGAGTAACAGTGATAATGTGATATGATTGGACGTTACTTGCCACACAGCTGTGAATGAGCCAATCATTGTGAAGCATATTGCCAACAGCTGATGCAAACCAGCCTGTACAAGCTCAGTCTGCCTGAGCCAACACTTTGCTTAATTTGATAAACATGAGCCCCAGCCAAAATGTTCGAGGAATCTGAGTTTTGTGAGCACAGGCATGTTTGGGGGATTTAGTTAAAGCCCACAAAACCTCCAGAACAATTTGCTGGAATTACTGAAGCAACTACTTCAGTTCAGGCCAAAAACCCTTGTGTGCAGAATGCACCTTTTAAAACCTATTGTTTATTTAACAAAGCACTTTAGTCTCCTGATTTCAAGGCTGTCACTTCAACTACACGTTCCTTATGAAACTAATGATGTAATAGCCATCTGAAAGTTTAATACCTTCTCAAAATGTTATAAAACTCTTTTGCTAAAGTGGTTGTTAGTGGTGTAACATATTTTGAGCTAATGAAATGCTAATCACCCAATGATGAAATAATTGTGAAATTATGTGCATCACTCAAGATGTTGCCACATTAACAGGCTTTATTAGATTCTCATCCCATACGAAATGAAATTTCAGCTTATAATTACTTATACCATATGGCAGTTAACACACAATCAGCCTCCTTGTACTCCAGACTTAAATACGGACAGAAGTGACTGACAGAGCTGTTGCAACATTGCAGAGGTATCAGAGGCATTTAATCCCTCCACAGAGGAAACATTTCCCGCATGTATCAGCTATCAGCACACTATGTACCAGTGTGCACCACAGTAAAATACTCATAAAAGTGGCTCAGACTCTTCATTTAAGTAGACACACCACACCAGTCACATAATCTATCTACAGTTCAGTCACACAAAGTGCAGACTAGAAGGATTAACTGAGTTTTCTTACTTGAATCAGTTGTGTGTATTAGTGACAGTAACACAGTGCAGCTTTTATGCAGATAATTATGGAGACTTGTGCATTGGCGTATGGTTGTCATGGTAACAAGCCTATAGGGGACAGGTCTTTGAATGCGTAATTAACCAGTGTGGCTCAATTTGCCATTCATTAGACAGGTGTGTTTAAACAGCCAGCAGAAAGCCACGGTTTGCTTTGTTTGCCATTAAAGCGAAGGATTGCGGTGTGCGGCTACGTGGCCGGCTTTGGTCCAGTGAGATTTGACTTCTCTGCACTTGGACAGTGAACTATGATTGTGCTTGTTAGTAGTGATTCAGGAAAAACTGTCAGGAAGGAACAACACCGCCTACTGACTTAATGAAGCTTCACACACAGCGCTAACAAAGCCGTGACCAAGTACTTTCAAACCTGGGTAAGACTTGCTACGCCTGGCTTGATGTCACACTCATCCATGTCCACACACCCCCAATGTTTCATTAGTCAGACTCTTTTATAAAAGGGACAGCCCATGCAGTGGGTGACATGGTATTTCAAGGGACACATCACATATCTCTGGTACTTTTAAGAAGAGTGTGTGGGTTTGACAAATGACAAAAGGCAGACGTTTGATAGAGATCACTCAAGTATACTGATACTGATATGAACATTTTTTATGAATATGAAATGACATTTTTATGTCTAAACAATTCTAACAATAAACAATAAGTACCCATTAAAGGAATAGTGCAACATTTTGGGAAATACATTTATTCGCTTTCTTGCCAAGAGTTGTCTGCTAAATCTGCCACGTGTCACTCTGTATATACATTTACATTATCCAGGCGATTAACTGTCTTTTTCATTTATTCAGTAGTCTGGAGGCTCTCCGCTTTCTTGACTTGTAGCAGTGATCTCTCCGGACCAGAAACACAGATGCAAATTAGCCTTTGTCTTACGTTTCCATAGTAACACTCATTAGGTAAAAGGTTGACTCTTGACTGCTGTTTGTGTACAGGCAAGCACGGCTATCCACACTCACAACACATTTAATTTGCAGACAAGCAAACATTTGAGCCCATTTGCTTTCTCTTTTGTTTGTGTTGACAGGTGTGTGAGTGCATTTTTTGGATAAGGGACTGTTGACGAAAACTGACAGAATTAAGTTAGTTTATTCAAAGAGGAGGAGGTTGGCACACAAAACAATACAAATTGTGCTACAAGCTCTAAAGGAAAAGGTGAACACCAAGCCAAAATCTTAGGTTAAGTGTCTCAGCAGACAGTGACTCCTGCAGACGCCTATGATTGTTGGAGAAAGTTATTATGATCTGCTCGGGAGAATGGCACATTAAACAAATATAATGAGAAGCTTTCTAAGATTAGACTCTAATGGTCTCTGAGATAAAGATCAAAAGGTCAGAGTCGAAAGGAGAACTCCAGAGAAGGTTGTGGTTCTTCTAATAAGCTCATTAACAGTGCCTATCTCTGAGTACGTTTCCATAACTGCAGCACTTCCAAAGGCCACGTTATTACTTTGCCAAAGAGGCTGTGAGCTACAGTATGTACAGTAAATAGGATTAGGGAGACATAATGAAATGTCCAACAGCGGGAGACTGATGAAGCTCAGATGAGGAGTGTCAGCTCATCTTCTCAGTTCTCACCATCCCAGTCAAGTGAGAAAAAAAGGTGAATAAAAATACTAGACCATTTTTGAACATGAAAAGAACGCTATAGATTAGATTTCCAAAAATAGCACACCAAGAGAATTAAAATGATCAAAGACCCTTAAATATAAATTTAGGCATATTATCCTTCATTTAACTGTACTCAAACATAATTAGAGCATCATTAAGCTGTTAGTAATCTTGAGTCTGTCAGGCAGGCTGACTGTAGTTTGACCAAGTGAAGTTACCTTTTATATAGATTTTCAGATTGTTCCTTAATAACTGTCAGCGCTGGTAGGAGCCTGAGTGAGGCAGACCTGCTACATCGCTGTAATTGCTTTTATGTCACATTATAATTTGCTCAATCTCCATGACCCAGAAAAGGTCTGGTAATTTACAGCCAATGCAGGCTTGCGTATCAACTGAAACCGTTGGTGGATCTGGTGGATCAATCAGGTGGACTGATACAAACAACCAGCTTCATACCAGAGTTGCTGGAGAACAATTGGGTCTATGTAAGGGTTTTTTTCTAGGACGATATTGATACCAATTGTTTTTTAACCAAAGCTGGAAATGTTTTGAAGCAATATTCCAACATTTCATGAAATAAGTCTGAAACACAAATTTTGCTTTAAGGACACTGTTGGGACTCCACAAATGAATTCATTCATTTGGGTGGTTGTTAACTGAACTTTTGTTAGGAGACTCCATTCTCTTTTGTCCCACAATCCTGAGAGCCATTGAATGCAGCATTGGCCAGTCTGACCTGTGACCCAGATGTCACCAGGTCAATAAAAAGCTCAGCGATCAGCTGTCTCTCTTTCTCCTGGAATCCTTCACTGTGGCAGACAGCTGTGGCTCTCTCCCTTTCAGTGTGGCCTGCTCGCCAGCAGACACCCACCTGAACTCTTCTCCTCCTGGCTTCGCGGTGTAATCTGCTCTGAGCAGAAACAAGCCGCAGAACCGAAGTCTCCTGATCTACCAGAGCACTGCGAAGGCCTATTAGATCTCTGCAATAAAGTGTAACGCAAATGGCTGCCACACATGAAGCCTGCCAGCTAACTTCACATGCTAACATGTTAACTCTGTAAGGACAACCACAGGTGGAGCGACCAGCTTCCTCCGATCTCTACATGCGGACAGCAATAGACGCTTCCACAGCAGAACCACAATTCTTCCCAGCTTGGCTCGTCTACAACAGACTGACCGCCAGCTAACAGCAGCACCAAAGCCACCTCTCTTTCCCTCCCACAGACGGATAACATAACAACTGGGCATAGCATAGAGTAACAGTGTATATAGCTAAGCATATTTTTATACATGTGACGTTACTGATATGTTTTCATTGAGGTTTTATTGTTGTGATCTTCTCCATGGTTAATGTGAGGTTATTATAACCTAACACGGCAGCGGCAGATGGCCGCCCACCATTGAGTCTGGTTCTCTCTGAGGTTTCTGCCCTCTTAAAGGAAGTTTTTTTCTTGCCACTGTTGCCAAATGCTTGCTCATGGTGGGATTTGTTGGGTCTCTGTAAATAATATTATAAAGAGTACAGTCTAGACCTGTTCTATAGGAAAAGTGCAGTGAGATAGCTTCTGTTATGAATTGGCGCTATATAAATAAAACTGAATTGAATTATTGTAACCGTAGTTCTCAGCCACAGCTAAGTTGATGTAAGTTTATGTTATGCTCCACACAGTCTTTGCATGCTAACTAACTCCTTTTAACTTGGCACCGTTATCCTAAACAAATCATACACACACCTCTATTTGGCCCTTAAAGACAACCACACCTGGCAGAGAGAAACTTTAAAGCTCCCGCTTCACATGTTCTTTTGTTTCTGACCACGTGAGTTCATGCTTGTGCACATGAAACTTACAGAATCAGAACAAAGAAACACACACACATTTCTTTTGGCGCGCACCCAGACCTGCGCACACACATACAGACACACCCTTTGTTCTGTAGTCTAGTGTATTTAGAATTAGTCTTTATATTGTGTGTTTTTACTTTGTTTATCTGTTAAATAAATGCTTGCATATAATTATGTGTCACAGACACGCCAGCCTCCACAACACCACACACACAATGCACTCCCTCACCCGAGTACTGATCCAAGTCACCTGTCACCTATCACACACCTGCACTTAATCATCACTCCACTCCCCTATAAAACACCATCCCTCACCTCAGTCAGTGTCCGGTCTCGTTTGGAATAGGACAGATCACCGTATCCAACCGCCACAACGCCACGGACTCTACCTCGTATCTGCTAAACGACTCCTTGTCTCCAGAGCCCCTATCCCGGTCCCGTACATCTCTAGTCTCCAGTTTGGTCGCTCCCGATCCCGGTCCAGTGCATCTCCATTCTCCAGCGTGTGTCTCCGCTACCCCAGAGCTCCTCTCCGACCAGTCAAAGGACGGTAGCATTATCATCTTCACCATTTCAGTTTACTTTGTGTGCAATAAACATATCAGTCTCATCTTGGTGTCTCCGGCCTGCTCTGTCCTTAACATTATGCTGGTTTCTTTCACAAGAGTGAGTAATTTGCCAATCTATGTTGAACTCCAAATCCTTCAACTTGTTAGCTATCGGTGGAAATTCGGGTTATAGTCATTTAATTATTAATCTGTGTTCCAAATTGATAGTTTAGTGTATTTTGAGACTCAGTAAATTAGCTGGCTATCATTTCTCCTCTTTAAGAGTGGTGCTCCCGAGGACTTAATTAATTAAATGTATTATTTAATTATTTATTTATGATTATCTTTGATAATTCTGATAGCCATAATTAATTGATCGCACCTTCACAAGTGGGTGCCCCCTTTTAAACATTGTAAATCCCAACAACATGAATTACACTAAGATTCCCCACCACAAAAGGATTACGTTTCAGGACACAAAGGAAAAAACCCTTTAAACCTGCATGAATTGTGTTTTTTGCGTGTAGGGGCAGTGAAACAAGCTGTAAACAGAACATCTACATATTATCACCTTTTTATAAAGTTATGGTTAATGTGTCAGCAAACAATTGCCTATGTACACTTCTAGCAGAAGCTGAGCAACATTAGTATTAATTTGGAGTTGTTTTTGGAGACCTGACTAATGTAAGTCCAATAATCTTTTTCCGGAGGAAAATATTGCCCCTTAGCTGCTAAATATTCAATTCCTTTACCTACTAGTTGCTTACTTTTGTCTGCCTGCAAAGATCTGAAAGATGTTAAAATGCTCTGTCGAGCTGAGGGAAACCGCACAGTCAGGTGATGATTCTCTGTGGTTTCATCACTATGCGACATTTTTGATATTACACATTTGATCATCTGATCGATTGTTAATATAAATATTGATAATTGCAGCTTTGAAGCTGCATTAATACATTTCCTTGGGCCCAGAACTCTTGGCACTTTTCACACTTGCCATCCAGTAAACATGGAGAAACACTAGCATTTATTTGGAGTTGTGGTGATCTAACAAATAATGCACTCTCCTTTTAGCTCTGCTTTAGTCTCCAACAAATTGGAGGGAAATATCTGGCTTTTTAGCTGCTAAATGCTAATATGTTCACCAGCTAGTTGCTAACTTTGTCTGTCTGCAATGAGCTGAACGACGCCAAAAAGCTCTATAGAGCTGAGAGGAACTGCGGAGTGGGTTCGTCACTATGAGTGACACCTTTCACATTACACATTTGGTAATTACATTACATCATTTCATCTGTTAATATAAAAATGTTGAAAACAATAAGCTAAAACAGGTCATAAATCTAGGTAGAGCTGGTGAGGGGATTGCAGAGTTGGGTGATAATAATTCTCTGTGGGTTTGTCACTTCAAGTGACCCCTTTCCCATTGCATATAGTCATCTGACCCATTGTTCATGTAAAAATATTGATTAGTGCAGCTTTAAATTTGATCAATGTTATGCCAACAGATAAAATGACAGGCGTTCAGTGTCTCCCCCAAATATGGTAATGTGAAATGCTTCTGCAAATATTACTCATACTAATGCTAATACTTACTAATACTAATTATACTTTTATGGAATGTGATAGAAAGAAAGTCCCACTGACAACCAGTGCAGTGATCAATTAGTAATACTCACATTACAAACCCCCCATTCTAATGAAATCTCAACTTAATGAAAAGAAGTTTAATGAGGAGACAAAAGGGAGGGAGGAAGGAGGGGGTAAGAGTGGAAACAGGGAGAGAGATGATGGGTTTGAAGTGACTAATTTCCAAAATTATTAATGGTGTGTATGTGTGAGGCCTGAGGCAGGACACAGGCCCCACCATCGACTCCCACAGGGGGACACTAATGACAAACATCCTGCGTCATGGTGCAGGAGACACTCCATGCATCACATCTGCTTCTTATTCTCATCCTGCTTACTCTTACTCGTTCTTCCTCCTGAGAAAAACTCCCTTGCTTTGTGTCCCACTATCTCTGTCATACACTCTCTCTCTCTGTCTCTGTCTCTCTCAAACACACACACACACACACAGCTGTTGTTGCACCATAAAAGAGGACAAGGCAGCTTGCACATATTTTTGCTGTTTGTTGCTAGAGACACAGCAGTGCACCCCCCTGAACTTCCTTGTTGATAATAAATGAATGGTTCACTGTGTGGTCGTGTGTGTTTGTTGTACATCAATTATTCAGTGGGGTGTTTATGTTGTGTAGGAAATAAGATTTTAAATGCTTCAACAAGTCTGTATCTGTGACAAGCTGTCCAGAAAATAGAAAGGAGAGAACGGAAATGCTTCTCTCTCCCTCTTTAGCTCTTCTTTTCACAGCAATTCACACTTACTTGATCTCTCTGTGGGCACAGAGAAGATAATTCAGACTTTAAGTATGGGTGTCTTGTATTTTTAGTTATCTAGAAACTTGAGCATATTCAACCATTCCACTTGCAGTGCCTATAAAAGTACCCCGAAAAAGGGATTTACTGTGGCTTGTTTTACACTGACCAACAGAAAAAGATCCTTTAAAAACAGATCTCTACAAAGTGATCTAGAAGTATTTACCTATTTTAACTCTGTGAGGCTGTACTTAAGCACAGCGGTGATTTGGGCTAAATGCTAATATCAGCAAGCTAACATGCTCACAAAGACTATGCTGATGTTAAGCAGGTATAATGGTTACTGTGTTCACCATCTTAGTTTAGAGGGTTAGCATGCTAACATTTGCCAAGAAGCACTAAACACAAAGTACAGCTGAGGCTTTGCAGGTATTTAGTCATTAAACCAAAATATGTTGACCTGCGCTGGATGAAATGCCAAATTTCATCTATCAGTCTAGTAGATGTTTAGATATTAAAGGTATAAGTAAAAACTTTTACCTACTGGGGTAATTGCTTATGTTAGTGTGGCGAGCTGTCAGAGAGAGAGAGGAAGGCAGGGTTGAGTGACACAGCAGAGAGAAAACGAGAACGTTGCCTTAGAGGAACGGAAAACCTGAAGCTGCCTCTTGCCGTCTTTCCCTGAATTTTTATCTTCGGGCAATGAAACGGTTCATTGAAAGAGGAGAGAAAGGCCTCAGTGACTGTCTTCTATGTCAGTCAATGTGATAATCCAGTCTGATGGGACTTTAAATAGAGTCCATAAACCATAAACCTCCACACCAATGACATAATACTAATAAATGAAAAAAGAAACCATCTCCTTTCTGTTTCAGGCTGCTTAATTGCCAACAAACGTTTGAGCATTGTCAGTTTGAAACATAATTGGGATAATTGGGACACACTCTGCTGCTTCTCTGTGTAAGAAATAGAGGGTCAGAGACAGGTTTAACTGAGGATATGAGCTAAAAAAGACGAGTTATGGTGCTTTGGTGGAATTGATTCAGTTATTATGTGCCCTATTCTGCATTATTCTAATGATCTAATGTAGGCTATCTCTAAAAATAACATGATAATAATAGAGTTGCTCTTTCCCTCGCTTCATCTCCCTTTCATCTTCCTTAATTGTTAAAAGCAACCACAACCAAAGCACTACAAGAGTGCCCTCCACTGGTGAAACATCATAATACAAAAAAAAACAAAAAAGAAGAAGAAGAAAATAAGGCTCGTGTCGATTCATAAGCATTTATTTGATCTGAAACACAACAAAGACTCCATCTTAAATTAAGCCTTATGAAGTGAAAAATACAAACAATATGTACAGCGCATTGCTTTCATCAAGTAAACCTACATCATTGACTGTGTGGGAACAGTGTGGATCATGAAGCTACAACAAATACATTTTAGTTTAGACAGTCTTTCAAGTGGGTTCCAGGCACGTTTCAATACTCAAGACCATGTTGGCAAGAGCAAGTCAAGTTCAGTCCAAACAGCCGAAAAGCAAGTCTCTCACTCAGTCCCCTGCAGGGTGAGTCATCAGCCCAAACCAGTGAGCTGGTTCTCAATGTGGCGTCAGGAGGGGGCTCAGGCAGGGAGGGGTCACCACCAAGCGAGGCAAAGTCATACTTATACAATGAAATAATATGGTATAGTAGTATCATTACATTTTAATATATCATTTTATTCTTTTGTACAGCTTCATTACTTGTGTGTGTGTGTGTGTTTTAGATATATTTGGATATTCATATGTATGTATTAATGTATTTATTAATGATTCCAGCATATAGCCTTTGATGTGTGTAGGTTAACCTGGGGGGTGAACTGCTGCACACAACTGCCCTTGCAGGGATAAATAAAGTTTTATAGTATAGAATTGAACTGAATAATTACATCACTATCTACTAGGTTATCCCAACATATAACTGGGATACAAAAAAAAAACCGACCATTGTAGTCATGTGTTTCACTCTCACCACTATTGTCATTTAAAAAGATATTTAAAGAACTAAAGAAAATTTCCTTTGGCCAAATGTGGCCTATGTGGTGTGTATGTGTGGTTTCATGTTGTTACTGGTAAGGTGAGGCGTGGCATTGAGTCAAATGTTTGAAATCAGTTCAAAACACACCAAACAAAAACTATTCTGGGCCAATACCCCCTCTAAACTGTCAGCTATTCACTGACTAAGGTCTAATACATATTACATTGGCTACATAGTAGTTTGACTTCCAGCCCTTTTATGGATATCATATCATGGATGTTGTTTTTTTTATAGCAAATAGATGATTTAACCGTTGCTGATGGTTGGACTGTTTGAGCCTCTGTGAGATCCTCCTGGTCTTCACTCCAGGTGCTGCTTCCTCTCTTTGTGGTCGTGGAGGGTAACGCGCAGTTTTTCTGGGCGGAATTCAGCCTGAATCATCCCCGCTGTTCTATGATCCTCCCTTCGTGTTCTCCTCCGGTTCCTCCGCCGGTTCCTCCACCGTGCCGCTGTCCGACTCCTCCTCTATGGCGAAGCGCGTGTCCGCGGAGGAGCACAGGGAGCTGATGCTGCTCTGCTCCGTGCACAGCGCGCACGCGAGCGGGGAGGGCAGCGCGCCATCGTAGTGGAGGTGTCCAAAGTGGTTGCCGTGGTTACCGCAGAAAGGCAGGGACACCTGCACCGAGCGCAGTCCCGAGACAGCGGCGGGAAAGGTGAGGCTGTGCTTCTTCTTGGGCAGCGCGCCCCACTCCCGCTGCTCCTCCTCGTGCACCAGGCGCGTGAAGATGTTGATCCTCCTCTTCTCTCTCCTTTTGGAGCGGAAGTAGCCCAGCATTATACCACAGAGGAAGACTCCGTAGAAAGACATGACTATTAATATGTACAGGTACGCGTTCCCGTCGCTTTTGTCCGCCTGGGAGCCCGCGGTGCTCTGTGTGTGCAGGAAGAGGCGTTTGGGTGATGCTGTGGAGTTCTCCAGGTGCTCCATTTTTTCAGTACAGCCTACGTGGAGGACCTAGAAAGTGCGCTGAAAAAGATTCAGAAGTACAACAACAAATATGAGGATTTCTGTCAGCTTTACGCACTCTTTACGCACATGGATAGGTTCCCATTGAGGGAAGTTTTGCTGTACAAGTTATTACAAAGTGATGAAAAAACATTTGTAGAGTTATTATACACCCACAACTATGAAACTATAAAAAATGTTTTCAACCTCTTCAGTTGTAACTGAAATTTCATTTGGGTAGGGCAAAAAGTGAAACTTGAAACAGAAAAATATACCGCAAAATAAGTAGTAATCAGTGCTTCACTTTGCCAGACGATTTTGCAAATGACATTCATTGTGCACACAGTTTACGGTTCATTGCATTTTAAATGCATCATTAAAGTATTTTCTTAAGTTTCCATCATGATGCTTAAATAAACAACTTCTCATTCTTTTGAAAACATATTGTTGATTTTGAAGTTTTGTACTTGTTAAATTCTCATTTTAATGTCTGTACTTTTTGTGTTGACGAAAACGTTTAGAAGTTTAAAAGTTGCCAAAAGTCTACACAAAATGATTTGGTTTATATCAAACTAAGCTAACAATCTATAAACAATAATGTCATAATTGTCTACTCACCAAACTGAAGAGCTAAGTCTCATGTGAACCTTTCTGGCTTGTATCTTGTTGCAGCTCTTCTGGAGTTTTGCAGCACTATTACATGGATGAAGTTACTTATATAGAGACCCTAGAGTGTCATCATGAGTCACGTGATGCTGACAGATTGTAAGATGAGTCCTGTGCCTATGGAAGCCCTGAAGGGACGTTATGTTTAAAAAATAAGAGAAAAAAAAATATCTTTTAACATTATTTGCATCTCTAGGGGAATTTTATGAAATCATCAAATGTCATGAGTATATTAAACTACATCATCTCTAGAGTCCAACAGAAAGAGGTCCTGGGGGGGATGTGATGGGGAAAACACATTTACGGAGAAACTGCAACTGTTTTGAAAGTGATAAAAAGGGAATTAATCCTAGAGTCACTCAATCAAACTCGGAGTGTATAAGGATGCATGGCCATATCTACATATGCCACACTGGACCAGTCTCCTTATTTTCCATCAAGCCTCTGTACTATCCTGGGTAACAAACAATAAATACATCTACTCCTCATCTCATCACACAGGATTTTTCAATTTCCTTGCAAATGAACCTTAAGCCTATGAATAAAATCATGCAAAACAGACAAGGTGCAAATGACAGGCCAACTACAATCAAAACCAAATGATTTCTTTCAGAAAACCCACCACTACCACCAGTGCATGAATAATACAGAGAGAGAGACAGGCAGGAAGGGACATTTTTGTTTTTGTTTATCTCCAGTGATTTTTGTTTTAATCTCCAGGGAAATTCCAGTGGAAGAAGAAGTATTCAGAATCTTTATTTATGCAAAAGTACAGAAGTATTATCAGCAGAATGTACTTGAAGTATCAAAAGTGAAAATACCCATTCACCTGTAACTGATATATTAGTATACATTACATTATTAGATTGTTCATACTGATGTATCAATGTTAGAGCAGCATTTTACTGTAGTACCTGCTCTAGGTGGAGCCATTTTAACTACTTTATATACAGTTTTGGTGGTTTAGTCCTGTTTGCGAAATCTGGGAGCAGGATAATTAATGGGGTAGGAAAGAAGTAAAAACAAAGTTCTGCTACACACATTTGTATTTTTGCATTTTTTGGATGTTAATCTTTGTTTTTGTTGTAAAATATTTGATAATTTCCCCTCTTTGGGCTTCAAACAGTTATTTAAATGACACAATCTGAGAAGTTTAGAGGGAAAATTTTTTTGTGTAACTGCTAACAATTCATAGAGAAATGAAACATGACAAGGGGCCCCAACTAGACACTGCCAAAAGGTTGGGAACCACAGGTTGCATGCCTCTTGCTTTAGTCTTTAACAATGCATTGTATTTTATAAGCTCATCATATGTTTTTTTGTTTTTTTTAAATGTAAAATCTTACAGTTGTACTTAAGTTAATTAAGTTGTACTTAATTTACTGGAGTAAATTGTACTTTACTCTATTGTTACTTTTCACCAGTGCAGAATTCTACGTTAAAGCTAGGATTTTAGAAACAGCGTAACATGAACAAGTCCCATCAAAAGGAGATGTAATCCTGCAGCTGCTTAGTGCATGCAACACCAACTTTGTGATGCCTAGTAAAAGCTCAGACCAAAGCTCATAAGAGTGTAATAAGTATCAAATTCACAGGCACAGACATCTTTTTGCTGGTTTATTGCTGTTTGCATTAGCTTTTTGATTGAACTGTTCATGATTTTTACAGTAATTTTTTGGTCATTCTACAGGTGACTCGTTTTCTTTTAAAAATGCAATCTCCAAATGACTGATTTAATTTGATAGTCTGACCGAACCCCTCCCTCTTCACCAGACACAGCCAACGAGCAGTCTAACAACACTGGGAATTTACGCCTTAGTACCGTAATAAACGTTGAGCATTAATGGTTGAATTGGATTAGGTTCCAATCACTCATGACTATTATTGAATCCGTGAAGGCTGATTTCACTCAGTTCCTTTGTTTCAGCCAGACATACATAAATAAATGTCATCATCTGTCAGTCTTTTGGTCACATAGGCATCGATTTCACACCCAATGAGGCTGATATGCTGAATACAAAGGAATTATAGTGCATAATACTTTCAATTTAATTCATTAGACTTGGTGATTGTGGCAGAAATATACATTTCTCCAAAACAATAAAACACTGCTGCATGTAGACCAAACACAATCTTTATTGATGTCATTTGAGTATTTTTCCAAATGCAAATTACAAATAAATAGTTGGGTGCACTTATGTTACAAGGCAGGCTCTCGATACAGAGAGGGAGTGGAGCTCCAAAACAGGTCTATGATAATAAAGCTTAAGTTAAAATAGAGGCAATACATGTGCTTCCTCTGCCAATCACAGCTCCACATACATACATGTACTATTAAGGAGAAACATCAAATTCAAAATCAGTCAGGAATTAGAAAGACGTGACTCAGAATCACAAGAGAAGGCAATAGGTGTCACATTGTGAGGGATGCTGGGGCCATGTTTGTGCCCTGTATGGACATGATGAGTCCCTCACTTAGTCATACTCGTGCAGATGACAAGGCTTTGAGATGGCAATGACAGTCCTGCAGAATAAATGTTAGTCATACACACAGAAGTCGCACTTATAAAAGTGGGCTCATTTTTCAACCGGTGCACCCGTGCACGCTGAGAACGTTGTATTTATGTCCTGTCTGTAACCTAACGGCCTTATTTGGACAGAAATTATGCATTTTCATTTTGCACTGTGATTTATCAAATATGACAATGATTACACATTTCAGCTGTAATATGTAAATGTGCATTTTTGTGCACAATGTGGTCTGTACAGCACATAAAAAAGTATACTCTATCACTGTAGGAAAATACAATAGACTAAACAACAGTGCATCTTTGTTTCTTTTCTTTTTAAATAAGACTATTAGGTGCAATCTTTGTCATTTTCCTCAAAAAGGACAATGGCCTTAATGTTGATAATGAAAAGATATAAATTGTTACACCAGATTTGACCTTAGCGTTTTTAGCAACCTGCTCTCATTTGTCCTCAAATGACTCTGTGCTTTTGGTATCAAGATGTGCTGACTGTGGGTGGGAGACTAAATAAACCACTGACAGAAGAACTCAAAACATCTGAACAAAAAAGAAACAAAAGAGTTAACTGTCTCCTGACCTGCAGGAAGAAGGAATTTGAAACCTTTAAGTTACGAAAAGTTTAAAAGAGGATCAAAATGAACTAAAGGAAAGATTTAGAGACATACACAACCAATCGAGTGTCTCATGGGCGAACATAAAGCAACCTGTCAACCCAACCTGAGCTTCTGCTGTGGCACTCAGAAAGAATTCAACAGACAACATAGGCTAACACACCATCTGTTTCATAACTCACATCTGGAACAATAAAGATCTCCACACAGAGGTCATACACCTGGGCGGAAAAATGGAAAAGGCAACATCATTTGTGTTTTACTCTGTCTTTTAAGCACTTTTTCAGCCTGTCTTTAGTTACAAATTCAAGTAAAAGCTGCTTCCATGTTGGAATTGGTAACACCCTATCCTTGTCCTTCTTTCTTTGAGAGTAGTGTTTATGACAGATCACAGTGGCTCTTATGTTCTTGGGGAAGGATATAGGGGAGCAGTGAGAGGGTACTAGGAGTGTTGAGAGTCAAGTGTTGGTCTGTACTTTGTGAATGAACAATGCTGTCCGTTATTTCCCACCGTACATTCTCTCAATGTCGTCCTGGTAATGTGTTTTCAGCTCCTTGCGTTTGAGCTTGAATGCGTCAGTCACTAATCCTGTCTCTGGAGTCCATGGGTCTGGGCTCAGACAGATCTTGCGAGGGATCTCAAAGCGCTCTAGCTGGGCTACAACAGAAGAAGACGAAACATTAACTTGTGACTCAACACTAAAAAGTTCCAACATGGTAAAATCTGTACCGACTTGTGTTTGGAGCACTAAGCTAGTTTGACCTCTTCTTTGACCTCTTCTCACCTGCTAGAGCCGCCTCAGTGATGATCTTGAGGACCAGCTCCTCCATGGCCTTACTGTTGCACAGCTCCTCCCATGAGCCTTGGATACCGTACTGGTCAGCCAGAGCCAGCAACTGCTTCTGATTGGGCACCACAAAGCCAATCACATATGTCTCATCACTGCAGAGCGGGAGGAGGGGAGACGACAAGACGGATGTCAAAGTGAAAGAAAAACAGAGTGTAGTTATTAAGGGACACTGGTCTTTGTGTGTATTCTAGCAACTGTTTGGCCGAAATATGATGATGGAGCACAAATATGTGCATACAATAACCATTAATTCTTCACCAAGTGAGATATTTGTCCATAAAAGGAAATGGAAATCATACATGCCTGGACAGAGTGTGAACAGATTGCAACCTCCAAATATCTTTTTAAAAAAAGTATCTGTTGCACTATGACACACAACTGAATAAACATTTCAGGCAGCAAAAATATGTTCAGATTCTAAATCATAAAGGTTTTCTAGTGTAAAATGCTTTCTGTGGTATCAAATTGAACAGGAGACACAACTGCCTTCAAAATCAGTTGTTATGTAAATGAAAATCTGTAATAGAAGCTATGATCTTCCTAAAAGTCCCACAGTGTGCCGTCAGCCACGGGCATTAAGGGAATTACCTTCAGACTTTGTCCCAATATGGTACCATTTTGATTAGTAAGGCAAAGATTGAATAAGATGATGGTTAAAGCTGTATTAATATTTTTTTGGTCATTAGGGGAAGAACGCAACAACAAGCTGAGCAGACACACAGGCATGACATATTGACGCCTCATAAAAGTTGATATGGCGAACTTGTTAGCAAACAGTTGCCTACACATCCAGCAGACAAGGAGCAACATTAGCAATCATTTGGAGTCTTGTTTCTGGACACCTGATGAATGTAAGTCCAATATTCACTTTCCTTTTAGCTCTGATTTGGTCTCCACCAACTCTACAGCTGCTAGCTGTTCAACTTAAATCACTTGCTAGATGCTAACTTTGTCTGTAATTTGGTGCTGGGCAGGTAGCGTACAGGGCCTAATCTGATCTTTTTTTTCCACTGAAAAAAGCCACCTGCTGCAGCTGAAAACAACACTGATAAAAGCAGTGAGACAGAACCAAAACAGTAAAGTTGTAGGCCATAAAACCAAAACACTGAGCTGAAAGAAGCTAAAAAGCTCTGTAGAGTCTGAAGATTCGACTCTAAAATAGTGTGAAACCATTGGCAGGAATGTGTATCTCGTCACCCGCGTGCTAGTGCTTGTGTGTCCTTGTGTGCGTGCACGGGAACAAACAAAACGGGACCCACACATAGCACCAAAAACTCCACAGGTTACCTTTAATGATTAACAAACAGGTATTAAGTTCTTGTCACACAAAAGGACTTTGTGTGACAAGAACTTTGTGTACATGGAGCCCCTGTGACTCATAAGATGTAGTAAATGTAGTAACTTACTAACAGAAAACAATGCAGCTGCTTTACATCCTATTATGTTGATGCTTCACCAGAAGCATTGCAGTTGTGTAATAGTTATAATAGTTATACTTTTTCCTGTAAATGTCACTGAGGATAGAAACAGACCATGCTGTGAGCGGTTGGATTTATAGCTTTTTGCTGTAAGCAGCCACCCGCTGTTGCTACGAACAGGATTGGGGTTGATGAGAGTTGTGAGTGAACATTCAAATAAATCAATTTGCAAACTGTAAAACATATGTAAACAATGAGCTAAAAGAGGCTAAAAAGCTTGGCAGAGCTGCAGAGTTGGGTGATAATTCGCAGTGGGTTTGTCACTACTACTGAATCTTCACATGACTTGTAGTCATTTTATTTTGAAGTGCAGTTTTAACACACTACAACTCCTTCAATGAATCCTCTTGCATCTAACTGAAAATGTAAGCAAGCGTGAGCCACATAGACAATAAAAATGTTTAACAGTCTATTTCAGCTATATTTCATGTTTTGTGCAGTGGTATATATATTTGAACAATAGAATCACAATGTAGTCTTTTCAATCAATGCTTGAACACAGACACACAAACACACACCTGTTGGCATAGGCACAGATGTTGTCAACCAGAGCGCAGTTCTTCAACATGGCCTCCACCTTTCCCAGGGAGACGTACTCTCCTGCCTGCAGCTTCACCAAGTCTTTCTTACGATCTGGAAACACAGCAGAAACACGTGTATTTCCATGTGCACATCTGTAAGTGTGGGTATGTTTGTATTTCTTAAGAAGGGAAGAAGCTGGGGGAAGGACCCATTTTCCACTGAACTGTGTATATCTAACCAGCATAATCTAGATAGCAGAGAAAATTTGGGGGTTCTGGCTGACTGAAGTAAACAGGACTTCTTCTGGGAAGAGAGGTAAAATCTGATTTGTTAAAATGGTTTCCTGCCAGACTGACGGATGGAAGCGGAGCAGAGGGGTTGTCTAGAAAAAATCCAGGAATCTGGGGCACAATGTTGATCATTTGTGCTTTTGATGTAGACGCATCCGAACGACAGATTAACCAAGTGGTTATCTGCATCTGTAACACCACCTATATATCCTCTACACTTCCACCCACTTCTCCATTTAACCATCATCCCTCCATCCACCTTTTCTCACCAATTATCTTGAGGCACCCGTCTTCGTGAAACTCTCCGATGTCTCCTGTACAGAACCACCGCTGGCTGTTCTCATCTACAAAGAAATCTTCTTGGTGTTTCATCTCGTTCTTGTAGTATCCCATGGTTACGTTGGGTCCACCAATCAGAATCTCTCCTCTTGGATGTGGCTTGTCAGTGCTACGGTAGCCACCTGAAAGCAGGGTTTGAATTCAGTGGACTGCAAATAAAAAAACTGCAATAAAACAAACCTTCAATTCTCCCGATTGTGCCACATAATAATTTTGTGAAGATAAAAACCTGACAGCATGTTTACTTTAAATTCTATTTCTGCTCTGCGAACCAAGCAAGCAATAAACTCAACTTGATAAGTATCAAGATTTAACAGAGTGTAATAAAAGTGAGTTATGATCCCTTATGTAAAAACATGGAAGTTGTACAGGAGTGGAATTAAAAGAAGTATGCTTTCCTTAAAAGGTTATATATCTGCTACAATGATCTCTCTTGATATGCTGACAGTCTCACTGGCCTGGGAAATGATTAATGGTGGATGGATTGGTAAACTCAGAAAAGTGTTAATGTGTGCATGAGATGACACGTGAGAAAGAAAAGGAACAAGGACTGATGTATGTCCCTGTGAATCCACGTGACATTGTGTATCATTTCATCATGGATTCTGTGTTTGTGTGTGTGTATGTGTGTGTGTAGCTCCTCTTCCAGTCTCACTCACCCTCCACCCAATCTTTGAGCCTGATCTCACAGCAAACCAGCGGCCCTCCCACTCTCCCAGTGCTGTAATCCCACACTGGAACAGACAACACACACACACACATGATCAGGAAGCACACTAGCATCAAGGCACGACATTTATTACCATAGCAACCCGACCTCACTCGGTCCCTCGCCATGGAAACCCCATCCCAAAGGAATGTCCACAAAACAGTGTTTTCCTGGCTCAAATGACCGCAGTGGAGAGTGACAGGCAGCGGACCGCTCTATTGGTTTAGTCTGCCTGGGAAAAGCTGGGAGTGTTTCCACCATTTGACAAATGTGTTGGAAATGAAAGCCAGAGATAAGCTACGAAGTTCATAAAGATCATTGGGACAACCATCACCACCGCAGATATGAATAGCACTCATTTATGCACATTATCAAGAGATAAGAAAGTGATTTCCCTGTTTACGAGAAGCTGTAATATAGTACAGCTGTAATGTCTGCATTTTTTGGGGGGGGGGACAGTCATTTGTATTTATTTTACAAAACAACATCAGCGGAAATTTTCACATCCCTTAATTTAGCTGTAACTTTATGCTAACTGGATTCTCAGTGCACGATTAATTGTTCGTAATGCTGCTTTTCTTCCTTTTCAAAACAACCTACTCGCCCTCTGATTACAACCCACGCACAATATATCTACTTATTGTTTTCCTCTCTCTTCATGTCCTCCCAATGCTTTTATCTCTGCTTGTAGGCTCTGGAAACTCCATCGTTTTCTGAGTAACTTCCCACAATTGCTCAATGATGTGCAACTTTTCCAGTTAATGAATTTTCATTTGGAGCAAATTACGATTTTAATTTTGTTCTAGTTAAAAAGTAGTTATTACTGTTATATATTTCTGTCCTCAAACATTGAGTTATTGCAGATAAACAAGTCTACAGTCACACTAGCAGCTCTGTGACATTGGAACTGCAGCGCTAGAGCTAACTGCGCTAAACCATCTTAGTTTAGCGTGTTATCATGCTAACATTTGCCAATTAGCACTAAACATAAAGCACGGCTGAGGGTGATGGGTCATTAGTTTTGCTGGGCATTAACCAAAGTAGTGGATAAATAAACATTTTTCATCTGATGGTGGCGCTAGAGGAAAGTTAACGGACCCCCAAAGTTGTTACAATTCATCCTTAGGGGGGCATGAATGTTTGTACCAAAATTCATGACCATCCATCCAATAGTTGTTGAGCCATTTCACAAAAAAAAAAAAACACAAATGTCAACCTCATGGTGGCGCTAGAGGAAGAGTTGGGATCATTAAAGTCATTAGGTAAAAAATTTCATGGCATTGCCAAATATACAGCTAAGCTGCTAATGTGGCTAAAAAGTAAAATCTAATATCTTATCAGGAAAAATTATGACATGAATATTGGACATGAAAACAATTTGGTTTCCTTCATGGTTTGTTCAGACAAGTTGAGCTGACAAAGATATTCTGAGTTTTCAAAAGGTAAAGAGTAGCTTAACACAAATTCCACTTTTTTGAATTCCAAAATTATATGTACAATCACTTTAAACTTTCTGGTCTCAGTCTACAGTCAGTTAGTTAGTTAGTTAGGTATACAGCTGTAAATATAATATATATTTTACAGTAGAATTTTTGAGTAACAGTGATAAGCAGTTGTGTAATGTGTGGAGCGCAGAGTTAGGTTTTAAGGCCAGTTTTATTCTCTATTTGTGATTTGTTGGATATTCCTAAATATTATTATTATTATTAATATTATTATTATCTCTCTAACAGTATACTACTGTGCGACATTACTGCTTACGCTCGCTAATGGTTCCAGCACCGCAGGTCTCTGTCAGGCCATATCCCTGACCTACCGGGCAGCAGAAACACACATTCATGAAGCGTTGCGTGGCGGCCGAGAGCGGCGCTCCACCTGATAGCAAGACTCGTGTCCGACCTCCCAGCAGAGAGCGAACTTTCCTGAACACCAGCCTGGAAGGATAAACAGAAGGCAGTGGTAGATTGGGGGGGGGGGGGCAGGTAAGTGAACCTGAGAATAACATGCTCTTCTACTGACGAAAGAAATTCAAAACAAAATGCCACTGTAACAACTCATCTACACACTTGTCACATAGAGGTGTGCTGTATCCCTTGGCGAGCTGCTCCAGTTTGTAGCTGTAAGCCAGAATGAAGAGTGTTCGCTGGACACAGTTCATCTCCTCCACCTTGGTCATCACGTTCTTATAGATACGATCCATGATCTCCTGGAGCCAGGAAGGGGGACAGAAATGGAGGTGAGATAGAAAGAAAGAAAGAGAAATGATGAGATATAGAGTGAGACTAAATGAATAAATGAGACTGATGCAGAGGAAGCCAAAAAGTCGGAGATTAGATAAAGAAAAGTGGGGAAGAGGGACAAATCAGAGATACACTGGAAATGTAGGAAAGACACAGCCAGACACTATGGGAAGATATCATAAATGTTGGTCAGTAAGTCCAGAAGCAGAACAGAAGTTATCTGCCTGGTGAAAAGATACAAGTTTGAGAGATATGACGTGCAGCACAGTTGCATTGCCATTACTGCTCCTAATATTGAGCCCAGATTTTGCCCAGATAAAACCAAAGTACTAGATCTGAAGTACAGAGGCATAGTACATATTTACTTGATGAGGTCAAAACCAAAAGACATTTGGGATATCTTATATTCAGGGCTTGTTTTCTGTTACTTTTTGTACCTAAACCCCCAAATTATTTTTTCAGCTGGAAACCACTGTATATCGGTATTTAGTAATGTTGTTGATGGATTCAGAAAAAAAACTGAAAGACACAGAGCCACCACCCACATCACTAGCTTATGGCTAAACTGTTAGCAAACTATTGCCTACTTAAACATTAAGCAGATACAGAGCAACATTAGCTTTCATTCAAGTCCAATATACTCTTCTTTTAGCTCTGTTTTGGTTTTGCAGCTAGATGCCTGAAAATTTTCACCAGCCACTCAGTAACTTTGGCTGGGTCTGGCAGGTAGAATACAGTGGGTGTATGAGAGTGAATTCAGTGAATTTTGTTTATTTGGATTAGATTTCTTTGTCAGGGATAAACTGGAATATCAAAGGAATTGTTATTTTGTATCTTGACTTTTGCATTTTCTACTGCCAAAGGGACTGTAGTGGAGAGAACACTTCATCATCCAAATCAGCAGTGTCTTCCAAAGCTGGACTCATAATTAAATGGAGTAAAGGGCACAAGAAAATCCACAACAATAAAAACCAGCTGGTGTGTGTGTACGTGTGTGTGTGTGTGTGTGTGTGTGTGTGTGTGTGTGTGTGTGCGCGTGCGCATGTGTGTGTGGGTGAAGCTAAAGCAGTGAGAGAGGAAGTCGACACAGGATTCATGCAACAGTCTGTTGTCATATCACAGCAAACAATTTGTATGTGTGTGTGAGAATGTGTGTTAGTGTGTATGAGTGTGTGTGTCGTGGGGATAACCACATGGGGCTTTCTCACGTTCTGTTTACAGCTGTGAATGGTTCCAGACACTGGGGCCCTCTGCCCTTTACACTACAACCACTGGGAGATGGGGCATGGGGGTGGGGCTGAGCTCATGGTGTGAGAGAGACGGAGAGAATACAGCAGCAAGGGCGTACAGTCTTGAACTAGCCGGCAAACAGTCTAGCAAACATGAGGAAAGGAACTATAATCTCCTATTGTCAGAAAACACATTATCAACTTATAAAGTTGATATGGTGAACTTTTTAGCAAACATTTGCTTGTTTACACCTCTAGCATTTACGGAGCAACATTAACATTCTTCTCTAAATGTCTTTGTCTTTGAATTGCACTTTGCCTTGTTGTTGAAAGGTGCTATACAAATACATTTGCCTTGCCTTAGCATTCATTTGGAGTCTTGGAGTCACCTGGTGAACTTAAGTCCAATATTCACTCTCCTTTTAAGCTCTGTTTTGGTCTCCACCAACTCCTGAGGAAAATATCTGGCTCTTTAGCTGCTAAATGCTCCACTATGTTCACCACCTTTTCGCTTGCTTTGTCTATCTACTATTTGGTGCTAGGCAAGTAGCGTACAGGGTTTAGAGATTTTTTACTCAAACCAGCTCAAAATGAGTTGAAAGACGCTAAAACGCACCGTAGAGCTGAAGGGAACTGCAGAGTCGAATAATAATTCTCCCTTTCACATACGCAGAGTCATTTGATGCATTATTCATATAAAAATATTCATTTTAGCAGCTCATATTTTTGAGTGCAATAATCCATCAACCTTATTGATGGTTGTATGGATACCCTGTTAGCAGTGCTGGGCAGTAGTGGCGCTACAAGTAGCAGCATTACTAGTTTAACTACATTTCTCAGTAGCGTGGTGGTAGCGTCGCTGTTTTCTGAATCAAATAGCTTTTCAGTAGCTTAGCTCTTTTATTGATCAAGTAGTGCGGTAGCGTCCACACAAGCTAACGTTACACTTACCCAAGCATTTTGAGTAAACTTGAGCATTTCTGAAACTAAAGCAGCAGGAAGTTCTGCTGCAGACTGAAATAAAACTGCTAAGGATCGGTAAGTGACGCCACCGTCACACACGGACGTATGTGTAGCCGACAGAAGCACTTCCGTATAACGTGACATCACGTACCAATCCTTGGGCTAATGCCTACGACATCTCTGCTGCAGGTTAATACAGACATGTGAGCTTGAGTTTACACATTCAGGTGATTCTTGAATAAGCCAACACAACTATTGAATAAGCTAACCAAGCTAAACATCACAATTCAGTGGAGTCTGCAAACACTATCCAGCAACTTGTCAACAGCTAACCTCTACCTAGCTATAAATTCTTCACTGTCTGTTGGCAGAAAATGAATAAAATTAAGTGTGGTTGGTTTTGGAGCAGTGAGAGCAGAGAGCACAGCTTATCGACAGTTTTATTGATCACTGAGATAGCATTGACTTTGAATGAAGTTGGTTCAATGTAAAAAAAAAAAGAAAAAAAGCTTTGATGTAATAAGCTACTTTTGCCATGCTGTGGTAGCTTAGCTTGCTACATTTCTCTGGGGGGTAGCTTCAGTGTATTAGCTCACTACGCTTTCCAAGTAGCTTGCCCAATACTTTCTGTTAGATAACACCCTGACTGCAAACTTTCACTTTTCAGCTCACACTGACTGCATGCCCTACTTTTTTTGTTTCCTCAAACTGTAAACTCCTTCTAAAACTAATAAAGCACCTAAAAAGGGTGAAATACGTGCTCTGCTCTTTCACTGATAAAATAAATACAGCCATGCAAGGTCTTAAGTAAAGCATATCCTGGCATCATCACTGTTGAAATAGATTAATCACTCAAATATACTTCAAAGACAAGCACGGCTAGCCAACCTCAAATATGCCATTTTAGCCCCTGGGTGTCTAATAGTGTTTCGTGATGAAGAGCAGCATTGGCCAGCGGTAGGGGGCAGAGAGTATTTACATCAGTCAGTCCAGTGACAGAGTCCAGCAGGCCTGGATCTGCTGGACTCTGTCACTGCTACTCCACAGCTGGACTATGAACAAAGACAGAGTGAAATCTGATCTGCTGCCAGACGAGGCCAAACAGCATTGCTCAAACACAGACTTAAGGAAGAGTGACTTGATGAGAGATACTGTAAAGGTTAAGGCTTCTCAAACATTATGTGCTGAGTGTACTGTGTTGACATACCGGGACAGCTGCCATCAGAGTGGGCTGCAGGACGCTGGTGTCTCCCCTGCTTCCCTTCTTGATCTTGGTTGACTTTGGGTGGGAAAAAGAAGTGATATCACAAAAATGATCGCACACATGTTTTTTGTTCAACTTTGCATTATGCGCAATAAAAGGAATGCATTAATTTATCATTTGATACAATGATACATTTGCTGGTATACACCAAGAAGACCTCAGACTAAATCAATTAATCGATTTGATTCATTTAACAAAATAAGCCAAGCTTCTTAAATGCATTAGCATTTATCATTGTCTTAACACAAACAGCCACTAGAAGTTTGACTAAAACAAAGTTACAAAGTTATGGTTTGAGTCATCTTTCTGTACTTCACAGTTAACAAAATACTGTTGTTTAATACTGATGGTTTAATCCTAAAGTACATTAAGTTTATAATTTTAATGCAAAAACAGTCCTGTTTCAGTCTTACTGTACCTGGTCAGCTAGAGTCTGAGGTGAGGAATAACCGATCCTACAGCCGTGAGAAACACACACAAGCTCTGCACTGAGCTCCAGTACGTGGGCGAGAGGCAGGTAGCCAATGTAGGTGTCCTCCTCACTGTAAACACAAGGACACTCTTATAAACCGCTCTGAGAATAATCAGTACCATCTCATTCAAGCAATAGCTCTAGTTAAGTTCAACAAGCTGAATAAATGTAATTTATACATGTACAATCTTCTGTATAATCAGTTTTACTACAAACTATCATGATCTCTGGAATCATAAATCATATCAAAATAATCTATAGAAGATAAATGTTGTGCATCAGAAAGATTATCTGTACAAACTAGGGGCCGTCTTTTCCGTTGCTTGGACTTAAAAATGATTTACTGGCCACATATTTATCTTAACACAAGTACTTCTGGATCCTCCAAATTCTCAGGAATCACATTTCAATTGATGTGTATGCAATTCAGGCCATACACGAGGAGGAGGTAACTGTCATATTACTTAATATGGCAAGTAAAGCCATCATTTTTATAAGGAGTCTGATTGAGATTGTAACATCCGTAACTCCTCTAACCTACATCCTTCACACCTTAACTCACATCCTCCCAGTTTTTTCACCACTCATACTGAACTCCCTCCCTTCTGCATTTCCTCTCACCCCTGTCACGTTCACCAGAGAGAAGGGTCGGTTTTTGTTTTAATGTAAACACTTGTGTTGTCTGATTGTACTAACTGGCTGACTCATACTTGTGCACATGCTCAGTTGACATGGAAGCCTCGACCAAGAAGTTAGCCTGAAAGAGCATTTGGCATTTTTCCTTAAACACAGTGCTATCACACAACCTTATAGCTGATGGCATTTTAGCCAGTGACAGCAGAGATTAGTCAAAGAGGAGAGTTTGAAACAGCAGATAAGAGAAAGGTAATGTCCTCACTGTGCTGATATAATGCAATTTAAACTGCTTGTCTCTTCTTCAGACACACTGAGCTGAGAAGACTTTCTTAGGCATAAATGGATTTAGGTGCATACAGCACCCTGCACACTTTGGGCAAACAGTAATAGTGATAGAAATAAAAAAGGTAATAGTGCATAATTCTGCTCACAACAATAGTAATGTAAAAAGTACGAAGATACGACTTTTGCCCTGAACTGTGTCCCGGACACTTCCTCCCAGGCAGCCCACCTCCCACAAAAAAGCTCCACCAGTCAAATGGCTTGAATTGGTTTAGGTTAAAGGAATAGTTCTACATTTTGGGATCCACGCTTATTCGCTGTATTGCCAAGAGTTAGATCAGAAGATTGATACCTCTTTCAGGTCAATACGCTAAATATGAAGCTACAGCCAGCAGCCGGTTAGCTTAGTTTAGCATCAATCTGTCCAAAAACGTATGTGTAAAAACAAATAGTTGTGATTTTACAGGGGTTTATGTCTGGGACTATTTCTTGGCTGGGGGCAGTGACTTCTGGGGGCAGTGACTTCTGACTGAAGGAGCATTAGAGTGAACTTTAGCAGTGCTGGTAGGTGGATTTTGTCACTTCAGACAGAGCCCGGATAGAGGTTTGCTCCCGTTCCAGTCTTTATGCTAAGCTAAGCTAACTGGCTGCTGGCTGTAGCTTCATATTTTGCATACAGATGTGAGAGTAGTATCAATCTTCTCATCTTACTCTTGGCAAGAAAGTGAATAAGCATTTTTTGATACTAATGCAAAGACGACATCTGTTTTGGTACAGATACGAAAATAATACCTTTTTTGATACCTTGCCTTGAGGAATATAAACATGTTTTTCTACAAAATCTTTTTTGATTTAATAAAATAAAGTCAGACTACTTAAATGTTAATTGTTGATTAACACAAGCAGCCATGCAGGAACCTTACCTAAAGATCAAAATACAAAATTCTGATTAAACTACTAGGAACTATCTGATCAAATAATAAGTAAACTAGATTACAAATCTGACCAGACATTGTTGGAAATGTGCTGTATACAGTCTTGCTATACAAGAACAAAAAAAGTACTAAAAGGTCCCTCATATTTAACACATTTCCAAGTGTGTAACATGTGGTTTTTAGATGAGTTTGTGTTGCCTACCACAAGTTGGGTATCCGCTCGGCCATGCCCGTGATGCCAGCGATGATGTTGCTATGGGAGATCATGACGCCCTTTGGTATGCCTGTGGATCCGCTGGTGTACATGATGACAGCAATATCTGAAGGCAGCGGCTGCTTACGCTCACGTGTTGCTGTAATGTGAACAGAGAAAACACACATACATGCAAAAACACACGTGAGCTATGGCTTGTAACATGACACTGTGATTTGTGTATATTGTATTGTAATGCATCCATGTTTATACATTGTCCACACAGACACATTCTTGGAATAAAAGTAATAGCCTCTGTCTGTTCCATTTCTTGCATGTGTGCAAGATAAACAGTGTCTGATAAAAGAAAATGTAGTGGTTGTCTATTTGAGAGTGTCTGTAATTCAATAGAGGCTGTGTAAAAGTTCAAGCACATGGATGGAAAATAGTCAGCTGTGATATTAAACAATCAGGCCCCTCTTGGCACAATGAGGAGTTTGTGTCTGACTGCTAGCCAAAAAACACCATCTCCTCTCCTTTATTCATCTCTCCTCTTCCTCTCATCTTCCTCTCTTGCACTTTCTTCTTTTGCCCCTGTCCCTGCTCCTTCATCTATTCTTCTTCTCTTTAATCTTGTTCTTTATTTTCTCTCTTATCAGGACTTCAACTGCGTATATTTGGTAGGCACTATGTTACCTTCTGTTAATCCAGCCCTGGCTGTCAGCTTAGTGTGTGTTTTTTTTTTTGACTTCCCAGTCACCTTGTAGGCCTAAATCTTCTTTGATGGATATTGTATCCATCCATGTTTCCAAGTACCATAATAATTCAAGTACTCCAATACAAGTGTGATTCTTCAGTTGACAATAAAAGTCTGAGGTGCTAAATCTGACGGCCCGGGTTATGCTTGAAACAAACTAGTTTATACTAAGTGTCATCCAACCATGTCTGAAGGAATGTGTGTTTGTAGCTGTTCAAAATGAGCACACTCGAAGATAGGGCAAAAATACTGCCATCAGAAAGAGGGGCAAGATGCAAAAAAATCATACAAATGGGAATAACATCACACACTTCTGGACAATCTTTCTACAAAGTAATGTATGGTGTTGCACTCCTTTGAACATACAAAAAGTGACAGCAGTAGAGAGAGAGTTTGAGAGTGAACTTCAAACCCTTGCTCCTTTCTCACCCCCACACACGTAGCCAATCTCAGCGTAAAAGTGGGTGTGAATGTTGCACTGTTGATTTTGGAAAGTAAAAATTTGTCACATAAGCGGGCATTCAGACCGATAACTGCCCTGTGTTAAAACAATGCAAGGGGCTGTGTTAGTGGGGGTGTGTTGCTTCAGGCATCAGTGAGACAATGAAATACAATCCAGGAAGTCCAGTATAACAGATCTGTGAATTTGAAAACTTATCAGACGCCAAAATGCAGCACAGCGATTTATAATACTATGAGACAAGACTTTACAACTCTGAAAAGCAGCTACTACTACTACTTTAACTTTTATTGCGACAATCGCAAGGTAAACAGTAGAAAGACATTGTCCTTGTTGCAAAGTAATCCACCAAGAATGTTTGATTGCATGTATTTGACTGGCCAATGCAGCGTCTTGCCAGATTATGTCCTGTTGCACATGCGTTGTTTAGCCCCCTGAGTTGGCACCTCCAACTGGACTGACTCAATCAAATGAATAAAAGGGCTGTGTTTTCACCCAGAACTAAAGTCAGTCTTAACGTGTCCTTAAGGGGAGCCCTAAGGCTTCCCTTTTTTCCATGATTCCTGTTGCTGTCGTTGCACAAAGTTACACAGACTGTTTACATCATTGCCTGCCAGTAGGCGAGGCTTACAATCAGGGGGCCTTTTTTATCAAGGCAAAGAAAGCTTGTGATGAGTGTTTCTTGAAATCAAGGAATGCATAACTAGGAGATAGTTGATAAGACAGTCCCATGTCTAGATGACAGGACACAGAGTGATGAGTCCCCTGCCTTCTGATCCCTGTCAAGCGGCTCCTGTCTGAATAAATAAGTAAAGATCAAATCAGTAAAGGGGGAAACAGAACCAGTCGGTGGTTTGCTAGGCTAGCAGCATTGTACTCTTCATGTGGGAAATGAGAGATCGGTCTTGGTTTTCCTCTCTGTTCAGCATTTTGTGGAACAATAACAGAACTAAGATGTTTGAGTGCAGCAGGCCCCGAAAAACCAAACAGAGGATGAAGGGGGCATAAAGGAGAGGAAGGGAGAGTACAGTCACAAGGGGAAGGCCTCTCTTCTTCCTCTTACTCGGATACAAGGCATGTAGGAGTGTGTGCTCATAGAGTTGATGTCATGTGAAGTTAACAGTGCTGTGTGTAAACATGACCCTCCCCTATATCCCAGTGCTCCATCCTCCCTTCCTAAACCTACTTCCTTTCCTCTTTATCTGCACATGACACTACCAGCTTCTCTTGTTTCGGGTCAGTCGGTTCAAGGGGCCACAAAAGGCAAAGAGGGGGCGAAGATTGTTCCTCATCCATTCAATCCACTAACTGACTAAGCATAGTATCGACCTTAATCTGACACAGATGTGAGCACTTCCTCATTCACATGACCTAATGGGACTGATACCAATCCGCCCCCACCCTCCTACCCCAAGAAAACCCCCACAATGACCATCCCATTTAGAGTGGGACTATTTGTTACTAACTTCTAATAGTTTCAAACTGCGCTTCTAAAACAACAAAGATGCACAGTGTGAAACACAGGTGAAGCACTAGGTTTGATAAGTAGAGGTTTTGGAAGGCTGATACTAGTATTTGTTATTTAGTGTAGAGGCATCTTTTGAATGTGCTGTTTAAATGTTTTTTCTTCATCTGCCGTAAAGCTGCTATAATCAATATGTTTATATTAAGAATGGATCAAATGACGAAGTGTGTGTGTGAAAGGGGTCATTTGTAGTGACCCACACAGAATTATGAACAACTCTGCAGTTCCCCTCAGGTCTAAGGAACGTTTTAGCTTCTTTTAACTCATTGTTATTGTCATTGTTTACAGCCTGCAACTTTGCTGTTTTGGTTCAGTCCCGCCGCTTCTCAGTATCATTTCCAGACACAACACACAGCTGTTTTCTGCAAAAAAAAGCTCTGATAAATCAACTGAGCACTACCTGCTCAGAACTACAACAGCACACAGACAAAGTTAGTGACTAGCAGGTGAACATAGTGCACATTTAGCAGCTAAAGAGACAGATTTTTCTGAGGAGTAGGTGGAGGCAAAACAAAGCTAAAAGGAGAGTAAATATTGGATTTACAATCGTCAGTTGACCAGAAACATGACTCCAAACGAATGCTTATGTTGCTCTGTATCAGCTGGATTTGTAAATAAGTAACTGTTTGCTAACAAGTTTGTCTTATCAACTTTAAAAGGTGATAATATGTCAATGTTTTGTTGACAGCTTGCTTCGGCTGCCCTAAATTGGCCAGCCTGCCCTGCTACAGTACTCCCTGTGGAGCAGCATATTAATGTATTAAATACTTATTAATACACAGTACTAATGAATATTAAATACGCAATAGTGATTCCGCCTACACTCAGTGACCAAAAAATAGAGACACTGCCTCTGAAGAAGAAGTGGTCTGAATGTGTTTTGTCAAACTATGGCTAAATACCATACTTTTGTGCCAAACCATTTCCCTCCTCAAAGCTCTTAGCCTTTTTGCTGGAAGCTTCGTGTTGTCCCATATTTCTGTGGACGCTTTGATTATTTTTTTCACCATGACAACCCTGCTGTATTTCAACAGGTATTTTAATATTTAAAATTCATGAAAGTGCCTTGGTTTTATCATTGTTTTTCACTGGAATTTCATTTGTGATGTTAGGTTTTGAAACAACCCCATAGTAGTAACTCTACAACTCCAGTGAACTCTACAAAGCAAAACAAAATGCTGCTACTTTTTTCTTTTCACCAAATGTATTTAGATATCATATGAGTAATACTGTACTTAAATCAGCAAATACACACACATAAACTTACCATTCTCAGGCCTGGCTCCCAGCTTCTGAACATCAGCCATGTTGTGGACACTGATGCCACGTGGATAGCCGGCCCATTGGGCTGGTGTGTTGTCCACTACAATGATATGCTGCAGCCTCGGAACTTCAGTTAGGATAGCCTGGAACACACACGCACACAAATGGAAGCATGAGCACAAATGTGAGAAGCACACATTAGCACATGATGAAAACCAGGATGAGTAAAATAAAAAAAAACCCACGCACATCATCTTCATCAATATTTGGTCTGAGAGGGGATGTGTGAGAGAGAGCAGAGGAGCTGTGTTTATGCCATCTTGATAAAAGGCGAGATGAATTGCCAGAGAACCATTTGTCTTTGGGGGATTGAACCTGTCCACAGCAGTCCTTAACATCCAGCACATGCATTTCTCTTTGTTGTTATGTCTCTATGGTGACACACTCAACATCTCCTCCTCCTCAATCAGCACTGCCCCAATATCTCAGATTCTCTCTGATGGACATTGGTGGTCTAGAAGTCGCCTTAATATTATTGTTCTAGTCATATAGACCAGCCACATTTTGATGACAGGAACCACTGACAGACTTTGGATCAGTGAGATAAACTCACCTTAACTTAGTTTACTTAGCTTTTTATTTTCAGGAAAAGAGTTTGTAGACTGAGATGAAGGGAAATGTCTCTTAAAATGTAACCCTTTGTTTGCAGCTGTGATTTATATTATATTGGACTTATTATATCAGTTTTGGACTTTTTGTAATTCTAAAGTATTTTGTAATTCTTTACAGTATTTATTATCTAAAAACCTTCTTTTGTAACCTTCAAGCTCAACTTAAATATAATTTTTTTTTTGCAACTTCCCATCTAATGCTCCATAGGGGTGAGATCTCTTACATTTTCTTTACCAAGGGCACTTTTTCATGTCTTTTTGGGACCTGAAAATGTTGCTGGTGTTGGCCTGTACAGCCCACTGAGATATGTGATATTGGGCTACACAAATATGGTAACTACTAGTCATCACTGCTTGATATTATTTGTCTTATTTACCTGTTAACACAGAACTACTGAACTAACCATGCATAGTTGCACATGATAAGTCTGTGGGAAGATTAAATGTGTGTAAACAGATCTGCAGAGAATAATATCACATTTTCAGTATACGTTTGTGTGTGTATTCTAACCTTGAGTCTGGTCTCCAGGAGCTCTCTGCTGGTGATGATGTGGGTGACCTGAGTCTCATTCAGCCCATGAGCAATGGCTGGACCTCCCAGTGTGGAGTAAAGGGTGACCACTGCAACACACACCCATAAAAAACACTATTATCAAAAATGACTGAATCATACATATTCTACTGGCCTTGTTTCTTCAGTATATTTACACACCAGTCATGTAACACAGCTAATCATTTCTAGACATAATGTAAGAGCCCTAGTGACTAATACAACATATGTACATATAACATTCAATTAAATTTTATTTATATAGCGCCAGTTCATGAAAGAAGTTATCTCATTGCACTTTTCCTATAGAGCAGGTCTAGACTGTACTCTTTATAATATTATTTACAAAGACCCAACAAATCCCACCATACTGGGTGCATACTGCAGATACTGGATCTGTGGCCCAAAACCACAGATCCAGACTCTGCAGCTCCGGAGGCAGAAATACCTGCTGAAAGCAACAAAAGGAGAGAAGAGAGAAACGAGAAAGCACAGAACTACGGGAGAGAGAAGATGTTGAGTTAGTAACATGCAGTAATGGCATAAAAATGCATACAGATGGAGAGGGAGAGAAGGAGAGAGGAAAGAGGTGCATCATGGGAAGTCTCCCAGCAATCTAGGCCTATAGCAGCATAACTAAGGGATGGTTCAGGACTCACCCAAATGTGGAGATGGTGTCTGCCTCCCGAACCCACATTGGGATGGGATTCCACAGGAGAGGAGCTTGATAACTGAAGGCTCTGTCTCCCATTCTACTTTTGGAGACTCTAGGAGCCACAAGTAACCCTGCATCCTGGGAGCGCAGTGTTCTAGTTGGATAATAAAGTATTATGAGATCTTTAAGATACGATGGTGCCAGACCATTAAGAGCTTTGTAGGTGAGGAGAAAGATTTTAAATTCTATTCTGGATTTTACAGGGAGCCAGTGCGAAGAAGCTAATATTGGAAAAATATGATCTCTTTTCCTAGTTCTTGTCAGTACACGTGCTGCAGCATTCTGGATCAACTGGAGAGTCTTAAGGGATTTATTCGGGCAGCCAGATAATAATGAATTGCAGTAGTCCAACCTAGAAGTAACAAATGCATGGACTCATTTTTTGCCATCATTTTGAGACAGGATGTGCCTGATTTTTGCAATGTTACGTAGGTGAAAAAAGGCAGTCCTTGAAGTTTGTTTCATGTGGGAGTTAAAGGATAAATCCTGATCAAAGATAACTCAGAGGTTCTTAGAAAGAATGGGAAGGTTAGATATAGGTCTATAGTTGGCTAAAACCCCTGGATCAAGAGTGGGCTTTTTAAGAAGCGGTTTAATTACAGCTATTTTAAAGGATTGTGGTACATAGCTTGTTAATAGACAGATTGATCATATCCAGTAAAGAGGTGCTAACTTAGGGTAAAACGTCTTTAAGCAGCCTGGTTGGAATGGGGTCTAAGTGACAGGCTGATGGCTTAGATGAATTAATCGTCAAAGTCATCTGAAGAAGTTCAGCAGGAGCAAAGCAGCCAAAACACTTTTATCATTAAAGAAGCTCATGAAGTCGTTACTACTGAGGGCTATAGGAATACATGGTTCAATAGAGCTATGACTCTGTCAGCCTGGCTACAGTGCTGAAAAAATTATAGTAGTAGTAGTAGGAGTAATAAGCTGCTCTGGCATTACAGAGGGCCTTCCTATATGTTTTAAGACTATCTTGCCAGACTAAACGAGATTCTTCCAGTTTGTTGGAACGCCATTTCCTTTCAAGTTTTAGTGATGTTTGTTTTAATTTGCGGGTTTAGGGGTTATACCATGGAGCTAACCTTCTTTGTTTTATTATCTTCTTTTTTAGAGGAGTGATAGAATCAAGTGTCGTTCGCAGTGAGCCTGGAGCGCTATCAACTAGATGGTCAATTTGGGAGGGGCTGCGATTTGCATAGGAGTCCTCTGTTATATTGAGACATAACATTGAATTAAATGCAGATGGGATCGCTTCCTTGAATCTAGCCACAGCAATATCAGATAGACATCTAGAGTAAGAGTTTTTGCCTAATGGCGTGTAGTCCAGTAATAGCAGTTCAAAAGTTAAGCAATAGTCCAATAAAGAAGGATTCTGTGGAAAGACTATTAAATGTTCAATTTCAATGCCATATACCAGAACAAGGTCAAGGGTGTGGTTAAAACAGTGAGTGGCTTCATGTACACTCAAAAAGCCAATTGAATCTAATAATGAGATAAACGCAGTACTAAGGCTATCATTTTCAACGTCCACATGAATATTGAAATCACCTACAATAATTACTTTATCTGTTTTAAGGACTAAACTTAATAAAAACTCTGAGAATTCAGATAAAAATTCAGAATAAGGACCAGGAGCGCAGTATCCTGCTGTCTTGTTTTCCAGGTTGGGTGTGAAAGACTAAGAACAAGGCTTTCGAATGAGTTATAACTTTAGGTTTAGGGTTGATGAATAGGCTTGAGTCGAAGATGGCTGCAACTCCACCTCCTCGGCTGGTGCCTCGAGGAATATGAGAATTAATATGACTGGGCGGAGTGGATTCATTTCATATTTTTCATGACCCAGCCAGGTTTCAGTAAAACAAAATAAATCAATATGATATTCTGATATTAATTCGTTCACTAGTACAGCTTTAGATGACAGAGATCTGATGTTTAAGAGTCCACATTTAATTCTCCTATTTTGTTGTGCTATTTCAGCATTTTTGTTTAGGTTTTTATGTACAGCTCCTCTTCTGTTAACTTTTGGTTTTATTAATTTAAGTGGTTGGGGGGCAGACACCGTCACTAACGAGTTTTGGGTGGGTAACTGCTCTGGAAGCACAGAGAAGCGTGTAGGACTGCAACTCTGCCTCCTGGTCTCAACTCTGAGTTGTCATGGTTTTGGTCCTCTAATAAACTCGGTCAGATTTCTGGCTATGAGAGCTGCTCCATCCAAAGTGGGATAAATGCAGTCTCTCCTAATAAGACCGGGTCTTCCCCAAAAAGTCTGCCAATTATCTACAAAGCCCACATGGTTTGCTGGACACTACCTCGACAGCCAGCGGTGGAATAAAGACATGTGGCTAAAAATATCATCACTGGTCAGGTTTGGCAGGGGCCCAGAGAAAATTACAGAGTCCGACATTGTCTTTGCATATGTACTCACCGACTCAACATTAACTTTAGTGACCTCAGATTGGCGTAATCAGGAGTCGTTACCGCCGACGTGAATAACAATCTTACTGTATTTACGTTTATCCTTAGCCAGCAGTTTTAAATAGGATTCAACGTTGCCCGCTCTGGCCCCAGGAATACATTTGACTATGGTCGCTGGTGTCGCTAACTTCACGTTTCTCAAAATGGAGCTGCCAATAATCAGAGTTGGTTTCTCAGCGGGTGTGTCACTGAGTGGGGAGAACTTGTTAGAAATGTGAACAGGTTGGTGGTGAAACATGGGCTTCGGCTTAGGGCTATGCTTCCTTCGGACAGTCACCCAGCCTTCCCTGGTTTCCCTTACTTACGTACATAAGTACATATCTATAAGGTAACCCAAAGAAAGACAAATTTGATTCATAGCCTTGGTCCCTTTGCAAATGGATGGTTAAAATGATACTGATTGAAAGAGCTGCTCTCTCTTGTTGAGTTCAGGAAAGCAGTAATAGACACAGACACTACGCAACAAAATGTTTTCATGGGAACACACTGGTTATAAGTCATACTTCTTGGAATAAACAGACTCAGATGACTTATTGTTTTTTCTGTGATCTGGCTTGCTGTCCACAATGACTCCATATGTGTATGCCTTTTCCCAAAATGTCAGATTGCCAGATGCCAGATACCGGAGCCAAATTCAAAGTGTCACTAAACTGAGCCCTAAGATTTGAAGATACCGACGGTAAATTGCCTGGCTAGAGATATAAAAATGTAATACAGTGCAATAGCCCTGCAATAAATACTATCTGAGACCTCTGTCAACCTTAAAATGTCCCATTTGTTGAGACTACAGCTATAGCTGTTTGTGTGTTGACTCTATTTATGGTATGTTTTGAAGTGGTACTCTGTGGTGGTGTTGTGTTGGAAACCTATTGTATTGGACTGTACTATTGTAATGTACAGGGGTTGCTTTTTTCATTTACTCTGACAGGGGCAGTAAATGCTACAGGTATGAATACATCAACAGAAATAGAGGACTAAATATCTACATTTGTGAATAAATAATAATCCAATTATCTAGACTACATGAATAAATTGTATTGCTTGACACTAACTTAGTGACAAGTATGTGTGTGTGTGTGTGTGTGTGTGTGTGTGTGTGTGTGTGTGTGTGTGTGTGTGTGTGTATAAAGTCATCATAAAGACAGTAAAGCCTGCGTGAACTTGGAGAATGTATGTGCACTCTGTCTACATCGCTCAGTCGTTCTGATTTGGCCCCTCACACTGATGACATCATCAGGCACCTCAAGAGGCCTCAGCCTCTGAGCCAATGGAACACAAGTTCTCACTGCCTGATAAGCTCTTTCGGGGATATACAAAGTATCGGGATCTGAGGGCGTTGGTGTGTTATGACTAAGTGCATATTTCTGATGGAGCGCTGGTATGTGTGCTTGCATACATGCATCCACATAGGAGCATCAGTAGTTGGAGCTAAGGGTTAGAGTTTGATACTTTCAGTGTCTTCCACATCTGATGTGGTGGATATGATACAGATTGATTACAATGTGTTTCTTTTGGAAGACCGTAACTCACTTAATTCTATACAATTTTGATAACACCTCACAGAAGAGATAGACTGTGGACAACGGAACGTTAAACCAATATGTGATTGTTAAACTTGCCTTTCCAAAACCATGGACTTTAATATGCTGCCATGACAACCTCTACTCTCCTGGTTTAAGGCTTTTCACCACATTTTGGAACCTGGATGCATGGATTTGCTCTTATTCAGTCACAAGAGCATTAGTGAGGTCCAACACTGATGTTGGGTGATAAGGCCTAGCTCGCAGTCTGCGAGTATTCTCTAAATTAGAACTAAGGAGCCTAGCACAAAACATGAAAAACAGCCCCAGACCCAAACTCACGAAATAAATGTTGATACAGCTTAAAAATGAGAAGCATGCTAACTAGAAACAAGAAGCATGCTAACAGTATAAATCCCAACCTGTGTCCAGGAGGTGATTACCAAACTAACATCAGCCTGGAGCCTGACTGGCAGTGCAGCAGTGACTTTTTCCTCCAACATCCCCACCTCACTAAGACTGACTGAGCTGTTTGCCTTGAGTTTTCCCCCCTTATAAAAATTTGAAATGTTTTCATTTTCCCCCTGACATTGCTGTCCTGATTATGTAATTACCGCAAAACGAATGTACGATTAGATCAATCAACGTCATCTGACAGATCGCATCTCATGATGGTCTGAACAGTTGGCTCACTCCTTAAAGACCCCCCTCTAGACATGTTTAAAGATATCTAAAATACAAACTCTGCACATTCATCATTCTGCACAGTGAAGCTCAGACATCCAAGTGAAGTAACAATAAGCAAAACATATTTTTGAGCGGAGGGGGACTTTTTTTGCTGTGTGAATTGGTGCCTCTGCTTGTTTTCTGCTTTTGTGTGTGTGTGTGTGTGTGTGTGTGTGTGTGTGGGTGGTTGTTAAAAGATTAGAGCACCAGAAGCAAACTGGCTTCAGGTCAATCCTCGCATCTGAGAAAAAAACGGACAGAGGAAGAGAAAACGGGTGAGAGTGAAAGAGAAGGAGAGAAAATGACAGGAGGAAACAACGGTAGATGGACAGAGAGAGAGAGAGAGAGAGAGAGAGAGAGAGAGAGAGAGAGAGAGAGAGAGAGAGAGAGAGAGAGAGAGAGGTAGAAAAAAAACACAGAGTAACAGTCTTTAACCCCACGTCCCTACACTGACACAGACACAGGGGTTTATGGGACAGGGCTTAGTAACATCACATTCTTGCGTCATGGAGCTCCAATACTTCCTGCTCTGCTTCTGTGTGTGCGTGAGTGACTGTGGATGAGGGCCGTGACACCTCCAGCCGTGAGATCTAAACACTAGATTGGGCCCCAGCTTGACACACACACACACACTTGTACTTTGTGAGGACCATCATTGACATACAGTAATGCATTCCCTAGCCCCTTACCCTAACCTTAACTATCACAACTAAATGTCTAACCCTAACCCTTACCCTCACCATACTCATAACCTAATTCTAACCTAACCCTTAAAACCAAGTCTTAACATTCAAACAGCCCTTTGAAGTTGTGAGGACTGGCCAAAATGTCCTCACTCTCCAAAAATGTCCTCACTCTGTAGTTAAAAAACATGTTTCAGTCCTCACTATGTAGCAAGTACAAGTACACACACACACACACACACACACAGACAAACACACACCTCACTACAAGTCATTTTAATACAGAAAACGTCCAGGCTCCACTCCGTAGCAACATACAAAGAATTTGTGAGAAATTCAGCCTTGTGTTAACTTGGCCACGGTATTTTTTAAAGGGTCCCAAGAGTCAAATTTCCTCGACTGAAGAACACATCATCCTTCAACTGACGTTAAAACATAAAAAGCAGCCAAAACTGGCATTATGAGGTTTTTATATGACAGCAGCAGTATGTTGAGTATGTAAGTACTGATTGTTATATGTCACACATATGACAAGTGCGTAGAACTCACAAATGATGAGCACATTTGCCTTTTGACAAAGAGCCAATATACAGTAAATAAACAATGTACACACAGAGAAACACACACACACACCAAGTGTTCAAGCTCACTGGGGGCCTTTGGCTGACTCCCTGATGCCTCTGTCAACATCAGATGTTCACGTAGACTCTCTCACCCCTCTTCTGACGCCATCACCCCCCCCCCCACACACACACACACTATGTGTTATCCACTGCCCCGGGCCTTCCACTGTCTTAATGTTTGTGTTTGCAAAAGAGAACGATGTTTTACAAAGATGCTTTATTGGCTTGTACTTGCAGCGTGATTTCAAAGCGTGACAGCTTAATGGAGCATAAACTAAAGCGCACAGAGAAAATGAAGGGTCCTTCAAGGACAATCAAAAAGATTTAATGAACTTAGAGTGCTGCTGCGGATGCTCATAGTAAAGAAAGTACTCTTTGGTACAGAAAATATTAAAGAGTAAAGAGTCCCTTAGGGGAGAAAGCTGCTGCCACACTGCTCTCTATAGGTTGAAAGTGTAACAAGACTGAAAACTTCAACCTTCTCTGTGGTTTACAGTGTTGACTTGTCCTTCAACATTAACATCACAAACATAAGCAGCTTTTTCTCAAAGTGAAAAAAGTGTTTTATTCAAAGGAACATATTTTATATAGATTTGATTTGATTTATTTAAAGTAATTCAAAGTAAATGTTTTTTTAATGTCACAGCTGCTATAATGTTCCCTGTAACAATCAGCCTTGTGCTAATATTAAATGATTTATTTGGACTTGTTCACCTGAAGAAACCAAGAACTATTTTGAGCTGACAGGTACAGCATTTTACACTTCTGATTAGCTTGTTCAATGAAAGAAATGATGGCTACTATCATACAAGCTGAAAGAACCATTTCCAGTACAAAAGGAGCCTTTTTGTTAAGAGTACAACCAATGTATAAGTGGCAATGCTGTACATGTATAAAATAAAAATGCACTGTTGTCAGTATTTGAGTGTGTTTCCAGCACAAGAAAATGAAACGGGTGGAGAAAAAAAAGGGAGTGAAGAAGAAGAAATGGGACAATTATATAACAGCAAAGCAGAAGGGACAAATTGACCTTTTTCTGTCTCAGCTGGGCCCTGCATGTGGACAAGTTCTCCACTGCAAACACTAACATGTGCGCACACACACACACACACACACACACACACACACACACACACACACACACACACACACACACACACACACAGGACTATAACTCAGCCTAATTCAGACACATTTGGAAGACGTTCAGTGGGAAAGACCAAACTGAAGAGAACAGTGCAGCACAAGCTAAACTGAAAGTACACTATAGTGTAAAGCACACTGTTCCCATTAATGCTCATGAAAAAAATGACCTTGGCTCAGTCTGTTCTACTGCAGTCTCCCATCTTTTTCACAAATACTCTTTAAACCATTAGAATTTTCAAGCATTAGTTCCTGTAGGAAAAAGTAAGAATATAATATTATACTTTCAGCATTACAAGGGTCAGTAGCTCACCTGGTAGAGCGCGTACCACGTATCAAGGCTGAGTCCTTACCGCAGCGGCCCGGGTTCGAATCTGGCCCGGGCCCTTTGCTGCATGTCATCCCCTGTCTCTCTCTACTGTGACTATCAAATAAAGCAGAAATGCCAAAAAAATAACCTTAAAAATATTAAAGGGTAGGTCTACTAGGAAAGGTTTTGTGTTTCTATGTTCACTTACGCCGGAATGCCAACAAGGTACTGTCAATGGAAGTAAATGTCACCATGGATTTCAGTGTTTTCTAGACTTATTTTTTGCAGAATGGCAAATGTCTAAAACAAATATAGACCATGTGAAAGAAAACTGTCTGTCGTAAAAACTAGAGCTGCAACTATTAGTTGATTAATCGATTAGTCAATTGACAGGATTGTTCTGTAACTATTTTGTTAATCGAATAACCGCTTACGCGATTTTTCAAGTAAGAAATGATTGGAAAAACAAAATTACAACATATGCCAAACACATACAAACAGCATCGACAAAGCAGAAGGGGACAAACCAACAGGGATGTGACAGACATACACAGTATGTAAGAGACCGATGTTTCTAACTGACATGCAACTTATAAGTTACTATAGTATGATGCACCTTTACTGCAGTGTTTATAATAAAGATTTAGTTACTTTAAATTTTAAGCCCTTTTCATGAGGTATTAACATTTGTCCATCATCCTCTATGTATTCCACACAGACATGCTGGACTTACATCGGAAGTTGTACGTGAAGCAGGCCTGGGCAGCGATGATCCACTCGGCACGTGTCTCACAGAAGATGGCGATGTTGTTTTTGGGCCGCTGACCCAGTGATGCCAAACCACTGCCCAGTCGGGACGCTGCCGTGAGGACTTCATCATAGGAGAGCCAGCGGTACTCACCCAGAACCACCTGCAGGGGGAGAGAGGGGAGTGGGAGGGTGTGAGAGAGAAGTACAGTGAGGTTTTAAAAGTGATGAAGCAAAGGGGGAATAAAAAGGTACAGTAGATAAAGGAAGGAAGGAAGAATGCTCCAAGTATGCAATGTTCCAAAACACAAGTGTTCAATAAATGCAACGCTGGGTTCTTTTTTAAAAAACTATTTAGAGGATGTACTGAGCCATTGAATCTGCATTACTCTAACCAAAGAACATTTGAGGATTCCTCCTTTTAGTGTGTATTCATGGGTAGAGTTTACTGCAGGAGCACAGTGCTGCGAGTTATAGCCCACAGTCACATGTTTGGCCTGTTTCATATTAAAAAGTCACAGGAGAGGCAGCAACAGTTCACTACTGCCAGACAGAACTACTTCCTCTTCTGCTGTCACTCTCATACTGTGGCATTTCACGGTCATCATCTGCATGAGAAGAAGATAAACACAGGCTTCTGGATATACTCTTCAACACTCACACACTGATCACATACAGTAAAAGGCAACAAACACACACACAGGAGCTTCCTGGACGTTTTAGTGAGGTTATACTGGCTCCTAGTGGTTAATAAATGGTAGTGCACACAAACACACAGAAAGGCACACAGTAATGATGACTACACAGTCCTGTTTTCCACTTGCTGGAAACAATAGCTAAGAGCTAAACAGTTAAGATATGTTCTCTTGCAGCAAAAAGTGTTTCAACAGCGGGGTTTAAATGGATTAGAAAGATTAGCCTGTTGGGATTAGTGGGATAATTCAGAGGTAATGTAACTGCAAAGTTTGCCAACTCCTGACTGTGCAGGCACTATGCACACTCCAAAACACACAACTGGCACCGTTTCAAAGTGCTCTGCTCGGGTAAAGTTTACACTGAATGCTGAAGTAACTGTTTAGATAATCTGTGAATACAGGTGTTTAATTAAATTAGTACATTTTCTAAAAGCTAATAGATGATATAGTCACAAATCATGCTACTAGCCTACATGTTAGCACCAAAACTGTCTGTTCTTAGCAAGAATTTTACTTGTTTTTCATAATGCCATTCCTTCTTGAACAAATTCTGGATATACTCTTGAACAAATACCAGTCTCTCTTTCCTGTTTCCTTTTTTCATTCCATATTCATACTTCTCTCCCCTCTCTAAACATTTGTAAGGTCAATGGAATTTAGGTTGTCTAGACGAATAATAAGTTGTCAGCTGACAAAGAGTTAACGATGATTGTAACCATTACATTTAAACTTTGAAAATGCTACAAGAGGTTTTTCTAGACAGTGGGTCGAGAAAGTCACAGAAGAAGACTTAAAGGCTAAGATATTGCAGTTCCCTTGTTAAAATGAGGAATGCTGATAATTTAAACAATCCTATTATGATTTGAAGGAGGGACATAGATTTTTTTCTTCACACAATGTGACAAATGTGTGGTGCAGAAAACTATTCTAATCTATTCATTCTTGCTTTTTCTATTCGTTCTGAAGGTTCTTTAAATGCCTTGACACCACAGTCCAACCCTGGATATGCAATCTCTTATTCTGTCTCATTTCCATTCATCCCACCTTGCATTTAAAAAAACTATACAAAATTTGCCATAATGCAGGGGCCTTTAGATGTTTTCACACTACAGTAGATCCCCAAACAAACACAAATTAAAGGATTAGTCTGGTAATATTCTATATTTTTCTTATTATCAACAAATCCCATGAAAGAAAAACAACACTAAAAATCAATTGATCCTACTAACAAGTCCGTGTAGCCAATGCCTGATACATCATATTCCTCTGTGCCTTGGAGCTCCACTGTGAATGGGCCCCACCGTTGCATTGGGTGACATATTCATTCATTACGGTGGACACTGCACTATATTTTGAGTCAATCCCACATACACTGTCCTGGAGCTGTAAATACTCACTAGCACTTAAAAACATTCCCCAACAAATGGACTTTTTACTCTGGTTTGAGTAACTTCTGCTAAAAACTACAGTGCCCAGCTGTTTTAGGAATTATTTAGGCTTTTAAAAATGTTTTAAATACATATATTTGTGAGCTGTTTTTAAAATTGTATGTCTACAGTGGGAACAAATGGGCTTGGGGCTGAGAGCCACCACTGATACAGTTTTATCCCACGGAGCCACATGATAGAGCCTTTATTGGTGGTAATTTAGTATTATCTATGCTATATGCACTGTATTTGGGAGATAGTATTGGTAAGAATTACACGCAGGGTGGGAAATTGACTTTGATTCAATTTCTTGCTGTTACATGAGAAGATCGATAACACTCTCGTATCTGTATGCTAAACATGAAGCTAACTGTTTCCAGTATTTATGCTAAGCTAGGCTAACAGGCTGTAGCGTCATATTTAACGGACAGATATGAGAGTGGTCTTCTCATTTAACTCTCGGCACGAAAACTAGTAAGTGTATTTTCCAAAATGTTTAACTATTCCTTTAAAGTACCTCTAACGTTGTGTTTAATGTCCCTTTTTTTCTCTACACTTATTTATATTAGATTTTTTTCCTTGCTGCATGCTATTACTATGTTGCTGCTTCTATAACCAAAGTTTCCGCATCACTCTTTACCTTCTTGAACACCTTTCCATTGCTCTGTCGCTCATCCTCCTCACTGATCACCTCCCTCGTCCCTAGACAGTCTCTGTGTGGGAACCTCATGGCTGCGTACTCAAACATCTTATCCAGGGTGTCCACTCCTGGGTGTAGCGACGTCACCAACCTCTTGGTGGCGCTCACCGCTCGGTAGGGTCCCTCGGGACGTCCCAGCACCGAGCGGGCCTTCGCTCTCTTTGCTCGCTCCGCCTCGGAGCCGTAGAAGCACCCGTCAGGCCTGGAGACCCAGCTGAGGATGTAGGATGGTAGGAAGGTGATGAAGGTGTAGATCCATACCATGAGGTGGAAGAGGAGCAGCAGCATGGGGTTCAGGTCCTCCTTCAGCTTCATCTTGGTGAAGCTGTGAAGATGATGGAGGGCAGCAAGGAGAGAGTGTGGAGGAAGACGAGTTGTGAGAAAAAGTTCCTACTCCTGCTGTTGCAGTCAGTCCCTCTTTTCTTCTATCCCTTCTGTCTTTTAGAGAGCTTGACTCACCCTTCCTGGCAAGAAAATGCCCACAGGTCCACAATACTCCTGGAAAATAAATGACATTAACCTGGCATTATAGCAACAACTGACGTTCAAGTCCTTTTTATTGTTAAACTAGTTTCCAAATGAGATTATGCCTGTACTTGTAATGATCTGGAGCTTTTAGTGCCTTAAAGTACAGGAATCTCAACTCATTCAGAAACAGAAACATAACAATCAGTCACATGTACTCACAAAAAGCAGAAGAGAAATTTTGTTATTGGCAAACCATGGTGTGACAAGCAGACTGGCTCTGTGTTTCAAATGTTCCTTCTCCTTCCTGCAGTCCCCGTATCCAGTGCACTCACTATGAAAACAGCATGAATACAGCACAAGCAACTGTCAGTGTCACACACTGTTAGTGTCAAAGAGACAAAGAAAAAAGAGAGAGAAAGAAAGAAAGAAAGCAGCATGGAAAGACAAGACAAATCAAACAAAAAAGATCTGAAAAGAGAGGACAAAAGAAGGGAAAGTGAAGAAATGAAACGGAAAAAGATCGTCTCTACCAGACGTAAACGACACTGAGTGTGAGACGAGAGGTTGTACGAGATGTACAAGAGGTTTCTGAATGAGCATATGTGAGTGTGTGTGACAGTGTACAAGCCACTAGACAGGAGGAGACGGCCGAGAGAGGAGTGTGTACTGCCAAGTAGTGGATCCACTAGCCAAACTGTACCCATTAAACTCGATGACGAAAGATTTAGAGAGTGTAGTGGGGTTTTGCTCAGATGGACTGCCACACGGCTCCTCAACTGGGTGACAGGTGTTTGGACTGTATGAGTGTATTTTTTTTTTTTTTTAAATCTCACTTCCTAGTTTCGATTGTAACAATACTGTATCGTTGGACACCCACTCAATGCGAACTACTAGGGTGGTGATGGAGACTGTAACATGCATTAGGTGCTGGCAGAGTTTGGGAGCTGTCCAGAGTTCTGAACAGAGATCAGTGTTAAGGTAATCCCACCACCACGGCTGACAGGTTTCCTGTTAGCACTAGTTCTCTATACTTTAACCTATGTCTGCCAACACTTGACTTCGCATTCAAGATCAATTAGGCAAGATTTGTATGTAAATATACGGTGTCTTATAAATAGGTATGATTTCAAATTTTGATACTAGGGCTGATACCTGATTTAAAGGGCCGATACCAAAACTGCTTCTTTTTTTGAACCTTATTTTGAGAAATATAAACATGTTTTTCTATAAAAAAAAACCCTTTTCTTTTGTTTAACAAAGCAGCCAAAGTTATTAAATGTTAAATTTGTCTAAACACAAGTAGCCGCACAATCATTTTGCCTAGTAAACGTCTAAGTTGAGCGTGCAGGTTCCTTCTTGGCCTTGCAATAGTAGGCTACATTAAGTAAAAGATTTGTTTTACTTCAGCAGATAACTGAGCTATCTCCATGAAAACTGAGCAAACGCCATCTGCTGATGAAGACCATGAGATGTGGTTGAAAGCCCAGCAAAAAGCTAGTAAATTGACCTTAAGTCAAGATTATTCTGTCAAAAAAAGTCTAAAACGTGCAAACTTTTGATTTAAATCACAAACAGAAGTCTTAACAGTGACTCTGACCAGACAGCCAATGCTGACTTTCTGTACTTCTTGGTTTTTGATACTTTGTGCTACAGACATATTCCAGTTAGAACCAAAAAAAAGTATGGAGGTTCTATACCCAGCCCTACTTATCACCATAAATTACAAAGCGTGACGTGTAGGTGCTGGACGATATGACCTAAAATCTATCACAATCACAATATCACATATTAGTTTGATAATGATAAATGTATTTAAGTATTTTTTTAGTACATGAGTGCTATGTTCTGTGCTATTGCACTTCAGATGTTTTTTCTGATTAATGCAGTATTATCACGGTACAAACTTCTGGTTATGTATTTCACCATTTGTTGTGGCTAATCTAATTTAAAGATCCCCTCTAGACATATTTAAGACATATAAAAATATTCTGCTCTGAATAATAATTTGTGTCTGATTTGTTTTTTTCCACAAATAAGTTAAATAAATAAATAAATACATACATTCTTAAAATGATCTCTGTTCCTTCTCCCTTATTGAAAAATCCAGCATCTATCTTCATTTTGTCAGTTGTGATGTCACAAAATCCTGCTCGTACGTCCACATCTTAAACTCAGATTTAAGGTGAGCTCAGAGAAACTCGAAAGTGATGAATGTGAAAACAGCCTTCTAGTGTCAAACTCTGCACATGCATCATTCTGCACAGAGAAGCACACACATCCAAGTGAAGTAACAATAAGCAAAATACATTTTTGAGCGGAGGGGGACTTTGGATTTGGATTATATTGGATTTAGACAATGTATTTATTGAAAATTGTGATTCAAGATTCAAGGATCTGTAAACAATCTGGGTCTGTAAGTGTTTCAGATTCTATTAAATTTGGTTTATTGCCATCCCTAGATGAGTGTCCCATACTCTTACAGATACCACACAGTGATCACATTTATAACTATGATTATTATTGATTACTATGCACAACTGCAAAAGTGCTTCTCTTACAAGTGAGACAGCTGGACTCACCAATGGTAGCTGAACCTCTTCACTCTCACAACCCCCATTAGATGGTACATGATTTCTGGGTAAAAAGGTTTGTAAACTGCTATTTAAGGCCACCAGTGTGAGAAATAACCATAATGCATAGTGACATTTCTATTCAGTCACATCAACTGTCTTTGCAATCGTGCAGTTAAAAAAAAACCATGACCCCTGTCAAAATGGTGTGTGCATGCATGCACATACATACACACCCTAAAGGCCCACAGCAGTATTCTAGCAGCAGTAATTCATTATTGATATGAGGGAGATGCTCATCTTGCTCCCCTGAAGCACCGCATCCTTCCTCTCCTAAAACTCCCCACTGACACGCACTTGTCTCCAAATACACTCATCCCTCAAGTGTCCCTTCAAGACTCATAAATAAGTCAAAGATTTTACCAGCAGTGCTCTCCCAGACTACCATCTGTTCCCTGTGGGATTCTCTCCAGAGCTGTTGCTCTGCTTGGTGTCTTGTTACCTGGCCTGGATGCCTTGCTTCATCACAGGACGCTACAGCTTACCAAAACTGCACCCTGGTGGAACAGATGCTTTAGCCCATCGCCCGCTATCATCCACTCTTTGCTTGTTGGTTTCACTGTCTCTTGCAATTCTTCTTTTTTTTTGCAGAAAGTCAAGGTCAATGAAATAGAGGCCACAGACAAGCCGTGTGGTCGACTGGGGTAAACAAACTGTCAGACTAGAGGAAAAGAATCAACAGAGCTGGCAGCCTTTAACTTCTTCCACTGCTGTTTTGTGTAGACAATGAACAGAAGTTTTAGGTCTGCTGTAAAAAATATTAGGCTGTTGCCTTTAAATGCACCCACCATTTTAATTTCCTTTATTTTTTGCACACCATAAAAAAACACAACTAACATACTTTAAGCGACAGCTCAATGACTGGGTTTCTCATTTTCAGTTCTCATGTCAGCTACCAAAGCTTTTCATTTTTCTTTAGACTCTGAATGGTTACAAGTGCTGTAACCAAAACTTGTCACTGGTATAACCATATTCCCCCACAGAGATCACTGAAAATCATCTTAGGGCTATTGTCTGTTCTTCTAAGCAAGCATTACAATATCTAGACCTGAATGTTAAAACACTGGAACCTAGATTTCCAATAATGCAACTCCATAACATCTTTTGTTAGACCTTCCCTGACTGGTAAACACCCACGCCTTTCAAACTCCACACCCAGGCTCTCAGTTTGTAACCCAGGCTCTCCGTTACAAATGTGAAGTATCAAACTCAAGCCAAGATTGTTCCATACTTTGGAAAGTTCCCTTCGGAGCCACAGAATATGTCATACAACTGATCTAATGGGTTTAATACTACTCCAGAATTGTTGCTGATTAATTCTCTGCTACAATTAACTAATCATTTCACCACTACGCCATGATTATATGAGGTAACAGTGGGGAGTGCTATTGTGTGCAGTGCCAGGTACTACTGGTCAGATTACACAAGGGCAGAGAGATAAGGTGATGCAGTCACAGAGGGGAGGAGGCTGTAACCTGATGGAATCGTGAATGTCGGCTAAGCTTTGCATAAAAAAATAAATAATGATGGCGATCCACCTGTAACCAAACTGCTTTGCTATAAACATGCATCCGTGTGATTAGAACATCAAGTCACTTCTTCCTTTTTATTGATATGCATCACCTGCAGCAATGATTAGCCATTTACTGACCAGAAAAAACAAGTCCAACCCTGGTTTAGATAAGCAGGGTGGGCCTGCTGGGCTTTCGGAAAGATCCAACCACACACAACCTGATTAACAAGCCCAACTTCTATCTGTCTCTGTAAAAGGCCAAGGCCTAATTTGCACCATAGCAATACACAAGCAAGCTTGACTCTAATCTCTTACCTTTAACAGCGAGAAATGGGTAGTCGCAATATGTAGACTAGTAGTTGCTCAATGGGTGGCTTCATGCAACAAGCAGGCGCTTTGCAGGCAGCCTCCACTCACTGGATTAATTGAGTAATATTGTGACATGGTCTATGTAGTGGTGGGGTGAGCAAGCATGTGTGTGTGTGTGTGTGTGTATGAGGGAATCATTGCTTCCTCAAGAGATTGTGTGAATGGGGTCTTTTGTGTGCTGACGTCATCGTGCTTTCACCCACTCAGCTAAGCAGGCAGGCTGAAGTCCTGCAGAAAGTTCAACATGGCCATTGTGGTGAGACGACGCACACACACACGACTCGGTCCCAAGGGTCAGACTGTGTGTGTGTGTGTGTGTGTGAAAGAGAAAGAGAAAGACGAGATGTATGTGATGTGTTTGTGCATGTGCGTGGGTGTGTGGGGGTGCAGGGCAGATTTGCACACATGAGGTGTATTTGCCCATTTCAATTAGGGACATAATCAAAATCCTGCAAAAGGACTGAAAAGTTTGAAGTATGATTTCATTGAGAGTGAAAGCACAAAACACAATTGGTTGGATTATGTGGATCAGACTGCAGCTTTTCTCTGCTTTTGTGTGCACATGGTGACATAAACTACTGGCAGACATGCCAGTCACCAACCTATTCCTTTCTCTACTGTAAGCTCTCTTAATGCTTTTGACTTGGGTTTATGGTTATTTATACCGCAGCTAAATCAATAAAAAGTATGATTCTGTTTTAAGTATGTTTATTTATCACATGTGAAATAAGTAAAGTAAATAAAAACCAAGAAAACTTTTACTCTTTTCACTCATCACTCAGCAGACTCTGCGCTATGTATTTACTTTTTAGATGTGTTTTATAACACCATAATAATGCAGACTTGTGTCCTCCTCACTTGCACTTCTGAGAAATATGGCTACCAGGGTAAAGAGTGTGCGTCTGTGTGTGTTTTCTAATCACATCGGACCATCCCTGCAAGACAATAGCATCTCTGTCAGTAGGTACAGGAGCACTCTAATGGACCTGCATCATTTGATAACGGTTGCCAAAGGCCAGTTCACTTCAGCTGTGTAAATAGATCTTAAAAGTGGCAAAGCAGCTTGAGTTTGTAAAAGTGACGATGGTTGTGAAGTGACACAGATTTTCAGTTCTGGCCTTAGATTAAAACACATGCTATTATGAAATGTGTACTATTTGTCTGCAGTTCATATTTGTATAGATGTGTCTACCTAAAGAAATATTCTTTTTTAAATGTGCCAATGTTTATAAAATTTCACTTCCATGTAAAAATATGCTCATTACAATGAGTATAGTATAGAGTGCAGAAACACTGAAAACCATATGACACTAAAAATTAATAATGAGAACAAAAGACTCAAACATATTGTGGAATTTAGATGTCATTATAATTACAGTGGCCTCGGAGATGAGCCACAAGCTGCAATAGCCAAGCGCACTTGCGAGTGTGAAGAACCCCACAATGGCAAGATAACTTCCGGTTTAGAATTTCAAAATAAAATAGTTAAACTCGTGTTGCGACATTTTTGACTACTGGAAATTTAATTTCATCAATGGCAAAACAATGTTTAAGGCAATGGACACAAGAGGTAACCAAATTTCGTCCAAAAACACATTAAGCATGGGCGTATAGCATATCATATATTAGGTAACCTAATATAGCCTTGTAAATATAACAGCACAATTATCATTTTAAACACAATGGCATTTGAACAGCGCATACATTCATACCATATCCCCAGAGTTCTCATCTGAGGGTAAAAATATGAATTAGCTACATTAGTTACTCATTTTATTCTCATTTTGACGAGCGAACTCTTTATACAGTTTGGTTCAGTTGATAACATCACGTTAGCTAGCAAGTAACTGCACCGTGTTACATTCGTAACAACATGAAATAAAGTCAGCAACATGTGAGCCAAACTTTTTAGTAAAATAAAGTTCATTACTTCCAAAATTGCCTGTGTCTGTCTTGGGGAACTTGACGCAACTGCAGCATCCCGCACATCTGGGTATAAACGCGCATCACAAAACAGTAGGCTACCTAAACGACAAAGAAACTTACCTGTGAATGTTTCTGCCCGGGTGTCAGTTTATCCCGGCTACAGCAGCGGAGAGCCGACTTTCAACCTCGCTGTGTTCAAGCCCTGTATGAAATGAATCATCCAGCGGCTCTAATCTAAACGTTGATATTGCACTCTGCAATCTGAGCCCGGAAGTGACACGCGCGTCGTGTTGTTGTGCGAGGATGGATGGCGGAATGGGAGGGGGGAGGCATTCCCCGCGTTATGATTGGACTCGTGAAGGTGGCGCGTGCTAGGGGCCGGGCCAGATGGATGGAGGGCTCGAGGTGGCTGTATAGGTTACTGAGTGTCAGAAGGAGCTATAGAGGCCACGCGCACGGCACCCACGCACACAGCCACACGCGCACACCGCAAGCGTTCAATGTTAAAGGACTGTCAGTTTATTTAGGGTATTAAAGAGGAAACACTAATGTTAAAACTGTCATATGTGATGCTCCTGTACATCTCTTGTGAACGTTAATACAAATGATAAATAATTAGGTAAAGTATGAGTTTTTCTTCAGGTTCCACAAAGGGTCCACCTAAGTTTACCCAAGTGGAATAAGGATGAGATCCAAGTGGGCATCCTGGACTTATCCCACATTAACTGAGGCATTTAGTTTTGCAGATGAGGCATATGGTTGCAGCTCAGTAACAATTCTGTGCATCTAAATTTTGTGTGTGATTATGGTCTAAAGTTAAACATATGGTGACGTGATTTTATCTGCTCCACTGGGGGAGTTGGGTTGAGGTTGACCATGACCAGGAACAATGCACAATTTCAGACTTTACAGAATGCTTCACCACAACCACTGCCTCGATCATACAGAAAACACTACCCATCCAATTTTTAGCATCATGGCTTGACCCAGAATTGTCTACTTTGACCCAGTGCAATTTGTAAAGCCCCCACCCAGCACAACACACACATGTGCATGCACATGCACAGTTGGGATGCTGTCAAACCACCTGTCAAAGCATTGCTTTAATGAAGATGTCCTTGACACTAAGGGCCTTTGTGAAAATGTACTGCCTGTTATGTATGTTAAAATGTGTATCTACTTACACTCTGCACACACACACACGCATGGAGGTTACTGAGGGCAGGGAGTGTACTTGTCATCCATTTCTAGGGCTATGAGTGGATTTAAACTGTCAACCCTCTGATCACAAGCCTGGGCATACAATGCTGATGCATGATGCTATCTGGGGGTTTGAAGCAGAGAATGAATACAGTTTATCTGATGTAAAATTTCTGTAATTTCTGGGATGGCTTTATTCTGCATTATCTGTTATGTACGATGAATATTGACCTTTCTTCTGTGAAAAATGTTATGCTTTTTATGTTGACTGCTATATTGTCATAGACCTAAGAAAATGGAGCTATGAAAGTGTGCCACTGGCGGTGTGATGACTCATTCTGCAGTGTCATGCAGAGGCAGTATGATATATCATAGAGACAGAAAGACAAGCAGATTATTATAGACTTATTACTGGAAAAATTAAATGGTGAAATGAGGCTTGCTGCCCTCTGTCTCCACATTCACAGCAGGGTTGTAATAATAATCAATAATAATCATTCATTCCCAGCACTCCACCATCTGATCACTAATAGGAGAATGTGGTTAATTCATCATTTCATGATTGGAATGTATCTGTCATCAGTTTTAACCACTAAGCACCAAGTCAGATGACTCAAGCAGATTCTTTCAAATTTATAATTTGAACACCATCTGTTTTTTAGCTGTCCTGCAGAAATAATAAGACTTTTTTTTCTCTTTAGGCTATCTCCTCTAAGCACGAGGGAAAATATTTATCATACTTTGCTAACAATACAAAAATTGGATGTAAGATTGTCCTTTTAATCGTTCTTTTAATGAAAATAGATCTGATGGTCCTGTCATCTGTATATATCTTATATGCAGACGTCATCTATTACATGCTGTGCATCAATCTGTCCTCATAGAGATCGTTGGTGCTATTCATGAAGGCTTGTTATTGTGAGTAACTTCCTCGATACTGTCTGCATCATTATTTAAAGCATATTAAGCCCTTGCTGCCTTATTTGCTTTCATATAATTCTATGTCCATCTCCAGCTCTGTTTCTTGTATAGAATCCTTGAAAACATGGTCTCTAGGCAACTTTTAGACATGCTGGATAATAGCAACATGTTTTTGATTTCCAATCTAGCCTTCACCAGAATCATTCAAATTATATTTGCATACATGTTGATTGTGACAAGAGCACTATACTCCACTATTATTCAGTATAAGTCCTGTGTGTGATATCACTGATGTTTTTCTAAAATAAAGAAACAAACCATCTTCAAACTGAAATGTTTCATCAATCGCTCTAAAGTGAAGGGTCAAGGCTGTTGTCCTTACAGTAGGCTATATTTAACTGTATAGCATGTCAGTCATGCCAGTTGAATGGAGTTGAACAGTTTGTTTGGTATGACGTCCCATTAATAGTTCTAGTTCTGGTCACCTGTATGTCGATTTAAATCTTTAGACATTAGACATTGTGCTGCATATTGTTTGTGCCTTTTTTTTTAAATATATTTTTTCCTCTATTTTTTTTAAATCCTAAATTTCAAGATTTGTTTACTGGAGAACACTTTGTAACTTATTGTTTTTAAAGGGGATAATTAGTTATATTATTTCTGTTGTCATTAAAATAATCAATACTAATTATGTTTCTTTCAATTACATATTTATATACAAAATAAACATTTATTTTGACGAAAAAATAAAATAAAATAAAGTTTACATGGGTTCAATTTAATGCTTTTTCTTTTTCTCTTGGAGCTCAATTAATATTATGCAACTATACTTATTTCCATAAACCACGGGAAACATGACATGGTTATTATTTGTTATGTCTTATCTGTGGCTAGGACAAGAGACCTTATTTCGGATGGAATTAATTACATTTGTCACAAATGGATGATACCAGTTATGTTAGAAACATTGTAGCCACAATTTGGCTACAGTGTTTCTAACTTAACTGGTTTTCACTCAGGCACCGCTCCAGACAGCTACAGCCGGCGGTTGGGGTCCTTTTCCACTGGGTTGAGGAGGATTAGCTGCCAACATGCCGACTGTCGGAGTAAAAAGGGATCTTCTCTTCAAAGCTTTGGGCAGAACATACAGTAAGTCATATTTAGTACATATTCAAGGAACGGACAGATTGCCTGCCTGGTTATCAAATGTCCTTTTTGTTCTAAACGACAGAGGAACTCAGAGTATTGTCTGAGCTCATTAGCTTGATGGTTAGCAGCGCAGCAGCTGCTCACGAGCGGCTAACGTTACCTAGTTATTTGGCTTTACAATGACTATCTTGAATGAGAAAAATAAAATTGAATGAATGAAATTCGTTTAATATTAGCTTATTTCTGCTGATGTTTGTGGCATCAAGAAAGTAGTCTTCGTGCACTAACATCTCTGTATTGGTTATCAACGTGATTGCATCATTTCAGCCGGCTCCTGTCATTTAAATAAGAGCAGTCTGCTGTTCAGCGACTTTAATGGGAAGATAGTAGCCGGTGGGTACTTTACGAAATATAAAGCTGTTTTCAATAATGGCTGTTTGTTTCTTATTTTAGCTGATGAAGAGTTTGACGAGCTGTGCTTTGAATTTGGGCTGGAGCTGGATGAAATTGTGAGTAAACTAAAGGATGTCAAACCACAGTGTATGCTAATATGTATCCTTTTTCATGATTACAACAGATCTTTCTAATGGTGTACAGTTTGACTTGCCATTGCAAAAAATAAATAAATAAAATCACTAAAGAAAAAAAAACTATTACACCTGTGTTTGGCAAGTCAAAGTGTCCAATGTGAGAAAGGTCTGCTAGCTCATTTGTATGAAACTATGACATGTAACCAATGAACTCAGTGCTGACCCCATTACAGACCTCAGAGAAGGAGCTAATCAGCCGAGAGCAGGGTGACTCCAAGGCATCAGGAGCATCTGACACCATCCTGTACAAGATTGATGTACCAGCTAACCGCTATGACCTGCTGTGTCTGGAAGGACTGGTTCGTGGACTACAGGTCTTCAAGAATAAGTGAGTGGTATCTTGTATGATAGAACTGGCATACTGCTGTGGTTGCTATAATCTAAGTGAAGAATGATTAATAAATGCACGCCAGACCAGTTTCATTCAGTGCTGACACAACAGAGAAGCATAACAGTGTAATTCAACGCCCTTCTCCAAAGTAAGGAGGATGGCTGTGTTTAGGAATAATATGTATGATTATGTTTTAATGGCATTAAAACATTCTTGGGTTCCATCCATTATGGGTGTAGTGCATGTAGACTTGCTACACTGTTACTACAGAGATTGTATTTGTGTTGCAGGTTGGAGGCACCTCGCTACAGACGTGTTAGCCCGGCCAGCGGGGAGCCTCAGAAGCTCATTATTACTAAGGAGGTGGGTGGTAACATTCATCATTTTTAATGGCAAACAAATACTTAGCCTGAAGCTATCATTAGTTTAGTTTATGAATCAAATAAATCTGTGTATTACCGTGGTAGTTTGTTACTGATGTGTTTTTTCTGTGCAGACGGCGGCAGTGCGACCCCATGCTGTGGCAGCAGTGTTGAGGAACATCACCTTCACGCAGGAGCGCTATGACAGCTTCATTGAGCTGCAGGAGAAACTCCACCAGAACATCTGCAGGTCAGATTAACTGTTGCACTAAGTACAACAGCAAACCTGAAATATCTTCTGTCACTTTCTGTTAAGTGATGTCATTCAAAATTAACTGGAGGAAATGTGGTTACTACCACTTGTGTAATGCCTTGGCTTAACCTGTTTACATAGTCTCCGTAGTCACTTTGTTAGGTACACCTGCCTTGTACAACCTGAATTTGTTTTCAGCATGCTTTTAACAATTCAATGGAAGCACCATTCAGATGCTGCCATGCCCTGTTAATTTGTTTTGGCCACATGTTCATGTTTTGTTTCAAGGATTTTTACTGGAACTTTACTAACGAGGTAATTCCATGAAAATTCCAGCAGGGTGGGGATTTGAGATGTTGCAGCCACTACACTTGTGTTACAGAGCATTAAGTGCTAGCTTTACAGTAACAAAGTACAAGCTTTGAGGAAATTATGTGAACAATTAACTACGGCTGATTATTTTCATTATCGATTAATTGCCATTATGTTCCTGATGAATCGATCAATTGTTTAGTTTTTAAAATGCCAGAAAATAGTAAAAAATGTTCATCACAATTTTCTGGAGCCCAAGGTGACATCTTCACATTGTCATTTTTGTCAGACCAACAGTATAGATATTTTAGATATTTCATGTAGTATAGACAGATACTCAGTTTACAATGAAGCAAGACAAAGAAAAGCAGCAGGTTCTCAGATGTAACGACCTGAAACCAGCAAATATTCTGCATTTTTGCTTAGAAAATTACTCAAATGATTGGTCGATTATCAGATTAATTTTCTGTTGATCGATTAATTTACTAATCGGTTCAGCTCTACAATAACAGTACTTATTAGCATCTGTTTCCATTATGTACGGAAGCCCTGAGAGGCAAATGAGAAAAAAAATTCTGATGATCCATTGTCTAAGTCTAATCTAAATTTCTTTTCTCTCCTGTGTTTATGACTTAAGAACAGGCGAAATAAAAAAAAGGTTTTGCAGGTTAAAAAATTTATTTTTGTCAGGATCACCTGTTTTCTTCCAGGTGAGTTTGAATTTCTCCATGTACAGATATTGTGTGTTAGTAAGTTATGTAACATTACTGTCATGTTTTTCTTTTGGCTAGAAATGTATTTTAATCAGTGGATCACCTGGAAGAAAACATGAATAGTTTTAGTCCCATTTAGAACATGGGGTAGTGGTGTACTGCTGTCTCTTGTGGCCGAAATGAGTATTACAACATCAAATGATCCCGACAAACCCTTTTTTTTTCACATGCCTTTTTATTTCACCTGTTTTCACAGATGGAAAAAAATATTAACTGGTGACTTACCACGAAAATATTATCCTGGCAAAACCTTATTTTTTCACCTGTTCTTAAGCCATAAACACAGGAGAGAAAACAATTTAAATCAGACCAGAATTCTTTTTTCTCCCTTGCCTCTCAGGGCTTCCATAATAATGTGTTCAGTGACCCTGTTTAAAAAAAAACAAACAAAAAAAAAAAATACTGTGCTCAATGTGAGAATGAATATTGCTTTTCTAAGAATGAAGTAGGGAAATATGTTACTATTTAAAGGACAATGTTTTTGTACTTTCATTCTTTTATTATTAAGAGATTTCCTGAAGTGACCAAAAGCATCCTACTTATCCTACTGAAGTATATTCTGTGTAGCCAAAGCCTGATATACAAAAAACACACCACTATTATTCTTTTTATAGTAGTTGTTAAGAAAATGTACTTTGTCATTTTAATGTTATTCAACCGTTAACTGTGTTTTGTGTGCAGGAAGAGGAGCCTAGTGGCCATTGGGACCCATGACCTGGACACCATCTCTGGTCCTTTTACATACACAGCCAAACCTCCCGGAGACATCAGCTTCACACCCCTCAACCAGACCAAAGAGTACACTGCCACCCAGCTCATGAGCCTCTACAAGGTGAACAGCTAATTGGCTGGACCTTAGTTAGAAGAGCAGTTTGTCTTTTTTGAGCAGCGCTAACCTGGTGTTTTTTTGACTGATACAGACAGACAGCCACCTGAGGCATTACCTTCACATTATTGAAGACAAGCCTGTGTACCCCGTCATCTACGACAGCAATGGTATTGTCCTATCCATGCCTCCCATCATCAATGGTGAGTACTGTTTCTGCCTTCATTTCTGGCTTTGTTTTCTGCCTCTGTTACACATAATAGATATTTTATCAGTATTTTTCGAAACGTTCTAGCTTGGAAACATCTGACGGACAGAAACATCAGAGATCTGACTTACCAGCTAGCGAAATTACATTGTTTCAGGCTTTTTAAATCCAAAGGTTCAAATAAATAAATAAGAGTAACCAGCAAAGTAACATACAAAAATCATGAGCTAAAGTTTTAGAACGAAAAAGTAAAAATGAACTTTGAATTCCAAGATAATACCCTCTGTCTTATAATAGTAAACATTTCTTTCTTTCTTCCAGGGGACCATTCAAAAATCGCGCTAAAAACAAAGAACGTCTTCATTGAGTGCACGGCCACAGACCTGACCAAGGTACAACTGAGAGAGAACAGAGGAATCCCATCATATGTTGTTCAGTCAATGTTATCAGGGAAAACGGACTTAAACTTGACCTTGTTCTCTTCAGGCAAAGATCGTGTTGGACATGATGGTGACCATGTTCAGCGAGTATTGTTCACAGCCTTTCACGTAAGTCACAAATCTGTCTGAAATACAAGCTTTTCATCTCCGTGGAGATGGACAAGAACTGGGATTCCATCTCAGCATGTCGAGGTGGAACATGATGAAATTCCCTGGTTACTAATAAACATTTGTACACTTGCTCAGCGGCAGAAAATGGTGATGTTGCTGTATCTGTTAGCAGTGTGGCCACCACCATCTCCCAGTGAATTGTCTACTATGAACATATAATAAAGTGCATATCATGGATGTGATGGCATTGGTTTGTGCAATATTTCAGTGTGGTTATTATTATTGTTTTTCATCTTAAAACAGCATGAAATATGCCCTGCGTTAACCAACTCTAAATAACAATAATTACTTGTCAAATACTAAACCTTTCTTGTAAGACTTTCATTTCTCCTAAGGAGGTTTTGTGTCATATGTCAAGATTCAGATTTTTTTCTCTTCATATTAAGTGATGGAAATTCCATGATAAAATCAGTAAGTGACTGGAGTGTAAGAGTATTACAGTGAGAGTGATATTTTCTTCTGTCTCTTGCTCTTTCAGGGTAGAGGAGGCTGAGGTGGTGTACCCAGATGGCAAGACCTGCAAATACCCAGTACTGTAGTCACTACAATCATCTTGTACTGTGTCCTTTTTTTAAATGTGACATGAATGTCTTTACTACTGTCCCCTAATTCTCTGCTGCTGTTTCTTGGTTTGTACTTTAGGAGCTGGCTTACAGGAAGGAGAAGTTGTCCAGCGAGTTTATCAACCGAAAGGTTGGCATCAAGTAAGTCATTTGGACCTACTCTGTACAATAGTCAAAAGTACAAGATGCATTCTGTTTTGCTTTTGTCACAAGTTGTGCATGTCTCAGCAAATTCACGGGCTTACCAGTTTGATTAGGTACACCTGTACTATCTAACACAATCTAGTACAGTAGCTCTGCAACATTAGGGGGACCAAGCGGTCAATAACGTGCCATCAGAGCAGCATTGTACTGTGTGACAGAAATAAGGAGGGAATAGTTTGACATGAAGTTTGATGCTATAAAAAATAAAAAAAAACCTTTCGCTAAACCAAAGCAGTTCATGACACGATGGGAGGCGGTTGAGGGGTTAATTTTACTACTGTGCTCTTCCACTTGTTACACACAGTCAAACTTTTCATTATTCTCCACTGTGGTTTAAGTTTTCCTTGTTGCACTTTTTTATTTAGTTTTATTTAGTTTCACAATTTCCAAGTAAATCTGCGCTTTCATACAAAAGTCACACAGAACAGTTCCTGATTTATTAGACACACTTTATGTAACCTGTCTTCCAGCCAGTTTATAGCTTTGGATGGATTTGTCTGTGCTCTTTGCTGCAATTTAAATTCTTAAAAGAAAAAGTAAACTATCAGCGTTTGCCCTTTCTACATTTTGTAATAAAGCTATTTCCTGTAATGAGAAAATATTTACATACACTTTACTTGTATCCTCGGCACCTTGATAAATCATACGTTTTACTGAACAGCGTTTTGTTTTCTCCTGACAGTGAGTCAACTGAGAAAATCGCCCAGCTGCTGACCAGGATGTGCCTTCGCTCCCAGGCTACAGGTGTTGGTGATGAGATCGAGGTTGAGATCCCACCCACGCGCTCAGACATCATCCACGCCTGTGATATCATGGAGGACGCCGCCATGGCCTACGGTTTCAACAACATCACTCGCACCACACCACGCACCTACACCATAGCCAACCAGGTGCCTGGGTTTTCTTCTGCATGTTCGATGTGTGTGTAACCAAATATCATTGTATCTCATCAAATATGGTGTGTGTTCTTATGTATTTTCTTTATATGTTCACAGTTCCCACTGAATAAACTGACAGAGCTGTTGAGACAAGACCTGGCAGCTGCTGGATTCACAGAGGCCCTCAACTTTGCCCTGGTAAGAAAAAGACACAAAGACCACCAATGTAAACAGATTTTTTTTTCTTCCTTAAAGTGAGTCTATGCATCTTTTGAGGGAAGAAATAACACAATCTTCCTCTTACAATTGAAAAGCTGAATTCATAAGCAGTAAAACACACCATTGCTCAATTCAAAACACTCAGGGGTTTTGCTGCTACAGGCTTATTTGGTCTAGTAGTAGCTTATGGTATAGCTTATGTTTGCAAAATGTGGGTAAATATTGCTGTATAACGTACATTACTGAGTCAGCTCGCTAACTTTGACTGTGCTCCACATGTGTTACTGTTACAGTACAGTTAGCTAAATGCTTAACAGTAGCATTTAGCATTATCTCATAACCGTCATTTGTATCCAAAAGTTACTTGAAATGTTCTCAAAGGAATTTGTTCCCTCTCTCTTGCTGTAGTGTTCTCAAGAAGATATAGCAGACAAGCTTGGAAAGAAGATCTCAGAGACCAGGGCAGCTCATATCTCCAACCCCAAGACAGCTGAGTTCCAGGTAACAAAGAATATAACAGAGATCCTATAAATAAAACTCTACAATGCTTTAATATGTTAGATTTCGATGTAAAGCAGTGCTGCTACACCTGTAGCATTGTTTTAAACAAGAAAATAAATACATTTATTGGTTTCGAGTCATCTTTCAGCCTTTTTCTATCCATCCACAATTTGGTTAAAAAAACAAACATGTAGCCAGAAAAGCTTTCGTAAGTCTGTCAATCTCATTTCTACTTCAATGGCATTTCAGGTGACATTAGGGTCAGTTTCCTTTTGGGAGAACAAAGGCTTGCATTGATCCAAAAGGCTTTTATCTGAATTTGTTGTAAGGCAAGACAAAAGATCATAATCTAAAGGCCTGTGCCTTCATTTGCAGATGTGTAGGAGAGGATGAGTAACAGTTTCACTTTTTTGTATTTAATGTTCATATTGCCCATACTTGGGTAAAGTTGTATAATATTCTGTATGCTTAGTGGACACTTTAAGGTAGTTCTGTGCCATCTGAAAAATCACCTTGCTAACTAATGTCAATACAGTGAAAAGTGAAACCAATCTTAATAGCCACAGCGCAGACTAGTGGGTTTGCAGATTAGTATGCACTGCAAATAATGTCCAGGGTCATAATTTCAATGTTGCGGACAAATTTGAAAATGTTGATATTGAATCAAGAAAATTATACTTCTTTTTTACTATGGCTAATTTGCCTCACTAAAAATGATATTAAAACTTGGGAGGATGTTTAAGTGTTTCCACTCTCTTAAGTTGTAGTGTTATTTTTCCAGAAGAGGGCACTCTTCTCCTCCCTGAGAGATTGTAGCTGTGTATCCAGCTTCACCACTGTCTTCACCAGGTGGCGCGGACTACCTTGCTGCCAGGCCTGCTGAAAACCTTGGCTGCCAACAGGAAGATGCCCCTTCCCCTCAGACTGTTTGAGATATCTGACGTAGTGCTGAAGGATGAGACGAAAGGTGGGTGTCTGCATGTGTGAAGTGATGGAGGAAATCGTTTAGTTTTACATAGCACATACACACTGTACCTAACTCGCCCTTTAAACAGTTTGAAACCCTGTTGCCTCGCTGATATTTTTGGACGGATGCTGATAATAGCTGGTCAACATGTAATCTGACAATGAATGGTAGTGCAAAATAATGAAGTACCCAGTTTTTTCTTTGTTGGGTTTGGAAAAGTCTCTGAAACAGCATTTAGATACCAGGATGCTAAATTATTGCCTATAATAACTAAATTTATACAATTGTGAGCTCTGACAAGGTTTTCTATATTATAATGAATATATAGAAATAATGTTGTTATAATGAATTTTAGTAAAGAGCTTATCATAGACGACTAATGTGGTCTTGATTCATTTTTCCATAAATATAAGAAAAATAAACCAAAAAAAGCATCATTTTCATTACATGTGAAAGGCAATGACAGTTACTGGCAGATATATTTTTAATAAAAACCCAATATTAGTATGTCATTGGTATAGCCCTGTTCTCAGTGTCCCTAACACTCCCTCCCTCTCATCCCACCAACCAGATGTCGGGGCGAGGAACAGCCGGCGTTTCTGTGCCGTTTACTACAACAAGAGTCCCGGCTTCGAGGTGATCCACGGCCTGCTGGACCGGACCATGCAACTGCTGGAGGTGAAGTCCGTCCGCGGGGATGGCTACCACATCCAGGCTGCAGACGGTAAGAAAATCCCAGTGACGGATTTAGTGATCTAGAACATGTCTATTTACTTGCTAAGCTGGGCAACTTCTGGGTCACGTGAGGTTAAAAGTCAAGTTTTGTTGAGATTATGTAAATCCAGTCTAGGACAAGCAGCGACTGCGTTGTTGTGTTTGTTACCAGGGCGTTATGTACCCTGTCTTATTGAGGGGGCACTGTTTCCATGGCAGTGACATGCACAATTTGGCTTCAACTCAAAATTAACTTACAACATGGGTGGCTAGTTTAGATTAGATGTATGGAGGGGAAAGACAAAGAATTTGGTATACAAGTATCTAATATTGATCTCGGTAGCAGAGACAAAAATATCAATGCTTACTTTCATATTCAGATACTGGGTTTTGATGAGATTGTTCTGATGCGCTTCAGTGCTTAAAAAAGGGTCATTAATGCAGCTTTCAAACGCTTAATCACTTTTGTGACTTTTGCTTCATTGTATTGTAACTAGAGCTAGATCAATCCATCGGCTGATATTAGCTTATTGCAGATATATCGGTGTATATGTCGGCTGTTAAGTAACACGAACCTGCAGGACAGAAATACCAAACAAGGTTTGAGGTCATTTGGAAAAAGTGTCACCATTACATAGTTTGTCCACCAGAGAGCACTGACAAGATGATTTGTCAAAATGTTGTGCTCAGTATGTATCTTGGTCACATTTCTTAAAAAAACAAATCCGGATCCTATCAAGATTGTTTGTTTATGTAAAAAAAAAAAGAATTTTGTTTAAGCTTCCAAATATTGAAAAAAATACTGCACACTCAAATGTGTTTTTTGAGCTGTAAACTAAATTATATGACTGTACTGTGATGAAGCACATCAATGCTGGTGTTAATATTGACATTCCTACCAAATTTATGAAAATCTGCATTTCATGGGTTGAAAATGGCTCAACATGCCATCTACTGTTTTAAATCACCCTGAACCTCGCAAGGCCAAAACTGACACAGAGTCGACCGTTTGGGACTATTAGGTCATGACACTTGTATATAAAAAAATAAAACAACAACAACAATAACTAAAAACCCGCCCTGTTAACGCCCTCTAATCAGACGTGGCCGACCCACCTCCCCCTGCCTTTGAGTGGGAGTCTGTGAAACAGCGCTCATTTTCAAATATATGCAGGTCGAGACGCATTATTCACTGCCGTTTACGCTAGTTTTCGCTAACCCTCTACTTCGTATTTTTCAATTTTGGCGCAATGGTTCGGCCTTGTGTTTTTGGCGGCTGTAGAAGCACCGCCGGACGGCATTCTTCCCCTTGATGATGATAAACAGCAGGGATACGGCTACGTACTGACACGCACTCACCGGAGAGCCCTCAGTCACTCTGCGCCGCTAACGTTAGCTCAGCTACCACACAGGTACCACACAGAAACCTTCACAAAGGGCCATGAATGTGCTTGTGACTGCGGACACGGAGTCTGACAGCAGCTGCTCATGGCCGGTTAGCGGTCTGTCGCTCACGCTGGTCGCTGTCTCCTAACCTCCACAACGGTAGGGGGCGTGGCACACACGAGGCCTCTGCTGCATGTTTTAAATATGCTGGGAGGGAGGCAGCTGGCAGAATTTGGGCTTCAGTTACACCTTAAATATCAGCCTCAAAGCCTTTTTTTATTTTGAAATAAATTGTTGGCTGTTTATCCCTTTACACATTTATCTCTCAACATATTTTTGATTTAAAAGTTGAGTAAATTGAGACTCTGAGTTGTAACAATATGGTTAATATGGTGTTGTTTACTCAAGTCTGATCTGCCCAGGCAGTGAGAAGCGATTGAACCCAACATGTGTCTCTAAATCATTAGTTACACTATCATGAAATCAAAATAGCGCAAGACTTTTACGCAGCATTGTAAAGACCCCAAATACATACAGTTATATGTCTTGAGACAGATTAATTCCAATAAAAATGTGTAGTGTGCACACTCATCCTTCCCCTCTTCTCTGGTTCCATCTGACGCTGTCTGATATCGTCTCTGTTTCTCTGTGCAGTGAACACAAGCTAACACTAAACAGATGTCACGCAAATGTCACTTAAGTGTTTTTTCTGAAGCTCTAACTACTTGACCACTTCTCTCCGGTAAAGTCACACTGCTACTGTGATTAGAGATTGTTCTTTTTATAGAAACGATACCTCTCACTGTGCGTAGCTCACAGGTCGTGGAGCCTCCATGTTCTCCTGCTGATAAAGGAACCAATGCCACTGTGTGTTACAGATATAAAAAAATATTTTCTCCTTTTTTTAGAAGTAATGCCATCACTGCAGCTTTCAAGGTTCCAACTGGCCATGACAGTTGTGGAGCATCACTTTTAAGTTAAGAGTTTTTTTTAGTCCAGACAGGAGAAAATCAGGGAAATATACAAATGGATAACTTTATAGGGTTACGGTAGAACATGTTTGACAACTTGTTGTATACAATGATTTTATTTGATAGGTTTTAACCCATTTGAAATAGAAACCACTTTTTAAAAAAACTGACAATAACAAGCCATGAATGAACAGGTGTCATTTTTAGGTCATGGGCTCTGACTTCGCCCACTGTGGGGAAACTTGCTCTTCATCCCCTCTAAACCACAATTCACGATATTCCATTTAATTTGTCCTCTGTTCTACCTCCAAAATCACCAATTTCATCACCATACCCTAATAACTCAGGGTAACTCTGTTCATTCGATGAGGGAAACCAAATGGCATTGGCGCACAATGTCCTGTCATCCTTTTTGCTCAATAAAAATCAAAGGTGTCCCATCAGCACTCGTGGTTCATGGGCTGTGGACCAAGAACTCATTTCAGACAACTTCACTGTGTCTAATGATGAAATGCATCTGAGTAAGAGTGCAAATTTTTCTAAGGTTTTCTCTCTTAAGTCATCATGAAAGAGATGGCCCGGTCAGTCATGTTGCGTCAGCGTCCCACGTCTGTAAGACTTTTGACAAGCTTTAATCTGAAAGGCTGTTTTGCACATTAATGGAGAACAACAGTCCTGTAAACTGTAGAGTGCAAGTTAATTTAATTTTTCATAGCAGAGTTACATTAACCAGTGGTGGCATGCGACTGGCACAATAATACTTGCAATGAAGTTGTGTAAAAGGCAAATAGAGGTATGACTCAGTTGGGTTTCATCTTTCTGATGCATCTGATCCATTCCTGTGAGATTAGTAATCAGAAAGGTTCAACCTAAGGGTCTGAAGCAGTGCACAGGCCAATCTGTATGCATTTCGTCTCCCTTTTTCCCAGAGAGACTCTCATACATCATTTGAGTTTTGGATTCCTCGTTCAGTCCTTCCCCTGTCCATACTGTCTCTCTCACACTCCAACCTCTTTTTTTCCCCCCCTCTCCCCTTGGCTCGCATGCTCCAAGGTCACACTGCAGGATATATACTCTGGCTCTGTTGGCCCATTCAGACTGCAAATCAATGAGCTCAAGTATCAGTGAATGAGAGCAGTGAGGAGAAGGGAAGGCAGACAGGGGAGCGGAAGAAGGGGTGAGATGAGACTAGAGGGAGGGGGGGGGGGGTGATAGGAGAGCGACAGAGCGACGGCTGGAGGCGTAAGCAAGAAAGGCTATGAAAGCGCGTAAAGTCTGCAGTGTGGGAGAGTGCATGGGAGTCACGTCACCCACTGCAGTGCTGAGCAGGGAGACAGACTGGCACATACAGCATCCACCCACGGGTGCTTAGAGTGTCCATCTGACAGGCACAAAACACACACACACACACACACACACAATCACTTAAAAAGGGAGCTGAAATGGACATGCTCTCACAGTACGCACTAATGCACAACACACTGGACACACACTCACACTCAGTGTCTATCTTCTCTGCTTTTCTTCCCACACTTTATGCACCATTAGCCTACCCCCCCACACACACACACACACACACACACACACACACATATGTCAGTGTGTCCTTAACCCCATTACAAGGTCATGACCCCAGTGTAAGAGCTCACCTGACACAGACACACACCCTCAGGATGTGTCCATCAGCAGGGTGAAACAGCACTACAGCTAACTGACCATCACTCCCAGCACAGAGAGAGAGTGAGTGGCTGAGGGAATACATGTCAGCTGAGTTTCCTCCACTCAGCGGGGGGAAAGGGATGAAATAAAGAGTCAAGGGATCAGAAGTGCAAGAAGAAACCACTTAAGAGACAGATGCCTGTGTTTCACTTAACTGTGTCCAATGCAAAGTCTTGGCCTGTACACACTTTGTTAGGAAATAGACCATGTTCATATGACTTTTTTTTTGTTCAGTAATTGACCTGAAGTGTTCAGCCTATATGTATTTTTGAGGGTTAGTACTGATGTTTATTAAGTTTATTTAAACCTGCAGTAACTGATTTTAATTTTTTTTGGCCACTTGGGGGGAGCAGAAACAAGCTGTGAACAACACTGATGTCATCACCTTTTAAAGTGATGTGGCCAACAGTTGCTTATTTACACATCCAGCAGTTAGGGAGCAACATGATCATTCATTTGGAGTCGTGTTTGTGTCTACCTGGCGATTGTAAGTCCAATATTCACTCTCTTTTAGCTCTGTTTTTGGTCTCTACCAACTCTCGAGGGACATATTTGACTCTTTAGCTGCTAAATGCTCCACTTTATTTACCAGCTAGTTGCTAACAGTTTGCTGTTTGTTGCTGAACAAGTATTGTACAGTGGGTTTTTTGGACTTTCTTGCTGAAAATTGCTGCCTTCTGGTGCCAAAAACAATGCTATGAGAGCAGTGAGGGTGAACCAAAACAGTAAAGTTGCAAGCTACAGATTCAGGTGATAATTCTCTCTAGGTTAATCACTAGGAGACACCACTTTCACATTGTCACGAATTATAATATCGATTATAGCCGCTTTAGAGGTCCAGTGTGTAGGATTTAGTGGCATCTAGCGGTGAAATTGCAGTTTGCGGTCCTATCTAGAGCCAGTGTTTGGTTTGTCCGTTCTGGGCTACTGTAGAAACATGACAGTGCAACTTGGTGTCCGTGGAAGGTCTATGTAGATTAAAAACAGCTCATTCTAAGGTAATGAAAACACAATGATACTTATTTTCAGGTGATTATACACTAATGAAAACATACTTAAATTGAAATATTATATTCCATTTCTGCCAACAGCTCCTCCTAAATGTTACACACTGGTCCTTTAAAGGACCATTCTGTTTATTTACAACTTGAGTCTTATTTTTGTAGTTTTGGCCTTCATTCTTGTAAGTACAAAATAATGACATTACACTGACAAATGAATTGCTGAGCTCTGGGAACAAGGTGGCATTGCTAAAAAGAAGTCCAACAGGGCAAGAAATAGTCAGATGATTAGGCAGGTTTTAAATAACCCCCCAGATTATCCAAATTTACTTGGAAGGGAAAATGAAAGAACAGTAAAATCATTACCCAGTATGTCTGTTGTAAACTAAGAAGTTCTTGAACAAAGAAGTTGGTCTGTAAACTGTGTCCATCATGAATTGTTGTTTAAAAACTATTAAAACCACACCAATGAGCCACACTGTTGCACTGGAGGACATGTTGCTTCATTGCCATAAACACACACACTGTAGTTTGTTTTGACTCTATCCCACATACACTGTCCACCAAATGTGGATTAATCTGCAGCTGAAAATAGTCCCAAACAAATGGATCATTTCCTCCTGTTTGACTTACATTTGTTTAAAAACTACAGTGCCCAGCTGTTTTAGGAAATAGTTTAGTCTTTTTTTTTTTCTATATTCTTGAAATGTATGTCGTCAGTAGATGTGAAAAGTCATGGGGCTGAGAGCCGCAGACAGCTTTGGAAGTTGGAAAATACTGAGAAAAAACAAAAATACAGAATATCGCCAGCCTTATCCTTTAACTCATCATCTGACTGCTCGTGTTGCTTTCCCATCGGACTTCATTTCAGAGATGTCACCGCATTCCCATATCTCACACAATGTTATCGTAACCAATAGAAATGATGGCCAAAACTATGAAAACAAGACCAGGAATTAAACTGGAATTATCTTTTTTTAATTGTGATGATTTTCAACACATTTCAGCAGACTAATCATCCTTGAAAGTCACAGATACGAGTAATCATCATTTTGTGTGTGTTAGCAGCTCCTTAATGCAGGATCAGGCATTTGTGAATTCTCTGTCCAGTTGTCTAAAATAGTAATAAATCCTCTGGCAAAATGATGGAAGTACCAGCCAGTTGTATTGGTTATCTGATGCAACCATCTAACTCTCCTTTCCGCTGAAAGCTCGCTTCAAGTTGGAGGAGAGTGGGCGGAAAGTGGCCTGGCTCAAGTGTGGGATTTTCATTGACTGATTGGTTATTTAAGATATACCAGAGCTATTTATATAGTTGCCATGGCATCCCGCTCATGGTACAAGTGGATGACGTGTGAACCGACTCAAGCACATTCCACAGATTTAATACACCTAACAGACAAAGAACAGGCAGCTGAAATAAATGGTAGAATTTCCCTTCTCTACTCGCTTCCTCACATATGTGCGCACACACACACACACACACACACACACACACACACACACACACACACACACACACACACACACACACACACACACGTTTGAAAGTGTGTTTTTGGGAAGCCTTCATCCATAGTAATGAGTGAACATCTAAGCTGTGGGCTCTGGAACCTATTAGCAAGGCAGCGTGGGAAGAAGTGATGCACTATGGGAGAATGCCATGTCTCTGTGTGTGGGGCTGTTGTCATGGCAACCCCTGTATCTTGTTAAATCTCTGACAAGTCCGTCTTTCTGCCTGTTTGCATGTCAGTGTTTTTGAACAAAGTGAGCAAACGCCTCTCACACTGGCAAGTGTGTTTTCATCTCACTGTCGATGGGGGCCTTTTATTCCATCTGGACTGAAGTGACCTTTACTCCGGACACTGACATACAAACTGGAGCATCCGATTTTAATCAGAAGGAGAAATGTGTGTGTGAAAGTGACAGAGACAGACAATCTAATTATGGTCAAATGGCCTGCGGAGATAGTTGCTTTAGAGTAATGAACTGTGACAGTTTCACATAAACAGTGCTCATTTTGCTGCTTTGTCAATGTTTGATATTAAACAATAGCGATCCAGCTTCTCCCTGTTCATCAAAGCTTTTGTTTTTTCACACCTGAAAGGGCTTTCATTGGAAATATCTAGTGCACAGGAAGTGATGCCTTTTAGGTCTTGGGTTAGTTTGGAATAAACCGATAAAGAACTGATCATTGATAACCAAATGATTATCAAGAGAAAATCCAGGAACAAGAAAGGCAGCACAGTACCGCCCACACTGTATGATTGACTCATATTCTGTGATATTATGTGCAAAAACCACTTAAGCTGAACGCTTGACACTAAGGATGTCATCAGTACTTAAAAGAAAAATGAATGCTTCCATGCAAATACATCTACAAGTGTGTAACTATATAGTGGCAGCAACATGATCCAAGAAACACCAAGAACAAACAGATGGCTCGTTTGTAACACACTGGTCAAAAATAGTTTGTCAAGATACAAACAGATTGCAAACAAGCTAGTGGAGGTGATAATTGTTGTTTTAAAAAGGAAGTGTGAGAGGATGTGAACTGCCTTCACAGTCTGGGCTTTAGTAAGAGAAAGAGAAGTCAGTGCCAGGTGTAGGTGTTAGCCACTAAATGATATAACCCTAAAATCCACATGGAACAGTCTTCTCATTTAAAGTAATGATTCATTTCTTATATTTATTATGTTTTCTTCTTCTTTTTTTTCTCTTAGATTCCACCTTTTTCCCTGGTCGCTGCGCCGAGATCTTTGTCCATGGAAAGAGCGTAGGGCGTCTCGGGGTCCTCCACCCAGACGTCGTCAACCGCTTCGAGCTGACCATGCCCTGCTCGGCCCTGGAGATGGACATCGAGCCCTTCCTGTGATTTCACCTTCCTAAACCTAAACCCCTACTCAAAAATACATAGTTTATATTCTCAGATCAAAACAGAAAGCAATTAGATTTAAAAGGAAAATATATGGGGCATGAGATTTGTTAAAAAGATAACGGGTGTTTGACTTTTGTGGTTGAAATATGCTGCAGATTATCTGTTTAGTTGGTGCATGAGAAAACTAAAGGACCAATCTGCACCATCACTATGTGGAGCCCTTGTGTTTTATATACCAGACACAAGGGTGTTTTTACTAAAGTCAGAAGAATTAAAAATTAACAAGACTCCATTGTGTTTGTGATGTGAATGGTGTGCATCTGTGTGTGGGCTTGTACATGCATGCCTGGTCTTCATTTAGGTTACTTGTGCCTTGGGGTTAGTGCATGGTGATTAAAGTCGGTGACTCATTACCTGTTGCCTTGGTTCTTCCAGTGGCCACACTGCTGAAACCACCCTCACACACGACGTCCCCATGCAGGAAGTTATCAAGCACAAGTTTTCCACGCAAGATGAATCCTCGCAGGCCCCGTCCTTCCATCCAGCTTCCACAAAAACTGTGTTTGGTGACATGAGCACGCCGGCCGGCCTTAAAGCTCTCAATCATTTTCTGGCAGACAAAAGCTACATGGAGGGCTTTGTGGCGTCCCAGGCTGACGTTGCAATGTTCAACGCCATCCCTTCTGCTCCCTCACCGACATTGTGCCACCTCATGCGCTGGTATAACCACATCAAGTCATTCCAGAGGGAAAGAGCCAGCCTCCCATCAGCTAAGAGTCAGTTTGTCCTCCCAGCTACTCCCCCCGCCTCGACAAACAACGCCAGCGATGACGACATCGATCTGTTTGGCTCGGACGACGAGGCCGAGAGTGCCGAGGCGGCTACAATCAAAGAGCAGCGCCTGGCCGAGTACGCCGCCAAGAAGTCCAAGAAGCCAGCTCTCATCGCCAAGTCCTCCATCCTGCTTGACGTCAAGCCCTGGGACGACGAGACGGACATGGGGAAGCTGGAGGAGTGCGTTCGCAGCGTCAAAATGGACGGGCTGCTGTGGGGGCAGTCCAAGCTGGTCCCAGTAGGCTACGGCATCAAGAAGCTCCAGATAGGATGCGTGGTGGAGGATGACAAAGTGGGCACGGATTTGCTGGAGGAAGCCATCACCGCCTTTGAGGAATATGTTCAGTCTGTGGACGTGGCTGCCTTCAATAAGATCTGAATCATACTGAAAGAATACATTCGCCGAATGGTACCATCTGATGTTTTCTGATCTTGGCTTTAGACAGGTGATGTAATATGAAACACAATGCTCAACCACTGTTCCAACATCCATGTAACGCAATAACCGAAACTCAGGTCCTTCATTTGAAAAGACTGTCTATCCTTTGATACAAGTACAAAAGATTCTTGACTCCAAACATCAAATAAAGCCATTCTAACTTTTGACTGAGTTCTTTGAATCTTGTTTATTTTTTTTTTTGTAGTACATGTTTTTATCAGGTAACAAGTACACAGACTTCCACTGTATCCGTTGATGCTTTACTGTCAATTCAAAGGGAAATTGTTGCAGTCAGTAGCCTCCCATATGAAAGTGAGCTGTGCAGATAACAAGCCGTCTTGTAAATTCAGTCTGACAGGTGCTCCGGCATTCCTTCAAACCCTACTGTAGCAAAGGGAGGTTAACTCTTTCACTACTGCTCAGTCAGTCCCGAAGATATAGTAAACAGGCCCATATAGTGTAGCACGTGGCCTGTTCTAACCTGCTGAAGACAGACAAAGACAGGTGCCATTGAAATGAAGTTGCCAAGTTTCAGTTAAACTGGTTTTTATAGTTTTTTCCTGACTGGTACGAGCTTGTCTGGCTCTAGGTGGGGTTCTCCCATTGGAAGAGGTAACGGGGAACTTGCATGTGGAAATGTGGCGTGTGTAGCTTCTGAAATACACAAGTTCAGTAACAGTGCTACAGCCTTGATTACGCAATTCACATAATGATCACACTGGGAATGAAGTCATAAAAACTTCGAGACTCACTAAGTGAGCAAAATATTTTATTTGTGTTCAGCTCAGTTACAAGTACACAATCATTCCCAGTGGAAGCTTGTTGTATGTGAAAGTTAACATGTAAAAAAGGTTGTTTGAGACACAATGAAATAAATATGAGGTACATTTTTGCTAGTCGTATGTTAACAGGTCATAGTAGCCCGAGTAAAATGAAGACTTTATTGACCAGTATAGAATTGACAAGTCCAACAGCTGTGTATGTGGCGAACTTATACGGCACTTCAATCTCTCTCCTCCTCCTGGCACTGTCGTCATTTTTTGGCACTCTGTACCACGAATACAACACGTGCAGGCTCAGTCTTTTCACTACCTGCCGAGTTCCAACTAATGCTACAACTCCCACGAGGAAGCGGGCAGCACCTAGTGCCAGTACATTCGCCGTCAGTGTGGGCAAGGGAACAGGTAATACCCCCTGGGGCTCAAAAGTCTGCCCCAGCTGCTCATTCACCCAGTATCCCACAGAGCACCCGGCCCCTACTCCTAGAATGGTGGTCGTATCCCCTCGCGTGGTGCTGTAATGATCCAGCTCTGGGTATGCGTAGCTGAGGAAGAGGGGCAGTGACAATGCCACGACGGGGGAGATGTGGCTCTTGAGCTGGAAATGGTCCAAGGTTTCCCAATATGGGTAGCTGAGGAAGATGATGATGGCTGAGATTAAAGCGCCACAGATCACATCCTGAAAGCAGAACAATGATGATATTTTATCAGGAACACAGCAATAGTTAATAGTTAAATAATTTGCTTCTCTGCGAGCAAGAGTTAGATGAAAACATTGATACCACTCTCATGTATGCCTGTTAAATATTAGGCTACCGCCAGCAGCCAGTTAGTTCAGCTTAGCTTAGATAAACTGGAAACAGCAGTTACAGCCTGGCTCTGTCAGTAGAAAACAGAATCTGCCTAGCAGTACATCTAAAGCTCACTAATTAGCACATTATATGGTGTCTGTTTATTCTGTAAAATAAAATTTAAAAAGTGTAAAAACTACAGGTTGTGGTTTTATGGGGGTTATGTGCCCAACTATTCCTTGGCCGGGCGCAGTAACTTCCCAAAGTCCTGGACAAGAAATAGTCTGACACAACCCCTGTAAAACTTTCATTTTATTCCCCACGTTTGTCCTTCTTACGGATTATGTGTGTTAATTAGTGAACTTTACAGCTGCTGATAGGTGGATTTTGTTACCTTTGGACAGAGCCGGGCTAGCTGTTTCCCCATTTCCAGTCTTTCTGCTAAACTAAGCTAACCGGCTGCTGGCTTTAGCTTTATGTTTAACGGACATTTAACAGAGTGGTATCAATCTTCTCATCTAACTCTCAGCAAGAAAGTGAATTGTGTATTATTGTGTAATAACTATTTAGGAAAAAAATATTACCCATAAAGCAGTGTTTCAGTGATGAGGCCACCATGATAAATGTGTACTTAAACATAACTGATTTAATAACTTATAACTTAATATTATGGCCTCAAAATTTTTTAAATGAAAGGAAGGCAACATCAAAGCCAGACAGTTTAACCAAGATAGATATGAATTGAATGTTTTATGCTGTAGTATATTATGTATATATGTATGTATATGTATGTATATGTGTGTGTGTGTGTGTGTGTGTGTGTGTGTGTGTGTGTGTGTGGGGTGGCACAAGCTCACCAGAACTGAGTGCATGCCAGTGTAGAGGCGGCTCAGACACACCAAAGATGACAGGGTCACTGCGATCAGCAGACCCACCTCGAACTGGAACTGAGACACAAAAAAACACACACTTCCATCATAGCGACTGATATGCAGATACCTCACACCAGCAATGACAAACGCCACTCCCTGATTGACAACAGATGAAATCTGAGGAAGTAGAATGTTATGCGTCACATGCGACTAACATTCCTAACATTCCTCAGTGAAAACACAAGAACAGTTGTCATGTACTTTTTCCAACCCTTCTCCTCTTTTTCCTGTTCGTTTGTGATCAAATCATTAATTCGTCAATCCTCTTAATGGCGACATGTAACTCCTCTCTCTGCCACTTGTCCATTCTGCTGGGTTGACGTAGTGCCCGTCATCAAGTCACTGCTCCTTTATTCCTCTAGTCTCTCCATCCTCTCTACCCTCCCTCCTTTACCTATGGCGGCAGGATTTGTTCCCCCTCTATTTCAATAACAGTGAGAAGAGAAGCCTTGTGTATTCATTCACCTCCTCCACCCTCCCCTCCTGTGCCCCCCTCCTCTCCTCCTCTCTGCCTTTTTTCCTGTGTCTTTTCCTGTCTTTTGCAGCTGGAAGCCTATTCACTGGTAGTTCATGAAGAGAGGTTTTTTTTTGAATGGTCACAAAGGATGCCGGGGACAGGAGGGGGTCACTCTGTGATTGACTGTCGCGACCTCCGACCTGCTCCGGGAACCGGGCGAGTTGCCCCGAGGCCTTGTGGCCATTCAGGAGCCTCTGCAACAGCCTGCTACTCATCTATAGCTAAGCTTTTCTTTCAGGGGAATCCTCGAGGAATTCCAGGCCACAGTTAAGTGCTCTACTGTACATCTTTCGCTGACCTTGGGAACGGCACTGCAAGAAAATGAAGGCAAACAGCTGAAATGATGTGACCATGAATCAGGCTGACAGCTGTAGAGGCCGGAAACTACTAACTGAAGTATTTAGCATTCTCTCAGGTCTTCATTGAAACAGTGCTTGATTAAGACGGCCTATGATTGAGCCACTGAGTGTTTTATTGACTTGGCAGTAGAGTGGGAGAGGTAAAGAGGGGAGGAGGCAGGAGGAGGAGGAAGAGGAGGGAGGTGGAGACTGACAGTCATTGACTCACTTGAGTCCATCAGAAGACCAAACAGCAGCTCGACGGGTGTGGCTGATGGTGACTGATGGTGACTGCTGGCCCCGCCCCTCCCTGCCCATTGTCCAACAGCTCAGTCAGGACTCAGTGATGGACAGTGGGGCCACTCCCTTCATCCCACTCAGCTACCCGTAAGCAAGCTGCCATCCACAGGCTGCCAGTGCCTCAAACTGTATTGCATTCAACATTTTGATTTGAGAGAAGCTTTTCATTTGGATCGACTAGTTTAACTGGTGCCTTGTTAATCTTAAAAGGAATCCATAAAAGTCAATGGCAATCTAATAGCACTGTTAATGAGATACCTAAAGTCACAATTACAGTTCAACGTCCGCAGCCTACGCTTCCTGGCTGTAATAAGGTTAAGTACATAATTTGCAGTCAGCAATGGCGGTAATATAATTTTTCATAGCAGTGAGTAGTGTAACCATTGACTATTGCAGTTTCAGTAATATCACAGTTGCCAATCAAGAAACGATGTACAGTCATTGTTATCGCCATCTCTAAATATCAGACTGATGTTGTAGCTTGTTGACGTTGTTACTCGTCAGTTGGAAGTATTCGATCTACCTTGGTTATTAATGAGTCAGATCATGACAGATATTATAACTGCCGTACATATTTCTTTCAATTAATATGTTCTATAATTTCCATACATATTGTTTCTGTTGTTTTAACATGTGTTTGTTTAAATTAATTCATGCATGTTGAGTGCTTATGTTGAGTGGGAACTAGGGTGCATATGTGTTGCACACGGACATTTTTGAGGGATGCAATAGGAAAGAACGGACTTTTGGTGAGAGGTTGGTGTCTCTGCATGTGAATTTAAGTTGTGAAGAAGTTGCAAAGAAGACAAGATGTTTTTTATTTTTGTATTTTGATCGGGGCATTTAAAGAACTCATTCCCCCTTGGTTATATGCAGCCAGCGAGGTATGTAAAGTATGTTTGTGTTTCCCGAGTGTATTTGTATAGAGTTTTGCAATATATGTGAATGTGTTTATGTTTTACATTGTCATACTGTAGTTTGACGGTGGATTTCATTGACGGTGAACGTGATAGCGGAGAAAAGAAAGAGAAAGGCAATAAATCCATCAGTATCCAGACCCATGGCGTCGTTTATTTCCCGGAGGGAGTGAAAGTCAAACTCGAACCTGCACCATGAGAGTCAGACTCGGACCTGCGCAAGCGTTCCCGAACCCGCTCGTGCCCGGTCCGGACCTGCTGTGTCACAACTCGGCAAGGAGATGTGTAACTTCACACAGATAAGCCCACATTTAGCGTTAAGGACTTGCAGTTCATCAGTGTTTCATTAAGACGTCCATAAGGCAGACACTAAAGCTTGTGTACTGAAAGGTGACAATAAGTTTGAGCACTACAAGGAACTGTGTGAAACCTTAATAATACTAACTGTGGTTGAAATAGGTGATAACTTGGAAAGGAATTATTGTGCATTTTGAGCAAGCTGATATATACATTTCAGTATTTGAAGAGTTTTTCTTCTAAGCATTTTCACTACAGTATGGTCATAAGAATTTTGTCAAGTGTAATCAACCATACAATATTACCAAGCCTTTACATTGTTTTGCTTACATTGAAGTGCTGATTTAAAGGACATTAAACTAATTTAATTTGATCGTTCACTTCAGAAAGAAAAAAAAAAAAAAAATCTGCTGTAACTTACGCAGCTAAAATTTAGTGTGTACAAGCAATTTCCAGATAAGTAAGATGTCACAAACAAGTGAAAGAAAACAAAAATCAGAGAAGTCTACCTTTGTACAACAAACAGTACGGCCTGCAGAGCCTCGTAGAGAAGTGAAAGAGATCGAACATTAACAGAAAAGGGAAAAGAATTTCAGAAGGAAAAGGTGAAAGGATTATTACTTCGCTTTGACAGTATTTATGAACGCTGGAAAGTTTTGACAAAAGTGGCTAAAAAATCCATAATCAAACAAGATCCCAGTGATATCCTCCAAGAACACATTAAAGGTATTCAAAGAGAAGAATTAGAGCTGAATAATGTTTATGATGAATACAGAAAAATTGACAGCCCAACACATGAGATGAGACGCAAGTTGGACAGATGTGCATCCGTCACCAGATCTGTAATGCAGAATGCACAGTCTCAGATTCAAGGAAATGAGGAGGAGATTATTTGGCCTGATGCTTCATCTGTATTTGCATCTTCAACTTCCAGTGTTTCATTTCAGAGTAGTAATACTAAGTCTAATTCCATTCACTCTGCTGTATCCTCATCCAAAAGACAAGAAGCTGTTGCTGAGTATGCACATTCACAGGCTGTATTGAAAATTATGTGTGAGCAAGAAGGCCACCATGCAGAACTCCAAAGACTTGAAACTGAGGATAAGTTGATAGTTGCAGACCAAGAAGCAGCTGCATCTACTCGCCGTCTTCAAAGAGAAAAGGAAGAAATTGAACGCAAGATAGAAAGAGAGAGACGAGAGGCTGCTCTGTTAAAGAAACAGCATGAAGAGAATGCTGCAAGGAAAAGGTCAGTGGAAAATTTGAAAAGAGAACTTGAGCGTTTGGAAGAGTTAAAAAGGCTTAATGCAGCCAAAGTAAAGCTTCAAGTTTACAATGCAAATGAGTTCTATCCAACACAAGACTTTGTACCACAAAAATGTGAGATGGAGTTGCCTACAGATATGCAGATACTGAATCAAGCGAGTATTGCTGATCAGCATCCACAACTGTTCAGAAATGTGACTCCAAAAAGTGAACACCAAAACGACATGCGAGAGCTGGTAAAGGTCTTAGCTGAAGCTATGACAGCAAACAGGCTACCCATTCCAGAGCCTTCAATTTTTGTGGAGATCCACTCAAGTTTAATCATTGGAAGTCATCCTTTCAGACACTTATAGAGAAAAAGAATATACCTACTGCAGAGAAAGTCTTCTTCCTTCAAAAATATGTCGGAGGAGCTGCTAGAGAAGCCTTAGAAGGTTATTTTCTGTCTGGTTCAGAAGATTCATACAATGCAGCATGGAGCCTGCTCAATGAAAGATATGGCCAACCCTTTGTAATTGCCAAGGCTTTCAGAGACAAATTACATTCATGGCCAAAAATAGCTTCAAGAGAGAGTGCTGAGTTGAGAAAATTTGTGGATCTTTTACGCAGCTGTGAAAGTGCTATGGCTAACAATGACAGTCTCTACATTCTTAATGATGGAATTGAGAATCAAAAACTTGCTGCTAAGTTACCTGACTGGTTAAGTTCTGGATGGAACTGACAGGCCACACGATATCAACTTGAACACGGAAGGTTCCCAAGTTTCAGTTATTTTGTGACGTTCCTTTCAATGGAGGCGAGCATCGCTTGCAACCCCATTACATCCTTCCATGCATTACGGCAAAGTGAATCTGATAAGTCAACGATGAGGGACCACAACATTTCAACATCCAAGAACCGAACCGGTGGTGCCAAGATCTTCACAACAAACACCACTGAAAGGAAAATAGTTATGTGTGTGTTTTGTAAAAAATCAGGGCATAACTTACACAAGTGCTACAAATTAAGAGAGAAGCCAGTTGCTGAGCGCATAAAATTTATGCAAAGTGAAAAACTGTGCTTTGGCTGTTTGAACCCTGGCCACCAGTCTAAGAGCTGCAGTAACCGAATGGTCTGTGATTCATGCTCAAAGAAGCACCCCACGTGCCTGCACGAAGAATGTTCAAAGGGGAACCTAGAACTAAGGAAAGAACAATCTAAAGAAACATCTCCACCACAAGTCGTCACAAAGAAATCAACCTCTAACAGAGTTGTACAAGATGCTAATAGTGCACAGACTTCTGCGATAGTACTTGTCTATGTGTCAATGCCAAGTAATCCAGACAAGGAAGTTCTTGTTTATGCTCTGTTAGATACACAGAGTGATTCTTCTTTCATTCTTGATGAAGTGGTAGATGTTCTTGATACAAACACTGAACAAGTGAAGTTAAAACTCTCTACGATGTCATCAAAAGGAACAATCATTCATTGTAAAAGACTTAATAGCCTACAAATAAGGGGACTCTTTTCCTCCAAGAAGTTAACAGTGCCAACAGTTTACACTCGTGACTTCATCCCGGCTAATCGCACACACATCCCACTGCCTGAGACAGCAAAGGCATGGCCTCATTTGGAGCATCTTGCTGATCACGTCGCGCCTCAAAAGGATTGTGAAATTGGTTTGTTGATCGGGTACAATTGCCCACAAGCTCTAATGCCACGAGAAGTCATTTGTGGAGAGGAAGGCCAGCCATTTGCTCAGAAGACCGACTTAGGATGGAGCATAGTGAGTTATGGCGATCCAGGTGAACACTACGGTGATGCAATTGGAGTGAGTCACCGTATCATTGTGAAGCAAGTAATGCCTGAAGTGAGTACAATGGTCAAGCTTAAAGGAGAAGTCCACTATGTTTGCAATACAAAGGTCAGTGAAATGGTCAATCCAGATGACATAATTAAGATATTGGAATCTGATTTCAATGAGAGAGGTCAAGAAGAGACAACTTTCTCTCAAGAAGATCTTAATTTCTTGGCTAAACTGAAAGAGGGAATCAGACAGAAGCAAGATGGCCATTTTGAGATGCCCTTACCTTTCAAACAAGACAAACCAAGTCTACCAAATAATAACTCATGTGCTGTTCAACGTCTAATGTCAGTGAAACGAAAGCTTAGGAGAGACCAGCAGTACTGTACTGACTACTTGGGGTTTATGGAAGATATCATTGCTCGTGGCCACGCAGAAAAGGTCCCTGAAGATGAGGTTGACAATCAACCAGCCTGGTATATTCCCCACCATGGCATATACCACCCCCAAAGGCCTGGAAAGATACGAGTGGTCTTTGATTGCTCAGCAAGATTCCAAGAAACGTCACTGAATGACCAACTCCTTACTGGTCCAGAGCTCACAAACACCTTGGTGGGAGTCCTTTGCAGGTTTTGCAAAGGCCCGATTGCCATAATGTGTGATGTGGAAAAATGTTTCTCCAGTTCCATGTAAGGCCTCAGCACCAAGACTACCTAAGGTTCTTATGGTGGGAGAACGGTGATCTAGAGTCTCCACCCTCAATTTTTAGGATGAAGGTCCACCTATTTGGGGCAGCGTCCTCCCCTGGATGTGCCAATTTTGGACTTAAGCATCTAGCCACTCAAGGTCAGGATAAATTTAACTCAAGCACTGTTAAGTTCATCCGAAGAAATTTTTATGTTGATGATGGACTGGTGTGCGCAACGTCTGAAGCTGAAGCAATTCAGCTGATTAAGGAAGCGAGAGATCTTTGCAGCACAGGCAAGCTTAGACTACACAAGTTCATTTCCAACAGCAAGGAGGTATTGAAATCGATACCGAAGGATGAATGTGCTGAAAGTGTCAAAGACATGGACATGGCTTTGGGAGAGCCACTAATGGAAAGAGCTCTTGGCGTTCAATGGTGTGTATCCTCTGATGACTTCCAGTTCAGAGTGACCATTAAGGAACACCCAAATACCAGAAGAGGAGTACTTTCTACAGTGGCTTCAATCTACGATCCATTGGGATTCGTAGTGCCTTTTATTCTCAGTGGAAAGCAGATCTTACAACAACTGTGTAGAGACAAAGTAACTTGGATTTGAGCCACTCCCACAAGAGCTAAGAGTACAGTGGGAAGTGTGGCTAAAAGATCTTCAAACCTTATCTAATGTGAGAATTAGAAGGTGTTATATCCCAGATAACTTCAAGGAGGTAAAGCAGTACGAACTTCACCACTTCTCTGATGCAAGTGTCATCGGTTATGGGGAGTGTACTTACCTCAGAGCGGTCGACATTGAAGGAAATGTTCACTGCAAGCTAGTCATGGGAAAAGCACGGGTTGCTCCTACCAAGGTAACCACAGTGCCACGTCTTGAGTTGTCGGCTGCAGTTGTAGCAGCAAGAACAAGTGTAATGCTCAGAAATGAGCTTGAAATAGAGGATCTTCAAGAACATTTTTGGACTGACTCCAAGGTCGTCCTTGGCTATATAAACAATGATGCCAGACGGTTTCAAGTGTTTGTAGCAAACAGAATCCAAAGAATCAAGTCCATTACAGATCCTGCACAATGGCACTTTGTAAGGTCTGAAGATAATCCTGCAGATCATGCGTCGAGAGGTCTCTCCGCAGATCAGCTTCTTGCTTCAAATTGGTTTACTGGCCCAGATTTCTTATGGGAAAGAGAGCTACCCAAAGGAGAAGTTATGGTGGGAAAGGTCTACGATGATGATCCGGAACTTAAAAGAACCCTGGTGCTCAACACCAAAGCGAGGGAGGATAGGTCATTGTTAGACCGCCTAACAAAGTTTTCTGACTGGAAAAGAGCTGTCAAGGCTATTGCTCTTTAAAGCGCCATGCTAAACAGATCAAGGGCATCAAAGATAAAGTAAGTGGAGCTACAAGTGTTGAGGAAAGAAAGGAAGCAGAGCTATTCATAATCAAGTTGGCTCAGAAGGAAGCATTCAGCAGTGAAATCAAAGGTATAAAGCAAGGCAAAGATATAAAACCCAAAGACAAAGTTAACAAACTACATAAGCTGAGTCCTTTTGTAGATGAGCATGGTGTACTTAGGGTTGGAGGACGGTTGACAAGATCTGTTCTTCATCCGCATGTCAAGCATCCTGCTATTGTACCAAATAAGAGTCATGTATCATCGTTGCTTATTAAGCACTACCATGAAAGGGTGCATCATCAAGGAAGAGGAATAACTGATAATGAATGAATTGCGATCCAATGGAATATGGATCACAGGATGCAGCAGTGCAGTTGCCTCACATATCTACAAGTGCACAACATGCAGAAAGTACAGAAGGAACACACAAGATCCAAAATGGCGGACTTGCCAGAGGAAAGAATGGAAATGACACCTCCTTTTACATATTGTGGCATTGATTGTTTTGGACCATTTTACGTGAAGGAAGCAAGGAAGGAACTGAAGAAGTATGGTCTCATTTTCACTTGTATGTGTTCTAGAGCCATACATATTGAAATGCTTGATGATCTCACTACAGATGCCTTTATCAATGCATTACGAATATTCATTGCAATACGTGGACATGTAAGACAGTTAAGATGTGATCAAGGCACAAACTTCGTAGGTGCAAGAGGAGAGTTCATGAACACAATGAAAAGGATAAATCCTGAACAGTTGAAGGAATATGGATGTGAATTCATAATGAACTTCCCATCATCGAGCCACATGGGCGGCGTATGGGAGAGGCAGATTAGAACGATCAGAAGCGTTTTAACCACAATCCTTGACCAGTCTGCTAAACGACTTGACAGTGCCTCGCTCAGAACCTTTCTGTACGAAGTGATGGCTATTATTAATAGCAGACCACTGACAGTTGAGCATTTAAATGACCCAACAAGTCATGAACCTCTCACGCCCAATCATATTCTTATGATGAAGTCAAACATAATATTCCCACCTCCAGGTGAATTTGTGAGTCAGGATCTATACTTGCGCAAGAGATGGCGCCAGGTGCAGTTCTTGGCAAATGAATTTTGGACAAGGTGGAAGAAGGAGTATCTCCTTAATCTTCAACAAAGACAAATATGGCAAAAAGAGAAGAGAAATACAAAGGTCGACAACATTGTCATCCTACAGGAAGACAGTTCGCCACGTAATCAATGGAGATTGGCAAGAGTGACAGAAGTGTATCTGAGTCCTGATGGAAAGGTTCGAAAAGTGAAACTGCTAATTAGTGACTCAACCTTAGACAGCCAGGGAAGACGCGTTTCCAAGCCAGTCTACCTTGATAGGCCTGTACAGAAGACAGTTTTACTGCTTGAAGCAGAATAAATATTATTGTTCCCAGTTTAGGTTACTGTAAGGTAAAGGCATATAGTATGGTTGAAATTAAGGTGTGAAATTGTCGAAATTGTGAGGTGAAATGACAAAATTGTCATTTGGTGGGAGTATATAACTGCCGTACATATTTCTTTCAATTAATATGTTCTATAATTTCCATACATATTGTTTCTGTTGTTTTAACATGTGTTTGTTTAAATTAATTCATGCATGTTGAGTGCTTATGTTGAGTGGGAACTAGGGTGCATATGTGTTGCACACGGACATTTTTGAGGGATGCAATAGGAAAGAACGGACTTTTGGTGAGAGGTTGGTGTCTCTGCATGTGAATTTAAGTTGTGAAGAAGTTGCAAAGAAGACAAGATGTTTTTTATTTTTGTATTTTGATCGGGGCATTTAAAGAACTCATTCCCCCTTGGTTATATGCAGCCAGCGAGGTATGTAAAGTATGTTTGTGTTTCCCGAGTGTATTTGTATAGAGTTTTGCAATATATGTGAATGTGTTTATGTTTTACATTGTCATACTGTAGTTTGACGGTGGATTTCATTGACGGTGAACGTGATAGCGGAGAAAAGAAAGAGAAAGGCAATAAATCCATCAGTATCCAGACCCATGGCGTCGTTTATTTCCCGGAGGGAGTGAAAGATATCATGGGGCAATAACGGTATTTTGTTCATTCACAGGAGAGATTATGTATTTAGAGAAAAGAAAATAAGAGAAAATATAACAAATCATGTAAAATGTTTTTGCATGGAAATACATTTTTCACCTTTGGTAAGAGTATGTATAGCAAAACAAGACCAAGGGTTTACAGCATGCTAGCGGCTCTGTGAGACTGTACTTGACTGTACTGAGCTAAATGCTAAAATCAGTATCCTAACAAGGTCACAATAACACCATGTTACCATGTTCATCAGGTTAGTTTAGCGTGTTAGCATGCTACCATTAGCTAATTGGCACTACACACAACGTACAGCTGAGGTTGATGGGAATGTCATTCGTTTTGCTGATATTTGGTCATGAACTAGACAATGTATGATGGAACCATGGTGCTGGTTCCTGAGGGGAACATGAATGTGTGAACCAAATTTCATGGAAATCCACCCAATAATTGTCGAGACATTTCTCTCAAAACCACAAATGCCAACCTCATGGTGGCTTTAGAGGAAAAGTCAGGGGATCACATTCAACAGGTATTTCAGATATTATATTTTGAGCTGGTTTACAGTATTTAATCACAGCTATCAGTGATGCTCACCTGTATCCTGGAGGGAGCGCTCAGTAAAACCGTGAAGGAAATGGCGGTGGCGGCCATGGCGTGGGTGGAGGGCAGCCCGTACTCTGCATCGACACGTGTCTCCAGCTTGACCACAGGGGGTGAGAAAGGGCGAGGCAGCTTCAGCACATCTTTCATCACCTGGCCAACGTACATCACCACCTGAGAGAGGAGAGAGCACATGAGTCTCTTAGAAGCAGGGTCCCACCAAATATCTTTTATCGTATTCAGCTGGCATTTTTATTTTTAATGTTTTAGCAATGTCATTTTTAGGAAAACCTAACTGTGAATCGTTAAAAAAATTCTACTTTTTTTTAAATCAGATTTCACACTATTTTACATGAAAAGAACCATTATGGTGTCTTTTTGTTGCACCACTGAACCATATTTAAAGAATGCAGAGAATTTAAATAGTATTGTTGGCTTCACGCAATATAGATTTATCATCTATACCTGACATAAATAAGTCTACAGCATCATTACAATGAAATACCAGAAAGGACTTCAGAAGAGTACTGCAGTGTGATGGCCACAAAAGCGCAAATTAGAGATGGAGGAAGATGATAATAAAATAACGAGCAGAGGAAGTAAAATCCCGATTAGGCTATGCTCTAAAACTAACCACACACTCTTATAAATAAATAATCACCGTTCCCACTCAACGAAAAAAGAAAAAGGAAGAAAAATGAGTGGAGACCCACCCTGGTATAAAGTGCAGATGCTGCAGTCGTACAGTAACAAAATCTTTTGTAAGAAACTGAGAATATAAGAAGGCAGGGTTTGCTGACACAGCGTCTTCAGCTGGTGCAGTCAGACAGACGGCTCTTGACACAATGACACAGTCAGAGCAAGGTGTGCGAGTGTCCTGCCAAATGTGCTGCCTATTCTCTTTCATGAGATCCCCAGCGGCCCTCGGAGGGGCAGCCTGCTCCAGCTCCAGGTTTATTTAAAGCTCTGCCTTGTATATTTAATGAATGGCTGTCTTAGCGAGGAGCAGGGAGGCAGCGCACAGAGAGCAAGCAGGACACTAATGTGTGTGTTTAAGGGAGAGAATAGAGAGGTTGTTATTACCCTCTCTACTGACACTGTAATCAGGAAATGCTTGTTACCATGGCAAATGAGATATAAAAGTAAGTCTACTGACCTGCTGTTAGTGCAGCAATTTGTAGACACAGAGGCACGCAGATAGAGAGGGATGAGAAAGTGACAAAGGAAGAGATGGAAATTCAAGTACACAAAATGGGTATAAATATATATATATTTCATTCCAAAACCATGAGAATTAATAGGCTGCTCTAACATCCAAAAGATTTCCCTTAAAAGTGGAGGCAGAGATTGGACAAGATTTTGGAACCTGGCTGCATGGATTTGTTCCCTGTCAGCCACAAGAGCATCAGTGAGGTCAGCCACTGATGTTGGGAGATAAGGCTGCCTTGCAGTCGGCGTTCCAGTTCATCCCAAAGGTGTTGCATGGGGTTGAGGTCAGGGCTCTGTGTAGGCCAATCACGTTCTTGCACACCAAACTGGGAAAAACACTTCTTTATGAACCTGGCATTGTGCATGTTGAAACAGCAGTGGGTCTTCCCCAAACTGTTGACACAAAGTTAGAAGCACACCATCATCATTGTATGCTTCGGCATTAAGATTTACCTTAAAGGAATATTTTGACATTTTGGGAAATACACACTCATATCTGTGCCAGCCCATTTAGGCTAGTTTTAGCATAAAGACTGAGAAGGGGGAAATGGCTAGCCTGGCTCCCTTTAACGTTCAAATATATACCAAATGGCACCTCAACATCTCATTAATACATTATACATTGCTTGTTTAATCCATACACATCAGAAATGTAACAAGACCAAGAATTTACAGCCATGCCAGAATCTCTGTGAGGCTGTAGTTTGGCAAAGTAGTGCTTTGAGCTAAATGTCAGCATGCTAACATGCTCACAATAACAATGCAAACATACTGATTTTTAGCAGGTATAATGTCATGTTCACCGTCTTAGCTTAGTGTGCTAACCTGCTAACATTTACTAATTAGCACTAAACACAGAGTTACAGATGAAGCTGAATGGAATGTTATTCGTTTTGCACGTATTTAGACATAAACCAAAGTATTGTTGGACCCATTGCTAGAAATGTCAATTTGTGGTTTTAGGGGGAGTTAAGTGCTGTAACTACTTTTTGAAGAACAACAGTTTATCTGTCCACCCAGTACTTTTGTGCAGCGTTTCCATTGTTAGCCTGGCTACCTCACAGAGACGACAAGCCTCTGGGAAGCAATGCCCGGTCAAGAGATAGCTAGGCCTACAGCACATTAGCTTGCAGCAAAACTACAAATTGGCATTTTTACATTTTGATTTGTGGACAGATTAATCAAAAAAGGTACAATGTGTGAATTAGTGAGCTTTGAAGGTACTGGTAGGCATACTTTTTGAACTAGAACTGGATAGAGTCAGGCTAGTACCTTCCCCCTGCCTTCAGTGTTTATGCTAAGGTAAGCTAACAGCCTTCAGTCTCTAGCTCCATACTCTCTAATTTAGAACTAAGTTGCCTAAACAGCCCCAGACCAAAAGTACACAAAAGCATGTATACAGTAGTGTCCACATACTTTTGGCCATTGTAAGTTGAGAGTAAGCTATATGAGCATAAATAAGGGAGAGAACGAGATTAAACCTTATGTCAATAGCTAAATCTTTCTTTTCCATTGCTCTTTGTCCTCTGGTCGTGCCCGAATGTAGCATTTATTATTCCAATATTTGCATCTACCTACACTGTACCTACACACATGCACCCAGACAGAATAATTGGTACCATGAAGTGGACAAAAAACAGAGGACAGACAATGGTAAACCTATTTAGCACATCTGACCCCATCCATTCACCATGACTGTGTATTCATACAACAAGTCATACTGTGTACACAACATTCACTGTGTTCCCCCCTCTGCCTTCACACAATGAATCTGCCGACCAGTTCAAGCGCTTGCATGATTTGATATCCTCACCCCGCCCTCTGCACTCACCATCAACAAAAACATCATATTCAACTGCCTCCAGTAAAGCCAGTGTCTCATTGGTGTCTTTGTACGAGTTACATCAAAGGACAGACCCAGGGACAGTGTGGTCACATTAAGGTAAGAGTCAGAGGACACACACAAAGCGATAGTTGTGCTAGTGTGTGTTTTCTCGTGAATAAATGTATTGATCGAGGCCAGTGCAGCTTTGGACTTTGATCTGTCAACATGTGGATCAGAGTGTATGTGTGTGTGTGTGTGTGTACACAAATATGATTTGATGATCTGTTGACTGTCAACACCAGCTATCGGCTAATCACTCGCAATGTGTGCCCCTGCCTTTCGTCCCGTCACATTAATACAATACTTTTCTTAATTTACAGCTCACGGTTTGTTACTGATTTTTGTCAATTATAATTTGTACATTTTTGTTCTGGTTATTTTCAGCCACTTTGATCTTGTAGCAGCTATTACGCCAGTACAAACAGCAGTGACCACAGTTTGGTTGTAGGGATGACAGGACCAGGTCGCACTCTGTCAAGTGACGAGAAGTCTTTTTACTCACAGACGGAACACTGAATGATGTCTAGCCTTCATCACTGATGCAGGACCGGAGAAGGCCATATAGCTGAAAAAGTTTTATCTTCTGGGAGTAAAGTGAGTTTTTGTCATTGAGTGTGAGCATCTGTCGTCATTAGTGAAAACTTTACATGCAGTTTCTTTCCAAACATTCTTCAGTTATCCACATCATAGTGTATGCCCTCTGTGTCATTATGTAAAAGTACTACTTGAGATTTCTGATATTCCAAACAGCACAGTCGGTGTATGATTTGCATAACACTATGCGACAGTAATACAACATGGTAATGTAATTTATAACCATATGGTTAATGACAGTTATTGTTCTCTAAGTCAACCAAAGTCACCCTGCAAGTAAAGGCAACAGAGAGTAGTGAAGGACACAATGGTACGTGTGTGTATAATGTGCGGGTATGTGTGTCATTCATGGGCCTGTAATGTGTTTGCTCATGCGTGCAAGTCTTAATTAGCATGGGTGCACTTCAGTCGTTGGCATGAGTTGCCAGTTTTGTGTGTGAGAGAGCGACTGAGGAGAGAGAGTGCACAGCCCTCCATGAACCTTAGATAACTCCACCAGCACAATGGCAGGGTGCTGTTAGAAGTTAGAAGTGTGGGGTGAAGCGCCCCGAGGGCTGACAGACCAAATGGTCGGTCCAGAGAGAGAAAGCTCAGAGAGCTGATGACGCCAATAAAACACTCTGCTGGTAGACTAGGGGGAGGAGAACACAGAGTAAAGCTGGTAATGTCTAACTAGAGGGAGGGCAATGAGTGTGTTTAGCAGGCGAGGTGGGGAGTGCGAGCATGTGTGTGTGTTGGTGTTTATGTGTGTTTGAAAGGAGTTCACACAGGGGCCTGCTGCAGCCAAGATGCCAGAAGAATGGTATCTCTTCCCCTGAGGGCCAAACAAGGGGTTCAAACACAGGGCACCCACCAAGCGTTCGGGGCGAGGACACAAAGGGCACAAAAACACACTGCCCATCACACACACTGCAGGAGTGAGGGTGTACGGCTGTCTGTGTCTGTCTGTGAAGTGTCAAATACACTCCTTCTGGGATCACATGTGACATGTTTTCAGGGTCTCTTGTCGCCATGTACTGGATTCTATCAGAATAAACATCTAATGGGGAGATCCTAGCAGTCTTTTTCCACTCATGTGTCCTCATGTGTGGCCTCTCACCATGTCAGGGGCCCCGGTCAGGCTGGCCCCAGTGGCCCCCAGGCCTGGGGATATATGAACATGGTGGTGTCAGAGACAGGTCACTGGAGGGGGAGAAGGATAAAAGGAGGTTGAAAGGTGAAGAGAGGGACATGAAGATCAAAAGGGAAGAGAGGTGGCATTGTGGAACGAATGGCCATCAGACTGTAGACTAGATGGTCTGACTGACATGTACACCCACCCACCCACACACACACACACACACACACACACACACACACACTCTCTAACTGTGACTTACAGTCCACATGTTGACCAGGCGTCGGCACAGGAATGGGTCCAGGTTCCAGTGTATGCAGGGCAGACAGGTGATGTAGAAGACTTCATGCCCCAGGCCTGCCGAGAACAGGAAGAGGAAGTGCAATAGCCAGTTCCTCACCTCATACTGAGGCCTGCTGCAGCTCTGCAGAGAATAAACACTGATGAACACAAAATGATGGGACCAGGTGCCTAAAGATGGCTCCTGCAACGGTATCAGATCAGATTAGGTCTACCAGCCAACCTTGCAGTCACACCCTATTTTGGCTACACACATTTCACTTTTTTTGCAGCTTCTTTACATTACATTTCATCATTTATGCCAGCAAGCAAGTCAAAATGTATTGGATTTCTTTATATGGCAGGCACATACATATAGCAAGCACATTTTAGTTTAAAATGGCAGGCACATATATATAGCAAGCACATTTTAGTTTAAACTTAGTTAGGGGACTCACAAGAGACAAAGAGTCAAAAATCGATGCAGCAGAGGCCGAGACTTCTAGTCTCTAGTATGCATCAAGTTCCAAAAACACTGGATCCTACATTTCCCATAATGCAACTGATTGGCATCTTTCATTAGACCGCCTTGCCTCCTAAATGCCCACATCTTTCAAACCCCACTCCAGTTTGTAACGCAGACTTTCTGTTATAAATCTGTAATTTCCAAGCCCAAGCCAAGATAACCCTGATGACATCATTATGACATCATCAAGGTTACTTTCTTAGACTTGACAAGGCACTTCCAGAGCCACAGAAGGCATTATGCAAGTAGTAGTACTTCTGAAGTGTAATTTTCAATGTGTAAAATTGGTGGAGTGCCCCTTCAAGAGTTTCTACATTTGTAGGTTATTTGCTCAAACTTACGCCATTTAGACTTGCTTAGTGTTATGTTATATTCCTAATGGGCTATATAAATAGATTGCAGCTTCTGGAGCTTCAAGAGTATTTAAATAAATTAATATTGCTCTTTGTGGATTCATAAACAACAATATTTACAATAATAATGCACATGCTGAACACCACGAGCTCCATTTACTGTACATTATCAAAGGATCCTAGATCCCTAAGCCAAAGTAATTTGACTGTGGTCATCTTAACTTTGTTAATAGCCTAAATCAATTGTTTGCCCAAGACAAGGGAGACAGAGACACCCAGACAAACGAGAAAAGCCAGTGACACTTTGCTTAGCATATCTAAACATCTCTAAAGAAGTGTCAGTGTCCGTTTTAGTAAGCTCTTTAACCTCGTAAAGCTGCTGCGTGTTTAACTCTTACTTCCTATGTTTCAAGAATTCGATGGCAGCGTTCTAAAAATAAAGCAGACCAGAGCTCTAACACCAAAACCATCCATTTATTCCTTTTAAATGAATCGCAAATGCAGTTAGGCTTCGTCACTGCAGTGGACATTTTGGTTTCTTTAATTAAAATGTCGTTTTAAGGTTCAAAGCCCTTAAATAGTGACTTACACCAACGGCACATCCATTCTCCTTGTGTTCATAGTTTGAATTATTATCCTGGCGGTCCCATCTTCCCTTCAGCTGCCCACAAGGTTTGTCGGCGTGGACCCGGGTTCCAGTCGGAGCGCCCGTCCTCCCTCGGCTGTGATGCGCGGCTTCGACGGGGAAGAGTCCGCATCGTCTCTGGAACCGGGCCACGAGCTCCGGGTCATGCAGGTAAGCCAGGAGCTCCGGCATGTCAGGAGAAGGAGACACAAGCGCGTGAGCGGTAATGGAAGGTGATGTCTGCCCGGGCAGGGCGCAGAGCTCCGCACAGGTGCGGCTGCTGTGCGCCACAGGTGTGCGCAGTGGGGCGGGGCTAGAATGGGGCTGAACCGGTTGACTGGAGTGGTAATATACAGTACGCAGGCAGTTCAAGTGGCCGAGCTCCAGGCTGACATGGGATTCAATTATATTGTTCAACATGAAATATGACAGGAATGTTAATAACTGGCTCAGGTCATTCTGTGAGGCCTTCTGCAGTACGTGGTCATACAAAGCACTGATCTTATTTTCATCTCAGAGCCCTCTGATTCAGTAATCTGCTGTTATCCTGGCCAAGACCCAGCTGATGTGCTACAATACATGGGTACCATGGGACAGACTTGTATCTATTTGTATGTGTGTGTGTGTGTGTGTGTGGCTGAGAGAGAAATCAACAGCATCTTAGAATTAGTTTTTTTTTTTTTTAAAATTTAAATTAAATGTATTTAATTTATTATCTTGTTATTGTCAGAAAATGTGGTTATATGTTTTAGATAAAATAAAGAGACTGCATTATTAAAAGAGGATTCTCCATCACCATCACCACGGTAATGAAGCTTTAAAATTGGATTTTGAAGGCTTTAGGCTCTATGGTGTTGTTCCTGTTGCTACAGAGCTGCTATCAATCCCCCGCCAACAGAGACCCAGTGATTGTTTGCTAACTGCTAAAGAAATCTCAAAACAGCAACATTTAGAGGACGATTCCAGAACAAATGCAGAAGTAGGTCTCATATGTAGGTGTAGAGCTCCCTGGTCATCAGTCAGGGAAGTGGTCCTCAAAGTGGAGTCTTGGGACCCTCAGCACGTCCTCAAGGTGCCAGAAAAAAATGAGGATTTAGTCATATGTTTATGGAAACTCTGCAAATTGCACAGTATGAATGCCAATCCAAGGATCCACTCTCACCACTAATACCAGACAGATATATCGGCTCAGGCTTCCTGAGTTTCTGGTCTGCGAGGCTTGATGTGTATCTACAAAGGGGACTGTGACAATGCGTGCGACCCCTTAGTTCAGAACTCTATTATCCTCCTGTTATGAAAATGACCCACTTTTGCCAACTCTGTCCAGGCGCTGGAAAGAACACTTGAATCCACTTTGCACTCGTCTGGTCAGCAAATAAGGATATATGACAGCAGGTGAGCAGGGAAATAAACCACACGGCATTGATCATACAATAATAACATGTAACAACAATCATGTGTCTTACAGCTGTATAGCCTCTATCAGCTGGTGACCTCTAAGGACTAATGTGCTCACACGTGATATTTGGGTCTCAGTGATTTGAGTGTAATCAGCTGGACTTCAGGAAGGATTTGTTGCTTCAGAACCGAATCTTCACCACATGGTCACCACAGACCATTTGACCCCTTTCAATAGACTATTTGAAATCTCTAAAAACAAGTTTACAATGCATTTTTTTTTTTTTTGTGTGCACACTTGGGAGAAAATGTGCTTGTTGAACTGAGTTAAGGTAGTGAGTTTCACAAGATTAGAACATGTTTTTGAGACAGCCTAAACGCAGCAATAACACTTGTATTTCAAAGTAGCTACCTTATTGTTGTTTACAGTGTACAAATAACAGGTTCTACAAAATAGGCTACACGGTGAAATATTTGTGATTTTCTACAGCACCATGCAGAGACGCCTGGAGCCTCCAAATGATTCTGACGTGGCTGATGAATAAGTGCAGAACTTTGGAGCCACTTCCCCCTTCTCTTTTTATACGGATTGAATAATAATAAAGTCTACTGCCATTGTTTGATTAGCTGGAAGTTATGCTGGCACACTGTGTGACTTTAGCTTCTCTTTGTTACAGGAAACAGTGAATTGACGCCCCCAGTTGACCAAATTAGCTGGTATGGTCTGGCATGGTCTAACCTACGTAATTGCGATCGAGCACGGCTGTCACAGCTGCTCCCTGCGCCCACAGAGCTCTGAAAACAACAACAACAACAACACACACTCTCTTTCTTTAACGGAGAGAGAGTGTGTGTCAGCCTCTCTCTCTCTCTCTCCCTCCCTCCCTCTCTCTGTTTTGTGGGATGCTCGGACTCTCTGGATGGATGAGCCCTCGCATCGGAGTCACCACCATTACATCATCTCTTCCCACGCAGCCGAACACGGAATGAGAGCTTTTTAATGTTTGACCGGGATCCCGATCATTCGGACTGAGCGGCAGACGGCCCGCTCTCCGTAGCGGACGCGGTGGGGATTATTAGAACGCGTCCACAGTGTCTGCTGGGGATGGTGGCGTTTCAATGAACGGGGAGGAGAGGAGGGGGAGAGGAGGAGAGACGTGCACCGTCATCAGCATCTGTCCGCCAGCTCCCTTTGTGTTCACCGGAGAATGTGAATGGCGAAAGATGACATGGCAGAGGTAGATTTGGCACCGAACGGAGCGGAACCCCCCGGCGAGCCCTCCTCGGTGTTTCCCTACGAGGAGTTCGAATGCAAAATCTGCTACAATTATTTCGACCTTGACCGCCGGGCTCCTAAGATCCTTGAGTGCCTGCACACGTTTTGCGAGGAGTGCCTGAACACGCTTCACCTCCGGGAGGAGCGGCCATGGCGCATCAGCTGCCCCGTCTGTCGTCACCGGACTCCGGTGCCGGATTATCGGATACAAAACCTGCCCAACAACACCAAGGTGACCGAGGATTTTCCGCTCTACATCGACTCGGATCCCCTGCCTCAGGACGCGTTGCCGCCGTACCCTCCCCCGCTGCACCCAGCTCTTGTCGCCCTCCGCCGGGAGGAGGCGTCGGGGGCGTCCAGCGCAAGCCAGGCGACCCCGTCCACCACCGTGTCCACAGCCACGACCCTCTCCCAGGACTCGGCGCGCTACGACAGCTGTCAGAGCTGCAAGAGAGTGGCGCTGACCACCGGCTGCGTCTGCGTGATCTTCTCCTTTCTGTCCATGCTGGTGTTGCTGTTCATGGGCCTGATCTTTGTGCACAGTCACAGCATTCCTCCCTCGCCGGCGGGACCCATTTGCTTGTCGGTAGCCAGCATCCTGGCCATGTTCTCGGTGGTCGTCACATGGCTCATCTGCTGGCTCAAATACAGACCGGACCATGAGACCAGCCGCTCATCCGCCACCAGTAACTCCCGGAGAAACGCCTGATAGGCTGCAGGCTCTGACTATTGATGAAGGTGTACTGTGGGTGTGTGATTATGTACATATTACTGACAACCAATAGGCCTACTCCTGCTCCCTTTACTTTTTCTAGGAATCAATCTCGTCCAAAATGGCCTTTTTATCAGTACAGCAAACACCCAAAGGCCTTCATGTTGTTTGGAGCAATAGGCCGACATGATCCTTGATAATCTTTTCCTCAAGTTATGCACTTGAATTAAAGTAGGCCCAGTTGACTGGGCGTCTTGATGAGTCCAAGACTTCGATCCCTGGTGTTGGTCTAAGCTGTGGTGGGTTTGATGACTGAATGTGAAGTGCTTATTTCCAGGGTTCGATGCCCTCCCCACCCTATCCTGTTAAATAATATGCATATCCCACTATGCCACTCACTGTATGATAACTGTCAACGATGATTCACTCTTAAATCTCAACCAAGCACTATTGTATTGTACAGATATTTGGCATTGTTCACGTCTGAGTTTTCGGGTGATGGATTTTGGTTTTTATGAAGGCCTGTATGTTTATGTGAAGCCTCTAAAATGTCATTCCGTTACAAAGAAGTCGTTTCCACAATCCGACCTGTAAATAGTCCACAGAGAAGTGGTGAGTGGTACAGGATAGGCGTGATCAGCCTTTCTTGAAGACATTCCTAATCCTTGTGCTCTAACTTATCCTACAGGATGGCACTGTTTCCTTTATCACAATGAAAACTGCACCTCGTTCAGGTTTTTCAAAGGGATTCAAAGCGATAGCTTGTGATTTTGACCCTGTGTTTGGCTACTTTTGTGCATGTTAGGTCAAGGCTTTCTGTTTTGACATTTTTTAACAGAAGGGACATTGTGGTTTCCTGACTCGTGTGCCTCACCTTGTTGCTGAATGAAGCAAAACTTCACTGTAATCATGATCAAAATCATGCACAGGCCTCCTGCCACAGACAGCGTCCAGCTGGGGTGTCGGCAGGGATTTCCTCTTTCCGTCACATCATTCACACATCGGAAGTTGAAAACAGGGTTTCCAACACGGAGCTGCCTCCCAAATCGGCACCTTTTTATACTTTTGAAAAATGTGGGTCTTCGCATCTGGCTTTGAAGAAAGGTCGGAACAGATACCGGGGACTATAAGTATACAATCCAGGCTGAAGTCCAGCTTCAGCTGCTTCCATGTTTAAGTTCACTCCTCTTCTTCTTTCAAAGCCACTTGTGAGAATGGAAAGAATCTGTTTCTTGGCCAGGCCAGACATGGTGAACAACTTATGAAAGGATATATTTGGTGTCAGTCTGGTTCCTCTGAGATTGTCAGGAGTGATAATTACCTCTGGAAACTTAAAGAGCCCCATGAGCTGTGTGGCTGAGATTAGAGAGAAAAAAATACTACAGTATGGGCCGAGAAAGTTTGTGTTATTTCAGTGCCTGCACTTACACAATGCAAATATTTAATTTTGCTAAAACTAAACTAAAACTTAATATAATTTGGTTTATATGGGTTTCCCCCTCAGAAATACATTGTGGGTCTGTCTCAAAACATGAATGAACGTTTCAGTGAACTCAGCTTCAGACACCAGTGTAATCAAAAAAGCTAACTTCTTATTATGAATATTACTGTGAAGCGTTGGTAAATTCTGTTTATGTAATTGTTGCTACAATCTACACAATTATTTATTTATAATTCTTGAATATGGCAACAAGATATACCTTATCTGTGGTGCAGTGTAAGACCCTCATATTGACAAATGTGTGATGGTCCATGAAGCATGTGTATTGCACTCCCGTGTTATGTTCTGGCTCCCTGACCTTCCTGTCAGCATTGAGTATAGAATTCGGAGATGATTCGGACACCAAAGTGGTTTAATCTAAGCACTTATTGCCCTTGCACACTCATGGTATCCCTACCTCACTGCACGGGGAAAAAGCAAAAAAAAACAGCCCAACGTGATTCTTGAAGCCGCCCTGTTTGATTCCCATGCTTGCTTCAATCATCCTGCTCAACCTTTTCCCCAACTTTCTGATGATGCACTTTCACCCTCTTATTTGAAACAAGTAATGGGGGTCTACCTTTGACAAATGTAAGCATATTGTATTTATTTCAGAGGACCTAGAAAATGTTGTTGGTTTTTTTTGAGAATCTGTGGTTGTTGTTAAAGTACCAAACGTATTTGCACAGAGAAATGTTCTTTATGTGCTGTTTTACATAGGCTACATAAACACATTTCAGTAATAAAGGAAACATGACTACCTATTGCATTTTTTCTTTGTCTTGGCACAGTGAAGCCAGCCGCTCATAGAATAGCTTGTTACCAAGGCTGTATGTTATGATGGTTCCCCCAGTGCCTGACTGAAGATTTGGCCCTTGCTGCTGTGCATCAAATATGCCCCCTACTGGAATACAAATGGTGCTACATGCTATATATATATATATAAAAAAAAAAAAAACCCTGTGTCAACTGTCATTTCTCATGTAGGTCTAGTTGTGTAAATTTCTGGTAGCTGAAACTTGATTAAAAGTAAATACATTTTTCATTATGGACTGGATGCTGTTGTGCCGTTAATATCACAGACTGAGATTTTCCACATGTGTTTACCTGTTCATACAAGGCTCCCTTTTAGTTGATATAAATTAAGCCATTCAGCAAGAAGATTTTCCCCTCATAAACAAACTGAATATATAAAAACCAGTGTTGACCAATCACCATCCAATTACAGGTTAGGCTACTATTTAGGACATAAAAACTTTACGTTGACCAAAAGTTTCATGCCCCATAAATTCAGGGTGTCACACAGTCTATTGCCTTAAATGATGCACCTCCTCTCTTCCATATGTAGCACCACAAGTTAACTGATTGGTAAAATCAGTGCAGCAGCACAACACTACAGCCTATTGTACCGGAGCCTAGCTGTATTTTTCAATCAGCTACAGTTACACTGATTACTGGCAAATAGTTTGAGGCAAATGTGTGTTTACAAATTAGCCATGACAACAAACAAGATCAGACGCCATGTTTTTGTAAGGATGCTGGGCTAATGAATTTTAATGCCTCTCATTCGAACATTTGGCTCTGTGTATGACTGGCTATTTTTAACCTTTTAACTTGAAATTTCCAATCACTGTTCTCGGCTACACAGCGTGACGTTGTCAGTCAACAACAGGAGAATAAACATATAGCCTAGCATACAACCTAGCTTACTACTCTCAGGCTACTCACTTATTTCCGCCTTGTTTTGCCTAATACTACACAGGGCCTTATCTCCGCGCGGGCTACAGAGATGACATCTGACGTGGCTTATTCGGTTCAGAGTAAAATATTAAAACTACCATGAAACACTCAACAAAACATTCAAACATTTAAGTGCGTCAGGAGACAGTAAGTCATAGTTCTAACTATAGCCATAATAAACACATTTGACTATATTAAACGATATTAACCTCTATGAAAATAATACGTGGTTGAATGTTAGCTACTTACGTAGCCTGCAGTTTTGAGGTTGGCCTGCTTTACTTGAGTAGCCTATTTCCGTTTTATGCGACTCTACACTTCCACTCAGCTCGGCCTTTTTCAGAGGGAAATACTGTACTTTTTACTCCAGTACATGTATCTGTAGTTAGCCTACTACTTTCCCGATTTTATACATAAAACATATGATCAGTTTATGAAATAAGCTATGCATTATTACAGATTAAACCGTCCAGCAGTGTATATAGGCTAGTTGTTAAAATTAGCTCTAGGCCACCTAAGTTTAGCCTAATAATATTCCAATAACAGGCATATATATATATAAAATATCCTATTTCTGATGTACAGTAGGCTACTTTTACTTAAGTAAAATGTTAAGTGCATTATTGTAATGGAGTATTTTTACAATGTGGTAGCCTATTGTTACTTTTACTAAGGTAGAATATCTCAATACTTCTTCCACGCCTGAATATGAACTATATTCATTTATGAGAATGCTAGATTTGACCATTTCAGATAAAAATGTTAAGCACAAAAATATTAAGAATACGTCACTTGAATCTTATTTTCATCTGTATTTGATCTAGATTAGATAATATTAAAGTGATTAAAACAATACAACAAAGTATGTAAGATCACTATCCTGCCTGGAGGCTCAATGTACGTCATAACTGAAATTATTAGGATACAATTATTTTACAGACAAAGCCCTATTGTGGCCCTTCTATCTTTGTGTGAATTATTACCGTGATAGGGTTAAATGGAAACTAATTGATTTGACAAATATGTGTTTGTGAATGCCCTCCAGCAGAGCATGTGATGCAACTAATTTATTTCTCATCAAGCGAGATTTCTGACTTTGAATTTCATCCCCCGGTAATGGATTGGACACGGAGATTCAGTGTCGCTTTTAAAGAATGAGCCGAGGTATGCATCACGACTTTCTCTGTTTTCCATTTGCCCCTCTGTTTTTTTTTTTTGTTTTTTTTTTTGCCTCTTAGTTGAAATATCAAATTTCAATAAGCTCACGGACACTCCCAAATCGTCACGTTCGTCAGCGTAAAGACGGATGGTTCCATCCTTTCGGGAATAAGTCAGTACAAATGCGAGAAACACAAACAAATGTGAACTGTATGTGAGTGACTGCTTACACAGCCCAACAGTTCATCCTTAAATGCGTTCTGTTGCTCAGACTGCTGAAAACATGTACACAAACAGTGGCCTATTCATTTCTTTGCCTAAAGGCTGCAAAAGCCCACCACTCATTGGATGATAATTTGAGCCTGCATTGGGACTCAGAATCAGAATCAGAAATACTTCATTCTCTCAAATAATGATCAACTGCAGTATAGTAATTGAGCCATTCTTCAAAGCGTATCTGGTTTATTACAAATGTAAAATCAGTCTAAAACAAACTCACATTTCCCCTCTCTTTGAAGCGACGTTATGACAACTGGCAGCACTCAGCATGATGATAATCTTCTGCCTGAAGATAATGACATCCTCCTCAGCAGGTGAAAGCCCCCCCCCCGTTAGCCCTGCCCTGCTTATTTCAAACCCAGCGTCCACCCATTGTCCGCTGTCCGTGGCGTTTGTGACACCAAAGTCAACATATAAAGTGCGTTTTTTCCCCCCCTAAAGCCACTAAAAGAGGCGAATGTTAATTGAAACCTACTTAGCCTGTGGCTAAGCAGGCCCCGTCGGGCCCCCGGTATTGCTCCGTAGCACATAGGTGAGTGGGCTGAGACATGAAAGGGCTGATCAGGTGCTGCGGGGGCTTTTCAGCTTGACTTTTGCGTGAGTCACACGGAGGTTTCGGGGCTTTCTTTGCAGGCGTTGGACAGAGGCAGAAAACACACTTCCAGCTGCACTCTCATCCGCGGAGCATGTTTCCACGCAGGCCTGCCTCTCGTGTTTGATCACACATAGATATTTACCAATTCGCTTTATCGTCTTGGATACTGTCCCTCGACGCCTATATGAGGTAAAGCCCCACCTGATCGACGTGAAGAAGGGTTGACCCGGCTGCTGTTCTGACATGTGTCCGAGAACAAGAATAAAACTGAATGCATCAATCCGATTTGAATTAGTCCAAAACTCTTTTCAAATGCTTCTTCTTCTTCTTCTTCTTCTTCTTCTCGTGCAGCGGTGCAAAGGATCAACTATGGTGCTAAAACGGCGAAGACGAAGTTGCCGTTCTTCGGATGATGGACAGTGAAGTAAAACGAGCTTTTGTCTGATTTCAAAGCTCAGGAGCGGAACCTTTGCTTCAGTGATTGATTAGGGACTAAACGATGCTGTGACCCATAGGCTACCCAGCGCCTAAAAGAGAGAGGGCCCACAGCTGAACTTTAAAGGAAACCACTTCTCGCTCCTCTGTTCCTTTTTTGGGGGAGATGACAATATTGATTATTAGACATTTGGGGATGAAAATACACCCACTTCTCTTAGTGGCACAAAGCTAGACTGGCTTTACGGCCGCCCTGGCGTCGTATCCTGCTGTGGCGCACGTCCCCCTTCAGACTGCTCCGAACGGGCTGAAAACCACAATAAATTCCTCGAGGTGCACACACTTCAGCACCATTTGTGTCATATATGAGGCCGTGGGGTGTAAACAAATTAGGGGTCGTGTGCGATAGCATGCGTTTAACAGTTTGCAGATATTGCGGACAGATTGGTGACAAAATGAGGAACAGAGGAATCTCTGTGATGTAGACCTATACCTTTTTTGGTCTTATAAATTATGCGTAAAGATCTGCAAAGGAAAAAAGTTTGGGCTTTGCCTCATTAGGCTACTGTATTGTTGAATAAGGCCAGAATCCTGGTTTGGTCTTGGTTTTAGAATTACATTTGAGAGCCGAGATGAAGCAAAATTCAGTAGAAACCGTAGCCGAAAAGAAAGTATGTGTGTGGACTGTATGTATGTAGGGCAGTACAATGGCTTATATGTGACATAGGCTGACCAAATATGAAGAGCTTGTCAGTCATCATTGACTTTGGTCGAGAAAACGTGGCTGGAAGTTTTTGTGTCAAATCACAGATCCATAGATGGAGTCGGTTGTCAATTAAGCAAAAATACAATGCGAATAATCCTAATGCCATGCAAACAGCAGGCCAGCAATAACGTTGATCTAAATGTTCAGTTTTGGTTGGGACTGAGACTCTTACTTTTGTAATCTTATTCTTATATTAGTCTGAGGCTGTGCTTAGTGCTGGTCCTGTACTGGACTGAAAGTGGTTTCTAATATTTTGTCCACCCTTGTATAAAGACGCAATATATCACAAGCAAAAGTTATAGAAATGTATTTGTTGTTTGTTGCATTCGATTGGATTACGCTGTTTCTGTTAGTCAGTGCATGCCAGTAGTCTATGTAGTAAACTTACCTCTTGGTTTTAATTCTATCCTTTATTATTTTTTAAGATTAGAATAGAGGGGAAAGATGATTAATCGACAGTAATTTACTGGAGAAAGATCAGGACCAATGTGTGCGTCTGTGCAAACTAGTTTGGTGACCTACTAATGATTTACCACATTAACCAAATAATTATACTTCGTCATCAGTCATCATTTGTTGCTTTTCTTTCCTCCAAGTAGTTCACTCAACACATGAGCAGATTTGGGGACTTTTTGGAGTTTAAACAGTACATGCACTGACTCTGCCATAGCTTTGGGTTTTATGAATTGACGCCCCTGTCCTGTCTAAGCTGAACTGTGACAGCGTCTCTGATAGGACGAAAGTTTTCAGCCTCAGCCAATCCTTGCACCCCGCTGCATACCGGGTGTACCCTCTCAACCAATCACAGCCGGGAGCGCTGACGGGGAGAGAGAAGAGCTCCGCTACTTTTGACGGTCTCCTCTCACTTTGAACCGGTGTCAACAAACAACAACAATCTTTTCGTCCTAGCTAGCCCGCCTTGGCAACCACATTGCCAAGAGGCTGAATTCTGGCGAACAAAACCGAGGAGGCTAAGAAACTAACTCTTATTAACATCCAAAAAAATCCACTTTTCTTCTTTTTTGTCGTCACTTTTGACTCCTCAGAGGGTCGCGGCTGTCACGGGACACTGGTGCTTGGCTGTAGCCCGGGGTGCGGCTAACATTAACTTAGGCTAACCTTCCAGGAAGCTTCCTCACAGGCGACAGGGCGATTTCAGCGACGTCCTCCTGCTGCACACACGGTGTCGGAGCAGCAGCCTCCCCGTCAGGAGGAGGTATAGTCACTGGGGTGGTGGAGGTATGACTGCGTTGGCGGGGTCAATACCCAGGATGATGCGACCCACGCTGGCTCAGAACTACCCCCGCAGTGGCTTCCCACTGGAAGGTAAAGCATCACATTGCCAAAGGGAAGGTTACAGCCCTGGATGTTGACAGAAGATATTTGAGTTTCAGTGCTTGTTAGTCATAAGTCACTGTTGCTTTCATGTAGTCATAGACCTGTCAGTCTTGTCCCAAACCTCGGCTTAGAAACACAAACTTTGTACAGTTATAGGACCTAACAGTCTTAAAGAATTACATCTTACTTGACTGGTAGCTGAACTGACATATTTCGTAATGTAGGCTAACTATTCATTATTACTTTGGAAGCTTATTTTTTCACCTCACAAGTTTTGCTATAATTTTTTGCATCTTTTAGCAAACTTGTTTGTAGTCTATATGAAATAATTAGATAACATTAGATTTTGTATTTTCATAGCTAGAAGTTATTGCGTAAAAATGTTTCTAAGCAAAACATTTATTGTCATCTGTTTTTGGAGCAGTTAAATAAAACTGCTGCTTCATTCTATAATATCTTGTTATTGGTGTATTCAGTTGCATCTGGGATTAGTTCAAACTTTACTTCTCGGGCTGTGCACCGGATCGCTTTGGTGACAAGTTCCTCTCATATTTTGATTAAATGTAGTGTCTACCCCGTTGGGTCAAGGCCGAGTGAACCAGCTCGGAGGGGTTTTCATAAATGGCAGACCTTTGCCCAACCACATCCGACATAAAATCGTGGAGATGGCCCACCACGGCATCAGGCCGTGTGTCATCTCCCGACAGCTTCGGGTCTCCCACGGCTGCGTGTCCAAAATTCTGTGCCGGTACCAGGAGACCGGCTCCATCAGACCCGGGGCCATCGGAGGCAGCAAACCCAAGGTATGAACCAGAGGAAGCAGATCAGAGGCTTGTATTTGCAGAATTATAGAATATATAAATCTTTTGATTATATAGCCATACATCGAATGCTTAACTGTTAACAGAAATAATTAACTTGCTGATTTCTAAGCTATAGCCATAAAGGCAACACATGTACTGTGCCCGAAGGGCCACAACAAAGTGAATGAACACTGCGACTCTTCTGACCTTTGAAGCAGGGAACAACGCCGGACGTAGAGAAGAGAATAGAAGAATACAAGCGGGAAAACCCGGGTATGTTTAGCTGGGAGATTCGGGATAAATTACTGAAGGATGGGATATGTGACCGCAACAACGTTCCTTCAGGTAAAAAAGGGCAGAAATGAATGAATTTACAAATTGTTATTATTATTATTATTATTATTATTATTATCATTATTATTATTATTATTATTATTATTATTATTATATATTTCATTAGATTTTTTTCCACGTGGACTTCATCCTTTATATTCTATATTTTTTAACTTCGACCACAACAGGTTATCATACAGCCTCCTCGATAATGATTTAAAAAAATATGTAGCCTAATAAAACCTTTCCCCCTTTAACAAGTCTGATAAATCTACCGTTTCTTTCTGTTTTTAATTTTTAGAGAATCTTCACAAATTTTCAACGCTTATTTATTTCAAATTAATGGCATATTTTACTTGTAGTGGCAGTTAATAGCCTACTTATTTTTTTTTATATATTACTTTTTATTTTAGTAATCTCCACTTTTGAACGGACTTTTGCAGTGAGCTCCATCAGTCGCATCATGCGGAGTAAGTTCGGGGGGAAAGGCGATGAAGAGGAGGATGAAGATGAAATCGAGAAGAAAGAGTTGGAGGACAGCGACCGGAGGGCCAAACACAGCATTGAAGGCATCTTAGGAGACAGATGTGAGTGAACTGCTCGAGTTATTGCGGCTGATGTAGAAAAAGAAATAGCTGGCACTTAACTTTAGCTGGGGTTATCTTTTTCATCTCAGTGACCCCACACACTGTTTGATCAGATACCAGCTTAGTGAGTCCATATGGGAAGATTTTTAATTTAGTATTCAATTGCTAAACTATCTATTTAGGCTGTGCTTTGGGAATATTAGTAAAGTGAAAACTCAACAGGCTATCGAGTCACCTGTATTCTCTAATTAGGATAATTTCCAGTGAGTTAAATACAATCACATTTTGCAGGGTAGCCTCTAGTATTCAGTCTCCACACCTCCAACCTGTTGATTGCTTCTGAGCAGGGTGTGAAGGAGAATGGTTTCATCTAGTCGTATAACGAGCCTCCATGTGAAGTTTTAGCATGCTGTAAAGTTGTTGGATGGGGGCGGAGAGTGCGTGTCGTCCTTTGTTAGGAATTCTTTATCGGCTATATCTCTCCGGCTAATGCTTTTCCCATGAGACCATACCGTAAATCAAACAGCAGGTGATGGCTCTGTGCGGGAAAAGAGAGTGTGCAGTGGGTGTGTGTTTGAGTGTGTGTGTGTGCATATGTTCAGCAGTGGTTTGAAAGCAGTGCAGATGAACAGCCATGTTACAGCAAGTCTGCATATTAGGGTGCACATATTTTACATTTTTTTTTTTACTCTTGTGGATTAGCAAATTACAAAGACAAGCCGCCCACAGCATTATTAATTCACCCATCATATTTAAGTGTAATGCCTTAATAAATTATGGAAACATAGTTCACATTTCCTTTGGCCCGTTGCTCGGGAGGCTGTTAATAGTTTGGCTGTTGTTTAATGCAGCAAATCCATTTTTATTCGAGTTTGAAAGGGCAGCGTCCACTGTAAGAAGTGACCACCTGTGCGAGCTAGGCTCACATTTAATCGAAAAATCGTATTTTTTGTTAAACAAGTGAAAATAATTCACACTTAGATAAGTTGTTTTCAATGCTATTTAAGTTGTTTTAGTTCTTTTGTTACCTAGTGGATTTGAACGAGGTCGAATAAATCAATATTTGCGTGGAAACAAGTGCAATAGTCTCATTCCATCAGAAACTGTTTTCCTATTTCTGAAAAAATACCCTTCTTGCTAACAAAGACTTTTTAAAGATGGACTTTTTACAGTATAGGCCCAAAGCTGGTGAAAACAAAGTTGCACTGGATGTTTTGCAGGCCAAGGAACAAAACATGACATCTTTTCTAACTTCCCTCATTGCAGCTTCTCAGACAGTAGCCTAATTGGACATTTGAGAGCGGTTTGGGGCTTATTGCGCTATACATTAATTAGCCTATTTCGAATGTGTTACTTTACGTTTTGCTTCCGTCATTAGAGTGGAAATTCGTCATGCTTGGTTACTCGTTTAATTTGGCACTTTCCAAATGAGGCTATTACAACTTCCATAATGGATACATCATTTCTTTAAAAACGTGAATAACACTCGTCTCGCCGGTGAGTTTGTGTCTTTGTAGAAACCAAACTGTGCTGATAATGTGCTTGCCATCCTTTACTTGATGAAATCAATTTAAACATTATTTCTTTTCACCTTGGAAAATTTAATTATAGCCTACTTTTCAGTCTAGCTCAGGCTCAGTGGGTGACAGCTAAACTGAAATGGGGCAGGGTAAAAAAAGAAAGCTGGGGGTGACGGTAGTTGTGACAATTCACCCTCAGTCTAATTTTAGAGCTGGCGATATTGTAACTCAAATTTGGAAATGCGTACTAGATAGTTCATGTTTTAACAAGTAATAAGCTAATCACTTAGTAACACATCACCGTCCACCTCAAGCACCAGAGACTAAACGGCCCCCATGAGTTGTTCAAATATGTGTTCAACAGTCTCCATCCCTTCTCTTTCCGCTTTTTCAAACAGTTGAAGCAGCGAAATGTCAACATTTAGCCCACCATTTCCCTGTTAGCACTCTCTTCGCCCCCCATCAGTAAAATAGGGGAGGAGAGATAAAGGACTCTAGTCTGAGGAGACAAAATGTCCCCCAGATGAGTTGATCAAACATTTGTTCAACGGTTTCCAACTCCTCACAAAGACACGCCTCGCGCGCACAACGGGACGCTCAGGGATGAACTTGGGAGACAAAGGCGCGAGAGTCTATTTGGGGCTCACGCTTGGGCTGCGCGCGGACAAAAGGCCAGCTTGGAAACAGCTTTGGCCGCCGCTAAAGAAGAAGGCAACCTGTTTATAATTCAGTCAGAGAAAAAGAAGGGGAGAGGAGAGCGTCTCCACAGAAAAGCCCGACAAAACACTATGAGGCCGCAATGAAGGATGAATTATTCAGGAAGCGCTCCGGCACGGTTAGAGGGCCCGTTCACCGAGAGAAAATGGCCGTTTTCACCTACAAAATGTTTCCTTTTGGGGTCGGCTAAAGAAGCCGACTGCCATTCAGAATGCCATTTGAGGCCTCTGAAATCCACTCACGTAGACTATTGCCCAAGGATGCGTGCTCGCCCCCAAAACCTGCGCACACGCTGTTACACACGTGTACGCGCACAGATAGCATTAAACACTTACCCCCGATTTAAGATGTGCCGTTTTCAAAGTAACAAAATGTGGCATGCAGTTTGTGCTGAGGCGCACACGTCTTTCAGAGAAAGAGAAAGTTCAGAAACTACAAAACTGACATGCCAGTTAGAAACATTTTAAGTCGCCAACACAAGCTATTATTTAGATTCTCTGCTGGGTCTTTATATAAGTTATACATACATTTTGCGGAGTTTATTTGGTTTTTCTGACGTCAGTTAACTTTGAATAACTTTCTTGCTGTCGTGTTGCATTTGTAATTTCAGTGCTTTAAAACGGAAAAAGCAACATTGTCCGACTCAGCAGCTTTTAATAAAGCCATATTGCTGTGTTTGCCATAATATTCAGACTGTAATTGGTCAACAAAGCAAAGTGGCTTTCTCCGCCTTGAAGGATGACGCTAATAATACGGAGACGTCTCCAGTCTAACTCATGATCTATGATCATTGATTCTTTGTTGAGTGCCGGCCTTGACCCTCGAACATTAATAATGTCTTCTAAATGATGTCGATATTGTGCAATGTCACATTTAATGACGGAGGGACTGTATTAAAGAGTGTATCTGCTGAATGGGGACCAATGTTCTCCCCGGAGAGCCCCGGTCTGGCCCGGAGCGCAGCTTCACAATGGGGCCCCCGGCCACCCGTCCTGCGCTGCGCACAGCTCTGAAAACTCAACCCCCCTCCCGCTCCTCCTCCTTCTCCACCACTTGCTCCCCAAATCTCTTCAAGCAGATTAAATCGACTCTTTTATTTCATCTCACTTTCATCTGCAGAGCAACGCCGCCCCTCTCCCTCTGTTTCCTACTCTTTCTCTCTGTTTCTCTCAGCCTGCAGGCGCACAGCTCGTTTCATATCTGGGCCCCATCCTGCGGAGCGCACAAAGGAAATGAAGTTATAAATATATTTTGTTACAATTTCAAAATGTCATGCCTAAAAATCGATTGCAGCGACTACATCTGATTAGTAGCAACACCTACGTTAAATATTTTTAATTTGTTAAGTTGGCCACCACTTTCATCTTTAAAAGCTTTGGAACAAGACATATTTGTTGTAACTTTTCAATACAAGATATTTTGAAGTAATATATATTATCAGCAAACGAAATAACAGCAAACTATTAAGATAACACCAGCACATTTTATACCTTGATATACCTTGATTAATAAAAAAATATGCAAACCAAAACTTTAAGCCTTGTTTTTACCTGTTGTCTGATTTTCTGATTAGCAGCAGCTTTTTTGAATAGTGGCTTTAAAGCTTTAATATTTGCAGTTATATAGTCAAAGCTGAGAGTTTATAGGTATTTTAAAAAGGGACTACACCATGTGTACACATCCTGTTGCTCAATTATTTCAATATTGAATGGTAATAATTAAAATGATCTAAAGGCTTATCTTTTGACATATAAATATAAATTAAACCACATTTTCTTCCAAATCCCCATGCAATAAGTAAATATAAGTTAAAACAGAAAGAAATTCATACTCAAAAATCCTCACCCCCTCTCCATTTTCTATCAAATATTGATATATTTGGCAGTAATGTTGGCCCTGCAGGCCTGTTGCTGGGCTGTACCAAACTCCTAGCGTCATAGTAATTAACCCTGGAGACAAAGTTAATGATTAAAACAGTCACGGTGTCCCCGCCTCCTCCCTCCTCCTGCTTCACATTTTCACAGTGTAACTTTTAGAGTCCATACTTCGTTATGTGAAATTAGCCAGATAATACAGAGGAGCCTTGTTGAGGGCCGATACATTTCCATTTAGGCCAGCCGTGTGTGTAAGCACACATACACACACATACACACACATACACACACATTCCACTCTGCAATGCAAACAGTCAAAGGGATAACTTTATTTGGTGAAAGGGGATCCTGGAAAGGGCTAATTGAATAAGCCCGGGATCTTTGAAAAACCCCTACCATGGTGAGCGCAGTCATCATGTCATAATTAGGTTTATTGAGGCGCATTCCTTCAATCTGCCTCCATTCCCCCGGGCTCATTGTATCCAGGGCCCAGGCCAATGGCCGGGGGACAAAAGGGAACCGTGAGCAGACAATACATGAAAGACCCATAAAGATTTAGATGGCTTTGTCACAGAAACGGAGTAGGACTTTGTTTGTGTAAATAATGCAAGTGAATGAAGAACTTGGGTTTCTCTGCTACTCGGGGTGAAGGATGGCGTGCTGCAAATGTAATATGTGGGCACACACTGGATCAGTGCCAGGGCAGAGGAGAGGAGAAGAGGAAAGAGAGGACTGAGGGAAGAGGAGTGATAGGAAGAAGCGAAGGAGCAGAGGCGGAGGCAGAGAATGGGCTGAGAGCACAGAAGGTGCAGTGTTTTTAGTGTGTCATGATGGTGTTTCCAGAGGCATTTGAGAAGAGACGGACTTTTCACATTACCTTTTCTGCATCAGCTGTTTGCAGTTGTTATCTTAGGGTCAGTGACATTTTAAATACTCTGACTGTAAAGTGTTCACTGATAAAAAACATTTTTTCCAAGACAAAAAGTGACTTTTTACATCATATTTTCCAGTGTCCCATTATTATATGTTTTACATACTACATGAATGTTCAATAACTTCAATTGTATTGCCTCATTTTCTCACTTACGGTGGCATTCAAGGCAGTGCTCTGATATGCCCAACTGTAGTCAGAAAAGTTAACAATTGCAAAAGATGTTTTTGAACACAGAATGAACTATTTACAAAATTAAATGTGATATTTCATTTGAACGATTTCAGTAAGTTGTAAAGCTAAAACGATTAGTCAATTAATCGTAATTTTTTAAGCAAAAATGCCCCAAATTCTCTGTTTTTAGCTCCTCCAATGTGAAAATTTGGTGTTTTTATCTTTGGGTTTTGAACTGGTGGTCAGACAAAACAAGACAGATGACGACACCTTGGACTTTAGGAAATGTTTTTTTTGTTTTTTTTTTTACCATTTTCTAACATTTTGTAGACCAAACGATTCATTGAATAATTGAGAAAATAATCAGCAGATTAACTGATAATGAAAATAATCGTTAGTTGTAGCCTTAATAGGTTGCCAGTTGCTCTTTCTGTCTCATCAAATCTGACAAAGACAGAACCAATAAGGTCTCGATGGATCTTATAATAGCTATTGGCTATTACTGGCCTGAGCCAAGTGTCTGGTGAAGAGGGCTCTGTCTGTCCATTGAAAGAATGAATGTGTCACTCAGTGAGTCCCTGGGCACGAGGGCAAAGGGGGGCACGAGGGCCAAGCGGCGAGCACCAAATCACTCTCCTCTACCCTGGGGCTCTCTCTGTCTCTCTGTCCCTCGCTCCTCATCCTGCACTCCTCCCTCTCTCGTGAGTTTTTTCTAATAAGCCCATGCATGATGACTATTCAAGCATGAAAACATAGTTATCTGCAAATGAATGGGTGCTCTATGCTTCATTAAAGCCTCTTTTTCCTTTCACACTCTTATTGTGACCCTCTGATATCAATTCAAAGGGCAATTAATGAATGCACACCAACTTTGAAGTCAGGGTGATTTCTGAGAGGGAGGGGGCTTGTGCGTGCGTGTGTGTGTGTGTATGTGTAGGGGGGAGGGGGTATTTGGGGTATTCCCCCTTCAAGACCCGCTGTAGTGCCCCAGCCTTCACCCATGATGGACTAGCCACATTGAGCTGAGAGTGAGCGAGCCCCAAAGACGGTTTGAAGGGACTGAAAGAGTGAAAAGGCCCAGCGAAGGTCAAGTAGAATGGCTCGCCTTAGAATAAGGCCCCTCTTTATCTGCTGCAAGTATGCACTATAGGCACAACAGCTGGGGGGAGTGGGGGGGTTGTTTTTTAATGTGTGTTTGTGTGTGTTTCTGAGAAAGTAAGGAAGAATGTGAGTGCGTGTTTTCCTCTCATGCATCTGTCTGTGAGTTGGTGAGCATGATTGTTTTTAATGTGTGCGTATGTGCATGTGTGTGCATTGGGGTTAGGGTTGAGTGTCAAAGTTTGCAGAGGCCAGCCAGAGGCCAGTAAATGCAGCGTCTGTGCTGCTGATGGGGGACAGGCAGCTGTCAATCACCTGACTGATGAAGCCTGACTTTCATTCAGAGCTTTGTTAACTAATTAGCCCAGAAGCTTTTGTGTGGCGTCGGAAAAGAGGCTTAAAATGTGTGTTTATGCTGTAGTCATGCCATGTGGGAATATCTTTTGTAGTAACCGATGTGCACACTCTCAAACTTGAAGGCATCAAGTAGACTCAGAATTGTGGTTTTTGATAGATTTGTCTTTCACACTTTACAGTTCAAACTACAAAATGCAGTGTGCGATGAAAATAATCAATTTTGTTCATTTTTTTGAATGAATGTACTGCTCTGTGGAACTTGATTACAGGGATTTCCTTGTTCAAATAGGGATTCACTGCCAAACCAGGAGTTCCTTAGTAATATTTACCATCTGAAAGTTGAGGTAAAAAGTAGGAAACTACCCTCACTCATATAACATGAATGCAGCATTATACAGTACATTACTGCTATTCTAAATGGCTCACTAGATCTTATTATACTTGCATTTTGTTTGTTAAAATTTCATAAATTAAATTGCACTGGATCATTCCTCACTTTTCAATTCCTTACTTTGTTTAAGCATGACCACGATATTAAAAGGACAGTTCACCACCAAATAAAAAATACACATTTTTCCTCTTATCTGTAGTGCTATTTATCCATCTAGATTGTTTTGGTGTGAGTTGCAGTTTCGGCCATAGAGATGTCTGCCTTTTTTGAATATAATGGAACTAGATGGCACTCGGGTTGTGGTGCTCTAAGCGCCAGAAAACTACATTTGAAAAAATAGTTCCTACATGAAACTGCTGACAACAAATCTGTGGATTATCTTAGCAATACATGTAAGAGGAAAAATATGTATTTTTGATTTGGGGGTGAACTGTAACTTTAAGGGGAAAGTTCTTGCCATACAACTACAGTTGTATGTGCTTATGGACTGCTTTTGTGTTGTTGATGACAGCCTTGAACATTTTTTGAAAATTCACATGAATTCATATGAAAGATTAATAGCTGCTGTAGTCAGTAGGGGCAACCTGACAGCAGAATTAAGAGAGATGAAACTGTCAAACATCCTCCTTGTCAACTATACAAAGTGAGAATGATGGTTAACGTGCTAACAGCGCACGTTGTTGGATTTCAACAAGTTCCCCGCTGACTGGAGTTGTGAGTCATTTTCAGAGTTAAAAGACAGAAAAGAACTGCAGAGTCAGAGGGCCACGGAGGGTCACTCACCCCCAGCACTACACAGGAAACAGGGTTAGAAACACATTTAGCTACAAATGACAGGTAACCATTTCCTGATACCCCCTACATCCTCAACGACTCCCATAATTCTTTGCTGACAGCATCAGACTCCTTCATCCCCTTTGTCATGTCATTTTTTTGTAGCATAACAAGGCTGTGATTGACGACATCATTGCTCACGTCATTTTTTTTGTGTAATCACAATCCCATGCTAAAAAACCCCACAACACACACACACACACACACACACACACACACACACACACACACACACACACACACACACACACACAGCTCTGGCACACTCTCATTTAGGGCAACTGTGAAGGTTGAAACTCCTCCTCAGCAAGTCAAGTGAGTTCACCCTCCAACACCCCTCCCACACACATACACACACACACACACACACACACACACACACACACACACACACCATATTTTTCTTAACCCACCAGAAAGAGTCACAGATGGGTCCATAAGCTGTCAGTAAAGCTATTATCCGGCCCAGCATCTGCCTGTCTTGACTTCTATATACTGTTTAATGCAGTCGGCCAGTCACTTAGTCCCCCAGCTCCTGAATAGGAGCAGCATGGTCGGCCCGCCCAAATAAATGCTGCATTTGTCTCCTCTGCCTTTTGTTTTGTGTTTTTTGAGAGGGGTAGGTGGAGAGAAGGGGGGAGACGTGTCAGAGGCTCAATTTACACTTACTATTAACCAAAGCCCCAGAAGAGTTGCTGGGATGTCCGAAGAGGGGTGCAACTAGTCCACATATGGTCAGTCAATTCCCCCAAGTCCCAAAATCCAAGTTAGACACATCCCCTTTCACTCCCTCTCTATCTGTCTCTCACACACACATGCATACATGCTCAATGCGTACTGTCTCATGTCTCAGTGGACATATTTAAGCCTTTGTGTCCCCATCCTAACCCCCCCCCCAAAAAAAACTCAACGCAATGCCAAAGTCTTTCCAACAGTCTGTTTCAGCTAAATCCTTTATTCTCCTCCTTCTTCTCCTCCTCGTTTTTCTCTTCCCTGGGATGGCGTTGCACGGCAGGATCCATTTTGGGCTTTCTTGGCTCTGGAGAGGTTGTTTTGGCTTGGAGTCCCATGCACTGTGTGCCTCTCAGGGCTTCAGTTTGGTTAAATTAAACAGTTTTCTTTTCTCTTCTAACCCCTTCCACCCACCCCCTCCAACTGCTCCTGTCTTATTTTGCGGCTTAATGCTCCTCGGCTCCCCAGCGATCTTGCCGAGGCTGCTTTTCCAGGCCTTCTCCTACTCAGATAATTTTACCCAGGCTCATATTTTCTCATATTTCGATGAACTGACAAGAGCCAGTACCATGTCTGCCCCCCCCCCCACCAGCATTTTAAGATATAGTACATGTATACAGGCAGGGAGCGATATGACGGTTAGAGTGGATAATTTGATTGGCCAAGTCTATTTGACGGTGCCAAATCAATGTGATCAGATCTTAGGGATAGCGAGGCGATGACGGCAAACGGGGCACTCTGAAACCACAGGTTTACATGGTTGGAAAGATCCGGGGAGCAGGGGAAAGGTTTCAACCTCTTCTCCCCCCCATCTACTTTTCCCACTCGTCCTATTTGTTTCAGTAAGAGAGAAAATATATTTCCTAATGCTGATTCGACGTTTTACATTTCATTGTTACAAAGATCATTTTGGAAAGTATTGTGTGTGTGTGTTTGTGCTTGACCACACTTAAAGGCATGTGAGCAGGGGGAGTACTGTTAATGGACGCTAAAGTGGAGACGCCTCAGGGCTGACAAGCTCGATTAACGTAGCACTAAAATGCATATAGAATCAGGGGAAGCCGCGCTGTGGACATGTGTGTACAAGGTCATGTGCTTGGAGTGCTGCAGTCTTTGTGTGTGTGTTTATGAGCTTCTGAGCCAAGCTGTGGGGAGTAGTGAGCTTCAGGGGTGATTGGGTTGCTGCCCTCCGTCTTGGAACAAGTTTGCCACCAAAACACTCTCTACACCCCATGTGTCACCCCATGAATCTTCATCACCTGCCACTTTAATTTGCATTACATTATATTTTAGAATTTTAGGCATGTGGTTGATGCTTAAGCAGACCTGCGTGATGAGTGCGGCAGTAGAATAAACTTCTTTTAGGTTTTTGTTTTTACAGCAAACTAAGCTTTGCAGTGTCCTAAATGAAAACAAAAATCCAGGAAGTTGCTGTGAGTTTATATTGCAATTGCACAAATAATTCCCTAGTTGAGGATTTAAGAATGTCAGAAAAATTGTTATTCACCAAAACGAGTTGTATTCACCACCCGAAAGCCACAGTGAAAGTTACTTTTAGTAGGGAGTAGCTTTTTAAGTGATGTAAAATAGCCATATATATAAAAGCGGCAGATCAGTTTTAATTGATTTCACCCAGATTTTTTGTCGACATGCGTCCAAAGGCAGTTTCCATTAGAACAGGACACTGTTCTTGTGATGAGGACTGTTCAGAAAATGCTTTCATAAGAAAGTGAAGTTTGTGTTTACTTTCTAAAAAAAGTGCTGTGATCTCCAAAAAAATTGAGAAAGCAGTTTCTCAAAATCATTTAAAAAATCAATATATGATTAACTTTGCAATGCAAATAGGATTTTTATAATTAAGTTTTCAGACAGATTTTTCTATTGTAAATATTCTTTACATCTTATTTTCACATTTTAACCATTCACAGTAAACTGATAAATCTACGCATTTTCCGGGACAAGGCGCAAACACACCTGATGGTTGATTTCTTACTTTTAGAGGCTCCATAATGATTTCAAGAATGATTACGTACAGCCATAGCACTGAAAAGAAACAGAAAAACTAAGAAAAGAGACAGACTTTTGTGTTTTAGAGTATAAGTAAAGAGAGAAGATGGGGGACGTACTTCCTTTCACCTCAACTTGTGTCCATGCATTGAAGAGGGCCCACAAACCGTGGATATAATACGCTTCTACCAACAACAAAAACCAACACAGATGCCCAGACAGACTATCCCCATGGGTACATTTACATCGGCAACAACAGCCCCTGTTGCCCCTCTCCACTGCCCTTCTCGCCCCCTCAGGTGCTCTTACAGTTCCCTTTGGAGGAAGGGGGTAGTTTTTTAGGGGGAAGGGCGAGAATGCCCCTGGCTGTGCCCCCATCCACCCCACCCCCCTAAGCCCTCTGCGGAGCCTCTTTATGTCCCCCCTCCAGCTCCCCCGTGGGGCAGGTGACAGCCCTCCACTGTGAAGGGCCGAGGGAGCCATGACGGATTCCACAGATGGAGCGTGGAAATCGCCGGCAAAGACCTCAGCTCTGTGGAGCAACAAAGAGCCAGAGAGTCACAGAGAGAAATATGGGTGGAAAACAGAGAGATGGGGAGAAGCGAGACAAAGAGAGGCTGCGAGAGAGGGTGAGAAGGAGGGAGAATGAGAGAGAGAAGAGGGAGGAGAAGGTGGTGCTTGTTTAAGGAGGGTGGCGTGCCGAAGTGCAAAAGCGTTTGTTGGGATAGTTTGCTATTATTTGAAGTGAAAAATGTCTGAGGTTTTCTCCACACTTTTTTATACATGCTGGTAGCCATTTTTATCACCTAGTGTTCCACCTGTCAGCTGTATGATGTTCAGTGCAGTGCATTTGCTCTCGTCCCATCGTCTTATCTTGTTGTATCGTAACATCAAGTGATGTAGCAATCCAACAAAGTGAGGTGAAACAAATGAGCCCACTTGAGTCCTCTGTAAAGGGTCTGATTCAGGATTGTATCACGATTAGACTCCTGAGACTTCAGAGGTGCCACTCTGTCGCTTCTTTTGAAAAGTTCCCAAAACCCTGGTAGCAGTCATAACCGATAGGTAATTCCAAAGTGATTAAGGATTTTCCCGGCTGCCTCAGCTTTCCCAGGGCCCAAATCCCTGTGAAATGCTGAGGAACGTGCATGCTGCTAAAGTCGGGGGGGAGCGAAAAAGCATTCCTAGTGGCCCTCCTCCATGCAGGAACTGGAGAGGGGGGAGGCTACAAAAGGCCTCATCTCTTGTTTTTCAACCATCCTGTCCAAAACTCCAAAGCCCCACACTCTACACCCGAATTCCTTCCCCACCATCTAAAACACGAGCCCTGTAACCCTACTAGTCATATAAAATGTTGGCGAGTTTGTTGTTGGGTTGAGAGTGACATGGCCTGCAAGCTGTAAAAGTCACCTTGTTGAAGAAATAGTGTGTAAAAAGTTGCAATACAGCTGACTGAGTTGAAGTTTGCAACACAGTGGCCATTTAGATTGTTTTTCTTCTTTTCTCTGATTTGAGGAGATGTATACCCTTTTAGTGTTAGAGTCATCATTCCTGTTCAAATTCTAAACTCACACACAGGTTGATAAAGAGCTGGCAATCTATGAGTGCAAAATTCAGCAGAGGCTTAAGGAAATGTCTCCATTTCTCTCGCTCCCCCTTTGAAAATATTTTACTTATTGCCTCCCTCATGCTTGAATGTTTCTTTACCAATTTGCTCCTAATGCATGTTAAGTTGACTCCCACTGCTATTGGTGTTGCAAGGAGAAAATCGCCGAAGGGAGAGAGAGGATCAGTTTCACATGAGGGGCCCTGAGCTTTTTGGATTCTCTTGTATTTTATTGTTGCTTCTGAGGGGGAACTAATACAGTGCTGCACACAAAACTTCCCCTATGCTGAGGGGGAATTAATTAAGTGTAACACAAAAAGTGGGTGCATTGGCCTTGGTGAACTTCGAAGGGAGCCAATGGAGTGTTTGAAGTACTGAGCTAAAAACCAAGCTGCTGGCTTATAGAACATAGTTCATAGTAGTATAATACTGATCTGAGACAGAGATGAAAAGTAGAAACACAAAAGCTGTCAGGACCAATAATATCACTGCAGCTCAGTCAGGCTGAAGATCACACTTGATGACGAGACAAAAATACAAGTAATGTATTTCTTAAATTCAGGATATTGATTCAATTGTTACTGAAAGATTAGTGGCTTAATCAATTAGTCGATCAATATAAAATTAATTAATGTATTTATCAAGTCCAATATTCTGTGGTTACAGCTTCTCTGTTTTTCTCAGTTTGATATCATTTTTTTATGGGCATTTTCCACTATTTTCTGACATTGTAATGACAAAACAATTCATCAAAAATTAATTGGTAATCAAAATAGCTGATAACTGAAGCCCTAGATTCAGTATCAATTCAATTCAATTGTTTTAATGAACTTTTTACTCTCTCTTTTACTCTGAAGGTTTATTTTGTCTGTGTGTATCAGACATGAGGGGAGGTGGGTAAAGGACAGCAGTCCCATCATAGGTCAGAGGTGAGATCTTACGTCAAAATGTTGTTAGCTTGACCCAAGACTTTACATATAGGGATAATTACTTGGGTTCTACTGACTTAAGACTTGACTTGAATTATGAGATTGCTGGGTTATCACTGTAAATTGGTACTGAACACAGTTTTTTAGGGCTAAACTTTTTATGCTCTATTTAGACTCTTGACGACTTATATCTTAAACCTTGAGACTGACTCACTATGATATCTGATTATCAACTACATGGCTGCTACAGAAATCGCCCAGTCTGAACTGTGAGTTCATACTTGTGAAGAGACAGAGAGAGGAAAAGAAAGGGCGATTTGAAAAAGAGAAAACGGACTCATATCTACTCCTGCTTAACTTAGTTTTAGATAAATAGACCAGCATTCACCTGACTAAACAGTTTGTCCTTCATCCAGGCAACCGCTCCTGACCGTCCTGGCTACTGTCCACACACACACACACACACACACACACACACACACACACACACACATACACGCTCAAAGAATGGCCCCTGGATCCAAATTAGCCTTTTGTGTGGCTTTTAGTCCACCAGTCCCCCTGTGGTGCCCTGGGAGTCTTGTCCAATGGGATTATTCCTTAGGCTCAGACTATTGCTTCTGAATGGAGGTCTGTTTGGCCACAAGACCATGAGGAAGGCCGATGTCTGATGGTGTGTGTGTGGGAGTGTTTAAAGAAAAAATATATATGCGGTCATGTGAAAACAATAAGTAAACAAGTGAAAACAGAGAGCAGATCAGTAAATAGTTTGCCATTCTGCTGAATAGTCTATGTGAAGTTTTACAGAGGGCCTCTGCTGAAGTTGTTAAGCTGAATGTGTGTATGTGGGGTTATCAGGAAGAAACTTTCATCATTTCAGGAGCAGACAACATCAACTTTTTTTGCCCAATTAAACAAAATCTCATCCTGATTGTTCTCTATGATCTTATTTTTCCTTCTCCTGTGTTTGAACAGCGAGTCACTCAGATGAGGGTTCAGACGTGGAGTCCGAGCCTGATCTGCCGCTTAAGAGGAAGCAGCGGCGCAGTCGGACCACCTTCACGGCAGAGCAGCTGGAGGAGCTGGAGAGGGCCTTTGAGAGGACCCACTACCCCGACATCTACACCAGGGAGGAGCTCGCTCAGAGGGCCAAACTCACAGAGGCCAGGGTCCAGGTACAAGAGGGCACATGCAAATGCTGTATATCCATTGTCAATATCTACAAAACGTCATCTTTTTAGGAACTGAAGAGAGATAAAAAGAGATTTTAGCTGGTTAAACACTGGAATTCATATGATGGATTTTTGAAAGGGTTTTATAAGCTCAAGGGTTGTAAATTTTCCCTCAGCCTTTTAGAGAACCATGAAATCCTTCAACAGAAGTTAAAACAAGAAAATGTTTACAAGATAGCAGCAACACTCTGCTCACACATACCAACATGCACTTGATGACCTGTCCTTACTATGAACATCCCTCACACACACACACACACACACACACACACACCCTCACACACACACACAGACATGCACACACACACACACACACACACACACACACACACACACACACACACGTACCTCTCATCCTCACTCCCAGGGGCCCAATATGGACTTTCTTATTTCTGATCTGGAGTCCAGTAAATTCTCCTCCACAGGCTCCATATGGGAAGTGTAAGCAGGCCCAGCATGAGCCCCGTCCTTATGGACACGGCATGTCACTCACACACTCCAGCCAAACCAGCCATGATGCACATCTACCCCCAACACCCACCCACCCACCCACACACACCACCACATACACACAACTTTTTTTTCCTCACATCGTCTCTCACCTTCGTTTTCAGCTTCACGCTCCGATAGAACTGTGAGAGAAGTCATTGTTTTGTGTACAGATTATTTTAATGTGTTAGTGTGTGTTTTTGGCATTCAAACTCATTTAACGTCTTACATTAGTGGCTCTCAATAGCTACAGCTTATTTAATTGTGATTGTTTTTCCTTCTAAAAATGTCTACTAATACAATAGATGGATTGTGTAAGATTGCGGCATTGCAGACATGGAAAACTGTAGTCTGTAGTCAAATAACGCACACACTGATCAAACATCATCATCATTGCCATTCTAGGTTTGGTTCAGCAACAGGCGGGCGAGGTGGAGGAAGCAAGCAGGAGCCAATCAACTGATGGCATTTAATCACCTGATCCCAGGGGGTTTTCCACCTTCAGCCATGTCCAGCATCCCCCCCTACCAGCTCTCTGACACCTACCCCCCCTCATCTATAGCACAAGGTAAGAGATGAGACGGAGTGGTTGACAGTGTGGAGAAGTCATGGAGAGAAGTTGTGAGTTACTATCCTTAGTGTAAATAATAAGCATTTTGTGCACTTGTGCTTTTTGAATATCTTTTTGAAATCAATAGTTTTATATTAAACAAAGTATAATTTGACTGAAGCATTGCTTTTCATTGCATAATCATTACTTGTTGAAACTGTCAATTTTGGAATTGTTTGTTAAATAACCTGCATGAGACTTTCTGAAATAATATTCACCTTTGTATTAACAAAATAAAAACTTCCGAACATTTCCTCTTTATACATTCTGAACAAGTGAAAATTCGACACAGTAGCAACAACTGCTCAAGTGGGCTGTTTTGGTTTTAATTGCCCTTTCATTACCAACCACTTAGCAGTTATATTTTGCAACTTTTAACTGACAATCCTTAAAAGTGTTTGAACTTTCTCTGTAATGCCTTTGGTAGTGTCAGAGCCCCCCAGCACGGTGCATCGGCCCCAGCCTCTCCCTCCCTCCTCGGGCCACCAAGCCTCCGGTGGTGGGGGCCAGGGAGAAGGAGGCTCTGCCTACTGCCTTGCCTCCGGGCGCCACTCCTTCTCAGGCTACTCGGACAGCTTTGTGAGCCCCGGAGGACCAGGCAATCCCATGAACCCCGCCATAGGAAACGGACTCTCTCCACAGGTGAGACTACAGCCTAAAATATGTGTATTTGAACGGCTTTGAGTCAGACATTAAATTGGGATGAATATAGCTCAGCCAATAAAGCAGCAGACTGCACTGCTAAAAGAAATGTCATTTAGTCTCAAATTTAATAGATTAAGATTACGATTTTTTCCTTAAAGAAAGTAAAACAAATCAATTAGTGAGATAAAATAACTTCACACGTATCAATAACAGTTTCAACTTTTAAGAGGAAATCTGTTGAGACAATGTGATTTGATTCCATAAAAATTGTTTTAAGAAAAACACAAAGGTCATACTAGTCAAAAGATTTAAGTTTGTGTTTTTTGCAGTTTATTAATTTGACAGGAATAAGACTTGTGTGTTTGACACTCTGCATGCCTCTCGAGACTAAGATAGTTTTACTTGCATGGATAATACCCATAACATGCCACACCAGAGCTGGGCAGAATTAGATTTGGAACATGATTTCAAAGAGTTGAACCCAGTTGAGATACACATGATTTACCCTGTCAGACATGGCACTTCACACAATACATCAAGAGCTTAAAAAAATTAAACACTCTTCTCAAGTAATATTTCACCCAGGTGTGGAACACATAAATACACACGATTCATCCACTCGTCTACTATACACCATAAACTCTTCATAAGTGCTACAATCACACACTCCTCGGCAGTACTGGAGGATGGGTCACTTACTGATGGAGGAGAAAAGTAAGATGACTTGAGAAGGACAGAGGACAATTGAGTGTGTGACAAATGAGAAGTGAAAAGACAATTACAGCCAATTATCCAGGCATGATGTCCCAAGGTCTCTGCACCTAGACAGAGGGTACAGCAGAGGAGACGGAGGAGTTAGAGACCCTAACAGGCAGAAAATGAGATTTCAGCCTGGCGCAGTCTGACTCCTCAGAGAACAGGCAGCAGCAGTGTGAAGACAGAGACACACTCGAACCGATACACACATGCTCACAGGTCCACGTCATTACAGGGACACACACGCACACACAGTGTAGATAATTGATCAACTCCATGACATTTTGAGGATCAGTTAAGGATTCTGCAACATCTTTTACACAAATATTACACGACATGGTTGAGCAGCATGGCTAAGTCAGCGTTTCAACCTGTTTAGATTGGAAGATTGAACAGCGATACAGGAGTCATTTATATTCACAAATAAGTTCATTTTTCCTTTTTGGTCATGTTGTATGTGTTTGGGGCAATAAGTGTGTGTTGTGAGAGGATCCCTTCCTCTGAAAATACCATTTGCTGAGTCTGTCCTTATGCTTTTACTTTTACACACTGAATAAGCATCATATATGCGTTCAAACATACAGAGATACACTGCTGGCATGCTTAAAACATGAATAAACTGAATATACTTTACAGCTAGACACCGCATCGTGTATGTGCACAAACACTGCTTTACACTCCACACTATACTATAGCCTCAAGGGAAGCTTGTTGTGATTGCATTCTTAAAATGTTTGCCTCGACATTCCTCCACGTGAAAGCAAAGGTTCTAATTTATTTGTATATATTTTGTACAGCGGGGATGGAATGCCCCGTCTCAGATGTTTCCCCCCATCCCGACATTCTTCCCTGCTAACTCCTGGATGCTCTGACTTAGGCCGCTGGCAACGGCAGCGTTACAATATGAAACACCCTGGATGGGCCAGCTAGCAGCCATCTCATGAGGCAGGCAGAGGCTCAGGAGAGAGGGATGATGGGTAGAGGTTAAAGAGATAGAGGCATACAGACAAAAGCACAAGCAGGCAAGTCACCAAACTAGAGTCCACCAGTTTAAAGAGCATGTATCCCTTCTCCCTGTGGCTTGTTTAAGCCAAAGTGTATCCTTACTCTCTTTCTGTTCAAAGCAAACCCTCCAAACGCAGGTTAATTTTTTAGGAAAATGTTACTGGGCATGGAAGGAAACACAACTCCCCTCTCCAAATCAACATGGACTCCTCCATTCACCTCCCCTACTTGGGAAATGACTTAAGCAGGACCATGTGTGTGTGTGGATGTAGAATAATATGTCACTTAGAGGGCCAAGAGGACCCAGAGAGCAGCGTACCTGCTTCTTATTAGGACAACTGGAGGAGCCTTGAGGCCTTTGCTCTGCTGAGAAGGAGGTGGGATATGATACATTTAGAGGTAGCAGGTTCAGTTAGAGTTACTTTCATAAGTGATAAAGCCAGTCTCAATGTCTTATTAACGGTTTACTGAGCACTTTGATGATGGACAGGTAAATTTAGCGAATGTTGAAGGGGGGTCGGTGGTATCAAGTCTGTTTTGAAACCAGTTGAAACACTTTGCCCCACGGCTCTTTTCCGTCCTTTGCTGGCCAAGGAATATTCCCCCAAATTTGATTATCTGGTCGCTAATAAAGACCAGGTCAAGAACTAACGGATTTCTCAAACTGCAAATCTATTCTGAGGTCGAACAGAGCCGAGCTCACACAGACCTTTCTTTTGTGTTATCTTTGTCGGCATATCTTACTCAGAGATAAGTTATCTTGTGCTGTGGGTTTTTGGAGGAGTGTCAAAAAGGAATTTTAAAATAAGTGGAGCCGTGGATCTGAGACAAATTGCTTAATTCTTCCTTTCTGGTGCTATCTCTGTCTGGGACGGGTTTGCTGGGAGCCTATTGATGTCCGCGACAGGGGGATTTCCTATGTGAGTGTGTGTGTTTGTCTCAGTGTCTGTGTTGATACATATTACGCATACTCCTGTGCTTGTACGCTAAAAATTTGAGATATTTAACATATTATAAAGCCTTGTCAGAAACTAAAAACACAACAGAAAACACATCTTACACATATGATGCTCCACCCCCTCTTGTCTTATTTGTAAAAAAGTATGGTCACTGAAATTTAAAAAATTCCACATTGCAGTGGTGAAATTCAGCCTGTTTTTCACAATTCCACTGATGATGTCTACATGAGCAAACAAATGGAAGGGGACAAATCCATTATCTTCTGCTCATTTTCAACACAAGTTAACTGTATTAACTACCGCAAAAATACGACAAGTCCTGCTAACATTAGAGCCATTCTCAGTGCTCTGACAGAATACAAAATACACTAATCTAACTTTCACTTCTCTCTCCTTCATCCTTCTTTCTTTCCTTCTAATCAGGTGATGGGTCTGCTGAACCCGGGCGGTGTGCCACATCAGCCCCAAAGCGACTACGCCATCTCCCCTCTGACGGGCGGCCTCGAGCCCCCTGCTGGCATGGCCGCCAGCTGCAGCCAGCGCATGGATCACATTAAGGGCCTGGAGGGTCTCACCAGCGTTCCCTCCATGTCGGCTCTGCCCTCCCTGCCCAGCTCCCAGTCCTTCTGCACCCCCTCCTACAGCTCACCAGGCTACACCGTCGACCACGTGGCGTCCTACCAGTACGGCCAGTACGGACAAAGTAAGGTCAATAAACTTCACCTTTTACTTCCACACCCAGACCTGAACGAACTAATTCAAACAAATACCACATGTGATAACAATAATCTTTGCTTACACATTTACTCATTTGTAAAAAAAAAAAAAAAACAGAGTGAAAGCAATGAGAATAGGAAGAATCATAAAATTAAACACAAAAAAGACATATTAAATTATTTCCCTCCAAAATGTAGTGGAGTAGAATTATGAAGTAGCATAAAATAAAAATACTCCTCAGAATTGTACTTAAGTACAGTACTTAGGTGAATATACTTAGTTACATTCTAGCACTGCCACTATCAATTGACTCCATCCCCACTGACTGCGGTTAGTTTATAATCTTTAGGTGATGCTTGACATGCTTTAAAGAATGCGACATCCTGGTCCTGACATGAAAACTTTAATCATATTGAATAGGAAAGGGCTGATGAGCGTCAAGAATGGATAAAGTATTTCTGTCTGAGTACATTTGCAGTATGAACATTGACTGCGATCAGATAAATCACGTTTTCAATTGGTCTCATTGGGTTTTTCTGCAGTTTGATAGTTCTTCATGCAAAATTGGTTTGAACAAACTCACCCTGCTCCTGGGTTAGAAACCTTAATGTTCCCATTAAGAGCAAGGAGCGGAGGAAACAGAGGAAAAAAACACACTGACATAGCTTGACGTACAGACAGTATAAAGTTGGTGGTCATTGCGCAGCTATAACAACAACGATGTTGTTGCATTGCTTGATTCAGTGATGATTTGCGCATTTAGTAATGATGTGAATGATTTTACAAAGCATTACAGTAGTTGTGTGGCTCTCGCAGTTGCTGACATGCTTGTGTAACTTGTGTACAAAACTGCAATATATCTGTCAACATTTTTAATAAGCTTGTCTCAGGGTTTAGAGATCACGTGACCACAAAACAACAAAGCCACAGGACTGTTTTTAATCTATGACCTTCTGTAATTTGAAGACCTTTCCAGTTTTCTAGTGCAAACCGCTAGCTAGTTTTATAGTGGTCTTTCACTTATTTTCAGTGAAAAATTAAGGTGAAAACATCTGAACCAAGTCAGTCGATACAGTGTATGATTATTGGGCATTCTGGTAGTCCAGTGGTCCAAGACATGTAACTTATAACCGCAAATTCCTTGCTTTGATTCCAGGGATGAAAAAAAGCAGTTGTGCGTGCCGCAGACAACACACAGGTCACTGCAGTACTGCTTGTTAAAGGCAGCAAACATTTTTGCGGGTCCACTCATGCAGTCTCAAGTGTTGGGGTTAATTGTGCAGATCTGATTCCATCTGTGAAGCGATCAGCCCAGCACATATACTGAAATCTGTGGTTAGGTAGACTGTAGAGTCAGCTCCCATCAGGGTAAAGTGTAGCTCCGGTAGTGTGCGATAGCCCTCCTCAGACTGTTTGTCCTCAGAGAATACCTAGCTGTCCAGCAGTGAGAGGGTCTTTTCACTTCACATTACTGTTACTTTAAGGGTTAAAATCAACTTCAAACAAATCTCCATCGAACTTTGGAAGGCAACGTCATTTTCCGTCACAGCATGATTACAGCGGCCGCCGTTTCCAATTTTGGTCCACAGGGGGTTGACCAATCAGGTTCATCCACTGACCTTGTGGCAACCTCGAGACAACCGGGCCCTTCAAAGAGCGTGGCAACGGTCCAACGAGTCCGACTGCATGTAGCTCTTTGGGGCGGCATGTATCAAATGAATATCTGACTTAATATCCGAGAGCAGCAAATGTCTAATGAAATATCTCGGTCAAATATCTCAAAGTGAACAGAATAAAGAATTAGGGCGACACACGTGAAAAACCTCTAGCATGTGGCACTGTGCGTGTACACACACACACACACACACAAGCTCAAAGGCAGCCATCCGGACAGCACACACACTCACACACACCTCCACAGCGTTACAAGCCTGAGCAGTCCATCTTGATGTGATTAATCAATGCGACTGGATAGCCGGTGTGCGGTTGGGTTTGGAGCTGTAGAGGAAAGGTCCTTTCTGGGGGTGGACCGATCCTAATAGCCTCTGGCAGGGCGGCTATTAGAAACAGGTGCTAGGAGTGAGGTCAGCTGGGGAAGCAGTGTTGAATCGTGCGGCTCCAGGTTCCAGTGTAAGAGACTGGTCCATACTGCTGCACATTTTGACGACATGTAGCTCTCACTGGACTGCCTCACGGAAACTACAGTGGTAATCCATGAAATACTTGTTTGTTTTTATTTAGGTAATGTCTCTGTTGCTAAGCTGGCGTTAAACTGGTGTTTGTGCACAGCGCTTTGCAGAGGTCACCTGTCAGTCTTTCTCTTTGGATCCTCTGTTGATGAACTTTTTACCTGTTCAGCCATTGTGGCAATCAAAGCTCACACTAACTACTATACTGTACTACTAATACTACTATAGACTGTACTTTTTACACAGCACTACTCCTCCCTAATCCCAAATAAGTTTGTTTAAATTTTTCTTATTGGAGTTTTATAACAGTTTCTTCATAGCAGGTCTGGTTTGACCTCTCTAAACATAAGCAACACCACTGTGTCTTATAGGATAACATACTGTATGGTTATTGTCATGTGATCAACAAAAGGAATATATATTTGTCAAATTATCAAATGTGCAAGATCAGTTTGTGGCAAGAGAAAGAGTTACAACTTCATTACTTTTCTACATATTGTGTCCATTACATAAAACAAATATTATAGCTGACTAACAAATTGAAGAAAACTAAGGTGGATTTTGCAATTATTATTGTTATTATTTTTACACATACAGCAGTGGGGTCTGGGTGACAACAGTGAGGATGTAAAGCCAGTGTCAACAAAACAAAGTCTTAATCAGTGCATTGAAATTCCCATATAGAATTCTTCCAGTTTTTGTCGGTGAGGGTATGTCCTCTATTTTTCTTGAATTTGGGGGGTTTAGCAACTTTGTAGAGTTACATTCTACAATTTAAAAAATATCACATGATGGGTATTTTATATGCTGATTTCAGTATTTTTCGACTAAACATTTTACTACTTTAAGGACAATAAATAAATAATATATTTTATTGCTAGCAATGTGGAGGCTTTGGAGCTGCATTTAGACCATGTCAGGAAATACAATTTACAGAAAACAAACAAGTGAATAGTTAACTGAATACAAAAAATATTACAAATCCACATAAATAAAACATTTTAGAGACATTTTTGATACCTGTTCAAAATGTTCTGGGGGTGGGGACTTTAATATTATGTAGCATGTACACTAAATGATGCATCATACCCTGGATAAAAGATTCTTCCAGTTTGCATTTTTACTGTAATTGCAAATGTATTGCTTCTGAGTGTGAGAAATCTAGTAGTTGTATTTATTTGAGGCATCCTCACACTTCTGTTCTCACATCTCCCTCCACTGACCTTACACCCCAAACTGCTGTTAGCACATGCTATGCTAACAATAGCCATATGTTAGCGGAATGGCACGCTAAAACACATGCCCAAAATTTATTGCAGCCATATATCTTTTTTTATCATCTTTCCACCTTTTAAAAAAAATCCCTTTTCACTGGTAATAATTTAACAACTGTTTTATCCCTTCTTTTTTACAGGTGCCCTTCCTTATCTGAGGCCTGAAATCACCTGATCATGAGCTTCGGACTTCACAGAGGGACATTTGTGTGTACAGCGATGGAAATCTTTTAATATCTGGACCAAAATGTTGCTACCCTTTACCAGGACACATTCTCTACTGCAGGACATTATATTATTCATTTTTGTTGGAGAAATGGGCAAAAAAGAAGGGACCACAAGAGGGAATATGAGACCAAAAACTGTTGATTGACTGTGAACATTGCTGCATCAGTATTCTAGATGAACGGCAGAGATGTCAGCGCTTAACATGGTTGTCTCAGTAGAGTTCTGACCACCTACAGTGCCATGAAGAGGCACTTTCCACTGGCAAATACAGTGACCAAATTCATGGACTGTGTGTGTGCCTGTGGAGTCTTTGTGAGGACAGCAAACCCACATCTGTTGTCACAGACTACCAGCCTTTGAGCCGATGCTTGAAGGAGCATGTTTACATATCTTAGGGCCACATGAGTACATATGAAATTCCATATATCTCCAAATGAATCCCCAAATTGTATCTGCTGAAAGGGGAAAAGGAAAGGGCTTTGTTGATTTTATTGCATTTATTTGAGATCTCTGCATCCCACACACAGAGAGGAATTCCAGGGACAGAGAAAACAAACGTGCACAAACGAATCTGTGGGTTTTATTGTATCAGAAACTCTAATGTACACCACAGCTGTACTGCAGAGAAAGTTCATTCAAACATTCCTCCTGCCTCCTCCCCCTCTGTCTCTCCCTCTCTCTCTCCTCTCGCCTTTCTATCTTACTCCTTCTGTCTCATTGATGTTTCGGACGGTGAGGCAGGGATCCTGGCCTTTTGTAGTTTTAGAGAGGAACTCGGTTGAGGTCAGGGGGTGACTTTAGTGAAAGTGACAGATGAGCGAGCAGTAGAGGAGGGCGGCAGAGAAGTGGCTTTAAAAGGGGGGGGGGGATAAGCAAGATCGATCACAGGGTTAAAAAAAACCTTTAAAGATCCTCTCCTGGCGAGAAAAAGCCACCAGGTCACAAGTCACGACCGAGAGACACTTGAGAAACCGAGAGGCAGAGAGAGTTAAGACTAAAGACAGCCATTCTCCCAGCTGACCAGAAGTGCAATATCATGTATCTTAGCGTCAACCTAACCATTAAAACAATAAAAAAAATCAAACGTGCCTCTTAAGGTCTTATGAAACACTTTGGATTCATGCTCTGGATCTAGTTTGGGACTTTGCAAAGGAACAACACATGTGCCTTTGAAGGCTTTTGGGTCCAAAACAAATGCGAAACATTGTTAATATTGCTGGAATAGGACTCTGAGGGGACCACATTTGTAAGGACTTAAGTCAGTGTGGTGTCATGAGGAAAAGAATGCATCAAGGGCATGCCAATGTAAACAGAAAATTACCAGGAATGACAAAGCCAAAACTGTATTTTATTTTATTTTTTTGTGTTGCTTGGGTCCTTTTTTGTTTCCATTTTGCATATGCAGGAAATACCGATTAAGTTTCCAACGCATTCCAGACATAGTCATTGTCACAAATGTACAGTGTGTCATTGTAAAATTTCCCACAACGTATAAGTGAGTGACAATACTTTATCCATCAAACTACGGCTCAGAATAACAGAGTGCCTTCATCAGCATCTTGTTTTGTATATCTGTCCATGTTAGAATGAACCAGTCCTTTCATTCCTTTGATATATTTTTTGTATTATTGGACAAAGCGATTTGACATAAGGTCATGTGTACAAGCGCATTATCACTACTATTTATAATAAAATAAAAATTCTGAAAATAGCTGCTGTCTTATTCATTTTTTGTTCAGCTGATGGTAATTACTAAATGGAGTCTTTGTATTTATTTTTGCCACAACTTGAGAAAAAGAAAGCGAGTGATTGTGATTCACTCTATAGAGGAATACAAGTGCACTCGGAGACAAATATGTACTTTTGAAGGCGCTCATGTGAACCCTCCAACCAAAATAGGCCCGGCCAAATGGGGATCACCAGACATTAGATTTGACACTGAACACAACAGGCTTTCTCACGGATGGCTGTAAATGCTCCGACATCTGCATTGGTGTGTATTAATACCCCCACTGGCCCCCGCTACTGTAACAAACTGACTTTTGTTTAACAACCTCTTCGATGAAGAGAACAAGCCTTAAAGCGTTTTGGACTAACAGCACACCCAGCCACTCCAAAAACCTCTGCAACCCATCCACCCTGCTTAAGTACACAGGGCCCACTCTGTGTGTGTGTGTGTGTGTGTGTGTGTTTGTGCACCTCATGCATTCATACATTATGTTCATGTTCACATATAGTGTTGTTTCTGTGTGTGTGTGTGTGTGTGTGTGTGTTCATGCAGCCTGAGGGTATTAAGCCTAATTATAACATTCTTCTGATTAATCGTGTCTGCTCGCACGCCTCGGAGGGGTGGCGCTGTGTGCAGCTCATGCAGCGGGACCACACACTCTATAAATAAAGTCTAAGTCAATAACAACGTTAAGGATCACTCATAGTCTTGTCAGCTCTGTTTGCTAAGCCTGAATAATTCAGCCAATGAGAGGACACTGAGACACACACGCCAACAAACACACGCACACACACTCTGGAAAAGTACAAGCAATGGCGCTCTAATCACCTGCGGTGTGCTCAAACACTCCTGCGGATACACACGTACAGATGTACACACGCTGCATGTAGGTACATTTGGGCACACATGCACACACACACTGTTTGCTTTCTTAATCAGCCCATACCATTAAAGATGAAGACAAATCACACCTGCAAAATTCCAAAGCTAAGACATTACTTTCATTAATGAACCCTCCCCTGCACTGAAAAGGCTATTATTTCTTTAATACACCCCAGAGTGTAGTTACATTGAACCTTTTTTATGGTATTTCATACTGCCAGATAATGACAGATTTTTGGATTGTTGGACCTTTGCCTGGCAGCAGGACTGCCAACAGGTCTTTTTGCTCCACACATACAGCCATATTCAAATAAATCCAAATTAAATAAGCAGATTTCTTTTCTTAAAATTACTATTATTTTTTTTCCATTTCTCAATGGAATTTATGTTCCAAAAAGACAAATACACAACTGTGCATTATAGCCTTATAAATGCATTAAATGATCCCTGTTTTTTCTTAAATGTTTTGTTTTCTAGCAGTGCACAAAATAGTAACATCCCTCATTTGTCAGTTGGCTCAAAGTTCACACCTGTGTGCACTCCTCTGGAGTTGGATTGTTGGCTCTGGGCTGCAGCGCAATTATTTATCAAGGCGTTTATTAATTTCATGTTCTGCATAGTGTGAGTTGACGGTTTTAAAGACTCCTGCTGAGACAAATATACTCCTGCTGCACTCGTTTAGACTTCTGAGCGAAATCATTGTAATAAAATGGAAGAAGTAAAAGATTTCTAATGTAAAACCCCATTACACACAAACACAGTATCTCACTCTGCATCTTTGTCACTCTCAGACAGACACACACATTGAGGGAAACACTCATAGCCTTGTATACCCATGTGATCCAGTAACTCACATCTTGGGCAACCCCCTGGGTTAAAGAATTAGTTTTTTCCCTCAGTGTTGTGATCTAACATGACCTCCAGATCATGGCAGCAGCTGCTTCTGTCATTCTCACCATGTTAAATGTGCGCGTGCATGTGTGTGTGAACCCTTTCTGATTGTCTATGTCTCTACCATGTGTGCTGTGGCTCTTATGATGAATGTGCACAGTAAATAACTTAAAATTTGTTATATAGTCAGAGAGAAACTCAATGGCACATTGACTCAGTACAGAAGGTACAGAAGGTTTTCACTTCGAACCTGATGGTGTTTGCATGTTCTCCCCATGTTCTCCACATGTTCTCCACATGTTCTCCACGTGTCTGTGTGGCTTTGCCCCAGATGTTCCAAAGACATGCAGGATACAGAGGGTAAAATGGAAACTCTAAATTCCATCTAGATGTGAATGCGTTTGTCTGTCTATATGAGTCCTTAACAGAATGAGCAGTTAAAAAATGCATGAAGGGATGTATACACATTTGAAAGGATCCATTACCTACGATGTAAAATCATAGTACACAGCTTTTATTAAATTTGCAGTGGCAAAAAAATGTGACTTAGCCTAACTCATGGCCTACATGTATCCAATCCAATGTCTGACAAATATCTAAACATTTAATACTGTTGTGAGGTTGAGAAACACAAATGTTTATTTCCCTCTCTTAGAGTGACAGAACCCAGTTAAAGCCTGTATGAAATCATTGCCAATTCACACAATACTACATTTTGGCTGCAAAATCATTTACAGACTTTTGATCGATTGCTCATCACATTGATAACAGTTACATAACATTCGGTCTTAAAATGACTATACAGCTCAACAAAAAAACAGAACCCATCAGTCCAATCACTGGCACACACAAGAAACTATGAATCCAGTTACAGGCCCAGTCTATTTCTTGGCTCACACACAACTAATGTAAACTGTGCAAGAATTTCAGATGTGAGACAGTGATCTTGGACCCCCTGAAGTAACCATTCACTCATGTTTAGGTTTTTTTTAATGTCAGTGTTTGCACTTTGCCTTGTTATTATTATACTTTGCCCCACCACTGCATTACTGTATGTCACTCCTCAAAACATCTGATCAGCCCTGTTTGTTCTGCACAGGAGGTAGCCAGGTGGAAGGAAGTGTTTTTCGGGGTGTCTCCTACATACCCCAGCCTGACATACAACCCCTGTACACACACTTAACCCCTGACACTCCCCAGCGTTCACACACTCTGTCATCACAGGTCCTGGCTGCTGCTGACCTGAGCACTAACACATGCTGGGGACAACTTAACCTCTGGACCTCCAGACGGAAAAACACATCGACAGAGGAGCGGGGGGCAGGAACAGGCCGAGAAGGATGAGGGATCAGTGTATCAGTGTGTGCGTTTGTGAGACTAGCGGACTGTAAATTGATATATTTCCACATTATTGCTCTAATTTATTAAATATATTGTATGGATGGAGTCAAGAGATAGAAATCTCTTGGCTCCATCCATACAATAGACCTCTTCTGTCATGTACAAACCGTGTCCACGCCAACTTTGGTGGTTAACGTGTTTTTATCTGACTTAATGGCCGTCTTCGGGTCGACTGTTTGACTCTGGGGCTTATGAAACCCTGTCAGAACCTACAAGAGGAAAAGAAAAAAGCATTGTAGTTAAATTACAAACAACACTGTTTTACTCAGGCGACACCAGAAGAAGCCTGACATTTAGGCGGTAAAAGGTTTCCATCCATCAATAGCAATCTGTTTCATGCATGTTGTCATTTTTTCTCTGTTTTAGTTGTACATTTTTAAACTTTCTTTTTTTTTCTTGTACTTTTTCAGGACTTTTACTGGAATGATTAATATCTTCTAATTTCTGTATATTTATTGCTTTGCTGCTGCAGTTCCCCTGTGGAAATCAATGAAGCTTCATCATGATTTATTTTATGTTAGCTAAAAGAGGCACAAAGAGACATATTGTGGTGTGTGTGTGAGAAAAATCATTAACCAGAATCATCTTTGCTCGGCTCCCCGACAGAAATAGAAGCAGAACATCACTTTCACTGGGGCCATTAGTATGGAAGTTTTTATTTGACTTAATTATTTGTAATCCACAGAAGACAATCCACAACTGTGTAGCATAATACACCAATATTTCACTATCCACAAACATGTATTTTTTAATTTGTGTCATATCCACAAAAATACGGAGCGATTTGCAAATATGCATAACTAACTCTGTAAAAACGTATTTTAATTTCACATAAAAATGTTATAGATATTACAAATGTAAATAGTTTCACCACAACAAATACATGTAAAGTCATAATTACGCATTTGTGGATCAGTTTTTACATACAAAATGGGTTTTGCACATTTGTGGATTTTTGTGTAGAAAGAAATCCCCAAAAGTGTCTTTGTCTTTATCCTAAAATAAGCTAACAGGCTCCTGGCTGTAGCTTCATATGTAACGAAAAGACATGAGAGCGATATCAATCTTAGCGATATCAAACAAGCTGGAAACACAACTGTCACCTTTTCAGTTGATATGGCAAACTTGTTAGCAAACAGTTGGTTATTTGACCCATCCAGCCGATATGGGACAACATTAGCATTCATTTGGAGTCGTGTTTCTTGCCACCTGATGAAGTGAGTCCAATATTTACTCTCCTTCCGTTTTTTTTTTTTGCTTTCTACCAACTCCTGAAGGAAGTTTCTTTAGCTGCTAAATACTTCACTATCTTCACCAACTAGTCACTAACTTTGTCTTTGTTCTGCTGTTCTGTGCTGAGCAGGTAGCGTGGAGTGGATTTTTAGACTTTTTTTGCTGGACAGCTGCCAGCTGCTGCTGAAAACAACACTATGAGAGCAGTGAGAGTGAAGCAAAACAACGAGCTAAAAGATGCTAAAACTCTGTGGAGGAACTGAGAGGAACTGTTGGGAGATAATTCTCTGTGAGTTCAACACTACTAAGAAGTCATGTGAGCCATTGTTAAAGGAACAGTTAAACATTTTAGAAAATATATGCTTGTTATCTTTCTTGCTTGAGTTATGTGAGAAGATTGATATCGCACTCACGTCTTTGCGTTACACATATGTCTGATGTATATATCCTTTTTACACTTTGGTGTTTGTATTGTAGTGAGCTGTAGAGGTGCTGGTAGTAGCATTATGTTACCTTTGGACAGAACCAGGCTAGCTCTTTCCCCCTGTTTCCAGTCTTTATGCTAAGCTAAGCGAACCGGCTGCTGGTTGTAGTTTCACATTGAATCTTCTCGTCTAACGCTTGGCAAGAAAGTGAACAGGCTTATTTTCAAAAATTCAAATGAACTCCTTTAATATAAACATACAGATTATAGCTGCGTTGAATACACTGCTCCCTTGTCGCTCTGCTGCCCTCTTTGATTCTCAAAGTTGTGCTAGAAGCTGTAAATTTAGCCATATTTTGGCAAAACTATGAGTGTTTGGAACATACTTAAAATATATGGATGGACAGCTCAAAAGCGATTCATGATGTAGGTATAGTTTGACAATTTTCTAAAGATGTTTTGAGAGCCTACCTTTTTTCCACCATAAAACCTTGTCACTGCTGAGTCCAAGCTGACCACAGCTGCTATTCTATGTGACGGAGGAAACTACAGACCGTTTACAGCCATTTTCAAGCCAACACTGGGTGAGTGTTTGATACTCAAATGACAGATTTTGTGTAGAGTATAACGTTAAAGGGTAATCCACGGCAGCCAAAAGTTTGTCTAAAATACCAACAGAGAAGCAAGACTGTCTTGATTCATTTTTATGGACTCACATGATGGAAGAGAAATTATGTGAAGGAAAGAGAGAGAGCAGAGGACTGCAGACAACAATATGTACAGTGTTTTTTATGTGTGTCAGCGGAAGTGATATACAGTATGTGAGTTCTAGCTTGCATGAGTTTCTCTGTAAAGGCAAAAAGACTATTGGCAGACAGTGACGCAGATCAGAGGGAAGGGGCAGGAGGAATGAAGTCAGACAGGAATTTCAAGGAAATGACGGCTAGCAAAACAAGAGCATCGTGACTGCATCAATACAAGCGCTGTGCTGCTCTTCAGCCCTGCACTGGCACTACTTTTAGGGGCTTATTTTGCCCAGAGAAAATCACATGTCCTGTGTGTGTGTGTGCGTGTGTGTGTGTGTGTGTGTGTGTGTCAGTGTTGTGGGCACTGAAACTGTCAGAGGCTAAACAGTGGCTTCAGAGCCTCCTGTGTGCAGCACTACATTTGACAATGTTAATATCATGATACAATAACATGCCACAAACCATTTTAATAGGACTAGGTGATGTTATTGAGCCTTGATTGCAATCACAAACAGGAAAGCACACAAAACATTAGAAGTTAAAACAGACTTATTTCTTTCTAATCACTCCTGACAGTCATCTGGACCAACATATAGACATCTGTCGGCAAAACCCTGCTCATGTGGATTTACTTCTGTCTCAGATGACTTTACCCATGGCTTCTACTTATAGCTTCTACTTACTGTAGACTTTTCACTCGGCTTAAAGCAAAAATCAGCAATTCATATGTGTTTTTCCACTCCACCTCCCACTGATAACAGCCATTCAATACCCTGTTTATCTTTTTCTGCCAGTAGGTCTTTCCTGGAAATAAAACATTCTGGGTCACAGGAAATGATGCATTTTATGTTTGGGATTTGTTGGGATTTCATGAACAGAAAAACTTTAACTGCATCAGTAGCATAAAAAAAACTTGCTGAGCGTTAGATGAGAAGATCAATAACGCTCTCAAGTGTGTACACTAAACATGTAGCAACAGCCAGCAGCCAGTTAGCTTAGCTTAGCATAAAGACTCGAAACAGGGGGAAACAGCAAGCCTGGCTCGGTCTGAAGGTAACAAAATCTGTCACTGCATTCGGCACATAACCCCCCCCCCCAGAAAACCACAACGTTCCCCCCGTTCCCAGACTTGTTGCTCAGCTAAGCTAACCAGCTGCTGGCTGTAACTTCATACTGAATGGACAAATATGAGAGTGGTCCCATCTAACTCTCGCCACGCGAATAAGCTTATTTCCCAAAATGTCAAACTTTTTCTTTAAAAGACTATCATTTACATGTAAATTGGCAGAGTGTGGAATGATGTTGCCCTTACTTCTCAATATTATAATAATCAAGTATTGCATTATATGTTAATTCAAAGATTTTACCCAATGCAAAGGAAAAGATGCCAAATAAGAATGACCCAAAATCCCTTATGCATACCATACATGCTCAGAATTCACTTAGAACTTAGTATATGAATATGATGATGAAATGCTCAGGAGTGCACTCCTTAATGTTCCGCCCTCTCTGACATATTGGATAGTTCTACGTATATGTACCTTGTCTTCTACAGATTCTGTCACTAAATGATGAATCATCCAAAACTTGCCTGTACATAAAAAGAGAATTTTGTTTGCAAGCTCAACAGCAGCAAAACACTCATTATGAGATGGAAATTGCCCCATGAACATAGAACATATCAACGTAAGCTGTATTTTTGTACAGTCTAATCACTTGATGCACGTTGTGTCCGACCATTTCCATTTTGTAAAGATCTGAGACAGAGATGTTGACACATTTTGTCTCAGTATTTGATGAGATTGTATGTAGGTAAGGAATGTGTGTTCTCTTTATGAGTGCTTTCAAATCTCCTTTATGTTATATCCTTCCCACCAAACATACTTTCAAACTTAAAAAGTTAAAAGGCAACAAATTTAAAGGTAAGTTGTTAAGTTTTGCCAGTTAGTTTGTCCAACTTTTGTCCAAAATTTTTTACGTGTCTCAACTTCACTGTCACTTTGAATTTTCACTTCTGTTAAAGTGGTCATATTCAGGTTCATAATTTTATTTTGGGGTTGTACCAGAATAGGTTAAATGGTTTAATTTAAAAAACAAACAAACACCCACCATATTTTTCTCATACTGCACATTGCTGCAGCCCCTCTTTTCACCCTGTGTGTTGAACGCTCCGTTTTAGCTACCGAGAGAGGCATCTCACTCCTATTCGATCTGTGCTGGGAGTTGCACATGCACAGTACCTAGGTAAGGACTACTAGCCAATCAGAAGCAGAGTAGGGCGGGTCCAGATGAGCAAGGTAGTAAAACAAAGCCGCTTCAGCCGGTAACTATGGCTTCAGTTCAGCCGTTACGGTTCAGCCATACATGTTCTAACGACCCGTACCAGCTTCACATCCGAGACTGGAGCAAGACGTTTCACAGTGGTGAGTTATTAATTTGTAACTAGTTTATCTTTCATAGGTTACGTTTTAACTGTGCACTGTCTCTACATCACAGTAACATCTTTATACCCACTGACTGCCTGGAGGGTCTCTAACGTTATTTCATTTTATATTTAGGTGTTCTTGTGTAAACTGCTCAATTCGTGCATTATGGCGCGTGTGACATAGTGACGTAGAAACGTTACGGAAGTAAAAGCTGGACTACAGTCGAGCTGTTTTCAAGCAGTTCAGGAGCAGTGTTTCCTGCGGGAGAGGATTTTCACTTTGCAAACCTATTACATGCACAAAAAAGATACATAACACAATAAAGAAAGGGAAAAAGCCAAAATATGACCACTTTAAGTTAAAGTCTTAAGTCTGTACATTTTCACCACTTGGTATTTTCAGTTGATTTGATTTTTGATGATTTCCAGGTTCATTTGGGTTTATATTTGTTGTATATTTGTTACTAGGAAAGCAGGGCAAATCTGATCCATAATGGGTCACCGTATAAAATTGTTGCTGGTTTTGCTGTATTGCACTCCACAACAAAAGAACACAAGTTGTAAGAACTTTCTGACTTTCCAAGTGATCACAGATGAAGATGTTAAGTTCTCTGGAATCACTCTAGGACTAGAATGTTTTTTTTGCCAAAACCTACAACTTGTAATCTACAGTATATTTATACCAAAGAATGTAAGTTGGCATTTTTACAATGTGGTAACTGCATCAGGTGCACAGTTTGACTGAAGTGATCTGGGAAATGTAGTCCAAAAACACAGCAAAAAGGAGACACAAATGTATCTTGGATCTTGTTTTTGTTCAGAACAGTTAAATGTTAACTGTGTGTTATATTGCACACAGCATAAGTGAAGCTGTTGAGACAGTGTGCCTCTCTGTACACTGTGTTACAGGCCATAGGTTGCCATACTGTCACATCAGCAGAGGACATGAATCCAATCCAGTTGTCAATATCCATTCATAATTCATGCTATTTATTTGCCTTTGTCTTTTCATGGGCTCCGTGGTGCTGCTGTATGATTGACAGACGAGCGCCTATGACTGCATATGTGAGACTTTATGAGTGCCTCGTGGCTGCAGATTGTGCAACACAATCGCTTATGAGTTGCACAGCCAATGCAGTGAGGTTTGGCCGGGAGACTGAGGACAAACTGGCAACCCCGTATTTGTGGTTACGTCATGTTGGCGAGTGTGAAAGCTGAAAAGACAAGGGAAAGAAAGTGAGTGATTAAGATGCAGGGTGAATTAAGAGGAAGAGAAAGGAAAAACAACACACAGAGGAAGGTTGGATGTAATTTGCACACACATCCTTCCATAAGGGCGTGGCACAGAGGGTTTGTGGCATTTGAGGTAAAATTGGTAATCCCAGAGAGAAGGCAAAGGGAGAGGAAAAACAAAGATGGCTTTGCAGAGTAACTCCCATATCAGGAACAAGCAGGGATTTTGTAATGCAGATGGACAGAGGCAGATGTAAATGATGGCCAACATTTTTAGAAGGATTCTACCTACTCAGAGAAATATAGCGTCTCTGTAGAGCTTGTCTGTCGGTGGGAGAGCGGTGGGAGCTCGGAGGTATGCAGAGTGTTTTTTGGAGAGGTATGTGATGTAAAACGGTGGAAGTGGGATAGCAGCTGAGGCTGTCCAGCATCCATGAATCAGGCTGAGGCACCGTGAAGCAGCGGCCCTCATAGGAGCCAGATGGGCCCTTGGCTCGACATCGGCAAGGATGAAGGAACACACACACACACACACAGGCAGGATGGGAACAAACAGGCTTTTATGCGCTGCAGATACAAACCTGGAAATGCAGGAGAAAGCAAATACATACATGTACACAGCATTTGATATAAAACAGTTTAGATTTATATGCATGAAGTGCACATAAAACATGCAATGTACGCATGCAGTCACACCGACTTTGATATTTATTTTTTGTGGTAAAGAAGGCACAAAACTGATAGAAGCCAGTAAAAGGTTATCAGATAAGTCAAAAATAACTGATGACATCAAGAAATAATGTTAGTCAAATAATTAAAATGGAGGGTAATATAAAGCTTTCTACTTTGTAATTTTACCTCCAATCAGTTGGTAAAAAACAGATTTTTTTATCCGTTGATCAAATAGCCTACATTAAAACTTATTTAATTTAATTTAATTTATTTTACTCTTTTATTTATTTCTTCACTGGCTCATTCTATTTTTTTTGGTCTTGGTAACATTTAATAATTTATTCCTTATTTACTACAAACAAAATTTCCCATTTTAATAAATGCTTATATTACAGTGAGGTGCGTGTGTGTGTGTGTGTGTGTGTGTGTGTGTGTGTGTGTGTGTGTGTGTGTTAATAATAATAATATAATAATATAATAAAATAATGAATAGAGCTGTGTGGCTAGCTAGCTAGCCTGAGCACCAGCTTTTTCAGCTAGTTACCTAGCTAAAGCTAACTTTCATCATAAAGCTATGCACGTCATCATCCAGATACTGTTCTGTATACCGCCATAGCATCACTGTCTAAACTCTGTAGCTAAAGCATTTTAGCTGGCAAGCTAACCCAAACTAATTTAGCAAGCCAACTAACTCCTAACTAGCTAACTTATAAGACAGCTTAGAAGTTTTTGGTTTAGTTTCTTTGACATAAAAGATTTAAATCACACACATCTAGCCTACAAAATGTCAAGGATAAAACAATAACTTTCAAGACTTATTTCCAATGTGGTCCTTAATGAAGACACTTGAAGAAGAAAATATTTTGTAATGAGGACAGAAGCATGGTGTCTGTGAAGTTTCATCCAACTTCTAGATTTTCATTTTGCATTAAGTTCAAACTACAAAAGTAATTTTAACACTTCTTCTGTTTTTGAAGGGTTAGGGTTAATAAAAAAGACTAACAAAAATTTTAAAAATGTAGCATTTTTTTTTTTTAGCAGCAATTAGTTGATAAGTTGGTTCAGATGAAACAAAAACTTTTTAAAAAAGGGGGGAAAAAACAACACGGACCAAACGAGGGAGCAGTGAGGTAACTGCAACAGATACTCTGCCCTCAGATCTCAGCAGGTCAGTGTTTCAATGGGGCTTGAAAAGTGTATGTTTGCTGCAATGAATGGTTTCCTAAAGCCCATCATCCCTGTCTGTTTGACTTAAGGTAGACAGACTGTGACTGATTTCAACCCATAGTGAACCCATATGATCCGAGTTTACAGGCCACAAAAGAGATGGACCGAGGAAAAAGAGCCGCATTTTATGGACTCAGATAATTATTAAGCGTTATGTGATGGTTTTGCTGAGTTATTTCTAGAAAACATACACATTTTCATGATTGTTTATTTACAGATTTTTACTGGCTTTTTTTTTAATCACTACAAAAAAGTTTCAAAACTTTGAACTTTGCAAATATGCAGAGCTTAAAAAAATATATATATAAAGAAAAACATTCTTTGAATGTCCATTATAATAGAATGAGCCCTTTCCCCAAGTCAGCTGAGGCAAATAGGCATTAACAATAATGTATACTGAATATCTATTTTAAATGACTGCATATTTTTTTTGTTATTATTTGGAAGGTGTTAGTAAAGCCTTTTTCTGGGAGGTCTTTAAGATTCCACATATCCGCACACTTTTTCATTTCCCTACCAATAAACACACAAACTGCACTGACCACAGTTTGTATGTAAAAAATAATCTCTCCATAAACAACTGTGGCCGCTTGCGATCATGTTCATAAACATTTCCATGATTTTATCCACTGACCGGGCCGCATAAAAATCTGTCCAGAGCCCTGTGCCACAGTTTCATACACTGTGACTGCCTGCTAATTATAGTCTCCCAGAAGCTAATCTGCTTTGAAATATGGCCATATCAACATCTATCAAATTGCTGCGGCAGAATTTGGTTTTTCTGGTGTCATATATCCAATAAATTAAATCCTCGTGAAGGCAGAACAAACGCCGATAATTATGAACAGATAGAAAATAAAACCTTTCAGATGGAAGAAGCTTAGTCACATTGGACAGATGCTCAGCCTCCAAAATATCCACAGTACATAAAACTAAATTAAAGTCAGCAAACAACTTTAAATCCCACTGCTTCACCAACTTTGAGAGGGAGATTTATTATCAGCAATAACATAGACAGAATCAAAATATAAAAGTTATTTCATGTTTAGGTCAGACATACCAAACAAAGATGCATTACAAATTGTTATTTCCCTTCAGTTGAATGAATAACTGAATTAATTCAACTTAATGCACAGAAACAAAACTATTCAAATTATTCACAAATAATTGAAGGTTATTCAATTTACATCCAAGTGTCAAGGTTTCCTTCAGTCTTTTCTCTAGTTTCAAAAGGAATTTCTATATTATGTTGCCTTCACCTACAGTTGGAAACATCACAATTTAAAGTTCGGTGCGCACAGATAACCTAAAGTACATCCAACCAGGAGGATGCAAATGTTCTAATAGTTAGAAGTTATTGAGGTGTGATGTAGAGGCCAGAAACCATGTAAAAAACGAATGTGAAAGTGCAGCATGTTATTCACCTCAGAGCGGGAGATTCTTTTTCATTACAGTATCAATGATTTTACTGTATAGTTTGACATTATTTACAAGCTTCCATTTTTACTCTGTAGTTTTTGCATTCAGTCAGTGTGCAATAAACTACAATACTGAGAAAGATTTGATTAACTTTTTTAAAATCAATTATTTTTGTTTCTTTTTATGCAAACTAATAATATGTACAGATTCAAATGTTTTTTAATGTATACTATATTTTCATCATACGCATACTGTATGTATCAGAGGCATCATCCAAGACATATTAACTAAGAGGAATAAAGTTTTCCATTCATGCATTCTACTTTTGGCTGGTAAATAAATGCAATTTTATTCATTTTTAAAACTAAAGTCTGATGTTGCCTTTGTGCCTGTTGAAATGTAAAATAACACAACAGCCATCGAAAATAACATCAAAAATGACCTTTATGACATTTTCATTTAAAGCACCTAAATGCGCAACACAGTGTATTCCCTTTAAAACTTGGAGAAGGAAAATTATATGGCGACCTCGAAGGCAGCATTATCCACAGAAGCCTGTTTCCTGCTGCGGTGGCTTTTCTGCTCAGGACATACACTGCTGAACACAGACCTCTGCTGGCTACTTGTTGTAAACAACCTTCTAGTTCAAGTCATACAACATCCAACTCATATACTGTAGCTGTATTATGGTACAGATCCCCACTGGACACAGATTAGACCCTCAACTTACACTGGGTTATCCAATATATGACAGTTTTGGTTTTTTATAAATATTGTGCTGAAATGTACTTCACTCTTTGACATTGAAGTTAGTTTGAAGTTAAACTGCTAAGTTGTAGGGTTTCTCATGCCCAAGTATCTTCCTAGTGATCGAAATGCCATTTGATGCATGTTAAAGGGGTACTCCACTGATTTAGCATTGCACTTTCACAAAAGAAGGATTAAAAAAGAATGGTCAAAATTGAGACAGCAGAGGCCGAGATACCCTGACTTTTAGTCCCTAGTATGAGTCAAGCTCCAAAAACACTGGATCCTACAATTCCCACAATGCAACTCAGCGTCTTTCATTAGGCTCTCCCTAATGAACGCCCACATCTTTCAAACGATATGTCTCCAGTCCAGCAGACTTTCTGTTATAAATTGGAGTGGAGTGCCCCTTTAAGTATTATATCATACAAAATAATTTACTAATGTGAAGTTGTTATAGATTCAGTACACCAAGGATACCCCATGTTTCATGTCAAGACAATTCTAATTTCCTAGTTTGAATATTTCTTACATCACACCACCTCACAGTGTCCACAAGATAGCATGCATGTTCTGTTTACAAATCCTCATTATCTTTTATAGTAGGGTATTATAATATAATAACCTGCATATGATAGATGGTTTTACCTAATAAGCCCACCAGGTGGCAGTGGTAGCCTGCTGCTGACTGGAGCTGATGAACCGATTAACCCCCACTTTCCACCCCTGAGTGAGAGAATCCTCAGCCTCCCAGCACTGTAACAGAGATATGAGCCTTCTGCTGACATTGTATGCTGCCTGAGTGTGCTATGGGATGATTATTTATCTATTGTATGTGTGTGTGGATATGTGAATATGTCTGTAGGATAAAGTACATTGTCAAGAGTCCATCTTGGTTTCCTTTTCCATTCCTCATACTTTAAAGCATGCATACACACACACACACACACACACACACACACACGCACCTCCTCTTTGCATAGTGCTGGTTAGAGCTGCATGCATGTGTGTGTTGCTGCTGTCTCCTGGGCTCTGCCACCCTGCCCAGACTGCTAATGCCCTACCTGCTTCTCATTAGAATGTCCCGTTTGAGTCTGGCCATCTGCACCAGCTGGTTGGAAAACCCTCTGCCAACCGTTTGATGTCGCCGAGGACCTCAGCGACGCACTCGCGACAATGTCCCAACGCCAGACTTAAAAAGAGATTTTTGCTTTGTAGTGTTTTTTTTTTTTGAAAACCATGAGAAAAGTACTGATGTTTTCATCAAGGCTGGCTGGCTTAAAGGGGACCTAGGTGGGTAAGGGATAGCAGCAGGCAAAGATATTTCACCAAGGTTCGCACAGTTTCAGCTGCTTTAGATGTGCTGGATTTGTCTTGGCAGATGCTTAAACAGAAAGTGGAAGAGGTGATGTAGTGGTAATCAGAGAGGAGGGGGAAACTAGACTGAATGTACAAAATGTCTTCTTGTCACTGGGTTGCAGCCTATTTTCCAAATTCAACATCACAAAATATTTTCATAACATCCCCCATTGAGGTTTAAGAAAAATAAATAAGGCAAGGCAAAGCAAGGCAAGTTTATTAGTATAGCACATTTCAACAACAGGGCAATTCAAAGTGCTTTACATAAAACATAAAATCAACATACGGCAATATAAAAAGACATTTAAAAACACTTAGAAAGAGTTAAATAGAAAATAAAAACAAGATAAAACAGGAGAGAAAAAGTTACAGTGCAGTTAAAGAAATTAATCATTATTTGATTTAATAAAGGGCAGCGGCCTTGATTTAAAAGAACTAAGAGTTGCAGCAGTTCATAGCAGAAGATCAGAAATGTACTTTGCCCTAAACCATTCAGTGCTTCATAAACCAACAATAGTATTTTGAAATCAATTCTTTGACAGACAGGAAGTCAGTATAAAGACCTCAGAACTGGAGTGATGTGATCCACTTTCTTGGCCTTAGTGAGGACACGAGCAGCAGCGTTCTGAATCAGCTACAGCTGTCTGATACATTTTTTAGAGAGACCTGTAAAGACACTGTTACAGTAGTCGAGTCAACTGAAGATAAACGCAAGTTTTTCCAAATCCTGAGACATACGTCCTTTAATTCTGGATATATTCTTAAGGTGGTCATAGGCTGACTTTGTAATTATCTTAATGTGGCTGTTGAAATTCAGGTCTGAGTCCATGACTACACCAAGATTTCTGGATTGGTTTGTGGTTTTTAACATTCCTGATTGAAGCTGAGCACTGACTTTTAATTGTTCCTCCTTGGCTCCAAAAACAATGACTTCAGTGCCAGAAAATTCTGGCACATCCAATCGTTGATTTGTTTATTACACTTACACTTGTATTGGACCATAGTCCCCTGGTGACATTGTTATGCAAATGTATGTGTCATCTGCACAATTATGGTAACATATTTTGTTGTTTTCCATAATCTGAGCCAGTGGGAGCATGTAGATGTTAAACAGAAGAGGCCCAAGAATGGAGCCTTGGGGAACTCCACATGTAATTTTTGTCCACTCAGATGTGTAATTACCTATAGAAGCAAAGTAGTCCCTGTCCTTTAAGTAGGATTCAAACCAGTTTAATACTGTGCCAGAAAGTCCCACCCAGTTTTCCAATCGGTCTAGTAATATGTTGTGGTCGACCGTGGCGAATGTAGCACTGAGATCCAATAATAGCAAGACTTTAACAAGAGCAGTCTCAGTGCTGTGGTGGGCTTGAAAACCTGACTGGAAGACATCAAAACAGCTGTTTAATGCCAAGAAGTTGATCAGCTGTTGAAAAACAGCATTTTAAAATGATTTTACTTAAAAATGGGAGGTTTGATATAGGCCTATAATTGCTCATTAGTGATGCGTCTAGATTGTTCTTTTTTAAAGAGTGGCTTGATTGCAGTTTTCAGGGCCTGTGGGAAGACACCTGAGAGAAGAGACATGTTGACAATTTGTAGAAGATCTGAGGCCATGCAATTAGAAACATTTTTGCAAGCCTGTTGGCAGAATATCAAGGCAGCAGGAAGAGGATTTCAGATGTTGTATAATGTCCTCCAAGTTTTTATGATTAATAGGATCAAACTGTGTCATGCTATTTGAATTGATTTTAAGTGGACACAGGGACAACACATCCTGTACCTGATATGGAGGCACTGACTGCCTGTCTAATTTTCTGAATTTTGTCAGTGAAGAAGGAGGCAAATTCATTGCAGGCCCTGGTAGATAGAAGTTCAGAGGCTACTGACACAGGAGGGTTTGTTAGCCTGTCGACAGTAGGCAAACAAGGCACGTGCATTATTATTGTTTTGGCGATGATGTCAGCAAAGAAGGACCACCTTGAATTTCTCAGTTCTAAATTATAAAAGCGAAATCTCTCTTTATAGATATCATAATGAACCTGGAGATGTGTTTTTTGCCACCTGTGTTCAGGACACTCTCTTTTTTCTATTCTTACCAGCGTGGCATTTCTCCATGGAGATCTTTTCTTACCAGAGACAGCCTTCACCTTAGTGGGTGCAATGGCATCAATAACATTTTTATATCTAGAATTGAATTTATCTACAAGCTCATTGACTGAGACCCAAGAGAGGGCGGGTGTGGAAGAGAACGCCTGAATAAATATTTCACTGGTGTTTTCATTGATGTACTGTTTTGTGATTACCTCTGTTTGAACATTTGTGTGCACGGAGATAGCACTCTCAAAGAAAACACAGGAATGATCAGAGAGAGCAACATCAGTCACCACAACCTTGGAAATGTTCAGACCCTTGGAGATGATTAAGTCCAGAGTGTGCCCCTTGTTGTGTGTGGGCTCCATCACATGCTGAGTCAGTCTATAGTTATCAAGAACACAACACAGTTCTTTAGTCCCGAGGGTTTAAGAAATCTGGTAAGTTTGCATTCTACAGTTAAAGTTTTGTACAGACTAACTCCAGTATATTTAGACTCGATATGATCAAATTTAACTACTTTTATGCCAACAAAATATAAATGAATAGTGATGGGTATCAATACTGGTGCCTAATACTTTGGGGAATATAAACATTTTTTGAAAAGGCCCAATGAAGTAATTCACCACCATTGTATCCCTGGTGGTGTTGAAACAGAGTTTAGACCTTCATGTTAGGAAATAAAATTTACAGAAAATATAATTGAGTAAATACAATATGAAAAATCATGACAAGGTGTGTGTGTGGGGGTGGGGACTTGGGCTCAGTATTTCTTACTATTATTCTATTATCTATTTGTTACTCTGATGGTAACCACTACTCCTCTAATAAAAAGGTGAATGAAGTGAGTCATACTGGGTTTAGCATCACTGAATCCATGCTTGCAAGTTAACAAACCATGCCCTCATGTTTTTTTATCACCTGTGTTTGTATCAGCGACTGCTCTGCCCAGAATAAGAAACAGTCAGGGACTATTTTGGCCCGCTCTGATGTCACGCTGGCTTGTGAGGCATGCTGAGCCGTCTGAGGGAAATATGACGAGGTTGCCTTCGGATGTTTGCGAGGTGGGTAAACATGTGTTCAGAGATACTGGATACGGGTAAATACACCCACAGGTGCAGGCTGACACATGGCCGAGCTAATCCTGCTCTCAATCTCTTCACCTACCTCTCTCTCTCTCCCTCTCCTCCGGCTTCATCATCTCCCACACTTTGAAACCAGAACTGCATAAACCCGAGGATCTAAATGAGGAATGAGTGAGAGGCGATGGGAGGGTGATGAGAAGAGTGTTGGGAGGCAACTCTTTAAACATGGTAATGGCCGACTCTCCATCATGTGGAGTCTCGTAGGGCCTGCAGCCGCCAGACCTGCGCTGCTAGTGGCCCACCAAAACCTAAAGATGAATTAATCATTGCCTTTTCTTCCATGCTCCTCTTCACTCTTCATTCCTCCTCTCCTCCAACCCTGCTCTTTCTCATCCTCCTACAAACACTCTCGTCTACCTCTCTCCGTTTTGCCATTCATTCTCTATGTGTCAACATTACACTTCTTCTGTCTTTGCAGCACCTTTCTGCACTCTCTCTTACCCTTTTCCATCTTCCACATCTATCTCTCTCGCAGCTTAAATACTCCCCTTCCTCCCCTCCAGCGTGGTGTACTGATGTGTAATGCTGACCCACTTTATCTGATGGGAAGCAGGGAAGAAGGAAGCAACGACTGAGGGAGAGGAAAGATGGAAGGAGGGAAGGACATCACAGCTCTCCTCCTCCTCCTCCTCTTCGTCCGTTTGCTCTCCCTCCCTGCTGCTCATGTCCCACAGTGCTGTGTTTAAGGTAAATATTTTTACAGCACCACTCATCACAAGGACTTCTGGGACGTCCCTCCCCATCTCGCCAACCCCTTCTCACCGTAAGATCAAATATTCATATGCCCTCCCATCATCTCCCTCCTCATCTCTCCATTACCTGTGTGTTTAACCCCCACATCAAGTCATTTCCACTTCCATCACTCGCACTCACGCCTTTTCGTCCCCTCACATTTCACATCTCCATACACCAACTCCCATATCTCTCTGTCTGTCCGCTCATCGTATAGCATACTCTCTGTGCCAGTGTAAGGGTATGTGTGTCATGTATGGGTCACACTTCACATGCAGTTAACACATCAGGTGGGAGTGATATGCGCAGCCTATTCTCTCATGTGCATTTCCGGTGGTTCTTGGCTAAAATAATAAAGGAGCAGTGCAACACTTTCCAAGATGATGTGCAAGTGATGACAAAACAAAACTGATGCATCTTAAGTGAAGCTGAAAGCGGAGAAGAATAATATAAGGCTGAAGCATGCTTTGTGGATGCATAACTTCGGCTTCCACTCTTTCCTTCCTCACGTTCTCACAGCCTCCCTCACACTCACCACCTGTCACTCACCCTCTACAGTCACGTGGAAAACATGCAACTGTATATTGTTCTTAAACCCCCCAAAAACCATAGAGGAAAGTAAATATTATAGTGGTGACATATGTTGGGGCCCTGTCTAATGTTGTCTTGGCTCTGTGTCAAAATCTAGCTTTAAGAACTTTATTATTTTAATTTATATTTTGCTTACATGGTACATTTAACAAAAAGTTGTGTTTAAACAAATGACTGCAAACTAACCGACAAACTGAAGACCTGGGGCCAGGTACTTTTCCGGAATACGATTGCTAGTTGGGTGCATGATAAAGCGGCCATGTAAAGTAAGAGTAAGCACTTTACATAATGAGTACAGACTATGTACACAATAGACAGGTGACTGGTGTTGTTCTGCCCAGAACATGATGCAAGGTTATAGGTCAAACTACACAACAGTATAGAGAAGTTAAAATCTGCTCCACCTTAACCAGCTTCTACATTGTAACGCTGCTTGCACATTTATGCATCGGTAATATTAATCCAATAATATAAGTAATAATAAAACATTATGAAAGGGCCTCTCTGCATAATACATACTTTAAATTTTAAAGCTGCACTAATCAATATTTTTATATTAACAATATAAGTGTAATGTTCATGTGTAATGTTAAAGGGGAAAAACCCACAGACATTTATCGCCCGACTCTGCAGCTCCCCTCAGCTCTGTGGAGTGTTTCAGTGTCTCTCAGCTCATTGTTTAAATCAGCCACTTGTAGCTCCTCCAGTGGCCCCGTTACGTTAGCAAGAATCACAACGCTAGCCTTGAGCTTCCTAGTGTGTTTTGAAGCTAACTCTGTGTAGTCAGACGTGAAAAAAAACAAACAACAAAAATGGCCCTCAACTTTACTGTTTTGGTTCAGTCGCACAGCTCTCATCAACCTTGTTTCCAGCCACAGCAGGCAGCAGTTTTCAGTGAAAAGCTCTGCTAAACTCAGTGTATTCTACCTGCCCAGCAACATTTGTTTGTTTAAATAATATAATACATATTCCAAGCTGAGTGAACTTTAATGTTGATTCACTCTTTTCAGTTGTTATGTAGTAATTTCTTTATATTGTCTGCACCATTTCTGATGATATTATGAATAGAAAACCCCAAAGACGATGTACTTCTAAGAATGTGTTGGGAATAAAGCTTTTGAAAAGCAAAAAAAAAAAACAAAAAAAACAAACCAAAAAACAAAACAGAGGTAAAAGAGAGTCAATATTGAACACATTTGTCATGTGGCCAGAAACACAACTGCAAATGAATGCTAATGTTGCTCTGTATCTGCTGGATGTGTCAACAGGCAATGGTTCGCTAACATGTTTTCCATAACAAATTTGTGAAGTAATAATATGACAATGTTATGTTTACAGCTTGTCCTGCTGCCCACAAGTGGCCAAAAATATCAGTTAATACTGCGTTACTGTCAGTAAAGGATCTGAATACTTTGTACTACTGCCAGAGGCATAGTATAAACACGGGTATGAATATCATACAAACAACATACAAATATTATAGAAGTTTTTACAAAACTATACTCACAATTGTGTATCATAGACACATTTGAAGTCCCTATAGGAATCTCATAGGAATATTATAGTGATGTTTCTTTCTGGGAAGGACAAGGAGGGGAGGGAGAGAGACAAAGAGTCAGGGAGATTTAAGGGGCATCTGAAGAGAGGGATGGAAGTCAGACAGATGGAGGACAGAAAAGCACGTGGCGAACCTGCCTCTCCTGTCTCTCCCTCTATGAATATTTGATGCAAGGGACTAAAACCAGCACCGTGAACTCTGAAACGTGTGACAGCTGAAAATGCTCAGAGGACAGCGGCTTACAACAGCCATCTAGAAGCAAAACGCAGGGAGAGCTGCAACTCTGAGAGACGTCTGAGACAGAAGAAGAGAGACAGCACGTGAGTGTGTAGAAGCATGGCAGGGTCGAGAGACTGGAAACACACATCTGTATTATGAGGGAAATGGTAGAATAGAATCAGCTGGATGAAAGTGGGATACAAGTACAGGCCTACATGAATCCTTTTCTGAAAATACAATTACATTTTTACGTTTACCAATGGTAGTTTGTAAAAAACAAGTCAAGTTTACCCATTTCTTTTAACAGTGATTACCACTCCCAATCTTCAAATCTTAATTTTAATCTTAAAATTTAATCCATGCTGAGAACTGCCACATTGTCCTTACTTTGGAGGATTTTGTCTATCCTTGTGAGGACATTTGGTCATCATAAAATGTGCTGGAACACACACACGGAGGCTTGCTCACACTGTGTGCAGGCAGGGCCATTGAAATATTGATGGGGGCTCTCTCCTTGCCTTAATGAAAAATCGTCCTCGGATAAATGTTTCATCCTTCCAGATGCATCACCCACCCATTTTTAACAGATGAGGCAATTCGCTGTAGAAACACAAACACTGGGGAAATGGGTCTCACCGCAATTTGTTGCCCTCAGCATACAACTGAGAGGGACAAGTAGGAGGAGACTTTAAAACAGAAAGAGAGGGGAACAGCATAACCTACCTACTCTCATTTGAATATTCACCTATCATTAACCCTTTCTAGATTAAGCTCCTCAGGTAACCGTGATTACATGAGGATCATGACTAAGAAAATCTCCAAATTCTGACATTTGAGAAGCTGTAAGCAGCAAATGTTTGGTATATTTGCTTTAAAAAATGACTAAAATCATTAATCAATTATCAAAACTGTTGCTGATTGATTTGGCTAATGGGAATGTTGTTAGTTTTGTCATAAACCCAGTTAATGGACCAACTTAGACTACATGATCGCGCTAGATGGAAAGTTAAGGGATCACCAAAGTTTTTACAATCAGTCTTGAGGGGAACATAAATGTCTGTGCCAAATCTTCTGACAATCTATCCAACAGTTTCACTCAAAAAAACAAAAAACAAATGTGAACCTTATGGTGGCCTTAGAGAAAGAGTCAGGGGATCACAAAAGTAAAGAGTTTCCCGTCGGGGATCAATAAAGTATTTCTGATTCTGATTCTGAGGATACATCCTCTGGGCACCATGGAGATCTATAGAAAATTACAGATACAGAGATGCTCAGCAGTCACACGTGGTAAAAAATCCATTGCAGAAGGAGCAGAAATATAGCAGAAATATAGACAACAAAAAAACCTAGATTGTTCTTTAGATGGGAGGTGTGGCTGCATTCCGGAAACAAGAAACTTAAAAAGTAAAAGTAACAAAAACTGTCCTGACAGAAAAAGTGAGTGACTGTACATCACTTCATCACAGAATTACAAATAATAGGCACTGAATCTTCCAAGATGATCATTTCTAGGAGAGTAAGAATGTGTTGTTTAGTAGCTGAAATGTAGATTTGACCTCCCTGGAAGGGAAGAAGCAAACTTTCCTTGGGTCTCAATCAAGCGTCACACTTTGATGATTGCTTCTAACTGTACTTCTACCATCCCTAAGAGTGCATAGGAAGCTCCAGCTTACCGTACATCCTTGCTGACGAGGCATCAACACGGTGTGCTTGTCAGATGATTTGCTGTGAGTGAGTCAGCAAGAACTTCTCCCCTTAAAAACCACAACAGCATCAGGGGAAGATAAACTTTTTATATATCAAGACATAGCCAAACACAAGTCATTTACCAAGGGGCAATATGTGTGTGATTATTTATGCCCCTCTTTTGATTTTACTTTGTTATAGCCTTTTATATTACACAAGTGAAAGCACAAAAACTCTCTTTTTAGAGTTTGAATCCAGCCTGAAGACTTGAATTCTCTCCCACCATTGTGTGTGAATGTTTTATTGCCCCTTGAGTGTTGTACGCTGACTCAACATCTAAGGGATGAAGATAATAAATAAAATCTATATGAGCAGCTAGCGTGCATGAAAAGTATATGTTTCCTATCAGCGTGAGCCTCTGACCTACTAACCCACTTTATACCATACCAGCAGCACATGGTTTGGCCATGCAATGCAGCATCTGCTGTTCAGCTCACACCACCTGCTTGCCTATATTTGTACACGCTTCATATATATATATATATATGTATGTATCTTGCATGCCACATGTCATAACTGCTGAAGTGCCCTGAGTATGCACACAAGCTGTTTTAACTGTCAAACTGTGGCAACATCAATAATTGAGTGTATGATAAAAAATAATGCATGAATAGTTTTACTTGAGTCACAACAGCAACAAGCACACTCCCCTCTGTAAACACTGAATTACACCGATATATTGGAATGAGTGATTATCCGAGGCCTGATATTTTGTCCAAAGCATGAAAAATAACATGAATGTTTAGATTGTTCACGCATGGTGTGGCTGGGTGTGGCTGCTCTGGGTTAGATTACAGCAAAGACTTGTTTGGGACATATTTTCCTCCTCAGCGACTGTAATTAGAAAAACCTTTCTGCTCCCTCGTTCATACAGCAAACATGTACTGTAACTATAACTCCTCGGGGCTATTTTCCCAAACTCTTGCCAGACTGTAAATGACTGCAACTTGTTTGATTGGCAGTGCATGAGAGCCTGACACGGAAAGCAGGCTTATGCGCACAACTGGTCGTATTAAAATGCATCCGTCCTTATTAAGATTCAGAAAGGATTGGCTGATTCTGTCTTCATGGTACTCTGTCTCTTCATTGTTATTGAGCGAAAACCCATTAAAGCTGGGCTAAGACTTGGCAAGCTCGCAGGATGCCGCCAATACAACTCTGCTGACATTGTCTGTACCCTTGATACCTCAGCCGTTTGCCGGTCTCATACTGAATAATAGAAATATTGGAATTCAACTGATTTCCCCTGGCAAAGCCGAGGCACTTTCCCAGCTGCAGTTAAACACAATACAAGAGGTGAAACAGCTAAATTGAAATGATAAAACATTTGCAGCAGGCGTTTTTAGAGACAATAGTGCCAATCAGGAAGGGTCCTAAAGGCATGAAGAAGGAAAGGGCAATGTCAATGAATTCTCTCACAATATCCCTCTATGCCAGGAGGCTGGGAGGAACATCACAGCAAAAGGGCTTAACAGTGTTCCTTTTAGCACCGCAGCCATGCTTATCCTAATAATCTCTGTCACTGCTGGAAGGTCAATATGACTAGCACTCCGGGGACGAACACATGGGACTCTAGTTTTCGCCTGGCTCGGAGGCCTAACTTTCTGTGCTGTGCTGTATAAGCACTGTATTATTAACCATATTGCTATTCTTGTACAGCTGCTTCATTTTTAATAGTGAATTCAGTCACCTGCTCTTTGGCTGATCTATATGGTGGTGTTCCAACCCAAATACATGTGTTGTAGTTCATTTAGGCCAGTGTTGGGCTGGCCACCAAGACAAATACACTAATCAATGGTGGCAATGGTCCACTATCAGCCAGTCTAATGGTCTGCTTATGAGACCCTGATTTGATTTTTGTGTTGAAATACAAAGAAATGTGTCTGTAACACCTGACCACACCACATCTGTCATTGCTTCCTATACATTTTAGAAGTAATTTTAATATTGAATTACTTACTTTTATAGCAACTCCAACTGGCCCCAGAATATGCAATGGATCTCTTAACACCCTCTAAGTCCAATCATGGTCTTAGATCCTCTAAACAGTTACTGCTTGCTGTTCTCAGCTCTAACTTTACAACCAGAGGGTCAGGGCCCCCAAACGTTGGAATGCCCTTCCTGTAGAGGTAATACCAATGATATCCATGTCAACTGCTTATGATAAAAATATAAAGACACATTTTTACAATGGTATTCCTACCTATGTACGTGTCTGCATAGATATGTGCATAAGTGCGCATGTGTGTATTAGAGTTGAAACGATTAGTTGATGGACAGAACAGAAAAATGATCTGCAACTATTTTGATAATTGATTATTAAATAGTTTTTCAAGTAAAAATGACAAACTAGGGACAAACTTTCCAACAAGCAATTTGATGTCATCATCTTCATCTTTAGGAAATTGTGATGGACATTTTTCATTTCATTACATTTTGTAGCCCAAACTAGGGCTGGGCAAAAAACAGAATCTTGATTTTTTTCAAGCCGCAACAAAAGCATAATACATAGCCGGATATCTGCGGACAGTTGGCTAGCTAGCGTTAGCTACCGATCAGGTATGGACAGACTGAAGTGATATTTGCACACTGATCAGTTGGCTCCCGTGGTTTCACCTCTCGTAACCAGAGATAATGCATCGTCGACAAACACAAATTCAGAGCTCATATCAGTGAGAAGTGTCTTTTTTCAGTCTGTTTCTCTCAGATGCGACTGTTAGCCACAGCCCACTGCGGTGGGTGTAACTAATCACGTCGTGACTCAAGACAGCTAACGTAGCAGCTATCGTCTACATTAGAGACGAAACTTTTTGTGCACCTCTTCACCTTCTCACTTTTCACGATGTAGACATTTTACACATCATGCAAAAACAAAAATTCAAATTAAATGAATTAATTTGATATTTCTTCCATCCCCAGGCCAAATAATGAATCGGCTGATCGAGAAAATGAATTGATAATGATGATCATCGTCAGCGCCGCCGCTCCCACCACGCGCATCACGCACTGTGCATAGGGCACCAAGTGCTGAGGGGGCACCAAAAATAGCCTAATGAAATTTTTTTTTTAAATGGTATTATTTCATTAGCCTATAGAAATATTAGGCACATTTTAGCCATGTATATGTAACAAAAAAGGGGGAACAAGAAAGATATTTAATAATTGCTCTAGTCTAGTGCCCCCCCCCCGTGCCGGATGGTCCGTTCCGGTTGTTCACGCGGGCGAATAATAAAGGAATTATGCTTAGGGCACCAAAATGGCTAGCAGCGGCACTGATCATCGTTAGTTGCAGCCCTAGTGTGTATGTGTATATGTATGTTTTCGTATATATATATATATATATATATATATATATATATATATATACTATATATGTAGTATGTGTGTATTTATATACAAATCTTTGTATTTGTATTTATATATGTGGGTATATAAGTTGTTGTATTTTCCTTGTTTGATTTGTTTTCCTATTTTATTACTATGTCTTGTTTGCTTAGTTTTAATAGTGCTCATTTTTGCTTAATTTATCTTTTTGCTGCTTTGTGAAGGTCTCTATAACAAATGTTAGTGCAATATAAATACATAAAGTAAATAAATTAGTTAAATCATATGCTATGGCCTTCACAGTCACCACATCTCAACCCAACTAAACACCTATGGGAGATTTTGGCGCACTCGCCACCAACATCATCAAAACACCAGATAAAGTATTTTCTGTCAGAAGAATGGAGTTCCACACACTTGGAGCACTGATGCTGCTCTGGAGGCTCGTGGTGGCCCAACGCCTTACACCTCCTTTATTTCGTCACCTAGCTGTATCTGCTTTGCTACAATGTTTTTAACCAATTTAGGGGATAGTTATTACGTTTTAATGAAGCCTTTAGATTATCAGTAGCTGCAAGGACTTGTGATTACCTTGAGTGTAAGACAAAAGTGTTACAATAACCCTCTGAAGCTTATTGTGTTTCCTCTCCTAAGAGGGGATTTACAGTTGACCAGTCAGTGTGTGAGGTGACCCAAAGTGGCCTCCAGGGGGTGCCAAGCTACAGGTGATCAGAGCAGAGAAGGCAATGAAGAAGAATTGGACAGCAGCTGCTGAGCTCAGAGAGCTGGAAGAAGATGGACAGAAGAATGTGAGTCAGACCTGACCTCATTTCCCATGGTTGGAGGCAGAAAAGGAAAGAACACTGTAATGGGGAAAAAAGGAAATGGCAGTAATAGTAATTGTGTTAATGGGATTGTATGTATTGATTGTGGTGGTTATAACTTTTGAGGGAATTTTCGTCAGCTTTATTCGGTTTCCCCATTGATCTTAAACTCCCAAATGCATTGTTGGACTCTTTCCTATTTCATTTAAATTGTTGTCATTGAGGTACACCATTAACTGTACTGTAATAAACCATTCTAGGTAAAAGCTATTGAGCTATTGCATTAGTATACTGTACATTCTCTAACTTTCCAATTTCTATTTTAAGCCTGGACTGAAAACTGAGGCAGTCTGTTCCTGTACACATTGTTCATCCAGATGAATTGTACACAGATCCAATAGTTCAGAGACACAATTTCATGCCTCCACACATGAAATGGTGTGACTATATATTTGTTAAGAGGTTTATGCTTTTAGACACTATTAAACCTGCTGCATCTTTCAGTGAAATTTAGAAGGCAATGAAATGTCCTTCTCAGTTTCCATATTGCCATGAATAATATGTAGATTACTGATAATGTAAAATTTTGTAATACAAACTGTGCAACAAATTGTTCATTACTGGACAAGAACATGAATCTTATACACGTGATAAAGCCTCTTTCAACAGAGTGTGTGACTATTCGTCTTCAGATTTTCTGGTGATGTGGTCTTTTCTTTATCAATTCTCTTTTCTTATTCTATTCAGTGATGCTGGCTGTCACTGCTAATGCTAACTGTAGGTCTTAGCTTCTGTTGGTTCTATAGATGGATTTCCCGTTGTCACAATACCTTATATATGGACATTTTCAGTATTTAGAGATAATGGAGAAAACCCCCTCTTGCTAGCAAAACCAGTAAAATGAATATTTAGAGGTAAATTTGTATGCTGCACTCATTCTCGCATTCCCAAGACTTTTTTACTCTATGCCACACTTTGACAGACATCTGTTGGGTCTGGCTAGCTAACGTGACAAGGAATTCCAGTGAAAAATGGCAGCTAATAGCAGTAATAACGCTAATACAGACTGAAGTAAGTCAGCTGTTGCAACCAGTGAGATCTGGCCTGTGTGTTTCTCAAACCATTAACAGGCAGCACCGAAGCGCCCTGAACACAAGTAACAAAAAAAGCAACGTTACCATATAAAATGTCTGCTGTTTGCCTTAAAAGTTAAAAGCACAGAAGCCACCTTATTCTGGATATTACGTTAGTAACGCCTATTAGCATAACCAGATGCTAATGAATAATTACATACTGACTGTTATCCAATAGGAAGAAGGGTCATCACAAAGGTCATCACTAGGCAGAGTGTGCTTCCTTAAGACAGCTGTGGGAGGTAAACGTAGGTCCAAATGTTCTGGGATTCTCTCACCTCCTTCCTGCACTCCCCTCTGTCCAGCAGCCATGCAGGTCATTACTAGCTGAGAAGGAGGACGTTAACTGGTGTGATGTGTGCCTAGCACTGTCTTGAAATGCTTCTTGAAAGAACCACAGCTAACGGCGAAAAAGCAGCAAAAGAAGTTTTAGTGTTTTTAAGTTTGCTTGTGAAGCAAACGCCTCTTTGAAAATCACCACTGTGGAAAGCATGCGGCCGAGACAATAGCCTTTGAAGATGAGCCCTGGTGTAGGAACCTGCTTTTACTTTTGAATTACAAAACCTTATGAATAAAAACGCCAATCATGCAAATCTGACAATACCCCATCATTCCATTGTGCATTTCTCCATTCATGCAGCAACTTGCTGGCAGGCAAATGAGAATGAATAATCACAGGTGGTTGGAACAGACATTGGCATTACCAGAGGGCTCTTACAGCCTGAAAGCATTGTTGTGTGCCACAGCCTTGCAGCATCAGACAGAACCCATGCATCATAACAATACAGCACTGGCACACTCAGGACATATTGACACAGCAGCATAACCAGGTTGGCAAGGTGGCAATCATGCCCACACACTGGTAGGCCTGGCAGAAACATGATCTGGAAGAGCTGCAGACTGGGGCCTTGGGCATGGCTGTTGGCATGCCTTGGCATTTTTAGTGCTGGTGTAATGAGTGTGTGATTGATTGGAGCCACAATAGGGGCTCATGTACTCAGAGCGGTATACAGCCCACACCAGGCGGCTGGCACTCCTGGATTAGCGGCCCCCTGGGCTCCCACCCAGATTAAAGGGTTACATTAAACAGCATGAATAAAAGATTGAAATTATTCTCTTTGGAGCGTGCGCGCAGGAGAAAGGATTGGAATGTGTTTACATTTGTGCCAGCTGGGAAGGATGCTTTGGATGAAGCTTTTACCATTTCCTGTTTCCTCTTGAAACACACACATACACTTGCTTACAGCAAATGTCTCTATCTGTAGCTTTATGAATCCAAGGGCAAGCAGAATTTAAATATGTAATTACCAGCTACAAATTGTACAAATGGGGCACGGGGAACATGATTATGCCAATGTTAAAGGTTATCTCAGTCATTTAGATAATTACATTTACATGCTTGGGGCCAGGCTCTCCTTCAGGAGGAGAGGGCATGGAGGGAACAGTAGTGCCACCTGAACTGTTTTGGAGGGGGTGTCCAGGAACTTAATGTTATCATGCTTTAATGAGGACATTTGCGCCTGTGGCCAACATCATTTTGCTTAAACCTTAAGAAGAAGGATGGCTGCGGGCGCTTTTATGATTTTAATCTTTCTAATTGGCCCTATAGTTCTTGAGCTAATGTGATGAAGGAGGATGAGGTGCCTTAATCAACTACAGGAATTGTGGGTAAACCAGTGGGCAGCATGGGCCCCTTGCAGGGTCCGACTCCCACCCCCTGCCGCCCTATTTCATCTTCAACTCACCGATCACTTAACCAAATGAATAGGCTGCTCACATGTCGTCATGGTGATATTTCACACGTTTTTACCAGCATCATAAATATTACAGCCATTTCCCCCACTCTTCCTCACTGTGCTAATTATTTATTTATAAACATTACAGCTTAAGCAGTGTTTTACAGTTTTTTTTTGTTTTTTTTTACAGCGGTTCATACCAAGTCTTGCCAAGACTGAAGTGAAACACACACACACTGCAGGATGTAAAAAAAGAGCCTCTAAAAAAGTTAGATTTACCACTACATCAAGGGGAATTAGGAAATAAAAGCCAGATTCAGTGCCATCCCGACTGGGGATTCATCAAACTGTTTCTATTGATTGGTAATTCATCATTCAATCCAGGGTAATGGGCTACCGCAAGCGGAACAAGAGTTGGCTCCGACCTCAGATGATGAAGAGCACATAATCAATGGCTAATAATACAGAGGCTGCCCTAATTATTGACGACCAGAGCAATGCTCCCCTGTTTCTCTATTCATTCACAGATGGGTCAATTAAATAGCCGGCTCGGCCTCAGACTCCGCTGTCCAGTTGGTTAGAGCAGGCTGTAGTCCCATGGGAGACAGAGGTGAAAGGGTGACAGAGCCAGGGATTTAGGGCCTGAAGGTGCAGCAATACACAGTTGGTCTTTCTAACCAAGGAAGGATATTTCCTTATCAGTCAGCTCATCAGCTAACAGCCGCAGCATCACAGGTGCAGCTTGGCATGAGATGGGCTTAGAGCAAAGTCACAAAATCAGCAGTAACTCAAGGAAAGGTTACTGACTCCTGCACTTACTCATTCTCTTTTTTCAGTCTTTTTGTGTATGGATCTGAGTGTGTGAACCCTTGTTAAACTGCAGCATGCTTAGTGGCTCGTGGTCAGAAAACGTTTTCCATTATTTTGCACTTGTGCTGACAAAAGTCTTTCATTGCAAGCATTCCAGACATTTCACTGTCTCACTTGTGAAAAACAACTGGAACGTGAGCTGGAAAAACACACATGTTCAGCTCTCTCTGTTTCTCTCTCCCGCACACACACACACACACACTGGGCCAGTAGGTTATGCTTGGTGGTAAGTCAGGAAATTAGGTCTGGTGAGAGAAGGTGGTCTGACATTTCTCCTTCCACACCACAACACTCAGACAGATGTACCTCATATGTACCTTTACCCAACGACCAACCCCCCTCCCCAAACCATATCTGCCACCTCTCACCTCTTTACCTCCACTGACCCAGTCCTGCAGGTATCCTCTTTCTTCACCAGGTGACCCTTGACCCCTCAGTGCTGTCAGGAGATATGTTAATGGGACAGTGTTACCAAACCAACCAATATGAAGTGTAAAAAAATGAATGCTCAGAGACACAGATGTGACCTGGCAACCTCAGGAGTTTATAAAACGTGGACTGTCATAGAGCAAGCTCTATTTGAAAAGAAAAGGCTTCAGCAATCTAGCTGCACTTACTCAGTCCCCATTAAAGTAAGATATACACTGAGCTCTCTTAACCCAGAAGGTTAATTCACTTTTTTTTTTCTTACTTTCATGGATTTGGCCATCATTTCTATCAGTTGTGATAAATAATGTACTGACAAAAGTAACTGATGAGGTTTTAAACAAGCCAGATTATCTAAACCACTTTATTTGGAAGTTAAACTGAAAGTGAACACACCCAGAGTTTTGGTAATAATCCCTCATTGCGTGCACACAACGGTAAGTGCAGCTAGGTCAAAGTTGAATCAAGAGGCCAATTTGTGAACTGTGAACTGTGGATGTTTGTAACAGACAGTTTGGGTAAAAAGTTTACTGTTCGCCTCCGTTTTCTCTTTTGAATAAGTTTTGCTAACAATCTGTCTCATTGTCTAACTATTCTAACTGATTTTTTAGCCTTGTCGTTGCATTCTCAGATCTCAGCAATTCATTTGGTGAGAGCAATTGTATTGTTACCAATAGTAATAAAACTACGAAAATTTTAAATTTTAATTACCAGAATTATCCTTCAAAGTCTGTTGTTAAACAAGCTGACAACACTACATTGACATATTATCACCTTAAGTTGTTATGGCTAAAATGTTAGCAAACCGTTGCCTAGTTACACATCCAGCAGAAACGGAGCAACATTAGAATTCATTTGGAGTCGTGTTTCGAGTTGGTCTGTTGGTTCTGGTCTCCACCAACTCCTAAGAAAAATCTGGCTCTTTGCTAAAATGCTCAACTATGTTCAATAGCTAGTTGTTAACTTTGTCTGTCTGCGTTTTGGTGCTTGGCTGGTAGTGTACTGTGGGTTTTTAGAGCTTTTTCAGGGATGCCTGCTGCAGCAGGAAATAAGGTTGACGTGAGTGAATCAAAACAGTAAAGTTCCAGGCTGAAAAAACAAAACAATGGGCTTAAAGTCATTTTTCAAATAAATATGTATTTTATGTATTTATATTTATTTATTATATTTAGTGTTGCAGGTATCTCAATATTTTGTAGGATTTCTATCTTTTTTACTACTATCTACTCTAGTGTATATCACTTGTATTACTTCAATTTGTTGTATGTTTCTTTCATTGTTAATACTGCCCACATGCCCTTATATGGTCTTTGATCTTTTCTTTTCCTGTACCCTGTCACTATTTGCTGCTGCAATAACCCAAATTCACGAGGATCATGAAATTTTGCATTAAACTGAATTCTATCTAATCTGATCTAATCTAATTAAAAGGTGGCATCATTTACTTTGATTTTATGTTTCCAGTGATTTTGTATTATGTATATGTCAGTTAAATTAGTGGATTGTCAGCAATGCAATTAATCTTTCGGATGCGATGCATTTCGATACCATTTCAATGATTTATGCCAACCTGAGCTGTGATGTCACCTCTCTCATCTGACATGTCAAGCTCTAATTAACTCTCTGTGATAAGAAGCGCAGAGTGCAGACAGAATAGCAGTCATCAATCTCTCCTCTGTAGCCAGAAGTGTAAATGTTTAGAAGTACAGCCGTGTTACTTCCCATGTTAACACACACATCCATTAGACAGAGCTCCCTCTGACCTGCTGGGCCTTTATCAGTGGGAGACTCTGCACCTGGACACTGGACGTTCGTGTGTGTGTGTGTGTGTGTTTGTGTAGGTGCATGTGGGAGTGGATCAATGCACAAGTATAAATATGTGTGTGTTTGCATGTGTGTTACAACACGAGCATACACACATGTGTCAGAGACTTCATGAATGTGTGCACAACTGTGACTTCCTGAGCGTGAGTTTTTGACTGTTTGCATGACACAGGTCAGACTGGGAGAGACTGGGAGGTTTATAGGATCATGACATAACAACCACAACATGCTCCCCACACACACACACACACAGACACACACACACACACACACACACACACACACACACACACACACACACACCTCTCCCTCCCATAAGGAATGTCATTTTTCAGCCCTAGTCTGACTTTCCTGTTTGAATTAGAGGTGCAAACATCAGCCTGCCTTGATAAATGGTGTTTATCCAAGGCCAAAGGATCAAGGCAACTGTAATGTAGTGTAAATTGATGAAGAAACAAAGAGAGAGAGAACAAAAGAGAGTGGGAAAAACCCCAAGAAGTCAACACTATATAGTCACTGTGTGTGTGTGTGTGTGTTGGGCGCCAGAGGGAAGCAACGAGAGGCTGAATGTGGAGCAGAAATAATGGGATAGATGGATTTTAAGTTGGGTTAAAGAAGAGCAAGGCAGGGGGCGTCAAGAATGTCTGGAGGCCACTCTTATCTCTCTGAATGAAAGGAATGCACACACACACACAGACACAGACACGCACACACAAACAGAGCAGCTAAATTGTGTGCACTGAAGGAGAAGCAAGAACAAATCAATGGGCAGTGTAACACCCATCTTCCAGGGGATATAAGGATACCTTTAGGGTAAGACACAAATGTGTGTGTATCTGTGTTCATGTGGCTCTTTGTGTACATGTGCATAGTAGGGATTGCTGACAAAGAATTAGCCTATGTACTTTTAGCTGCAGGGGACTTGGGTGGGAACATACTCCCACACACAACCTCAATCAACATCCCCCTTCCTCCTATTACTCTTGCACCCCAGTAGGCCTGTCCACCCAACTGCCTGGAACCTCTTTTAGTGGGGTGAAAAGAGTGTGTCTATGTGTTCTGTGGTAGGGGTTTTTTAATGACAGAGCGGCAGGGTGTCCCTAAGCCACCCGTGGGTGTACCTGAAAGAGCACCACCCCCCTGAATGAGGATTGAACTGTGGTGGCTCTGTTGTCAGCTTTGGCTTGGTGAGCTGAGGGGGTGGAGGATAATTAGCATTATCTGTTGATACACCAAACTTTATTCAAAATTCTGTCACTTTAATACTGCCTTATTGCATTATAGCCCTTTTCAGACATGGAACATGTAACATTCCTGGGTTCCTATTTCATAATATCTGACGACGCACAAGCATAGCAGGACAGAACGTTAAGTTAGGACTCTGATTTAGTTCCTATTTGCTCACATGCTGTATGTAAAGCATTTTGCTAGATATTTAAAATTTGATGCAGTCAGAAGAGATGATAATTATATATATAGGGACTTATATAGCGTCGTGGCTTTGATTTAAATGTGACTTAGTTACTTATTCGGACATGAGACCAACATTGTTTATTTCCATCACATTTACGTAACGAGGTGCATGTTTGAAAGAGGCTTATGATACAGGGTAAGACTTGTTAGTAATGATAATCCATCAAATCGCACTTCTGTCAGCATATTGTTAGTTTTTAGACTCAAATTACTCACCACTATACAGAGTTTATTTTCTTGGAGCATGATGATACAAATACCACTACAAACTTTTTCCTTTGGATAAGAAGTACATTGCATCCATGCCAAATTAAAGTGCCAGTCCCAATGATTGATAGAAGGTCTTAAATTATGTGCTAAAAGGTATGTATCTTTGCCAATAATTAAGTTTCAAATGGAGTTGTGTAATAGGTTCTGTCACTGAAAGAGAGAACAGTACGTCTTGTGTCTGCTGGGGAACACAGGTGAAAAATAAACAGTTGATAAGGAAAGTAATAGCTCAATTCCTCAGATGGGATTGACAAAGATTGATTGACACTGTAAAGTGTTCCAAATTCGCAACTTAAAATAAGAAAGTGTAACTTAAAATAACTCAACGTTGACTTTTGGTTTCACAGGACACAAACCCTGGTCTCCCGGGTGAAAGTCCTGTGTTTGAATCATCCACCTACCTATGTGGACTTTGATGCTCTTTATACTTTCTCATCTGACTTCCTTCTTTGATTCCGTCATAATTACTGAGGCCACTTGAGATTGTATCCTAATGATAAATTTAACTACCTCGTGGTTCCCTATTACGTGGGTTATATACAAACACACACACACCCTGGCTGACCCCAGCGTTTTGTCATCATCCATTAGTAATTAGGAGCTGTTTCCTGAGTGTGTATCCAGAGGCTTGCTGAATAAAGGCTTTAGAGGAAATAATAATAAATAATAATCAGACCAAACTATTTAAGACTGATTACCCTCTGCATGACGTTGGGTGCTACACACTGCCCTCTTGCACACAAGCTGCATTTACAGGTTTGTTTATGTGCAGCTCCTCTTGTACACACACATGATGCTGGGTTTCTTCCTAAATAAAGCCAATTCCATGCTCCAATTCATAATGTTGCAGTAATTGGGAATCCCCTGAACATTTTACTCCTCACAGGAGCTCAGTCTGACTCTAAGAGACCTGGCCTCTGCCTCTCAGGAAGGCTTTAAGCCCTTTTAAGCCTCAGTCTTACCAGAAGACAAAAGCTATGTGGCTTGGGGAGGATTAGTAATATTGGTGGAGAGGGTCGACATCCCAAAACGTGATTAAGTGTTTGGTAAGTGACTGAGAAGGGCTTGTGAGACTTAAAGTAACGCACTAAAGACGCCTGGTCCTTTCTGATGTTAAATAAGGCTGGGAGATGCAGCTTGGTGGGGGAAGCGGGCTGACAGGAGGGAGGAACATGCAGAAGATGTCAATAAGGAACGCTTATCCTCTGACAAGGAAGATGTAGCTGCTTTTGTTTCTCTGCTGTCCTAAGGGTGGACCATAAGGAGCTGTAAACACACACACACATTTTGTCCAGTCTGTGAAATAAATACATACATTATTTATCAGGAAATGAGAATACTATCTCTGACCAGAGCAAACCTTCATGTTGGCCTAACACATTTACACTGATCTTTTCGGGTGTGGGAAAGAATAATTTGTCTGTCTGTGAGATAGTACATATCCCATTACCCTAACCAAAGAAACCAAAAGGAAGTCTTATTTTCTTTATGCATAAACACATACTTAACACACTTGCATTATCTTTTTATGCACCACAATGCAATTTCTCCATATTTTCCCTAGAACATTAAAGATTCATTCTGCTACCACCTCTGTTTCTCTCTTTTTGTCTCTGTCAATGGGTTTTAATGGCGGGTAATTGTCATCTGTCAGTGGCCTGTGGGCCTGTCCCCAACGGCTGGTTTGTGACTGACACCCACAGCCACTCTCCTGCCATATGGCTACAGTTAACACTGACATATAGGACTGTAACGCAGCCTCATGGGAAGAGAGTGACAGGATGTGTGGATACAGTGTAATGTGTGTGAAAGAGAGTGAGAGCAAATGCAAAGTAACAGATTGGCTTTTAGAGACGTCACTGTCTGCATTACATGATTAAGGGACAGGCCCTGATTTGTCAAGATGAAACACAATGGTAAATCAAAATGAGGAACCCGGTGTGTTTTTTTTAATGTTCTGGTGATACTTTAAATCTGTGTTAGTGGAGTGTGGTTGGATGCAATAATGCTCTGATAACAGCAGGAATGAGCCAGTAGAATTATTGATGAAGAACACAGTAAAGCTTAGACGAAAGAAGTTCTTGTGATTATCTGATAGTGAGTAACAACCCCCCCCAAAAAAACACCAAGAATCTCAAACTCCATACTTCCTTCTGCAGATGGCAAGTAGCTATAGGCAAAATGTATCTTTACTTGAGATTAATGTTTTTTGTACATGGTCCCTGACAATAAATCTAATAAAAGAAGAAGGGAAAAAAATGGCTATATCTGGCAGATTTACTCCCTGCACAGATTTGTGTTCAACTCACACAAATTATAAGCAAATGAGGTTGAGTCAAAAGAAGAGAAATACTGTATGTTGAAACAAGATGAAGAGTCTACAGCGATGCTAGCAGCTCTGTGAGACTGTACTGAGAGCTAAGGGCCAGGGTATACTCAATCAGAACTAATTCTTAGCATGTGTTGTCCGACCACATTGGAAATCAAATGGGGTTTTTAATTGTGGCTACACTGGAAGGCAGGGTGAAAAGCTGACCATAATAGAAGGGGTATCGTTTAAATATGCGGATAAAGGAGAACATTTTCAGACATTCATAGTGTTGCACTTGGTTGTACACACGGAAAGTGACAGAAATAGTTGCGTAAAGAATGAAGAAAGAGAGCTAGAGAAAGAAGTTCAAACCCTGGTTCCTTTCTCTCAAAATGTAAGGTCAGTGTCTGCGGCATAGACATTGGCAAGGATGAGTTAAGCAATAAATGTTTCAGCAAGTCTTATGATCCATTTTATGGTATTCGGGTCAAACATGTAGTATTTTTTATTGCCCCTTTTTTAGTTGGAACAGATGAAGGTACACAAGTAGAAAAAGAGTTTAAGAATATGGCACACATTAAGGAAGTGTGAGTGTGCGGTTTATTCAGTTTATGTTAACCTGAAGATCAATGTTCAAGTCATGTGATAGGGAGAAGTATTGTTTTACATCCATTTTACCCAGAAACCTTTCTCTTCAGAGGAGTTCAATCATTTCTGTATTTCTTCCTGGTGTGTCCCAGTAGAAGAAGCAGAAGTCATGTTACACTGGGGACTGGTGGGATGCCAAAATATCCCACTAAAAGGTAAGTAATGTAATTTTGGTCAACGTTAATCTCAAGTATAAGTAAAATTACTGTAAGTTAAACAAACACTTTGACAGTTTGAGATATTGTGTTTGTTTACCATCTTACCCACAGTCATTTGACAAGTTATCAGGTTGTTTAGCCTAGCTTAGCATAAAAACGCATGCAAGCTAGTCAATTTCTGACACGTCAGACATGTGTAAAATAACTTTAATTTTGGCTGCATTTAAATAAGGTGTACCCATGACAGTATTGTGCTGGCTCACTGGCATGGGTTAATGACACAATTGAAATGAATGAAATTGGAAGAGAGCCATTATTAACATTATTAATGTTATAGTATTGTTTTTACCTTTGGAAGAGCTAGGCTAACCATTTCCCCCTTCTTCCAGTCTTTGTTCTTAGCTAGACTAAACACATACCTGAACCATAGATGCAAAGAGATTAAATTGATATCAAAATTAAATTAATTTCATCTGACATCTTAAAAAAATTAAAAAGAGCAGGTCAATCAGTAAGAGATACCCTGGCTAATTGTAGCTGATGGATGTCAAGTACAGTGTTGTAAAGACAGATATAAAATGCTTATTCTTTACTTGATTTGCTTACAACCAACATATTTATGAGACCTGTTAGCAGTGTGCTTCTAGTGCATGCTGCTATTACTCTTTCAGCAATAAAACTAGCAGCTTTTTCAAATTGTTGCAATAGTATTTAAGAAAAAAACTCCAGCAAAAAAGGCCATTCCAATGTTTTACAAGTGCTACTCCTGCATTCACTAATCATGTACTGGAAGTGTGAATGTATATGTGAGAGAGTGTCCTGGCCTGAGTCATTTACCATTGGCTTAGTGTGATAAATATGACCTGTCTCTGCTACTCTAGGTTATGTGCCATTGAGGGATAGTGGCTGTGTTTTGTTACTGAGGAATGAGGCAGGAGAACAGGCCTAGTAAATGACTTTAACCCTGGGAGAGAGTTGGGTTATCATTAACAGAGGCGCAACACCGTTGCACTGCTGTCAGAGCTCTAACCCATGACACAGATGTGACAAGGACATGAGATGTTGCACTACAGTTTTGACCTTGTGTCATTTTAGAGGGACTGCGTCTCCGTCTGCTGTTTGGTTGGCTGGTTTTCTTATTTTTGTACTGTTTAGATTTATGTACCTTGCGTGTCCATGAGTTTCAGAATGTCCATGACTGTGAGTGCACAAGAACATGCTGACACACATGCATATAAACACACACACATTTCCTCAGTGACTGTTTGTCAGTTTTAGTTTGTGGGTTCTGTTGCCACCCCTATTTTTAGCTAACTATCCTTTACAAAATGTTCTCATGTCATTTCAGAGAATTCTGTAGGAGTTTGCCAAAGCCTTGTTTGGTGCCACGAAAACCCATAAAGAAAATGGTTCTTTACACAATGATGCTCAAATGATCCTACAAAGTCCCATCATTATTCCTTAAAGTCCACACTATTAGAAGAATATTCTACAAACCACTTTTGTTTCTCTGACCTTTTTAGCCGAGCTAGCGGCATGGCTCTATGGATGGCAACATTGGTTTGTCGGTTGGTTTCAGTTCAGACTGAAATATCTCAACTAGGGATGTACCGATGAAGATTTTTGGGCCCCGATTTGATCCTTTAATTGGTATCTACCAATACAGAGTCTGATCTGATACTTATATTTGCCTAAATAATTTAATATGTACCTGACACATTGAAATAATACCTGTAGACTACAAAATTTGGCAAACCTGATTTTTCACGAGCTACTTTATCCAAATAATGAAGGTGCTCATTCAGAACTAATGAATTGATCAAATTATTGAGATGAAAGAAAGTGTATCTGGGGGGTTCCGACTTCTGCAATTAATGGGACGTTTTCTGCTAGAGAGAGTTTAATGTTGGCCTGTTTTCAAGTTACTCATGGAATTAACATTAATTAGCGACAGCTCATATGATGCCGATGTTTGTCATATTTACCAGTGAAAGAGACGGGAGTGCCGGCTAACAATGAGAAGCTGCTAGCTGAATGCTAGCATCGGAGTTTAGCAAATCTGTGTGCTTTGCCAACCTCTGTGTCAGAACTCTGAGTCAGTCGCACCGCTGTGCCTAAATAATTTTTCACATTCGCGCACTAATTTTCTCTTGCCCGACTCTCGTAATGGAGAGCAGCGCTGCAGCACTAGCAGGCTGAGGTGGACAAAACACAGTGGAGCAGTAAGAATAGCAGGAGTACAGTAAAGAAAGGATCGGATTTTGATCAACTTTATTTTAGCTGATACGATCAATTAAAATATGGCCCGGATCGGCCCTGATATGATTCTTAGGATCGGCTCGGGACATCTCTAATCTCAACAAATATTGGATGGATTGCCATGAAATTTTATATAGACATTCAAGTTCCCCAAAGGTTCCCTAAAGGATAAATCCTACTGACTTTGGTGATTTTTCGTCTAGCGCCACCAGCAGGTTGAAATTGGTACAGGTATTCATATCCCCCTCAGGATTAATTGTAATAACTTTGGTGATCCTCTTGACTTTTAATCTAGTGCGCCATCATCAGGTCAAAATTTTTATTTCTTGATGTGATAATTAAACTCCCATCGGCCTCAGCTGTACTTTAGCTTTCTATAATATTAGCTAATTTAGTGCAAATTAGCAAATATTACCATGCTAACATGCTAAATTAAGATGGTGAACATTATAAACATTATACCTGTTAAAATCAGCATGTTAGCATTGCCATTGTGAGCCTGTTAGCATGCTAAAGTTTGCATTTAGCTCAAAGGACCACCGTCCCTATACAGCCTCACAGAGCAGCTTTTGTCATTGTAGACTCTTAACAAATTACACATTTCTTTCTGCCATTACATTGTTATAGCACTCCTGTCTTCATCAAAGAAGCAGTGTATAACCTTTCTTTATCTTTGTATGACCCACCTGTCTTCATTTCACATAAACCTTTGTCATCGGAGCTGTCTTCTCTTCTTCTCTTCCTCCTATTCCCGTCTTTCCATCCCCTTCCCCAATCAGTTTGTCAGTTTCTAAATACGCTAAGGCAGTGCAGCATTGTTGTTGATTTCATACATGTCATACGACACAATTACATTAATGGCTCCATGAATGGATTTCATGGAGAGTCAGTCGGATTTGTTTGGGAGGCAGTTTATAGACACAAAGAGGCTGTCATCTCTGTTTGGCCATCAGCTCCAAAGCTTTTATTAGCAGATGAGAGATTTGACAGTCCTGCTGCAAATGAAGTGATGATTTCTTTATAATGAACACATTAGAGAATTGTTAAAGATTAGTTCATAACCTTTTTTTCTTTCTTTCTTTTAGCTGCTGAAATGTTAATTTACAGCTTTAAAACCACACTAGGTTTTGCAGTCAAACTATATTTACATTTAGTGATGGTAGATGGGTATGTTAGACATTATTTTTGTGAACCTGTTTTTGTGAAGGAGTGCTTAGATTACTTGATATGTACCATAAGTGGTTTGGATTTAAGCACCTGAACTATTAGAGGAAAGACAAGCAAACTCTTCATTTAGCATTTAAATCAACCTCACCTCAACCCCAGCTTCCCCCTGCAGGCACTGATTCTAGTCTTCAGAAGGGAAAACTTTGTCATTGTCACTCCCCAAGCAAGGTCACTAGATGCCAACCATGAAAGCAACTCCTTGTTGATGATTTTTTTTGCAGAATGACTGTATGTGCAGACTGCTTATATTTGGTAGGTAAATGTCAAGGTTTTCAAAGAAAAAGGCTGAGGTACTTGCAAGACACCGCTCTGTGTCTACAGTTATTGGTCATAGCCATATTTGAAAAAGGTGCTACTATCTGCATCCCTAGTTAGGGCTGAATGGTGGCATTGGACACACGTGTTGCTGTTATTCTTTACATGAACATAAATGTGTTCAAATGTTCATTGCATGCAATGTAAGGTCAGTCAGCAAAGTCTTAGTGTTAGCTGTTTTGGCTGCTTTATAACACATCAGGCTGTCATGTTATCATTCATAACTATTAATAATAAAATTAACAATAGAATATGAGGAAGGCTTGACTTAATCTGTACTTATTTCCATACTTAGGGAGGCATGGGGGGGCATGTATATACTAGGCAATACTCAGATCAGGTTTACATCTGCCTCCACTGACGTCTCCTGGCTTAATGTTAGAAGAACTACGGGTAGAGTTTTGGCTTGGATTAATTTTATTTCCTTCTCTCAGCCTGGAGGCGTCTCTGCTATAAGAGCTAAGAACTGCATTTCTAATCAACTTGCTAATAAACATGCACAGTCAACAGAAGAGATTGCTCCACATTTTATGTTATCAAAGTCAAAGCAGCACTGAGTTAATGTAGCTAAGGCAGAGGCAGAAGCTCATTGTGCGGCTGCCTGGCTTGCAGCCACTACAGCAGCAGCCCTGCTAGTCAGGATGTTGCAGACAAGGAGCCCGGAGTATTTGTGCTTTCATTCCCCGCCATGCCAACCAAAACTGAGTCACTGTGCTGCAGGGAGTTTCACGGTGGACTGTTAGTTTTTGTTGGATACTGTGGCTGACGCCAGTGCAGAGGAACTTCTAGTGTGCAACAGTGTAGGACTTGAAACCACATTTTTCAAAGATGAAGAAACAACCTCAGCCAGCAGGAAAAGGGCAGCTGACTTATGTAACCTAATGCTATTACTGTGTCTGAAATCTCTCCCTCATTCACTCACTAGTTCCTAAATGATAAGCACTCAACAAATTGTCGTGGGTAGAAAGTTATGAATTGTTATCCTTTTGTGTCACCCCTGTTAGGTGTAGTGTTGAAATATGTATGAGAACCACATCTGAACACATATATAATAGGGTTTCAATAGAACACGTGCTTTTTGATTTTGCTTATTGATTTTTGAAAGCAAAAGACCTACAGTGTTATGTTTATTTTCATCTGTTTCTTTCCAAAGAATGGGGTTAGTACTTAAGTGGTCACTGAAGTGGTTATAGATTTAATATATTATATAGACTACCGGTGGAGATGTCTACATAATTAGCTACAAAATGTTCCTTTAATGGCTCTGAGCCTGAGGTTATATGTGAAAGTTCTCTCTTTTTTCTCTCTCTCTGTCTAAAAGTACATTTCCCATATTTCTTTACTATATGTATGTATAGTGTGGCAGGTTCAAAGACAAAGTTTGTCTTTTGAATCTGACAGTGTGGCTTAGTGGCATTCCTCGTATGTACAAACTTACCAGCCACTAAAACCAGTTCTGGTTCTGTGGTAGGTGACTGTTGTGGTTTGCAAGTGTGTGTGTGTGTGTGTGTGTGTGCAGCTGACAGGGTTTAGGGTCCTTCCTGCTTTGAGATCCTCTGTAATTACTTTATTGTCTCAAAGGCCAGATGCCCAAACAGCCTTTCACCTCTCAGCATTAACTCTGCTGGACCCAGCTGGGACAGAGAACAGGAGTGCGTTAACCTTCAGCATGATGAACAGGGATGTAGCGGAGCGCAAAGCAACCTAGAGTGTTTTCCATCTTTTCACGCTGTCAGAAAGCCTTCTCACATAGTATACAGTACATATAGTGCAGAATGTATGCAAATATACACAGTACACCTCTTCATTTTCAGTGAGCACTGCCTATAGTCAAATCTCTAGTGTCAATGATGCATATACCAGCTCCAACACCAAATCATAACACATTTACCACTTTTTCCACTTACCATTGAACACCACACCATGTTAAAGGACAGGATATTTTAGAAAGTAAAGCACAACACTGAATTTTGTGCTAACCATTCACTGAAGGCTATGCTAACACACTTCAATATTTACCAATATGTCACATGTAGTAATATGTTGAATATTAACAGTAATTTAACATTTTACATATAATGAACATGATGCGATGTTTTCATATTTAACTTAAAGTAGCTATATCTTTATAGTTTCTTTCAGCTCATTGTTTTGGTTTTCTCGCCCGCAACTTTAATGTTTTGCAAACAGAAGACAAAGTTAGCGACTAGCTGGTGAAAATAGTGGAGCATTTAGCAGCTAAAGAGACAGATATGTTTCATGGAATTTGATGGAGACCAAAACAGAGCTAAAAGGAGATTAAATATTGGACTTACATTCATCAAGTGGATTGAAACATGACTCCATGAATGCTAATGAATGCTAATGTTGTTCCGTATCAAGTGGATGTTTAAATAGGCAACTGTTTGCTTACACGTTCGCTAAGTTCACTATGATGATATTAAGCCTAGTAGACAAAGGGTAGTGAAACTACTTTTCCCCCTATGAAAGTGTTTAGACTATTATCATCCAAAACAATAGCAACAAAAACATTCAGTACTATTTTTGCATCCATGTTTACTGTGATTGAAAATATAATAGTGTGTAACTATAGTAGTAGTGTGACTTTTACACATTAAAATCTTGTTAGTCTTGTCTGTTTTCTCATCATAAGGACTAACACATGGCATGTGAAAATAGCATTCTGTCTTCAAAGGAAGACATGGAAAGCCTGAGTGAGACATCACAAAGGTATTTTCCCCAGATCTTTAAATTTAAAGCCTTTCAGATGAATACTAATTATTTTAAGAAAAATGGAAAGTGCCAAATTTTAGAGTAAACATTTTCTGATCCAATATTTGGTGTATTTGAAAACTATTATCTTCTATAAAAACAAGAAATGTTCAAGATTGACATCTGGCAATACAGTAAACTTTCAAAGTGAGTGATGAGGAAAAAGAAATATCACTTCTTTCTGACAAGCATACTTTAACCATCCATCTTTGAAACTGAGTTGCATTAATTTGAGAGAAAGTATAAAGTGGATGAATGCGTAGAAAGGAGACATGATAAATGAATTAGATTGGCTTACAGTTTGAGTAAAACCTGAACACAAAGAGACAGTGCAGACTCAGAGGGTTGGAGACTGTGTGTGTGTGTGTGCGCTGGTCAGAGGTGGTGTTAGATGAAATGCTTGCCTCTCTGGTGACCCCACTTCCATCCGTCATGGTAGGTAAACAGCCCTCTGTCACCCGCTGACACTCCACCGGGACCCTGATCGCCTCAATGTGCCAAGTTACGGGTGGGCTTCTGTGGATCGGAAGATCAAGGACACACACAAACTTTAATATTTTTATTTCTATTACTTCTTTGGTTTCTGTCTCTTTCACACACACGCACACACACAGATTCAGGTAAAGCAACAAAACAAACCTTCAATTCTCTGTATGACACACACACACACGCAAGAAGACATCAACACACGCATTTCCTCCTCGTTGTGGGGTCAGTGTGGGGTGTGAGGTGCCTGGCAGTTTGTTGTCACATTCGTGACAACAGTGATGGGGTCTTCCCCCACCTGGCTTAGATTAGCACCCGATGCCAGATGTATCTTTTCTGCAACACACACGCGCACACACGCTCACACACACACACACACACACACACACCAAGTAAGGACTGACACAGACAGCCAGAGAGAGTACATGCTACAGGAAGAAGAGTGGCAGTAGAGAGGTTGAGCTCTGAAGCCAGAGAGCAGTCCGAGGCGTGACATGCATGATTGAATGAGCAAAGCATTTGCTCTCCGTCCCCGGCCTCCTGCAATAACAAACCCTGATTTGAAAATCCGCTGCCTGAGGCCCTGGCTCACGCTTCATATGTGGCTCGATGTGCAGGAGCCCTATACCTCGTTCATGTTTCCACTGCCTGGCTGCAAACTCTTGCTTCCAGTGCTTGGCTGAAAACTTCAACACGTCAGTGATAAATGTATATTGAATCCTAGTTCAGGCTTCTTTTTCAGGTTTATTCATTTAAAACCCTTTTCTAGAACACTGACAAAGCAATCTCACCTTAAAGGTCCATTTAGTAGCTGTTTTGGAACTTTCAATCATACCACATGATCTTTAACAACAGATCATTTTTTCTGAGGACTTAAAGACACGTTCAAAGCTTCTTGTCCATGTAAAGTAAAAAAGTCTGACAAAGATCATCTGATGTGATCGAAAGTTCTAGAATGGCATCTAAGTGGACCATGAGGTAAATTGTTTTGTTATCTGCTTTTTCCAAGGTTAAAAATAAACTTTGAAGTTACCTTTTAAATACTGTTTTCATAGTAGGAGTAGTTAAATACAATCCTAAAGAACTATTTTCTGGTGTTGAGAACATCTTATTATTTTAGCAATTTTGTTATAAAGGAAAAAGGGTGGAGCAAAAGTAATCAAACTATGTATGTAAAAGCTGCCAGGGAAAATTGTGGAAGAGATCACATGTATGTAAGATGGTGATTTGTCATTTTTTGTACGAATTAATCAAATGGGATATAATGTGATCATCAGTGAGCTTTAGAGGTGCTGGTACCTTTAGACATGCTAGTGGACTGTTTCCAGTCTTTATGCTAAGCTAAGCTACCAGCTGCTGGCTCCAGCTACATATTTACCTTACAGACATGAGAGTGGTTTCTCATCTAAGTCCCGGCAAGAAAGTGAACAGGTTGTTGGGTGTTTCCCAAAATGTCAAACCATGGAGTGCACAGGTAGCTGAATGTCTACAGCGCATGCCACGTATTCGCAATGTCCCCGGTTTGATTCCAGCAGGGGACCTTTATTGCATGTCATACCTCCCTCTCACCCCTTGTTTCCTGTCTCCCTATTTTCTCTATCGACTGTCTAATACAGGTAAAAATGCCCCCAAAATAATCTTTAAAAAAAATGTCAAACTATTCCTTAAAAGTTGTACAATATATGCAATAAATGCCTAGCATTCTCTTTTTGTCTTTGTCAGTTTGTCAGTGGAACAGATTTCTGCATATTTATAGTGGTGTGTCACACACAGACCAAACAAAGGGAAATCATGTTTCAAGCATATCTTCAACATTTGCATGTGCTATTGACTGAGGTCACATAGTCAAATGATGATAGTAAGAAACAAAGATTTACAGGAGATGGCGTGCCTGTGTGTGTGTGTGTGTGTGTGTGTGTGTTACCACCATCCTGACCTTCAGTCAGCCTGACTGTTTGTACTGACACCAAAGTGAGGACACCATCTTCAAATGATCGGCTCTCAACTGACAACTATATGAATAAATAGAAAGACAATAAGAGAGGCAAGTGTAATGGTGGAAATAGGAAAAACAACAAATTCAACAAACTGTGGAATAAAGGTTAGAATCATATTTTTACTGGAGTTCTCATGTAGATTTTAAATGTCAAGCTGTTAAGCTGCTTTTTGTGTTTCCTCATGTGCTTTTACTCATTCCAAAGTAAAGACAAATGGCAATGATGTCATGCTGCTTAATATTTTCATAGTGGAAATAGAAATATAAATGATCAACATACCTCTTGTGTAACAGTCACTTGGCTGTACATGCATTAACTCAGAAGAAAAAATGATTTCATACATTATTCTCTACAGAAAAGATAGTGTAATCTCATGTAAGTTCTTTGAAAATGAATGAGCTAAATGTTATGCTTTCAAAGCAACTTTTCCAACAGTTAAGATGAGATAAAACTTAAATGATACCTCTGGGGAAAGTGGGTCATTGCAGCAACAAAAAGAAGGTTATACCGTCTACCAGGAGAGAACAAATACATACTTCTATTGTTCCTACAACACTTTGGTAGGACATTGCACTACTTTAGTGAAATTCTAAATAGAGTAGCTATCGTAATATTTACAGGAACATTGACTTTTTCCTGTGCATGATGCATCTCACCAGGATAACTTTACACCAGAAACAGTCTCAGCTGGTTCCAGAGTGACCCAACGCCCCCCACTGCTGCTCTCACACCAGCTCCAATGCCCGACTCGTTACCAAGCCGTTAGTACTCACTTATCTTCAAGAGCTTCTGTCTAAACCCACCCACTGTCTCCATTCACCCTCCAATACACACTCTACTGACAGCAAGTGGTAGTCTGACCCAAGATCAGGGTAGCTTTATTTTTAGTTCTGCCTGCCTGTATTGGCTTTTGGAAGGCTAAGCCTCAACACATTTTAATTTGACCATGTGAAACAGCCTTCATCATATCAAAGGCAAACTGATAAACAGTGGTGGAAGAAGTATTCAGATCCTTAAGTAAAAGTGCTAGTGCAACAACGCAAAATACTTCATTACAAGTAAAAGTCCTACATTGAGAAGTATAAAAGTATTATGAGCAAGATACTTAAAGTAACAAAAGTAAAATTACTTGTTATGCCAAATGGCCCTTTTCATTTATAGTGTTATATATATATAGTATTATTATCACTGATGCATTCATATTTCAACCTTTTTAAAATGTTTTTAAATGTTCTTTAAATAATGAAACGAGTGCCTGTATCTAGAAACAAGAAAGACTAAGGCACATTGCGAAAAAGTTATTTTTAGAAAGTAATTCATAATTTGTAGTCATAAAATGGATATACTCAAGTGAAGTACAGTGCTTGAGTAAATGTTCAGTTACTTTCCACAAATGTTATAAAACTTGAAGGACTCAATTCCACACTTTTTTCCCACTGAACAATGCAACATTTTAGAAGCTGATCATTAGTTTTGTATAAATAATAATCTGTAAAATGTGAAAAATAGAAAGTGCAAAACTAGCAACTATAGCTGTCAGATACATGAAATGAAAATACTCAAGTAAAGTACAAAACTGTACTTAAGTACAGTACTTTTATGTATGTTTAAATGTAATTAATTACATTCCACCCTTGCTGATATATCAGTCTGTGGTTCAGTAAAGTGGGGAAGGAAGAACTGCTCAGTAGCCTCATTTCACTCAACAAACATCCTCCAATTAGTCAAGTGTAGTTGTTTGGATCGTAACCCTGGGAGATGCAAAGCAGAGCCCATGTGTATCACCGGAAGACAATAGAGCAGGTAACACTGCCTGTCTAAAACCAGGACTGTCAAAGAGAGTGAAAAGTCGCAGGATGGACCAACAGGCTCACTCTCACCTACACACCCTCATACGAACACACTGCACTGCTGTCGTTATCAGCAAATGAAGAGGGGATGGGAGGTCTGGGAAAGGGAGGAGGGGGTGATAAAGCCCTGAGATCTTGTTGACAGGTAGTTGCCCGATGGGCCAGACTCCGTCCGACAGGCCTGCCAGAGAACTAGTGTTGATGTGTCTTGTTCTTTGAAGAGACAGCCAGGTTCCTGTGTCGTGGTGGTCGGTGTAGGAAGTAAATGAACATCGCTTACGATGCCACGGTTGTGTTACAGGAAGTTCTTGACATGTTGTGATGTATCACATTGTCTTATTTTTGACCGATTCAGCAATATGGCACTAAGAGCAAGGAAATAACATGACATGCAATTTCCCAATTGTCAAAAGTGGACAAAACTGGGATAAATGTCACAGGAAAACATAACCATATGGAGCTCAAACTCTCATCTCTTATCCAAGCTCGAAACATCTGCTGTGAAACATTTTATGTTGTAATAATTCAAATCAGGGATAGACAAGTAGAATTAGCAATTTAGCAGAATGTGCTAAAATCTCAAGTGCCTGTGTCTCAATATACTTTTTAATGGTATTATTTCTTCAACAGGCCTGCCACTTCGCAGGAACATTGCTCTGTCATTTAGCTATTTCTGCACTGCTGCACACCATCTCACATTTTTATAAACGAACAAACTCGTTTATTTGCTGCGTCTCAGCGCAGAGCGACCTTGAGTGTACGGTTGGTTGGTTGCTGCACCGGTGATGACGGTTGGAGGCGCTCTGTGGGCCGCGGCACTGAAACCCAATAGGGGCTCCATATTAGCGGGCACTGAGTGAAACAGTCAACAGCAGTGTTTCAGGGAAGCAGTGGAGCTTTAACACCTACTGTAACGCCCTGCCCTGCTTCCTGCTCTGGATTACATCTAGGCTTACAGTATATAGGACACACACACACACATAAATGCTGAGACTTGTCAATGTCAGATGACCCCCCCCCCCCCCCACTCCCCTACCCCCACCCCCGCCATTCACATTGGGGTTATTCAAACTGCTGTATTGCACCTACTCATGCTCACCTACTCCTCTCTCTCTCTCTCTCTCTCTCTCTCTCTCTCTCTCTCTCTCTCTCACACACACACACACACACACAGATACGTGCAATGACATCCATGCTATTTCTTATCCCACTTAATACGTACTTGTTATAATCTGTTTGTGAGTGTTATGTTAATGGCCAAACAACAAAACATCTAAAGCACTGAGCACTAGTGATACAAAACACCACTCAGAACAGCTATGATAGGCCTTTACACACATGTGCACACACATCACATGCACTCTTTTGTTACATATTAGGGAACTGGTAATGGAAAGCCCCCCTCCTATGAGTGCTGGCCTAATTTTAGTAATTACCGTGAGGAAGGTGTAATGGAAGCCTACCCCCTTGAGCAACACACAATGACATGCATGCACACACAATTACACACACACACACACACACACACACACATTCAAACAGTCATATAGTCACATTTCTGTACATTCTGTATTCCCCCTGTTCATCCTCACTGTTACATGCACAGTATGGTTAGTAAAATTCTTCCTCTAGCCACTCCATCTGTTAAACACATACACACACATATGGCATCTGTCAAATGGCCAGTCCTATCTGTTATCAGCATGTCTTGGCCTGTCATACCTGCCTGTCGTCTGCAGCCTGTGTCCCAGAATGCTGACAGATAAGCCTGAGTGTGTGTGTGTGTGCATGCCAGTCAAGCATCAGTGTGTGCTTTTTGGATCTCACAATCGTCTACTTTTAAGGGGTTCCCACGTTCTGCTGGGTTAATCTTGGTCCCACTAGTTGTAATTCAGCCAACTGGTCAGCTATTAGACCAACCGAACACACTCTATCATGAACAAAAAAGGAGTGGACAAAGTCTCACCAATGAAGTCTGTGGTAGGCTCTAACGCATTCACAAATGCACACAGACATTCATATCACATGACCACACACCCCTAAATGCAAGCACAAAGACACACTGTAAAAAGTCACACTGTAGAAATAGTTGTAGCAGTGAGACAAGATGCTCACTAAACCATGATATCAATTCAGTGCAGTGTTTGATGGCATAGCTCAGCATGAAATAAGGCGTAACAATTCAAACAGCTACTTGTTATAGAGCACGATGAAGACTGATTTTTTAGATGACAAGTCTATTTCACTGAAAAACAGCAGGGAGTCAGTTTTATATAAGCAGACAGCATGTAAGGTCATATAGCAATGTTAGACGGATACAGCAATGTACTGTTTTGCATATATTTAATTTGAATGATGTTGAAAAAGAGAGACAACACTGGCACGTTTTATTTTCTCTTGTTTGCTCTCTGTTTCATCTCTGTATATCTCTCTTTTTTGACTTGTTGAATAGTTGACTACTTTGTTTAAAAGTCACTACAAGAAATTCCCTTAGGAACAAGGACTTGCAAGAATTAGGACCCAGGAACCCAAACTGGACGTAGGTTCCTGCTGTGAAAGTCCCTAAAAAAGTTCAGTGGTTCCTGCAAAAGTTCCTGCAAAAGTTCCTGCAAAAGTTCCTGCAAAAGTTCCTGCTTTGGAAAAAGGCCACAGGCAGTCCTGAATCTTTCCACTCAATAAATCAATCATTTAGCCTGTTGTCACCACAGAAACCTTTCCATGAGTCCAAGAACCATTTCTGGAACTCAGGAACCTTACCTGCATTTCAACTGAAGGAACCAGGGTCTTAATTTGGTTCCTCTACCATAGTTCCTGGCCCCAAAATAGTCCCGGCTCTGGAGATAGTGCGCTGGCCCGGGAGCTACTGGGGTGGAATTGAAGGGGTCAGTATACTCCATCAGAAGTGCTTGTTAGCTGGTCAAATAGCTTTGGAAACCCCTCCATTCACACGTGATGAAGTCTGATTGGGGGGGCTGCGTCTGACCATTTCTGTAACTTTCTGAAACTAACAATCCGTCATTCACACCAACTTCACGCAGTGATTTGTCAACTGTGCTGAGGTGGGAAAGGCACTAGGGTTTGAACTTCTCTCTCTCTAGCTCTCTCACTTTTCATGTGAACAGCCGAGTGCAACAGTTTGAATGTATTCCAGGAGAGACAGTCTGAAAATGTGCACCACTTTTTAAACAATACCGTGTCTCGCCGCTCTCTATGCTGGGTTTTCACTCTGCGTTTGAGTGTTCCGTTTTGGAACAACTATGAACACTTTTGATTTCTGATGTGGTCAGACAACACGTCATACAAGTCAATTCTGAACTAGCATAACTTGACCCTTACAGTACTGAACACCACTCACTGGTGAAACACAGACGTGGCTGCTACAACTTGTGTGCAGCTTACACAGTAAGCAAGCACTGGGTGCCTGTTGTATTGATATTAGGATGGGGGATGGGGACATTTCTTGGATTGCATTAAAAACTAAATATAACTTCCCAATGATTCAAAAATGCAAGATATAGAAAACAAGGGCAACCATTAGCAAATAAGAGAGGGAGTGGTGATCATAAGAGCTAGCGAGTGAAAGAAATAAATCAAACATTATTTGCTCTCTGCTTCAATTTGGTTCTGTACAAAAGCAGAAATAAATAACCACCAAACACTCTGGAGAACTTTGCTCCTTCGGAGATTTTGGAGATCTGGAGTTTTCAGTCTCCCTTTCCACCTCTGCATGTCATCATTCAAACATTAATGTTGCCTAACACTAAATACAAAGAACAATACAATGACTCTGTGTTGTTCATGTGTGAAAATTGCATTGCATGTCTTCTTTGCATTCATTCATTTCATCCATTCAAACATAATAACTTGATTTGCCCAATCGCCATGGTACCTTGAATGCGTTGAGATGCAAACAGAAATGCAGAATAGGGATTGTAGTTCCGTTCCTGAGCTTATAGTTCCTGTTGCTCCCTAGTACCTGGAACTATTTGGTCAAGAAGAGACAACTGTACACTAGTGTGTCATATTATTCAACAGTGTAACATAAGAAGTAGCCAGGCAATGGTCACTAATCAAGCACCATCTACCATCATACATTGTATGTGCAGTACTGTCCAATATTGTTTTTTTGAACTTACTATATTGTCTTCTACATTGAATTCCCTGTGTCATGAATCTATTACACAGCACAGGTTGTATTTTCAATAGACTCTCTCTCTCTAACCCAAAACGGTAATACATACAGACAGACAGACAGACACACACACACACACACACACACACACACACACACACATCGAGAGCAAACAGGACGGGACCTGAAGACAGAGTGGTGCTTGGAGGTGGGTGGCACTCCTCAGCGACTCTCAGTAATAAAAGTCGAGCGTGATTTGAAAAGGCCCTATTGTGGCTTCATTCTGTTTTTCCACGAGGGTAGCATTCCTCCCAAATTGGACAAAAGAATTTTAATGGGGCGGCTAATGGACTGTGATTAGATAGGAGGAGAGGGACAGAGAAGGAGAGAGAAATAGAAAGAGAGAGAGAGAGAGAGAGAGAGAGAGAGAGAGAGGTGGGCCTTGTTGGGAGTAGGCAGCATGGGGGGCTAAATGCTGTGTGTGTGTGTATGGGGGCTTGAGTTTCATCCATCCAGAGAGAGGGGGCGATGGGCCAAGAGATTACCCCATTTACCTGCTACCTTTGAGGGGGAACTGGAGAGGAGGACAGGGGGTTTTATTGCAGAGGTTAGGTCGCGAGGGGGACACAGGGGACTCCACTCCAAAGGTATATCTGTACATATAGTGGAGGGATGGATGGAAGCCCACCTGCTTTTAGCTGTAAGTGGATTCAGTGTGGCTCAAGTGGCTTAATGCAGGGCTTACTCACTGTTGTACAAAGAGAGACTGCAGGTCTGTGCAGCGGGCTATACAAGATGCTTAAAACAGCAATGGGTTGATACACCTTGTTGCCAAAATATTACTGTAAATTTTACAATGATAGACAAATAGCCAGGATGTAAGGATAAGTTTAATTTATTGAACTTTATTGTAAAATGCTGCTACTTCCACCTTCACCACAACTTTCTCCATTAGAGCTTCTGTTGTTGCTCTTTTATTTTAATTTTTTTTATTTTTTAGCAACGTTAGTATTGTGATATTCCAGTGATGGCAATGTTGGTCGGTTGGTGATCCCCTGATTTTTCCTCCATGAAGTTCACATTTATGATTTTGAGTGAAATGTCTATTGGATGAATTATTATGGAATTTGGTACAGACATTGATGTTCCACCCATGATGAAATGTAATAATTTTGGTGATCCCCTGATTTTTCATCCAGTGCCATCATCAGAAATACAATTATATTTTGTCCAACACTTTGGTTTATGACCAAATATCTGAACAAGTAATGACATTCCCATCAACCTCAGCTGTACTTTGTGTTTAGTGCTAATTAGCAAATGTTAGATGGTAATGTGCTAAACTACGATGGGGAATCGGCTAAGCAGACTCAAAGTCTTCTTATACCGCATCTATCATTTCCACAACCCTCTACATTGAGTTAGGGTTATATCCTAAAGGATGGAATCATTTTATGCTGCTTCATTTTGCACTTTCTATAATTTTATAACCATAGTTATAACAAGTTTTTGCACACCTGAAAGTCTTATACACAGGTGCATCGGATCAACAATTCTGACTGCAAAAGAACCAAAAAGTCCTGGGCTATGTTCATATGTATATGGTATCTGTGCTGTTTGACAATATTAACGTCAGAGGACCGAAATGTAAATAAAGACTACAAATGATCGTCAGTGTGTGGGATTTTTTTGTTGTTTCACATGACAGTTGTAACATTTTTCAAATGATGATAAAATCTCTCCTCACTTTCTCTTTATTTCTTGAAGCCAATTCCTATCCAATAGCATGAAAAGCTCCATTTCATAATGTTTTTTTTTCAATAACAAAACCCATTTCTGTTCTAAATGTATGGCTCTCTCCTCCATGATCTCCATCATCTCATCTTTCTGCCTCTCAATTCCACTAGTCTGAAATGACTTGAAATAGCTTGTGTCTTCACAAGTGCGCACGCACCATGCATAAACACACGCTCTACTCTTCATCCCTATGCAGATAAATCTCCCCGTCACACACACACACACACACACACATACTGTCATTCTTTTCCAAATTGGATAGAGACACTGCCATACGATATTTACATAAGTAATAACAGGCGGCTGCTCCGGGGGCCAGCAGCTCCTATCTCACAGCACAGGATGGGTAATTGCTATTTTGGCACTGAGGTGCTACCTGTGTGCGTGCTTAAGTGTGACTGTGAGTGTGTGTGTGTGCAAGGAGGGATCATCTGAATAAGAATCAAAGTAAGAGTGGTGAATTTATTAGGGATTTGTGTGTGCATGTGTGAAAGCGTGCATGATTCTGACATAATAAACCTTCTTCTCGTTTTATTTGCGGCACGTCTCGATGACTGTGTTAGTTTGGGTCCAGTGGGAGACAGCAGGCTGCGTCTGGAGCCCACAGCTCCTCAGCTTGATATTTGGTGTTGGCCTGGTGCAGTTTGTTATCAGTACACATTGTCCCATGCTGCAAGTGTGCTGCTGTGTGTTTCAGATGGTTGGTGTGACTGGATCTCGCTCCCTCCCTCTCTTGTTCAGTTTCTCTGTCCCCATCTGTGTGTGTTTGAATATGCTTATTTCAAGCAAATATGTGGGCAGCTGTCAGTTGCTCTGGATGACTCTGTTCCTCGGTGAATGTTTATTTTGAATGAGTTTGTTTTTGGTTTTGCATGTGTTTTTGAGCATGTACTGCGAGTTGCTTGTCTACTATGCCATTAGTGTGCATTCTTGTACTTCTATCCTTATGAGAGCCATTTTTGAACACTAATAGACATTTTAAAAAAAAGATACATATTGCGAGATCATTTTTCTGTCCCTCTCTATTTTTTTCAAGGGACTAATTTAAGGTTTACATTTAAGCTGGAGTTAGGGTTAGAATTCCTGTCAGAGGATTAATGCAGCTAACAGAAGGTCTTCACAGGTATAGTGAGTCAAACTGTGTTGTGTGTATGTGTGTGTGACTACGTGTGTGTAATCCTCAGTGCTCTCGACAGCTCTCTCCTCCTCTGTGCGACTCAGTAAGCGCTGTCACTGTGCAGCGGCGGGACGCCATAGCAACCAGCCCACCTTTAGGTGATTACCATGCTCAGCCCTACCTCACCCACCTCCTCCATCAACACCCATGGTGCAAATACAGCCCGCCCCTGGGAGAAGGAGAAGGAAAAGGAGGAGGAGGAGGAGGGGAAAGGATTAGCTGGTCTGAAGGAAATATTTTACCTTAGCATCTCTGCATCGCCGTACAAGATTAGATAGACCGCTGCACTGTGGGTTTTGCTGATATCTTGTCAGATTGTCAGATTTAGTGATTCTTCTGCTTTCACTGGAGAATACAAAGCGTAAATGATGTTCTATTGTATATGTTTGCAATCTCACTCAGCCTGCAAAGTATGTGAATCAGTTTGGAGTGAAGCAATCGATGACGTTAATTTAGCTCATCTTGGGGAATAACAGACAGAGGTTATTATGTTGACTCACACTGTGTTTTTACTGTTACTGCAGGTAACATCTGAGTTACAAGATTTTATACCCATTTGGGGCGCTGGTAGCTCACCTGGTAGAGTGCGTGCCCCATGTGCAAGGCTGAGTCCTTGCCGCAGTGGCCTGCTTTCAAGTCCGAACCTTGGCCCTTTGCTGCATATCATGCCCCCCCCCCCTCTCTCCCACATCTCCTGTCTCTCCTCAGCTGTTCCTATCAAATAAAGACAAAAAGAATCTTTAAAAAAGGATTTTATGCATATTTGACAATAAATACATTTTAATCAAGCACTGCTATAAAAAGGAGTTATTAAAAGCTGTAGGGAGGCACCTTTCAATGAAAAACATTTTAATGTGTTCAATATGAGCCCAGAGGTAGCTATTTTTAATTAACTATGTATTGTTGATCATGCAGTGCTCTAACCATAACAAACACTACTATAGACCTTTATATGCTTCAAACAAAGTGCTTGTTGGATCACCTAACAGCATCTGAGATCACCTTCTGATGGCAGATTCGGTGGGTCTGCATCCAACATTTTTTGTAACTTTCTGAAACAGACAATCGACAATCAAGTCCACTTTATGCAGTGACTGGCCAGGTGGGCAGAGGTGTAAAAGTAGGCAGGGTTTGAGACCTTAAGTCAAATCAATCCAACCAAAGCCTTATATCACAAACAATGTCTCATTGGCCTTCACATCCCATAACTCCAGGGGTTTCTGACCCAGCCAATCAAGTTCTCTAAGATGACAAAGAAAAACAACAAAACATTACATCTAAGAGTGTGGGGTATAAACTACACCATTTCTGTTAAAAATCAAACCATGACTAAACGAATGTAACGTATAGTGGAAACACTAATTTTTATAATTACATAGATGAAGCGACTGTATTCAATGTGTATCAGTCCCATCTGGCTGATACATAATCAGCTTAATAAAGTCAGCATTCGGTGGATTGAAATGTTGCATCCCTACCAGGGACTGAATTAGCAAATACAACAGTTATAAGCAGTGCTTACGTATCAACGCTGAAATCTGTTAACGTTCCACTCTGTGTCACCCTTTGCAGCAGCAACACGTTGATAGCAAAGATGTGTGTGAAAGACTGTCCGTCAGCTGAATCATCCATTGCAAAACTTGGAAAATGCCCCAACTAGTAAAATGTGATACTACTTGACTTATGCTTGATTTTGTTGCGTTAATACAGACTTGGTGTGAAATGCATCTTTTAAGTGTGCTGGCTCTATTTTGAACAGTCTTTACTGTCAACCAGGACAGGGACCACCTGACAGCACCATTCAAAGGTCATCTACTGTTCCTACAGTAATAACAAAGTACAGAGAGGGTTTTATTTGTGTTCTCTAACCACAGTAAAGTTTCCAATATATGAGTGGTTTATTAATTAATGAAAAGGCGTTACAGATACCAGTGTCAACACAGCTATCCAAACTGAATTGCATCTTTATTTAGTTTTTTGGCTTTTGTGCTACACGAAATCCAAACACAGCTGCTAGGCACACACCACAAACACCAAAGGAATTATCTAGATAAATGTTACAATGAAACACAATTGTGACTTTGTTGAAGTAGAAGATTCTCAAAATTCTCAAACACAACATCACAACAAGACAAAGGGAGGCTTTTTTCATATAACTGAAAAAAAACCCCCAAACCACTGCAACCAAAAAACCCCAGTTGTTTTAAAATCATATGCTTCATAATTTTGTTGCATTCACTGTAACTGTCCTCTTGCCTGATTGTCTCAGGTTGTTTCTACTCCTTCACATTTCCATCATCTTTATTTCTTTCTCCATCATTGGCATCAATCTATGTAATGAATAAGCAGATTTATGAATTCAATCAGTTAAAGACAGCACCGTATGTGTAGCCATTTAACATCAATAAATCATTACCACATTAATTTGCTGGCCTCTTGCCAGTTTTGCATGTTACTTCTTGTGACAATGGGTTCTATTTGGCAGTGAAGTTTGATTGTTTTATAGCTGAAAACAGGAAGAGGGGGCTGTTTTCAAATGGAGCTGAAGCTTTTTGGTTAGCAACAATCTCTGTGGCTGGACACCACTGGAAAATGTGGTCTTAATTTTGTAAACCACTAGTTTAACATCAGTAATACCACTGGAATGAGATGAATCTGCTAACTCACCATGATTTCATTTGTTTACAACAATCACATTAAGGAACCACAGTTCTTCACATTGCACCTTTCATTTGTACCAGTTTGTTTGAGAGTAACAGCTGAAGGGCCAAATGCTCATTGTGTGCTTATAAACTCCCACTACCTTCTGTGCCTTCTCTTGATTCTCACTAAGTTAGGAGATGACATCAGTTGGAACACAAACTCCATCACCAACTCACACCGTCAAGTTCGATGGTTCAGCCAAGTGTCAGTTTGTGTGTGACTATGACGCCTGTGTCTACATCTGTGCTCTGAGTCGTAAACTCACAGTTAAAACAATATCTCAGACTGAGAGAGGGAAGGTCTGTACATGACTTTTATTAATGCAATATGACTGAAATGTATGCATATTTAAGTGCATAAATAATCCATGTGTACATTTACACATGCGCATTTGTGCACATGCACACGCACCGTTACTAATACACCAAGGCTTAGGGTAATGTCCCTCATGGAGGCATACATGCCCTCCATATCTTCCACATACATACGCTTGCCATCACTGCACCAACTGCTTGTCTTTCAGTAAGTATGATGATTAGGAGGTGCTCTGAAGTGTCTGACACTGCACCATAAAATAACTTCGAGACACCTTAAATCATCTCCCCTGGAGTACTTATTCCCTTTTTCGGCTGCCAAATGTCTTTCGTTCGCGTGTAATCTTTTACATAAAAATTCTAAAGCTGCCTAGAGTTGGGGCTGATTTGTAGCTTGTGTTGATGCTTTAAGCGTTGAGTAACTGTGCCACCACAGACATCTAAATGCATCTAATGGCAGCAGCTTAATCTGGCAGCCAGAGGAGAGTTTGCTGGATCGTTACCCAGCCCCCTAACAATCAAAAATGATGCTTCTACAACAAAACAGTAGGATAACCGGGTTGTCATGGGGTTACAAAGAGTTATTTGTGACTTTGATACAACTTCGCTACCTTTATGCCTCAGAAAACAACAAAGACACAGCAACTTCAAAATCATAAACCTTGGTCACAGCCTCAGAAGGTTTCCATTAAATGCACATTTCAGTTGCATTTATTTCTATCAGACTTGCTAGAGAAAGACATGTAACCTCGATATGTCTTGATCGGGGAAGTTATATTACAGTGTGGCATTAGAGAACCTCTCTGTGTGAGCACATACCTCCTGCTGTCAAGTCTCAAACCAGTGACATTTCCCAGAACAACAACTCAGGACTGGAAAATTAAGGGTGGTAAACAACAGGGTAGACACAACAACGGTCTACTTTGAAAACCCTCAGGTAATTCTGAAATGACACAAAGGGTCTCTTGCCGCTCGGTTGCTTTTCCACAACCACAGAGAGAGCTTGCGCCTGCTGGGCTCGACTGCTGGACCTGCCGTGATGCTTATTGACTGACACACTGCCGTCAGGGGGTAGAGCTGGGTGGCCGGGGCACAAATAGGTCAGATAACAGCCACCGACGTGGCATGGTGCATGGGGATGGAGGCTGCATGGTGCACGGATGATGAAGGGTTTCAGAGTTAACATGACCATGCTGAAGAATGCTTTTTGTGTGAGTGGTGGTGATCTTTTTACTTTTTATTCAGTTATATCACACTGGCAGAAATTTGCTTATGTGGTGTCTTCATGTAAAACGTTATCACTGTAGCTGTAATTGGAAACATTTTCCAGGATGCCAATTTATCACCTTTTCAAAGCCAAAAACACAAGAACAAACATGTGATGAATGGATTGATGAACTGTGTGTTTATCTGACTTAAGCTGCAAATATTAACATGCCAGGCTAACTAGCTTACTATCTACAGTCGAAACCTAGCGTTATTTCCAAAGGCAAGAGGCATTTCATTAGCTAATGATAATATGTGGAGTTGTAGGTTACGTTAGAAAAATACCAGTTCAGGACTGGAGCATCCACTGTGTGGGAGGTGCTAGAATATCAGAGTTTAGAGTTCCTGTCCTGCTTTTTATTTGGTTTGGGGAACTCAAGCAAATCCAGTCAAACCTTCGTTAGTGTTACATTTGCCAAACTCATCGGCTACTCCTCATCCTCTCTTTCTCCTGTAAAAGTAAAGCATACTATTTGAAAATATGAATATTAAAGCATAATCTAATCTACTGTGTTGCTTGTTTTCTAAAGTAAACATCCAAACCAGTACTATACCTGTACTATAACACTAGGGCTAACACGCTGTGCCCTTTATTGTGACACCAGTGTCTATGGCAAAATGAAGTAAATTCGTTGTGCATCAATGGTGTGCCGCGACTAAACATACAACAAAACACAACAGCCACCTCAAACATCACAGTAGAAACAAATGCAGCAGGTATGTAAGAAATAAGGAATCAGGGATGTGATTTTAGGCACAACCATATTTTGACATACTGTAATTCTAATAGTTTTGGAAATATATCCGGACATACAGTATGTAGTGGTTGCACTTGCAGATTTGCATTTCATAGAAGACTGGACCGTTGGCCTTGGCGGAGGTCTACACTCTCCGAGTGCCCTTCTAGTATCATGTATGTAACCGTCAAGTACATAACTAACACCCTTTTACAGTCTTTTAGTTTCAAAACAAATCAGCTGAAAACATTAAGGAGTTTGCAACCAGCTCACAGAGTTTTGGCATTGGCTAAAGCTAGCAAGCTACAGCTGAATCTGCGTCAGTTGCCATTTCATCTGACAAGAAACAGGAACCATTGTTTCAAAATTACAGCAAATTGGAAGTGGTAAATTTGCCAACGTTATTATTGTATTATTTGTTCCGTGTGAACGGAAGGCTTTCACAGGTGTAGCAACAGTAAGGAAGGGGGAGGGCTTAGCGAGCGGTCAATTGTGATCCACCTGCTTGGACAGCCATGCCTACATCACTTTGTTTAGAAATGTCACAGGAAGAGACTTCAGGCTGGAAAAGCGCTGCAAAAAAATTGAGATATATTTTTTTATCTCTTCAAGTCCAAACACCACAGGGAATACAAGGAGAGCAGTATGTCTGATTGCCACCAAATGTCTCCCTTCAGTCAAAGTGACGGTGTTTTATTAATCCTGAATACTGGGCAGGTTTGTAAAATACTCTGGATGACAGTGTCCGCCAAATGCCTTGCATTTAAATGTAAATGTAAAAAAAGACAAGGAAAGTGACTGGCCAAGCAGCAATTTGGTAGATAAAAACAGACATGATGTGAGTCAGACATTATGTTTCGTAAACATTTCCAAACTGTCCTGAGGAGATAAAGAGTAAACAGTGGACGGGCAAAAAGAAATGCTGAAAATAGATATAAGGTACGTATTGAAGAGAGAGATTTCAATAAAGGATATAGAAAAGGAATGCAATTAATGATAGAGAGTTCTGGAGATAATATAGTAACACTGACAGATTTATACATTTGAAATGGATCATCAGCAAATCACGTTATAATAATGGACTTAAAATGAGTTGGCAGAATTAAAGGGAGATTTATGTGATTGCAAAATGTTCTCAGGAGATTTGGATGATTACAGACAAAGACAAAAAACATGTCCCATCATGTTGTAATACACAAAACAAGTGTATGTAGCTCGTGTGCATGTGTGCATCCGTGTGTTTGTGTGAGCAATATTTCCAGTCCAGTGGATTTTATCTCATCTCTGACATTCCGGTTCAGAGCTGCTCTCCTGCTGCTCCTTTGATCTCCTCTTCCCTTTCTGCTCTGGTCTCCTCTGACTCCCACTCGCTCTGACCTCCGGGGACTGTCTTCCTGACTGCGGGCCCGAGGAACACTGTGTGAAGCTGGGGATCCGAAGGTGGTGGGCAGGGCCCGTAGCCTGGGGGTCACAGGACAGCAGGAGGGATTTTAGGAGCTTTAGTTGAAACAATGGCCCAAACTGTATGAAGGGAGGTGGCAGAAGATGAGAGGGTGGAGGAGGGGGAGTTGGAGGTTTTTGCTTTGTTGACAATAAATGTGTGTTACACTTCCTGAAGAGATGTGAAAGATTGAGCACTTTCACAGACCAGTAGGTGCAAGGCTATTGGAAATCAGAAACGAGTAACAAGTAATCACAGAAAAGAGTAACGCCTGAACACTGACTCCAAACCACAAAATAATTTCTTTAAGTACGTTTCGATCCCAGTTGGATCTTCATCCGGTCAGAAGGTTTAAAAATTGATACCACACCCATAATAATATAATAATAAAACTTTATTTATAGAGCACTTATCAAAACAAAGTACAAAGTGCTTCACAACAAGAAAAATAAAATAACACAGTGAATGACGAAATATAAAGAAATAAAACACATGAAATACAGAAAAGCAATAAAATAAACAGTAAAATAAACAGCCAGTTCACGTAAAATCAGGATATGCTTTCAGATAAAAATGTGTTTTGAGACGAGATTTAAACGAAGACACTGACTCAGACAATCTAATTTCTTGGGCAAGTTGTTCCAGAGCCTCGGGGCCCTGATAGCAAAAGCTCTGTCCCCTTAGTTTTCATCCTGGACTCAGGAACAGACAGGAGACCCCTGCCCGAAGATCTCAAACTACGTGAAGGTTCATAAGGGATTACAAGGTCTAAAATATAATTTGGGGCCAGGCCATGAAGAGCCTTAAAAGTAATCAACAAGATCTTAAAATCCATCCTAAAACCAACAGGGAGCCAGTGTAAAGAGGCTAAAACAGGTGTTATGTGGTCATACTTCTTGGTCCTGGTTAACAGCCTAGCAGCTGAGTTTTGTACAGTCTGCAGTCGTGTCAGAGCTTTTGATTAAGACAAGTGAACAGGCTGTTACAATAATCAAGGCGTGAGGAGATAAAAGCATGCACAACAGTTTCTGCATCACTAAGATTTAAAATAGATCGTATTTTTGCAATGTTTCTGAGGTGATAGAAGCATGATTGGACAAGCTTAGTGATATGTTGCTCAAAACATAAATTGCTATCAAACAGGACACCAAGATTTCGTGCAACAGGCTTGATATGTTGTGACAGGTTACCAGTGGATGGCAGTATTTGTTTAGTGATGTGTTGGGGCCCAATAACAAGGATTTCAGTTTTATTTGAGTTGAGCTGAAGAAAATTTATCGACATCCAATTTTTTATGTCAGACAGGCAGTCCTGCAGAGAACTCAGCATACTAAGGTCAGTGGGCTTGACAGGGAGGTACAACTGTGTGTCATCCGCATAACAATGAAAAGAAATACCATGTCTGCGGATTACATCACCCAAGGGAAGCATGTATAAGGAGAACAATATTTGTCCCAGAATTGAACCTTGAGGCACACCATACTTGATATGGGAAAAGGATGACTTGAAGTTATTAATGCTAACACAGAATTTCCTATTGGACAGGTAAGATGCGAACCAGTCTAGTGCAGTTCCAGATATGCCCACCCAGTGCCTCAGTCTGTCTAAAAGAATGCCATGATCAATTGTATCAAAGGCAGCACTTATGTCCAACAGCACAAGAATTGAACACATGCCTGCGTCTGCATTCATTAATAGGTCATTAGTGACTTTGAAAAGTTCCAATCTGGCTTTCGTCAACACCACAGCACTGAGACAGCCCTTCTCAAAGGTATTATTGTTTTCCACAGCAGCAAGGAGCTGCTTAGATACAAGTTTTTCGAGAATCTTCGAAATAAAAGGCAATTTGGATATTGGGCGGTAGTTATCCAGGAGGGTGGGATCAAGCCCAGGTTTTTTTAAGACTGGCTGGACACAAGCTGTTTTAAAGAAATCAGGGACGCAGCCAGTAGACAGCGAGCTGTTAAAAATAATTTGTAAAAGGGGCGCAATACAATCCATAACTTCCAATAGAAACCTAGTTGGGATTTTGTCCAGAGGGCTGGAGGATACTCTCATAAGAGACATGATGTCTGCGAGTTCGGGCAGAGTAACAGCAGAAAAATTGCTCAAAAATCCCTGAGCGGGTGATCCACATCTAAAAAGGCAGGATTGGGGTGATATCAGATCTTATTAACTCCACCTTACCAGCAAAGTGCAAAAGAAACTTTTCACAATCAGCATCACACTCAGCAGGGGCACAAGGAGAGGCAGGGTTAACTAACTGATCCACAGTCTTAAACAGGAATCTGGGGTTGTGCTGATGGGCAGAGATAAGTGCAGAGAAATGGCATGTTCTTGCATCCTTCACCATCCTATTATAAAGGCGTAATAACTCTTTCATGGCCACAAAGTGGACCTGGAGACGTGATTTCTTCCATCTGCGTTCTGCTCTTCTGCAATTCTTTTTACAGCTTCGAATACTGTCATTTAACCATGGCTGTTTTCTAGTCTTTGAGTTTTGTCTATTTTTAAGAGGAGCTATGAGATCTAAGGTTGAAGAACACTGGTAGTTAAAATAATCAACCAAATCGTACATATACAGTATATACCAGTAGGTTGATAGACTCTATGATGACAGGTGTGGTTAACCTTCAACCCGCCCAGGGTGATAAACATCTCAAAACAAATAACAATTCTTTAAGTGCACAATTACATCAATCCCAAAAAATGTGGACGTGCAGATACAATAATGCATCAAATATATGCATGTATATCAATAAATCCAAAATATGAAGTATTTCGCATGGTTAAAAGCATTAAAACATATTCAAAAAGAAAAACTCAAATTCATCATATTTTTCTACTGCCATACACTAACACACATGTATGTTATTGTCAAGACAATATTGCAATCACCAAGAAGTTATCCCCACAATATGTCTGAATTTACAAAATCTCAGTTTACAATAAGTGTTTTATTTCATATTCTTGAATTAGTCCTCTTGGTGTCAAGTGTAAAGGTGTGAAAACTCTTGGAGAAGAAGGGTGTTAATGTCACCTCCTCTTCTTGGGATTCTAACATGCTCAACGCCAGGGCAGACTCTTTGCCTCCCTGAAATGCACTGCCACTGTGCTATGTTGGTCCTGGGTGCGAACACAGCGCCTGTGTTCGGCTATTCTGGTTTTCAAAACTGTGTTTTCCAACAACCCCTGTTATGATATCATATGCTTATATACAGTACAATATATGCACAGAAGAAAAACACAACTACTAACACATTCTGACCAGTCACCATGACTATTAACTCTAGTAACATGACTATCTGATCAGGAGAACTGATCAAATTAGCAACCGCTAATAGCAACTGATGTTTATAAGGCTGCTGTGGAAGAAAGCCTCTCAGTTTCCTCCAGCTATGGCAGTCCTCAACGCTATGCATTATATTGTCATCCTACTCAGTGCCACACATCCTCACTTCCGGTATAGACAGGAAGTTAAAAGACAAACTATTGCAGCCTAATTCCTAATTAGGTTGAAAAAAGGCTCTTAATAAACAGTTTCAGATATGATTTCACAGACTGACACCCTGAGTCAAAGAATTTAGAACGTCCACTATGTTAAAGTGGGACATAATTGACTGATATCTAGTTTTTTTCATAGGCGATGGGAGTCTCAAATAGCAGCAAATCGGTCTATAACACAAGTTTGTGTGAGTTTATTTGAGTGAGCTTGTGTGTGTGTGTCTGCTCAAACAAAGGATTTGGAGTCGGTGTGCATGATTGGCACACAATGCAGATGTGTGGGCAGCAGATGCCATCTGGAGAAAGCGGAGTGGGCTGGTGGAGGAAGGGATGGGGAGGGGGGGGGGGGGGCACTCCGCCACTTACCCCCCCAAAAAAGCCAGTGATTTGACAGGAAGATAAAGGAAACGATGGGAGTGTAATCAATCAAAAACACTGTGACACAAATAAAGGAAGACAAGAGACATAACCCGCCCACTCGCACCCGGTCCCGACCACCATCACGACCCATCATCGTTGCTCCACGAAACTTTTTTGCTATTGGTCGAAAAGATTAAAAGCGGCCCTCAAGGTCCCCCTCTGGCTTTTTAAGGTTGCCAGGCTTGTCGTCAGGGGAGAAAATAGGGGAAAGTGCCCTTCATCTGGGGATGTAGTTTTGGACAATCAATGTTCGGGGGTAAATTGGCCAATTTCGGTAGAGCACCAGGTGCTTTGTCTGCTTCATTACGCCGGTCGAGATACTTCCACAGGAGAGACCATAACCCCACAAAGGCAGTATCACGTCCCAGGAGACCCTCATAAACCCACACACACCTCTCTATTCCAAAACCAGCCTCATTCAATTGCATAGGACTGGTAGCTGCCCTCTCAGACCAATCATACATAAAAACACTATACTCTCTTTCTTTGAGTGGCATCTGCGAGGGGAAAACAAAGCCACACTATGTCTGTAGAAGTATTTGAGACAAAGGCAGGTCTATTCACAGTGACATCACCCCTATTAGAAAACTCCTAGATGTTTCCTTGTATGGGCAGCAATAAATATATTAGTACTTGTACAAGACTTGTAGCCAAGTCTTGGAAGCCTGAGGTTGGTGTGACGGCTACAAAAAGGCATGGGAACTAGAGCACTTGGGATCTGCCAAATGTGGATGCTAGAGGCTACAAACAATATTTGCCACACAAAGACACATTCATATATGTATGGCACTGTATTGAGATGAGAGGAAAAAGGGCATTCAGACACCTGCTGAGAGTGGGGAAAACGTCTTATAGCCTGCACTGTCTCACCATCACAAACAGGTTTTTGAAGCCAAATTAAGTGAAATCCAAAATGCATGCGGCTTCATTTAAATTTTAAAGATAGTAGATTTCACCCAACAGAAATAACAACATTGAGATACTTTTTTGTTTCATGTGATGGAATTCTGTTTTGACTCCCCACCGTCAGAAATGATCAGCAGATAGAGATCCAATGACTTGCCCAAGGACGCTTCAAGAGGGTGCATGTTTTCCAGCTGAATCACTGTCTCTGTAATCTGTGAAAGGCCACATTCCACTGTAAAGGAGACACAATATTTTAACGGTGCAGGTTGTGGTTGTGTAGTCACAGGCAGCACTGATGCAGAACGCCCTAACCTGCCCACATGGTGACAGTCGCCCCTGCAGATCATTGAAAGGTTGCCTGCCTGCCGCTGCAATGGGCACGTCTCATGGGAGCAATAGAAGACCTGTGTAGGAGGACATAAAAGAGTGAGAGCACCCTGGGCAAAACCTCAAATCTGGACACAGCTGGCTTTTCTCAGACATGAACAATGCAGCCTTTGTTAGAAGAAAAACTGCAGAAGTAACATCAATTCCTACATTTCATTCACCTTTACAGCTCTTCAACACCAGGTCTGCTCTATAGCCTGTACTGATGGATGAATGTCTGTGCTCATTTCATCATAAATACCCTTAAAGCCTTGATAATATTAGAATAACAGCAAGTGACAATAATCCAATACAAGCTTGCCGCTGATCACAAAACGGGCATTGTCAATTTCACAAAGTGCAATACCTTGTAATGCTAGGGAGGTCATGCTCATGCTTGTTCTTTAATCCAATTTTGGAGGCAGAACAGGCGTCAATATCTCCGCTAGGTGGCGACCTTGGTCTGATGCGGCTCACCTTGGACAGCGCTGCGCTTGACTGGAGCCAGACTACATGCAGGATCAGCACAGTGTGACTGCTGAGGAACACAGAGGACAGAAACTGACGCATTGCATTATACGCATAGAAATATATAGTTGAGGAGCAGTTTCTATTTTTCATTTAAAGTTAAGGAAGCAGTGATTGAAGCAGACTTAATTTCTTAAACAAACTCAGTGCTCTATATGAAATCGAGGCGCACACACACACACACACTTCCCATTCGTTTTTACTGTTGACTAACAGGACATGCCCCCCCGCAGTTTATTCGTGCAATTTCAATCGGTGACTCACAGAGTTATGGTGAGTTTTACATCACCTTTGTGCCTGCCTGGCAAATGTCGTGGAGAAATGTCACCTCACACTATCACCATCTCATCGTGTCTGTGACTATAGCGTAAATGAGAAAGTGAGTTGTTTGGGGTGTGCAGGGGGGTAGTTAATTATTATGTGCCCCCCCACCACCTTCCCCTCTATTACGTTTCCTATATGGATTGACGGGGTCGCGTCAGAGCGCACAGAGTAGACCCGCCTCCTGGCTGTGGTGCGCTCTTTGCGTCTCTCTCCCACTGTCCGCTTCAAATCCATAGTCCACTGGGAAAGAGAGAGAGAGGGAGAGAGAGGGAGTGAGAGAGAGAGAGAACAGGACCTGGGAGAAGAGCAACGAAAGAAAAAGAGGAGAGAAAAACGGAACAACGACACAAATGGCACTCATGGCAGGGATTTTGTTCACGGCCACCTTTCTCATTTTTGGGATTTCTACATTTGTTTCGCCGGCACGGATATACCCCCCAAATGAAGGTAAGGCTGTTGGAAGAAAATTACTGCCTCGGACTTCTGACTTCATCCCCGCTCCGTCTCGGTGTGTTATTTGCGCTGCGGAGCCTCACTTCGTGGCCCCTAGTTGCGAGTGTGTGGAGCCGCGATGAGTTAAATGGTGAAAAACACCGACGGTCACCTTTACGCAGAGACTTTTGCGGGGTTTTATGTGACCGAAACTGGAACGAGAAGTGGCTGTCCAAATGCGCACCGGCTGTTTTGGTCGCGGCTGGGGGCTCGGATAGTGCCAGCTGCCGAAAGCCTGGGAGCAGGAATACTTGTAGCCCCGATACGTGCTCGTCTCACTGTTAAGAGAGAAAGTCAAACCGATCTCTGCTCAAATAGAAGTTTAATTTTGCGTAGCATCTACCTAAACGGACGTCTCGTGTAACAGAAATGAAGAACATTTACGAGACAGTGGGGGAGACTCGCACACATCCGACTGGCCAAGCAGCGCTTTATTTATCAATTTCAGAATTGTTCACACTGATCGCTCCTGCTGCTACAGTGTGTTTTGGTGGAAGGTGATTGTGGGAATGACAGGAAAACCAATTCTAAAAGTAAAATTACATGCCGGATTAAAGAATGGTTCCTAGCGATCAATAAAAGGTCTACCAGATATACGTTTACCGAAAAGAGTCCAAACTTTGAACTGCAAGATGTTAAAATTGAGCACGGTGTGTCCTACACAAAAACAACAGCTCGGAAGGTTTCGGGACTATATCTGCTCGGGGTCCCGGGGCGCAGTGTATCTAGTTTAAAAATGTTAGGCCCAATAAAGGTTATAGCAAACACTGTTAAATGAAGTAGCCTGCTTTATTGTATTTAAAAGAACTCCATCGGACGCATGGAATCTGTCTCCTGCAGACTTATGTTTCTATTTCTGTCCTGCTCCACAATGATGCATCACAGGCTCAGTTAAGTTAAATATGAAACTAATGTTTCAAATTTAAAATGGATCCGTCTGTATTGTACCTAATAATTTATACCGTGGACTTACATAACGGGCTTATTTATGAATTTATACTGAGCAGTTGATTAAGCATTTTGCTCACACCGAATTCAAAACCACCGTAAAATAGATAGATAGATAGATAGATAGATAGATAGATAGATAGATAGATAGGTATAGGCTACTCTATGCAACTTAATTCAATCGAAAATATTTACAATAATTACAATTACAATCAATGCTTCACAGACATAATGTTTTACTTTTTCTCGAGAATATTTTGTGCGACAGCCTGTCTGTCTGTCAGGGTCATTTTAAATGCGTTTTGTTCTTCAACGACCAAGTTTATGCAGACGGCTCCTCAATTGATTCCGATCACATCAAATATGCTTTAAGTCGATGCTGAGAGAAATTAATTAATGTTATTTTAAAGACACTGGGGAAATACATTTGTCATTTGTAGAAAATCAGTCAAAACGACATGCGTTAACACAGCAGGGAAATTACGCATAACAAAACATTTGCACGTTTATCATTTGTAAGACTCTTTGGCCTACATTCTGTATTCTATCTCTGTACTGACATTCATCATGAGGATATTTTTCAACTTGATGAATCGCTTTAACAGTCATTTCCATTCATTAAGCCTTTTTTTTCGGAAAACCAAGGGACCCATTTTTCTTCCTGTGTGTTACACCTAAGTGGATTATACATGCCAATGCGGATGTTGCATGGATGGACTGAGACTGCATGCTCACTTCTCCCATTCTTGTTTTCCAGTCACGTTATTGGACTCCAGATCTGTACAGGGGGAGCTGGGATGGGTCGCCAACCCGACAGAAGGAGGGGTAAGTACTGCAAAGAAGTGTCCCCTTGTTAGGACGCATGGACCCCTATTGAGCAGAAATGGAGAGATGATATCCATTATTGGCAAGGGCTCTGGAGTGGACCGCCAAATAGATACACAGCCCTCTTTGATAAGATTTTGTCCTGGTGAGCTCTTTATGGGAATATCTTTGTTGATGATTTACTGTGCAGCTGTCTGCACTGTAGGGATATTGGGCTCAGGGTGAGATCAAGGCATAATTTCCTGTATCTTACACTAAAATATGGGTAAATTAGAATTAGCCATTTTGTTTAATGCAGAGACCCTCTGGAGCACCCTCCAGGGCCCCATGGGGTCCCCGGAATCCATTTTGAGAACCGTTGGTCTATAGGCACCCCCCTCACCCCCAACCCCTGCTCCCCTTTCTCCTAGCTTCCCTTCTCTCTAACCACTCTGTAATGGTCAGATGCAGAGGCCGATACTGCAGCGGGCGTCAGGTTTCCTGAATAGACGTTGGATTGAATTGGTCTTTGTGGGGAAACTTTATATCCCTTTCCGCCATTGAGTTGAAGCGAGGGAGAGAGAGAGGAACTTGGCAGCTGAGAGATGGTCCTTTGGAATGGATGAATAAGGGGGAAAGTGCAGTGGGGTTCAGCTCTTGCTGGAGGACGGCTGCATCTCACTATAAAGCAACGGGGAAAAGGGTGGACCAAATGCATGATCCCTCAGTCTAATTGGGATATCTACAGTGGCTCTGATAAGAGAAAGAATAGGGGCTGCACTTGGGCCAACAGTGGCCATGGTGTGCCACGGGCATTAGAGAGCGAGAGGAAGGTAAGGCACATGCCATGCCTTAACATAGTCTAAATTTGATCATATCAAAATGGCCAAAAATGCATTTGAACAGCATGTCTTTGAAAGTCAGTGGTGACCTAAATTAATAATTGTTCACATTAAACAAATAACAGTGTTTTGTTAGTCAACAATCACTTCTCCATTTGTTCTACTTACAGAAATTTGATGATGAGCACAAGCGGGCCTTTTAATGTTTAATGAAAATTAATACAAATTAGCAACAATCATGTCAACTAATGAATACGAACCCAGGGGAACAGAATTTCACCTCGTGCAGCTGTTGCCGGCTCTGCTCGCAAGCTTTTCTCAATGAACTTGGCCAGTGCTGCACTCAGGTCCTCCCATCGGCCATTTTATCACAAACAAGTGATTGACAGGGTCCTGGCAGCCCAGGCAAGCCTGCATTCACCCTCTCATTACGACCAATTGGCTTTATTCTCCCTCTTCCCTGCTATTGGGGAAAGGTGCGGCCTTATCTCACCGCCCCTTGATTTCCACAACAAAAGGGAAGAGAGGAAGGAAGAGAGCAGAGTGGAATGGAACAGCAGGGAATGATAGACACTTTCTCAAATCATACAGCCACAGCTATGTTTAGCATTATCCCACCCTCCTCCAGGGATATAAGGCTTTAAATCAGATTGTTTATGATAAGGCGTCAAATCAAATCTGGCAGCATAACCCATATCTTCCACTGTCCCATTATGACTTTTTTGTACAATGTTCTAAATGTTTGAAGCTACGGCAGCCAAAGGCCTGTCTGCTCTTGTTTATAGCCCAGCTCATTCAAAGAGTATTTAAAACACACAGTGAAAAACTTAGGCGAACACAGCGCTTTGAGCCTCTCAAGACATGCTCGTATTTGCTCAACAGTGATCTGTTGAGAGGGGAACTTTATCATAAGTAAAACAAACATACCCTCCCGGCAAAAATAAGCCAGGCCACGCAGGATAACGTAATCCATGCACCCCACGTCAGCATCTCCCTCTCTCTTCTATGACTTCATACTAACAACAGCAATTAACATGTGTACCTCTGTCTTCCAGTCCCCACCATGTTTGCAGATGTAAAACAGGCACACTTTTGATCATTAGCACTGATTCAGAGACCTATGGTTTTTACATCCACATAATCCCCTGTTTTCATTCTTTCCTTTATTTCTTCTCTGATACACTGAACCATACAGGTCTCTCAGTGTGTATGTGTGTGTGTGTGTGTGTGTGTGTGAGAAGGATTTCGTATACCACTCCCCAAGAAATTGAACTAGGCATTACTGAGGCATATAACTAATTACAAATTTCCTCTTTCACATTTGAGGAGAAGCTATGAATATTAATATCTTTATGATTCTATATTAGGACCTAACAAGTCTATTAGGTGCCATTCATAAAATATGTATTAAGTTTAGCCATAAATTAATTGCTTTGCTGAGACTCAAATATTGACTAATCTTTCTCACATGCTCTTTTGCACAGTTTCTCTCATTCTTGGCATAGACTGGCTCTCAGTCATGTGTGTTTACTTACATAGTCCATTTTAATTAGGAGAGCATTTAGTTTTTATATTTCTCTGATTTCCTTAACCTTTAACAATCCTGCCATGACACTGTTATAGCATTTTCCTACTGTACTGAATTTTGGTTTGGAATTCAGCATACATGATTAATTAGCAGATTGCAGATTGAAACTTAGAGATTTAAGAATAGCGTTGTAACATTTTTAATGTTGTGTCCTTTCCCCAGTGGGAGGAAGTGAGTATTATGGATGAAAAGAACATTCCCATCCGGACGTACCAGGTGTGTAACGTCATGGAGCCAAACCAGAACAACTGGCTCCGCACTGACTGGATCCCCCGAGGCGGTGCCCAGCGTGTCTACATTGAGATCAAGTTCACCCTCCGAGACTGCAACAGCCTTCCAGGGGTCATGGGAACCTGCAAGGAAACCTTCAATCTTTACTACTACGAGTCCAACAATGACAAGGAGCGCTACATCCGTGAGAACCAGTTCGGCAAGATCGATACCATCGCTGCAGACGAGAGCTTCACTCAGGTGGACATCGGCGATCGCATCATGAAGTTGAACACAGAGGTGCGAGATGTCGGCGCCTTGACCCGGAAGGGCTTCTATTTGGCCTTCCAGGATGTTGGAGCATGCATTGCGCTTGTGTCCGTCAGAGTCTTCTACAAGAAATGTCCTTTAGCGGTGCGTAACTTGGCTCAGTTTCCCGATACCATCACTGGAGCCGATACCTCCTCACTTGTGGAAGTTCGTGGCTCATGCGTGGATAATTCAGAGGAGAAGGAGGTTCCCAAGATGTACTGCGGGGCTGATGGAGAGTGGCTGGTGCCAATTGGGAATTGCCTGTGTAACCCTGGATATGAGGAGCGCAATGCAGAATGCCAAGGTAAAGAAATGACATTTGTCTTAGATCACTCTCCCTTCAAACCCTGCCAGTCCCTACAGTATCCTACCTCTTTAATTTCTCCCCATCCTCTTGCTCTGTCTCTTTGTCTTTATCCCCTATGTTTTGTTCCCTTTGTCCTTCCCTCTCCTCCCTCCATCGACTCACCCACCTCAAACTCTGTTGGATATTTTTTTCTCCTGCTCTCCCACTCTCTACAGTCTTCTTTCCAGTGTCTGGTTGGGTGATAGAAACAATGATGATTGTAAATGGAGTAATTAGCGGGCCCACTGGGAGGTGTTGTGCAATAGGATGCATCCCAGGAGAATTGGTGATACCGGGAGAGGAGAGTAGAGCTCCAACTGGTTCGCACTACTGCTGTGTCTTTCACCCCCACCCGCTCTTTCTCTTATTCCCAATGGAGCCCAAAGCTGGGAAAAAGCGATAGACAGCTTTAGAGGAAGGGAAGTAGAGAGAAATAGTTTGTCATTCCATGCAGGTTTTAGAAGAGTGAAAATACACAGCTGTGAGATGGGGTTGAAATAGTGCTATTTGGTAGGGGGGAATAGTCCTTTGTGGACGATTATTCTAGTCTCAGCTCGCCATGATCCTATACCAGGCTGTTTGATGAGGTTTTAAGGTCAGTGCAGAAGTGCCTCCTTCCAGATTTTTTTTAAAATCAGGAGCATAATAGACATGTCAACATGTTGGTGAATTCAAAACATTGCCTAGAATTGCCCATTAAACGTTAGAAAAGACCTGCCAATAGATCTTTCCGAATTTTTGCTTCAAGACGTTTCAAGTTTAGGCTCTTATGATGAATGTTTGATAGACACTACCCTAAATTAACTTGCTTGCACACAGTAGATTGTAGTTTGTATGGTATTCAGCAGTGTATTGTGGATAGCATTTAGTAGTATTTAGCAGCTGTTTTGTGGATCACATGCAGCATTTTGCCAAGCCGAGGCGCAGTTGTCAGCTGGCCAGACAAGCGGATGCCAATTCTGCCACGATGGTTTATTGGTATACCCTGCCCGCCACCCACCACCATCACACACAAAAAGCATTGAGCCACAGCACTGAGGGGTCAGAGGCGGGCCACGGGTGATTAACAGGGGGACGGACCACTACACCTCTCTTAATTTACGAGGAAGCCTTTATCTTGGAGGACTAATTGCATGACAAGCAGGTCTGGTGATTTAGGGGTACTGCTGGCTACTTGGGGGTGGGAAGGCAAAGGGGTACAAGTGAGCTGGAGGGTTGAGGGAAGGAGACCAGAAAGTAGTTAGTTACAGACTTTAGGTAAATCTCCCCTGGACTGGCTCTCGATCATGCAATTTACTATAATAACCTCTCTTGTTTCAAATCAGAATGAGAACCCTGATCTCATACTGTATATCATAACTTTCATTTGCCTGCAACATTGAAATAGACTCCTTATCTCTTCTCTTTAATTTCAGTTGAGATAAATAGCTGTTACTCTCCAAAGAAGGCAACAAAGGATTTGGAAACCTTGATTTTCAATGACTAATGCAGTCTTGTGGTGTCTGCCAGCATCTGAGCTGGCAGTATTGCTTTTCAAGCAAATTTATCCATTTAGTTCAGATATCATTGCATCAGTTTTAGTTTGTTTAAGTTTACAGTGCCAATGCATCCACTCCATTCACTTTTAACTTCAGTTACACTGTTTAAAAAGTTTCTTAACATTTCACTTCCATGATAACACTGATAACGCTGTATGGCTACTCAGGTAGCCATACAGCGTCCAGCTGACTCCAGTGACTGAAGGGTTAAAGGGTACTGGCCACTGTCAGTCTTCAAGTGCACTGATGAGCTGGTTAATATTCCCTAATGGGACAGGCTCTATGGGAGAGGGGCTCCTCTGCTATATGGCCATGTTGACTAAGGAACTTAGACAGGCGCTGGTTTTGGGGGAGGGTGGATATCATGGGAGAGTCATGAGGTAAGGTGTGTGTGTATGTTAATTTATTTATTTTTCTGACATATTAATAAAGTTTTAACAAGTATATGAGAGCGGCTTGATTTGGTCTAAAACCTTTCTTTTTAAAGGTTTCCTATGGTGCACACAAGCCCAAGTGTGTGTTCCCGTACTTGTGGGTCTGTGCTTGTCTTGTGTTCGTGCAAGGTTACAAGGGCACCTTGGCCCCTGGTTCCCAGCCCTGGATGAATGGGCTCTCCTCCATCATTGTTTGGGGCAGCAGCGGAGCCGACTGAGGCTGGTGATGTGTGGAGGGAAAAGAGGTAGAGGGGGTGGGGGCTGATGGGGCACGTAGGAGTTGTATTCTCCACCCCTGGCAGAGGTCAGGGGTCATCCCCTTCTGCATCCATCTTACTGCTGCGTCTGACAGGGTTGTGAATCCAGGATTGATTAAGACGTCAGGGTTTTGACAGCTGTGGCGGGGGTGTGTGTCTTTGCTTGAGGTGGGCCAAGGGTGGCCAGGGTGTACACCCAGGGCCAAGGCGAGAGGGGCAACCAGGGCACTGAGGGCCAAGGGGCCTCCTGATCTAAGGAGAGGGGACTATGTCTGTTTGCATTTGGGATCCCTTTCCCTGTTAACCACCTCCCCCCACACATTCTGTTGGGCAAGGGTGGGGGTCAGGGAGTTCCTTCGCTCCTCATCTGGTGAGGGGGTCCCTACTGTTGAAGGGGTGGGAGGGAGAGATTAGTGAGAACTATGTATGTCATTATGGGAAAATGATAATTACCATAACTTTTTTTTTTTTTTTTTGTCGAGTGAGAGAAACTTTTGAACGACGGTGTACTCTGGCAGCAGTTGAGCCTCTGCTGACCAACAGTGTTTTTTTTCTTCAGGAAAATCAGCAAGTTGTGTGAGTGTATTTGCCTTCAAGATGTATTTGTTGGCGTGTGTGTTTGTTGAGGATATAGCTTGGTTGAGGCGTGAAGGTGACAGACACTTTTGACACTGCAGAATGCTAGTTCATGGTTGAGCTGCTAACCGGCACCCCACAACCTATCATCACCACCAATCAACACACACACACTTCTTAATGGTAGCTAACATTGCCTCAAAAACAGAAATGAAGTTAACATTGAATTTTTGAATGTTTTACGTTACATTTTTATTCATATTTTAAATTTAAATTAATTACCTGTGGACTTTTGGACATTTTAATCTTTCCCCTTTGTTCTGCTCCTATTTATTTAGTACAAAACACAAAATGTATCTTTATTTTTAGATAAATGCTGCATTAAGGCAACCCTGAGAAGAGCAATAGAATCTACAATTCACTTGTACCTTCCATTATCTTCACCTTCATTTTCACCACTTTGTGTGTTCCCTCAAAATCTGTTTGCATGCGTGTGTATGGATAGCGGCTTAGGGCTCAATTGTGATGTCAGTGTGTGATCGTAGCATTTTCTCACCTGAGACCCCCCTTCACCCTCTCTATTCCCAGCAGTCTCTGCTGAGCTGGAAACTCTCATTCATATTGGATTAAGAGGTTTTAGGGATAAAGTTTCTCTCCTGTGCTCCACTCATTGTGTGTGTGTGTGTGTGTGTATCTGGGTCTTCCATTCTCTCTCTCCCTCTGTTGACAGTGTTAAATATGCGCTTGGGAGCATCATTCTAAATTCACCACGTAATTCTTTTAAGCCCGCCGGTCCCCGATGGCTTTAAATACACAGACTCAGTCCCTTGCTCTTCCTCTCCCTCCCCTATTTTCTTCCTCCTCCTTCCTCTCTTCTGCATATACACAAATTAAGTATTTGCATCTTCTTCTTGGCTGACTCAGTTGCTTGCTTGTTTTTTCTGCCCATGTCATCTGTCTCTTCAAATGTCATTTTAATGGCTCTTTACGAGCTTTTTTCTCTTTTCATACATCTCTTTCTCCTTTTATCTCCCTCCATTTTTCTCTTGAGTTTCTGTTAGCAATTTTCATCCGTTCACACTCTGTCTTTTTTATCCGCCTCACTTTTCTTTCCTCCCTCTATCTGCTCCGGCCGTCGAGGTGGTTAGTGTTTGTCAGCCTGTCTCTGGTGGCAGCACCAGGAAGTGGGCTGAATAATGAGATTACCTTCACCGTTCGGAGGGAAGCAACTAGGAGCAGCACACAGAACATCATCACCCGTCATCGTTCCCACAAACACACATACAGGCGCATACACACAGACACATGCACAAGTGTGTGAGTGTGCACACAATCAGAATAATAAAAATCCAGACACAAGCAGGGAAGGGTGTCTTAGGTGCCAGGAACCAATTTGTGCATGTACACAGCCACATGTACAGCCATGCATGCATACTTGTACAAACTAACACCAAAATCCAGGCACATACATGCAAAAAAGGACATGTTAAGTAATAGACTCAAGTACACAGACACATTCATAAATATGTATAGCAGATGCACACACACACAGACACACACACACACACACACACAAGCCTTAGTATGCACACACAGACACACACTCAGAGCTGAGCAGAGCGCAGCAGAATGGAGGTGAATGTACTCATCACTCTCCCTGCCACCAGAGAGGCTCATTTTGTGCTGCTGAATAGAGACGAGGAATCTATTACCAGCAGAGAGCAGGAAAGAACAACAGATACAAAAAGAGAGGACAAAATGTCTCATGAGCAATTCTCTGCCAACCTCCCCTTCCTGCTGAAATAATTGCTTAAAGCATTTTTTTCATATTCTCATCTTGTTTGGCTCCTCAAATGATGAAAAAAGTCCCCTCAACACACACAAATCCTCCCTTGACTGGCTGTAGGAGGGAGGTGAGGGGAGCTGTGGTAATTCAGCCGTCATTAGCTGAGGTGCTGAAATGTTTTTCCTGCTTGGGCTGCCGTCCTGCCTCAGTATTTGTTCCTTTGCAGTTCTCAACACTCATCACCCCTCTCTCTTTCTCCTCGCGGTGCCCTGTTTAGGGCAGGAAGCCACCGGTGATCGAGCATGACCCGGGGCCGATGGCCATAGTGCTTCCACAGTGCCAGCTACACTGCAGTGTGTAGGGATACGCTGCCATGAATATCCAGCTTTAAGTAATTTATCTCCTATTGAGTATTAAAAGAGCAACGTGCTTTATTTTGTGTTGTTTTAAGGAACTGACAGATTTTAAGAAAGTGCCAGAAACATGTCAAACTTCATTAGAAATAAGTAGAATTATTCCAGCCTCAATTGTTTTGTGGGAAATAAGATTTCAGTACTGCATATAAGACAAAATAACATGTGAAGATGAAAAGTTTTTATAAACTTCCCACTTAAAAGCTAGCATATACTGTGTAAAGCAAATAGGACACTGCATGGCTCATAGCATGGGGCTCCAGAAAATATGTTCTTCTTTGTATCATGTTTTGATTTGTTTTTTGACAACAAGAACCTGTCAGTGGCGTGAGATCATTACACTGGTATAAGTTAAATGGCAACAAGTATCTAATCAAATTTTTTAAAATAGGCTGATATACAGTACATTATGAATTATCTGAACTAAACTGGCATCATTTATGCTGGCTTTTGTTTTTAAAAATGAGAAGAAAAATCAAGCTGTGTGCCAGCCCCATTTTACAAAGCAGCTTTTGATTTTATAGTTTATACATAGTTTATTGGGGACAAAAAGACAAAATGAAGCATACTCAAAGTATGCTTGCAAAATGTATTCGTTTTTAGATTTTGCTCTTGAATGCACAATGGAAATGAGGGAGCTACAGAGCTGGGAAAAAAAATTGTGGAAAGACATCTTCAGAAACATCTTGGAGAAAAAAGTAAAAATTAATATTAAATGCGTCGCTATACTGTCGCTATGTCCTATGAAAACCCTGTATCGCCAAAATGTCAACTTTTAATGAGCTGTGGAAAACAGCCCTGTTTTTAGCTTTGTGACGATGCATTTTTCAGATAATCTACTGGGTTTTTAAATAATATTTCAACTCATAAAGGAAAACTTGGTCCTTCAGTTTATCTTAAAAATTCAAATTCGCCAAAATTGGAGATACTAGGTTTTCATTGGACAGCGAGGATACACTACCTTCCAAACAGTATACTATGCAGATAAGAGCAAAGTGTATATTTAATAGCCTACTATAATTAGGTAATGTAGAGTGAGGACAGATCATGTAAGCTACATGATCTGTTAAGATGGATGTTGTTATAGTGCTAGGAACATATAGCTGTGGAAGTGTCATAAGGGGTTTAAAAGGATGATAAAATTTGTCTTTCTCCTCTCCTCTCTCATCTTTTTAAAGAAGCATCCTCTCTTTGAAGCCCGCGATGGGAAGAGGGAGCGATTAAAGCAGTCAGCAAGCAAATTAGCATGTCAAAAGGCCCTGAATCAATACCCCAGCTCTCTACCAACACAACCCTGCAGTCCTTTCACCCCCCTCTCCTTCTATCCATCCCTGCTGTTCCCCCATTACTCCGGCTGTTTCCCTTCTTCTCCCTCCATTTTCTCCTGCACTCCTGCACACTCTCCCTCTTGCTCTTTTGCCCCTCTCTTTCTTTCACTCACTTTAAATTTTTCGTTCCCCTCTTCCTCCAAACCCCTGTTTTCTCCCTCAGCCGACAGATGAAGAGAAGAGGCAGATTTGTAAAGAGAGAGACGGACGGATGTATAGGCAGAGAAAGACGGACAGAGGGAGAAGTGGACAGCAATAAGCGGGCATGGGTGGACTGTTTCAGAAAGAGAGGTTATGAAAGAGAAAGAGGGCCTCTGCCACCGTCTTTGTGCTGAAGGAGAGGGAGAACAGACCTCTCTCGCCAAAGAGAGCGGAGGAGATGGAGAAGAGGAGGCAGGGAGGGATGTAGAGAGAGAAAAAAAGACAAAAAACACAGGGGGATGTGAAGTGGAAAGAGATTTAGTTCCAGTCTGGCAACCGTGCTTTTTCTACACTTCATCCGTTGGTTCACCATTGCACAGAAATCCCTTTGATCTGGGGCAATGTGTTACTGATAGCAAGGACTGGGTGTGTGTGTGTGTGTGGACAGACAGAGTATGTGTGTGTGTCTGAACCATTATCTGTCCTATATTTATTCTGTGCATCTGTCGCAGCAGGCATATCACATGCTGTATCATAAACTTCTATTAACGTTCCAATCGGTTTGCGCAATCTGAGCCCGGAGACAAAGCAGCCCAGCAGCTCTTCAGACGGACGGCCAACTTTCCCTCAGTATCTGACAATGGGAGGCTGATTGCAAACACCCTGAAAATGTTTTATCTCTCCCTCTCTCTTTCTCCTGCTGATTTCTATCTTAAGCTCCCTCCATCCTGTCGGGGCGATAGTAGGTGGTCTTTTCTTCTCTTTCGTCGTCATCCTTTTTCTCAGGCGCAGAGTTCAGTGGCCAAATCAAAGGCTGCTTCGTGGCAATCAGTTAGGGGTTTTGACAAAAAGCCTTTCAATAAAGGGTCGCTCTGTAATCTGATGTGCCCTGAGACTGGACACAGTGCCCATTTTAATGAGCTGAGATCCCCTTTTTCTAATCACGGTGGTGGAGGAAATGGCACACTGGCTCATTCTCCCTGGAAAAACATACACACACACACACACACACACTTAAAATGTGTGATTTGTATGTGGAATACAGTCAGGTTGTTGTAAGGAAACATAGTTTTGTGGAGGTATTTTGGGTATCCAGGGTTCTGGAAGTAAAGTCCTGTTCATTATCTACATAGTTTGGAGCCGGATGAATCATCACCACAAAAGAAGAACAATTTTGTTACAAAGTAGCTCATTCGTTGATTAAGAGTTGAAGGTACAAGCCTGTGCACATAAAAACATAAGGAGAGAAGTCAACTACGACTTCCGAGGTGCATTTAGGTAAGAAACATCCAATCACAGAGCCTAAAATTCTGTTGCGTGTGCTGCTGAAGCGAGGTTTTTGCTTTGTAGAAACCTGAAAATACTGTATATTCAGCAGTTTAAATTAGTTCGCTGGTGGTTTCTGGGTCAATTTTCAATGAATCCTGCAACTGAGACACGTTGTTTTGTTCTCAATTGCAACAATGAAGTTCCAATTTTACTACAGCTCTGACTGTGCCTCCGACGGGCTTCTTCTCTGTAGCAACAATGTCTGGGGCTCATGGGAATTGTAGTATTTAGACCTATCCGCAATACCAAACTAAAGGCCATAACATAAACCTATAGTATTGTTCAGTTATCAAGGTGTTTCTGTGTTGAGGAACATGGAGAATGCTATGTTTGTCTGTCTACGGAACTATGTTCCTCCAGGAAATCACTGCGCCCGGTCAAGAAATAGTCCATCACATGAACCCGTAAAAACCTCACACTTTTTTTTTACAAGTTCTTCGATGGATCAAAAAAAGGGATGTAACATGTCAATTAGTGAGTGGTGGAGGTCCTGGTGAGCAGACAATGGGACCTGCTTGGCAACTCTTTTTGCCATTTTACATAAACTCTAACAAACATGCACCTATCCTTGATTTCAGCCCAGCACTGTGTGTCAAACACACCATGGGGTTTCCTGTGAGGTGTAACCTCTCTGTGGGAGAGCTGAAATGTAATTTGGGGATATGGAGGTTTCGCAGCATTGGGGATCCAGAGCTCCAGATCTCCAGCCAAAGGCAGAGGTGTGTCCGTGCTAGGGCATCTCTGGGATTAGAAACCTTGATCCGCCCTGATCTGCAGAGAGCTGTCAAATACTGCTGGAAGCGGAGGAAGAAAAAAAGACGCGATCCCTTGAAGGCTCACACCATGGAAGAATGTAAGGGGAAGAAGAAAGAGGAGGAGAGTGAAAACAGATAGGATAGAGATTGAGAGAAAATGAAGTAATTGAAATGAAACGGAGGCACATAGATATCCAAGTAGAGCGTGAATGTGTGTGACAGAAGGAGTGTGTGTATAGAGTAAAGGAGAGAGAAAGATGAATTGACTCCTGTCTAGTGCCTCTGATAAATGGCTGGAGATGTGAAAGGTGAAGTGGGGGGTTATGGGTACAGACGGTGATCGCTCTTTGAACAAGCCTAGTGTGGTCATGTCACAACCTCTGGCAGCTGCGGTTGATATTACCGTCAATATCACTACCTGTGTGTATTGTAGGGTTGTTTCACCTGACTTTAGACTGTATTCATTGGAACAACTTTCTGCTGAAGAAATAGTCTCTGTAAAAACTGTTGATAGCACACTTTGTAGATTATCTAGAGCAATGGATAGTCTACAGAATTTACCTCTTAAGCAATTTAAATGGCAAAAAGAGCTATGTGTTGGTGCGATAATAGATCGTTTGTGTTTGGTGTGTAAAGATACAATTTTGGCAGTTAAACAAGAGAATAAAGGAAGTCATGAACACATTTTTGGCAGCTCTGCAGGGCATTGGGTGCTACTGGAATCATGACAAAGCTGCCAAGTGTGGCGCATCACCTTAACTGGTGAAAGAAACCATACTGATAAGGAGAGATAACAGAAAAGGCAGGAAGAGAGCAGTACACATACTAGGAGTGAAAGAAGAAGAGGAGTCCAAGAAATTCAAAACATACCCTAGAAACTCGACTCTGGCCCTCTTCCAGTGGTGCCCACACACTCACTTCAAAGCTCGCTGTGCATTTGAATCTCACGGCCCTTTGTTTGCCTCTTCCCATCGTCACCGCGCCTGTGTGTCTGTCCTCACTTCATAGCTAAAGGCTAAAACGTTACACATTAGCAGAGTAACCCTGTCTAAGCAGCAGCCATTAACCCCAGGCTCCTGTTACACCCCAGCCCAGCCCAGGTTCAACTAGCCTGGGGTTAGGGAGGGCAACGTATACTACACCCAACAGCAACGTTAGTGGACACACAGATAGATAGATAGTTTATATGTCCTCAAGGAGGAAATTGTTTTCCACAGTTGCGTGCATACATAGCACAAACAAGTAAGACATACATATGCTATATGCTATTAACTTAGGAATGCACAGTCACATCATGCAAAGCCATACCATGCGAACAGGAGCTGACAGTTTCAAGTTGGAGGGGGTATCAGTTCCACGACAGCAATGACCTCGATGCTGTTTGAGAGAGAGAGAGAGAGAGAGAGAGAGAGAGAGAGAGAGAGAGAGAGAGAGACGAGGGGAAAGTGGTCTGGAGAGAGTGAGGCCTGAGTGACACCAGGAGAGGTCAAAGGTTAAAGCAGTGACAGCCACAGTGGAGACCAGCAGACCGTCATTGGGCTGACATGAGCTGTTGAAGACCTAGTGACCCAGGAAAGTTTTTATGTACTCTGAGTGAGCCCAAACACACACACACACACACACACACACACACAGTGCATATGACTGCATGTATTCACACACACGCAATGCAGAGACACGACGATGTGCACAGTGTTCTCAGGGACACACACCCTCATGCACACACACATGCACAATAGAAGGTGCTTTGAGGCCCCAGACAGGCTGTCGTCTGGGAGCTACAAGTAGATTGCCTAAACAAACAACCTAAAAATACCTTCCTTTTCACCCGTAAATCAACCCTTTCCAACCCTTCCTCATAACCCACCAAGCTGCTTCTGAAAAACCGACAAGGTTGATGCTAAACTTGCCCCCCCGAGAACACAGACAACTAGGTAATTAAAGTTTTTGTATGCTTGATTCTGCACACTTAAGTGTCGACACGTGTGTGCACTCTGATTATATCACTTGTATGTGAGGTGTGTTTGAATGTGCTTTGCTTTTTGATTTAATTTACTACAGGGATGTAGTGGAGCCACCAAAACTCTTTTCTTTCAGCTTTTAACGTTAATATAAATATTAAGAGTCATGATGGTATTCTATGTGGTCATAACCCAGTGGCCACTTAATAGTTACATCCATCCATCAGTCCCCTTTTTCCACTAAGCTAAGGATTAAATAAGGCATACTCTCCAATGTAACTGATTTTCATTTTTGTTTTTGTTTCCATAATTATCTGGATAGCAGGCTATATGATATGGAAGTAAAGGTTTACTTTCACTCTAAGGTATATGTGATATGGCTTTGTGGTAATGACATCATACTCTAACCATTTTCTAGTACCATCGTAGCCACCTGAGGTCACACACCTGTGGAAAGTAGGGTGGAAACGTTGAGATGTGTTTTAGAGCTGGATAATAAACTGAGTTTATGAAATTATAGACATTAAAAATCGACCTAAATTTACTTGAATCTCAATTTTTAATACATATTGATAAACTGATAAACACCCAAACAGCCCAGTATCATTAACTGGTCATTCTATTATTAAGTGATGGCAACATGAGAATAGAAATGCATAAAAATGTACGAATGTATAAAAATAATGTTACATGAATTGTTGCTCTGATAATCTTGATTAGAGTTGATTCATTCAATAGACAGAAAAATAATCAGCAATTATTTTGATAATAGATTCAAAACAAACTGAATTTGAAGACATGACCTTGGACGTTTTGTGATTTTCTGACATTTTATAGACTAAACAAAAAAAAAGAATCACAACAATATTTGATAAATGATTCAATCAATTATAAAAAAATATTGTTAGTTACTGTCTTAATCTTGATATAGACTTTTAGCCTATTGGTTAGTTGGTCCAATGTTGGTTATTGCAGGTAAAATGTTTTAACTGTATGTATGTTATATTTAACTGTATGTCATTTATATTTTTCTTGTTTAGAAAGACTAAACACACAATGTAGAATGTTTTTTTCTGGAAATTGAATAATGATATGATGTGGGGATCTGCTTTATTTTTTAAATTTGTATTGTGTATATGATGACCAGCCAAATAGAATGAGTCTCATTCATTTTTCCGAGCTGCAACACTTAAATAAGCTCAAAAAGCTCTACCACGTGTTGTAATGCAGCCTTACAAACCTGGAAAAGACAACATTTCAGATACAGTATATCTTAATGTCACAACAAGCAAATCTCATATGATATTGAATCTCGTATTGCAAAATCAATATGATATTGATTTATTGTCTAGCTCTAGAGTGTGTACGACACATGCTATGCAAGCATGAATAAAAGTACAATTAACTCATGTTAATGTGATAAATGTATTGCATGGTAGGCATTGCATTGTGGGGGATTTCAGTGATTTGTTATGTATTTGTGCTACTGCGCGACACGTGGTTTACACTTGCTTACAGAATTGGATATGAAGCCCCACTGAGACTGCTTCCCTATCGCTTCCTCTTCACCTATTCTTAGTGTGTGTTTGTGTGTGTTTTCCTCACACGTCCTCCCTTTTCCTGCCCTATTCTCCTTGACTCGCAGTGAGTAGAATAGTTTAGGTCCCCCAATTGTTTAGCGATGTGAGTGTCCCCTCGCACAACAACATTAGCATACTCCCCCACCTCCCACCTCTCTGCCTCTTTTTTTTTTATAATCGAATTGAAATGCAGCTCTTTTCATTGTAAACAATGTCAGGAAAGCATGCTAGAGACACTGCCTGCTCACACACATATGCAGATGCACACACATGTCCAACATGAGACTCGAGCCCTTGGAGACCTTGTGGAAATTGGACCAAGACAATATCTTGACTGAGTTTGTTTACCTCACATCGTCCCTGCTGTGCTCATGTCCCCGTGGTTACCATGCGTACACAAAGTCTGTTTGGTGGATGTGTGCGTGTCTTTGTGTGTGTTTGCATGCATGGTAGTGCAAAGTGCATCTGCGTAGTCCACAGGGCCTTTGAAGGGCTTTGTGTGCATACCTGAGCGTGTGCAGGTGTGCAGAGGTTTGTAGGCCTCTGTTTGTGTATATATCTCTGTCTTGTTTGCCTTGAATTATAGTCCATTACGCACCTGCTGTGCAAATCTTAGGTCACAAAAGGTCCTTAGTGGGTTGGCACTAAGCCCAGCTTTGGGTGGTGCCACCCTTGCTGACCTGGCATTGGTGCAAAAGTGGAATCTAAGTAGCCCCCACCCAATGCAGCCAAGTCAAACAGTATTTCACCAAACAAAGATGGATCTGTTTGCTGCCTTCGTTTCTCCCTGTTCTGTCAATCCCTTTAGCTTTTTTTAGTGTCTCATTCTTTTCCTTACATTCACCTTCAGTACCCTCATTTTTTTAAGGAGTGGTCTTGTCCATTCTGAAGTGGCTGGGTGGAATACTTTAGATTTTTGAGATATAACCATTGTTCCATATTCCTTCTTAAGGCCAGGCTAGAGGAATTAGGGAGGAAGTTGAGGCCTACGTGTCAATAAGAATGCAGAGACCTTGGTCCGCAGGAAGTCTTCAGAACAATATTTTTTGGGGGTTTATTTTTTCAGTTATGCAATCCAAACAGTAACAATATAGGTAGCACCACAGTACACTCAAACTTGGCTCTATACTTGTAATTAGGCTAAAAAAACTGTTTCAGAAAAAACTGACTGTCACGACATACATGGCAAGAAATATATTATGAACATATAAAATGCTGTAAATTACCACATTTCAGGTGGCACTCTTGTGTTGAATTTGGTTGATCAAAATGGCAGGAAATTAGCATAAAGGAACAGTTGGTTGTCCTGAAGTATTTTGATGGCTTTAGAATGTTACTGAATATGAGCATTTTTTTGCTCTCAGGGTCTACTTTTGTTATAATTTTCATTTTTACTTTACTTTGCTCATCTGCTTCTTTGGCTGGTGCTCCTATGTGTTAGGTACAGACATTTTAATTAGGCCAGTGTCTTGGGTGGCTCTTGTGTGATGGATTGGTGCTGCTGAAAATACAGTTATAAATCATCCTGCATTTGACAGACAAACTGCTGCCAACTCTTGCACCCCCTGGCTCTGGCCAACGTCAGCAAAGCTGCAGTGATTGTCAGCAAGGTTGGCTTGTGTGTTATTAACATCATTAGCCTCACTGGCTTTTGTTTTTAGCCGTCATTAACATCAGTAAGGATGTCAACCCAGATGTCACTACCCGAGGTTTTTGGTTTTGCATTTAAAAGGATAGTACCACTAGTATGGAACCTTTTCCCCCTAGGTCAAGGTCAAGATGTGTAACTATTGTATGTCATCAATCATGGTGATCAGTTTCGGTGGCCGTGTGTCCCTCATCCATCATGCTGATGGGTTTCGCTGGCCGTGTGGCTGTGTGTCGCCGTCAAGGCCGGGGGTAATTAATAACCCTCAGTGACGGAATTAATGAGTTAACCTGCTCCACTCTCCTGCTGTTCCAGTGACAGATGCTAACGGTCAGCAGCTAGTTATCCCTGCTAATATGCCAGTGGTTCAGGTGTATTGATGTGGATCATCTTTTATTATCTATATGCGTGTCTGGGAGGGAATAGACAGTATACTGTATACATCCAAGACTTTTTTTCCCAGCTGGGGACTGCAGCCAGTGGGTAAACAAAGCGCTCTTGGAATAGTAATCCTTTCTAGCAGGAGTCTCACCTAAGCAACGAACTGCTTTCCATTGGGTAAAAAAGAAAAAAAAAGAGATAGAAGACACACAAAGGCAGAGGGATATGCCGGAGAGGCAGGTTGAATAGATATCGCTGGCTCCTCAAGGTGCAGGAGAAGGAGAGAGTCTCCTTGCCCTCAGGTCCTGAAAGCTGATCGTTTCGTTTTTTGAAAGAGCGGCTTTGTGAGGACGCCTCTGACTGCTCCTTCTGAAGAGCGCTCACTGTCTGTTATGACTAAAAAAAGCGAACAAGTTTTCATCACCCAAAGAAGATAAAGCGAAGCTTTGAAAGGAAGGAAAATGATGCAGTTTGAACTTAATTCTCTTTTTTGATTTCAAGAGAGGCAATTGTTCTGCCTGGGCAGGCCTAGTTATTGTGTGCCGTGTGCTGGGTGTTATATTCCTGGGGTTTTTGGATGGCTATTGTAGCGCAAGTTTGCTGTACTGGATACTTTGTTGTGTAGGCTGCAGAATAGCTTGCCTATCAGGCTTTGCATGCGGGTCACTCAAGGTGGGCTGCAGTGGGTGGGTGTGTGGGTAGATGTGGTTTTATTTGGCTGCAGTGTAGGGAGCATCCGTGGCTGTTCAAAGCCTGGTGTGTAGGTTGTTGCCACTCAGAGGAAAACTTAGCTGGGTTTTAGTTGGCTCGCTTGTGGGTAGCTATCATTGTATCATTAGCTTTTGTGCACTTCTATTTTTTGCAGATGGCTGCGTCGACGGTTTTGTCTCGAACAGAAGTTGCCGTTTTCCCCTCCCCTCATGCGGTGCAACCAATTCAGCCAGCAGAATCCCCGCCACACGGACAAAACTACTCATTAACTCCCTCAACCCTCTCCCTCCACCCTCGTTGCCACTTTTCCTCCAAACGGGCATTAGCTTAGAGACTACAGGGATGGGGATGGGGCGGGGGAAAGACTGACAAAAGGGAATAAAGACTAAAGCCAGAGAGGAGGATTGAATGAGTGAAAGAGCTGGGGGAGAAAAGGGGGAAGAATGTGATGTCCCGGTCTATGAGGGATTCAATTTTTTTGCCTTACCAGAATAGAACAGTAAGTCACCAGTCTTTTTGTCTGCCTTTGATCTCTCAGCTCAGGGATTTGGCACCTGACAAACCCCTCTCTGTCTGAAAGGAGGCCTGCCGAGAGAAAGCCTAGGAGAGTGGGAGAGAGAGACAGAGGGCGAATGAGAGTGAGAAAAAATATTATAGGAGAGTTAGAGAGTGACGGGGCGGAAAAGGAGACAGTATAAAAAAGATGGTGTGGAAAAATTGGGTTAGACTTTTGAGAGCTGTATGAGAGGATATGATGAGGGCTTCACAGCTCAGATCCCATAAAAACTAAATACATGTGTGTTCATGTGTGTCTGTATTTGCGCCTGTGTGTGGGTGTGCCACGGCTGGCCCGGACAGTGATAAATCCAGCGAGTCTTAAGGGAGATTCCTCTCTGAAGCCACGGTCTCTTGGACCACCCACTACTGTGGTCTCTTCCCTCACACACACACTCACACTCCTAATAGGAAGCAAATTTACTTGGATATCGACCTCTCTTTTCCCTCGACTGTTCCTTTCTGCAGGGCAGTCACTGCTATAAACAAGCCCTCATATGTTGACATCACATTTTCAAACACAATTTCTGAAATGCAGAGTTTCAAACCACAGATGAAGATGCCAGAGGATGTCTATGGCAAACAGGGATTTGTTTGGCAAAGAATTCTGGGACATCCTGTGGGGACTCTGGGGTCAGCCTGGGACAGCTTAATAATTGATGAGTGAAAAACTCATCAACCTTGCACAGTTTGAGGTAGCCTGCTCTTAGACGGTGTCTTTTAAAGAGGCTCAGGCCCAAAGGCTGTGAAGCATGGGACTCAATTAACTCTCCCTCCAGCTTTTAGCAAGGGGGCATCGCCTCAAACAGCTGGTTGACCCCACTCTCAACTCTGGACACTTTCCTGGTCAGCGCACATGTATAAACCCTAACAGCAACTTTGTTTTGTCACCTGAAGCGGTCACAACCTCTTAAACCCACAAATCCCAGTGTCCTTCTGTCTCTAGTGATGAGACTGGGCATTGAAAGATTGCTTTAAAGATAGAGAGATAACACAAAGCGCCTCCCCACTAATCTCTCCTTTTTTTGAAGAAAAAAGGAGCCTCCAGGGGTGCTTCACGCACCCCTGGAGGCTCCAATCAAAGGGACCCTTAGCTTAGCATTAGCGAGTGAAGCGGCAGGGATTTAGCCCTGATTGACTGAGTGGGAATGGGCAAAGAATTGCTCAGCAGGTAGCAGCTAGCCCGGCTCGGTTAACGCCACGCCATGCTAATCCAGCTGCTGGAGAAGAGCGGCTGCGGGGCAAAGAGCCTGACTTTATTATGCCTTCAAGAGAGGGATTTCCCAGTATTTTTGGGGGTTTGTGGATTTTCTTTTCTGTTTGTACGTGCGAGCATGTCGGGTGGAATGTGTGTTTTTGTTGGAGGACGGACTTCCTCCTCACTGTGGTGTATGTGGATAGGCACTGATTTGATTTCTAGGGTGGTGAACACATGTGGGAGTTTGTTTATGTGACTGTTCTTTTGTATGCAGGATCCCCTGATGTATTTATGACTGTGGCATTTGAATCCATGCCTTTCAACTGCACTTTTAGATCTGGGTTGTGTGCTTGTGAAGACAGCAAGACTCTATGTGTGTGTATGTGGGTATGCAGGGGAGGATCGCTTTACCCCTGCAGACTATAGGTGTGTAATTATCTGATTTATACTGGATATGAATTTACCTATCTGTCTTCAATGGGTCTTTTTACATCATAACAAGACAGACAGACACACACACATTCACACACACCGCCCACTCTACCAAAACCCAAGCCACCGACCCTCCGGCCACAATACCATTCGCTGCCCACTGCCAAGCACACGGCAGTCTCACTGGTTATTTGCTCCAAACGATGTCGCGACTGTCTGCGCCACACCTCTCAGAGAATTGTTCTTTTGTCCTCCTCTTCTGGTTCAGCGCTTAGAGGGTGAAATATAACCCTGCTAGGTTTCCCTGGCCATTATAGAAACGGATAGATGAGGGAGAAACTCCTTGAAACACAAGCCCTCCAATCAAACTGTCACTCAAAAGATAGGCGAGCACTGTCGCCAAAACTAGGAAAAGTGTCACTTGGGTTACCACTTCAGACTGAGGTGTGTTTGTATTAGGCCCTACAGAGTGAAAACAACCTTGTGAGAGTGACAGAGCTCCTAGTGTGCCAAGTGTTAGTGGCATTTGTTTGTTAAATGGTCTGAAATGCCAATGGCTCTGGTTTCATTGTGGCTCCAAGTCTTGCCAATAGAGCATAGCTTAAATTTGTGAGAAAGACAAGAGGTAGTTATTTGATCTTCTCTTTTTGTCAGAGGAAATATTGCCCTTTACTCTTGTTCTGTTGTTTTTGATAATAGAATGCAGGTTCGTGAGAAAGGAGAAAGGGGAGAAAACACTGAAGATGGAAAATTAAGACAAAGGGAGGGAGGATTGGGTAGAGAAGTAGAAGCCTCTGGGCAACATATTGTTTTCTTGTTGCTAATTGGGGGAAAATGGGAAAGATCACAGTGTTCTCTTCTTCTCTTCCTTTGGAAAATAACTATTTGATGTCAAGTGCAATGCTATGGCAACACCCGCTTCTTACCAAAACCTTAGACAGCCACTTATATCAACTTCATTCGTGATACTTATTCTGGATGTAGAATTCCAAATTGATCTTCTGGGGATTTTTATTTGAGATGGCAATATCTCAACAACTATTTGAATGGATTGACATGCAGTTTTGTACAGACATTCATGTTTCTCAGAGGATGCATCATAATGACTTTGGAGATTCCCTGACTTTTCATCTGCACAAGTTTCACTTCTCCAGTGAAATATCTCAGTGTCTCAATGGATCCTATTGTATTTGATATTCCCCGGACTTTTCCTCTTGTGCCATTTAGGACATTTTGGGTTTTGAGTGAAATTTATTGACAACTATTTGATGGATTGCTATGAAATTTGGTACCTACATTCATTCCCCCCCACAGTGTAAATTGTGATAACTTTTGTGATCCCCTGACTTTTCATCCAGCGCCATCATCAGGTCAAAATTTTAATTTGCCCACTACTTTGGTTTATGACCAAAGCCCTGCAAGACTAATGACATTCCCATCAGTCTCAGCTGTACATTTTGTGGTAATAAGCAAATGTTAGCATGCTAACTTGCTAAACTGGTTAAAACTGTAAACATCACACCTGTTAAACATCAGCATTGTCTTTGTGCGCATGTTAGCATGCTGACGTTAGCATTTAGCTAAATGCACCGAAATGCCTAAGTATAGCCTTGCAGAGCTGTTAGCATAGCAGTAGACTCAGTCTTATCTCTAAAACCTTCCTCTCTAGTATAAAAGTGCTTTACGTGATATACTTGTGTTTCAGGATAAAGCAATATCCAGCTGATGTTGCTTGTTGACGTCACATCTAACCAAACCTACCCTCCTCTGTGTCCTTGTTATCTTTCAGCCTGTAAGATTGGTTACTACCGTGCTCTGGCCACTGATGGCTCCTGTTCCAAGTGTCCACTCCACAGCTACTCCGTCAGGGAGGGATCCACCTCCTGCGTCTGCGACAAGGGATACTTCCGCTCTGAAACAGACCCGGCGTCCATGCCCTGCACCCGTAAGTCGACCCACATGTAACGCATACAGAACATTGCAATGCATAAGAATACACAACATACAGTATTTGACCAGTAAGCCATGATGGGCTGTGATTTATAGTGATTTGTAAACAGCTTAAGATAGCTTGTTATGCAAGTATTAGCAACACAATACTGTTTTGGAAAAGAACACCTAACAGAGTGATTGCTTTTGCCTAAACATGGTCATGGATTCTGTCTCTCTCTCTTTCTCATCCAACGTCAACCTGAATTAGCCCCTCACACACAGAGAGACAGTCTTTCTACACACACATAAAGCAAGCGGCTGTTGGTTTAATAGGCGTCTTTTGATTCCAGGTGGTACTTAGTGATCAGTCATGGTGACAGAGAACTAATGAGGGTATAAACCGCTGCATCCCAGATTCAGTCTTCCACAGAGAGACTGCGAAACAGCAGAGGAGGGCGAGAACAATAGAGAAAGACAAATAGAGATAAAATGTTAGCGGAGACGCAGGGAGGTGACAAAAAAGGTGGAAAAACAAGGGCAGATGGAAAGCTAGAGATGCACGCAGAGAATGTATAAGATGTTGTGATAGATAAAGGGGGTAAAGTGCCAAGGAGAAAGACAAGGGAACTAAATACAGGAATGCATCGAGCTGAAGGAAGATGTTCAAGTTTTTATTTCTCAGTGTGCTCCATCAGGGTGTATGAGTCAACTACTGGTGAATCTGGTTCTTCCAATCCTCCCCCCCTGACTCATCATGACTGTGATAACAAATATTGTTAACAATCCCTCTGCCTAATGATACCTCTTCCTTTTTTTAGACCTCATTCACTCTCTGAGTCATGGAACTAGGAGTTCATACTGGGAGAAATATACACAAACAGAGAACAAACAGAATAACCCACATAACACACAAAGCCTTACACTCTAATTTCCCAGGAAAATAACAGCATTCATACTTTTATATGACAGACATTTGTATGAGTGAGTATGTGTCATAAAGCAATTTTAACAACCAAAACATCTGTTAAGTTGCTTAGCTCATTGTTGGCTCGCCAATTGGCCTGAATGATCTGTCAAGTTCCTGTGGATTCATCACTCAGCAAAACAGTTTATTGAATCAGACGAGTAGCCGAACCCCTCCTGCATAACACTTAACTGTCCAAGCAGCAACAAAACCGAACGGCCGCTAATTAATCCCCTGCCGACCGGTATCTATGCAAGATCATAAACATTGCTCTATTGTGTAATATTTTCATGATCAAGAATATGAGTACATGTTATACTTGATCAAGATGATAATCTGCAACATCTTTGATTGTTACATTTTGGTGACTTTTGGTGCTAAATGCTGATTGCTGAGCTATTTTTGCATTGCTTTTCCAAGTGTCACTAAACACTAAAAGAGTTTACCTGGGCCAGCAAATAGAAAAGCCTTTATGACTTGCATCATACAATGATGGAATAGCAACATTGTGGAGCTGCAGCGATTAGTTGATTAATCAATTAGTCCGACAGAAAATTAACTGCCAACTAGTTATGATGATAGTTGATTAAACATTTAAGTCTGCTGCTTTTTCTTGTCAGTAAAATAAACAGAATATTTGGGGGGTTTAAAATGGTCGGGCAAAGACATCTGATGACATCACCTTGGGCTCTGGGAAGTTGTGATGGGCATGTTTCACAGTTTTCTGATGTTTTATCAACCTAACAATCAATTGATTAATAACTGGCAGATTTTAACCAATTTTACCGTAAATTCAGTAAATTCCAATTACAGTAAATTCCCTGATTTAAAAAAAAATCAGATCAGTAAAAATGATTTTTATGTCCAAACATATTCAAATGCTGTTTCATGCATCTGTGCTGCAAATTATATTTTCAAAACTAGATTTTAAGCTGGATTTTTAAGATTGTTCATTATTTTATAAATTTTTTTGAATATATGAATGTATTTAAACCTTACTACTATGTCAAAGGCCTACCCCCTTATGTCACATCACTAACATATATTGAGTTACTACCCCTGTTTTAATGAATGAGCTTGGAGCTCATCCCTATTGTCCTGTTAGTCAGTAAGGCATTTGAGTACGGCTGCTGCAAGCAACAGCTGTCAAAGCTCATTACTTGGCTTATTTTAGAGGACCCTGCTATGCCATCTCTACTACGTTCCTAACTCCACAGTTAGGAACTGAACATTAGCTGGACTCTCTCACCGACCTTTGCCCCGCCTCGTCAGCCGGTCAACATTTGATCTTTGCACCCTCACTCTGTCTGTCGTCTGCTGTTTTCCTTCCTCATGCATTTTTTTTTTTACTTCTCACCCACATGTTAGAGCTCTGTAATTACAGCTGTCACTCACACTCTATCCCTCCTCATCCACATTTTGTTTTCACACTCTCTCTTTCTCTCAAAACCCACTCACGAACAGAGCAAATGAAGGAAAAAAAAATCCTCTTAAAGTCATTTCCCAGTTTGCCTTGCTGAAGGTCAGGCTGGGAAAGAGCCACCATCTCTGGTAATTGGGGTGCATGTCGGTGTGTGTGTGTACGTGCGTGTATGAGTAATTGAAAACGCGTTTTCCCTCTCAAAGCTCAAGTTTAGCTATGCAAGATTAAAATTGGATGTTGTGTAATTCCGTCATTGTGTGACTGTTTGTGTGCAGGCCTGTTGCTCATGATGTAGTCTATCTGTCAGTGTTTTCTTGTATTTTTGCTCCTTTACAGCAATTGTTCTTTTGATGGGCGGTTAATGTGTGCTACATAGTTTAAAGAGTTTGCCTTTGGGGATCGATAAAGTATTTCTGATTCTGATTTGATCGAAACATTCCATATTAGAAACAAGAGACAGTCCAGGTGTTTGCCTCCCACGCTTTGGATCAACCTGCCTGAGAAACCTGGCAGGATAAATTAGGTATATGACTTTTAAAAACAGATTTCTGGCGATTTCCTATGCTGTATCTTTTTTTGACCACTTTTTTGTGGTTTAGTTTTATGTCTTGCTTTTGTGCTTCATTGCTTGTGTCCATTGTTTATGCCATCTATTTTATCGTACTTTTGTTGTTGTTTTTGCTTTTATATTTGCTTTAAACATACATTAAAAAATGTCAGATAGATTTTTTTAAATTTATTTAGATTTTTGTCAAGATTGTGTTGAGAGTTCCATAGGCAACTGTACTAAAATGTTCTTTTAGGATATAGTCCACATAGTGGATATTTCTATAACATACAACATCAAATAATTTTTATTTTTGATAAAAAATGTGGGTGAGTATAAATACACACTCATACACCACAGGGCGGTAATGAGGACCAGGGACAGACACCCATGGGAGCTGGTTGCTCAGCTGCGTTCAGGTTATAAGGAGGGGGTGTTCCCCATTTTGGACTTTCTGTTGGCCCCTTGATGTGTTTCTCAGATTTTCCCCAGTTTTCTTAGTGGCGGTTTGGTAGAGGAAGAGGGATAGAGTGAGGAATGAACGTAGATCGGGGAGGACTCGAGGGGGGCATTGAATGAATCCCAGCCGGATGATAATAGTGGGGTCGATGTTCTGGCCAATTTAGCCTGCTCTCTACCTCGGCCCTGCACAACACTTGGCTAGCAATTACTGATAGAAAGAGACAGAAGGAGAAAGGGATGGAAGAAGGAGAAAAGGGGAGAGGAGAAGGAGAGGGTGGGAGCACGCAGAGAGGAAAGAAGAAATGAGAAAGACAGATTAAAGAAGGGGGAGATGGAAGCGAAGGAGCGTCAGGAAAGAAAGAAATGAGGCTCTGAACAAATTGCAAGGCCGTAAATGAACGGAAAAGGAGAGGAGGGGAAAATAAATCACCAACTTTCTTCAGGAGAAACTTTCTAAGTCTCCCTCTGGATTCCACCCGTAAGGAGTTTGAATTTTAAGGCCATGTTGAGCTAACGTTGTACGAAGGTTGTGTGAGCGTTGCGTTCCCGTCTCCCCCCGCCGTTCTTTCTCCCAGGATTAATTACCGGGTGTCAGTCACAGCCGACGGCTCTCCCACGCTCCCTTGCTCCCACCGGTGCATGCTGGGAGAGCGACAGGTACAGCCAAAGGTAGTTTGTATGTGTGGAATGCAGGAGGGAACACTGACATATGGTGGAATGTATTTAAGACTTTACAGTCATAAAGTTATATAGCGCTGTTGCAACTCTTGCCATAGCAACAAACAAACAAAATTATCTTCCGAGGGTGATTATACACACACACTTGCCGGCACAGAATCAAATATCTTATTTATTTTTAATATTTTTATATTAAAGGAATAATAGTATTAAATAGCATAAAAACATTTAGCCTGGCTCTGTCCACAGGACTCCTTTATTCATGCTTGTAAGTGAGAAATAACACATCTCTTCTGTTCGAAGGACATTTTCATCTTTTTACCCTTGAGAGGACAAAAACAGAAGAACAAGAGCACACACATTCTCAGACATTGACTGGAAACATTAATATTACCTTTGTCCTGTTGTTAAGTTTATGACACCATAAGTCCAGATAACAGCCGAGTAATAGCTTTATAGTGTATGTCGGACAGCGCATTATTGAGAACTGAAAGGGAGTAGAGGTTAGTTGAACCTAGCACACTGACAAAGGCACTATTATAATGAGTGGGTGTAGGCACCTTAATTTAGAAACCCCATCTGTAACTTGTTCCAATTGTCTGAGAAGCAAACGGAGAGAATGTGGGGTAAGAGAGAGGGATGAAAAGTGGGTGAAGAGGAAAAAATTGCGAGGAAAAGGAGGAGAGACAGTGCTTTATCATCATTTTTAATGAGAATTTATTAATAGATTTTCATCGAAGGCTGCAGTTTGTAAGGGGAAGTTAAGGGATGCTAATATTAACACAGTCAACTCTGCGTCCTTTCATCTCACTACTCATGCCTTGTGCTGTTGACCCTTTACGTCATTTTCAGTCAAACAGACACCCCTCCTCACCCGCCACCGTTCATTTCTGTCCCCTCCCTCCTTCCATCCATCCATCCATCCATCCAGACCTGCTCTTTCCATACTAATCACTGCCTTTCTGCTTCCTGGATGAACAGACGGTGTTTGTCTTCTCCTCTTGTCCTTTGCCATCTACTTCCTCACAGCCTTAGCTTCCCCTCCGTATTTGCTCATTCACTAGTATCTTCCAGATTAATGCTGGCATATGTGAGTCCAGTCCATAGCCTACACATACAGTATGAGCGTCTTGTGAAGACGCATGCACATGGGTAAAATTGTACTTCCACGTCTCCATTAATACGGCAACACTCTGCGCACAAACACGCACTTATTCCTCCTCAGGCGACTATGTGCACACACTCCTACACACTGTCCCCTCTGCTGCTCTCTGTGTCGCTGTGAAATCACTCAATGCCACTCTGCTCCTCCAAAAATAACACTGATAATTAATTTCCGTTGTGAAATGATTCGTCTGTGGATGGACTAGCTTTCATATTTCACCCTGCATTGATCCCCCCCAGCCCACTCGTGTGCGCTTCATTAGTCAGAGAGAGCGCGAGTGAGACAGGGAAAACAGAGACAGGGAGAGAGAGAGAGGGAGAGTTAAGTCAATTACCGTCGCTTATGTTTGAAAGCTACGCAAAAAAACACATTAATTACAATAGAGCTGACATGTAAATTGGGAATGATGAGCAGGGGAGTTTGTGTCACATATCTGTGGAGCTGGTCCTCATATAAAACTACAGCGGGTAGGCCTTACATCAAAGCAGGAACTTAATAGCAGGGTCTAAAGCAAACTTTGTCTAAAGTTATTGAGTGGGTGCCATAAAGCCCCGCTGTTAGCAGCGGGCTCGGGCACTCTGCCACCTCCAGCTGATTCGACATATGAATGGGAAAGAAATCTGCTGGCATATTGGATTTCAGTTAACGTGCTGAATTAACTGAGGTGAAATTGGATCCTCCCTCGCTGTAATGGACAGGACATTAAAAGGGAATTCAAGACGCCGCCGCTCTCAATAAAGGGATAACCCAGTCAATTACACATTTACATCTTTGTTATATGTATGTATGGAAAGAATCAATTACCTGACACATTGGAGACTTTCTTTCCAGTATTCACCAAAAATATTATTGTTAATATTATGATCATCAATTTGTTGTATCCTGTTTTTTAAAACAAAAAAGATGTTTTTTTCATGTCATCGCAGAAATAATGTCTCTCTTGCTACTCCATTTTCAACAGTAACCACAATAAATATTAGTGTAACTGTGTACCTGCTTAGCATGTGGCTTCTAACCACTACTGGTAATAACATCAACTCTTTCCTCTTTCTCCCTCCTCCATAGGCCCTCCGTCAGCACCTGTCCAACTCATCTCCAATGTGAACGAGACCTCGGTAAACCTGGAGTGGAGCCCGCCCCGGAGCTCGGGAGGACGGCAGGATTTGACATACAATGTGGTGTGTAAGCGCTGCGGGCCCGATGGCCGGCGCTGTCAGCCCTGCGGTAACGGCATCCACTTCAGCCCCCAGCAGCTGAGCCTGAAGGGAAACAGGGTGTCCATCAACGAGCTGCAGGCCCACACCAACTACACCTTCGAAGTGTGGGCGGTGAACGGAGTCTCGCCTCAGAGCCCTGGGCCAGAGCAGGCCGTGTCCGTGACCCTCACCACCAACCAGGCCGGTAAGACAACCAATGATGGTTTGAGTGAGTCGGTGATTCAGGTTGGGTTAGTGGAAAGGAAATGGTTGTCGACAGGGAAAGCGAGATGTGTTTAGTTCCAACAGTTAAAGGAAGTCATCGCCAAGACAGATTTTGTGACAACCTCCCAGTAGCCATCAGCACCGATATTGATTTGGACATCTTTTCCGTGAAGTGCAGCTTTAGTTAGCTAGTGTTTTGGGAGAATCAAATAGATACTGAAAGTGCTACATCAAAGAAGGTTAATGCTTCCTATAAGTGACCAGTGTAACATTGATTAATTCAAGAATAAATAAGTGTTATGTCGATCTGACTGTATATATATATATATATATATATATATATATATATATATATATATATATATATATATATATATATATATATATATATATATATATATATACGCCAATCAGCGTATATTGACTTACCAATATATTTTTTCACCCTAATAATCATGTCATGGTGGACCCCAATGAGACACTACAAATGACCTTCATACGAGGCCAATAACTACTGTACAATAACAGTTATAGAGAAAACTATAAGGAAATGGGAGTAACTATACATAACCCTCTTTATTTATTATTTATTTATTATGAAATGGTCACAGAAAATAGCCGTTTGTGATTGGCTAGCGGGTGTCTCTAAAAATTGTTCATTAGGACACATGAACATATTTTTAGTTAAAAGTTCTACATTAGTGTATAAGGTATATTAAACTATATGTAACCATGGTAGCTATGGTTACCTTTAGCTATAGTTACTAGTCAACTCTTGTAAGTGAAACAAAACTCTAACCTTGGATTCAATTTGGGATTGAAATAACAGTTGAAAAATATCATCTCAAATGATTTTAGTCTCAGTGCTTAGTCTACTACATTTAGGACATCTCCAGTGGTTTGCCTGATAATCCAAGTTAGATTCTAGACTGTGTGAGCATGTAAAAGAACGAGTGTATGTTGGTACAGAAGCTTTGCAGTTGTGTGTGGGGGCTTATATTTGATACAGAGCACAGGTTTGTTACACTGAGCGCTTGAAGTACTTTTTTGGGGGGCAATCTGCGTGTCAAAACATGTTTATTAAAGCTGCAAATAATTTGGGTGAAGGCTGGATGATTACTGAGGAGGATGATGGATTCTTTGCTGTGGGAAGTGATTTTCTGCAATATTTCACTTGAGTTTTACATAATTAGGCATGAGCAGCCTAGGCTGAAGATAGGGGCGACGTGCTAAATTTAGCTCTCAAGCTAATGAATTAGATGAGTTGTATTGATCTGTGGAGGCTTCATTACAAATGCTGCTGGATTGTGTGTGTGATTATTCTAGTAGAATACACCAATAAATACAGCCTCTCCTCCAGAGCTAGAGAAGAGCCCTCTTGCCCGTGGCTATGTTCAAAGCCTCCTGTTGTTTTGTCATTTAGCCATTTTGTAACCGGTTGTTGTGCAAATGGATTTTACGACCCTGGCCTTTTCTCTTCATCCCTCCCTGCTCTCCTCCACTTATAGCCGATCATTACCCTGGTCGTCTTTACTGCTCTGCTCTTGGGTGGCAAGCTAAGTGCCTTTTTCTGTCACTAATTTCCATCCCTGGGAAAAGCGAATATCTTGAATAGGGCGCGGACTGGCAATTTAAGGTCACGGTGGCTTGATTTATCAGCTGGGGTCAGGAAGATAGAGATGAATGGATGTGCTGCCTGTGGGAGAGCTGCGAGGCCTGCCAGACAGGCATGTGTGGGAGCAGTAATGGAGCACACCCTGGAGTCCAGGCCGAGGGCTCGTAATAGCATGTCAGTATGGTCACACTGACGCACAGTTGTCCAAAAACTCCAAAGTGCACACTCTCACACATGGATTCATACAAAGATGTAGTAACACACACACGCACACACTCAGTGATGTCCCCCTGAGGTTGCTTGAGGCTAATCTGCTGACTTCAAGTTGTAAGATATAGATGATGTTGCCTTTGGCTCGTCACTGGTGCATGTTTCACAACTGTTCCCCAGGATTAGTTATATGAAGCCTGCAGCTGGAAGCTCTATTATGGTGCGTGTGTGTGTGTGTGTGTTTGCACATGTGCAGAACTGACTGCATGCTTGGCTAAAACTGAGAAAATGTGTTACGTAGAATGTTTGTATGCTCATGGATGGAGATGATCTACATTTGCCTCTCAAACAATGTTCTCTATGTGTCTCCGGGCATGCGTGTCTCTTCTAATTTGTGTGCATGTGTGTGTGTATGTGTTAAAGAGAATAGCTCCAGACTGATTGGATTTCTTCCTGCTAATGCTCGGTAGGGGCTTTGGAAGCTCTGGTTTCAGCCGCTGGTAATCCAGCCAGTCATCTGTGGCTGTCCCTCTCTCTGTATCACCTCCCCTCATCCAGACACCGTGGATTACACATTTATTATGATAGATTTATTAGGATTTATAAGTGCTGTGGAAAAGACACCCCCACCACTGCCTTTCCATAAAAGTTCAAATTTCGGCTAGAGAGGAAGAAGTGAGGTAGGCAGGCTGGAAGGGAGGAGCGCTTATGTATTTTTGCGTGAGAGGAAAATTGATGAAGGTGCAGTGGAGAAATATGCCGTGAGACAAAAATTAGGACATGAGTATTGTTGATTGCATGTGCATGCATCTGTGACCAGGTGTGTGTTTGTGTATGTGTGTGTACGAAGAGGTCAGATTCCGCGTCTCGCCATGAACAATTCCATTGTCGTAAATCAGCCGGTGTGTAACCCTTTCACCCGGACTGCATGAGGAAAGGGAGGGGAGAGAGGGGGGATGTCCAAGCTTTGAACTGACCCCTGGCTGTAAATGGATGTTTTTTCCCCCTTTATGGGATCAAGCACTTTGTGTGTGTGTGTGTGTGTGTGTATGTGTGAGAAAGAGGGAAAGAGAGAGTCAGAGAGAAAGGTGTTTATGTCTCGATACAAAATACTTGGCAGGCTTAGGTGACTAAAAGTGAATTAGTGCATGAGAGAGTGTGTGTGTGGGCACGTCTGTCAGCACACATGTGTGTGAGTTTCCATCTCTCTGGCAAATCGGACCGACGTACATGTGGAAATGTGTTCGGGGAGCTGGAAGCAGGCTTTGCAGGCAGGAGGAAGGATCTAGTACGCAGGAGCCATTTTCTCAACACCCTAAAAAACGGATCCCTCCTCCCCACGACTATTTTTCCTTGGCGGCAGCAAAATCGAGTGACTCCAATCTGGCAACCAGGCTCCAATCTGGCAACCACATGTGCACCCCGGCCCCTGTCTCATTTAATGTAAAACTGTAATCGACCGCATATTCGCGCAACTGCTCGCACCAACCACATCTGCTCCTCACAACACAAATACTTTGCGATGAACATACTCGCAAAGACAGACTTGCTCACCTCACAAACTGTTCCATGCAGAGACAAAACCTCACAAACGCCTGCAAAAAGCTGAGCCTCCACTAATGTCCTGGGAGGGTGATTTTTCAAACCAAATCAAATCCAGAACTCTATTTGCCTCTGCCAGGTTTTTACTTATTATAATGTATGCAAAGGTGGTATGATTGAGTTTTTTGCTGTCTGCGTGAGATAATGGGAGTAGGTGTATGTTTTTCTATGTGAATTTCTATCTTTATATTTGTGTAATGAGGTCCTTTTTTGTTGCTGGGTATGTGTGTGTGTACTGTATTTGTATGTGTGTATGTGTGTGTGTACAAGTGTTGCAGGCTGTGAAAGAGTTTTTTTTGGAGCGAGCAATTCTAAAATGAGATCTGAATATTCATTGCTTCTAACACTTATTATTCCACCAGCATTTTTAGCCCACGCGTTTAGGAGGCAGTAAGAAATTACAGATATGCCCCACATATTTAAATTCATCTACAGAGGTGCCAGCTTGTCTAGGGTGGTCTGCCCAAGTTGCAGCCTCAGGTTAGACTTTTCTCTTTTCAGGATAGACATGTCAGGTTTAGTCTTGCATCAGCTCTGTAGACTTTGAGCATACATGGTTTGATAATATTTTACATTTATCTGTTTGCTTTTTAGGTATTCCTCTGACTGATTTATCTTTTATTTTATTCATAAAACTTGGCCTTGATGGATCACTTATTTCGTGTCTGGGCTGTTTTTAACCTTGCCGTCCTACGTAGGAAACCACAGAAGGGACCACTCAGAAAATCACTCATCTTTATCCTCACATTAGTCGAGGGAAAAATAAAAATGCAACAAGAGGAGGTGAACGCGATTAAATTGCCATATCTGTCATCTTTGGAGGAAAGATGGATGTGTGGGTTACCTTGGGGGAACGAAGGCCTGTGACCCCTCAGGGGTTTTCTTTCTGAGCCAGAGCGTCCTCGGTCAGCCCCAGGAGGGCCTTCAAATTGGCTCTTGCTGCCGGGTAAGATTGATCGGAGGGATACAAATGGCCGCCATCTAATTGTTTAACGGAGACGCAACACATTAGGCCAACAGGATTACACAACCTTGGGTTAATCTATTTACCGAGAGATGTCTGCAATCCCATCCCTCTCCATCTCCATCTCAACCCCCACCAGTCACAAACCCTCCACCCCCCTCCTGCCGCTTCTTCACCCTGCTGAAACTCAATCCGTGGCTGGTGCTTGAATTCCAGGCCTGTTTGAAGTCAATCCCCAGCTAAAAGCAGGGTTTTGTTAGCATTTGCTCAAAGGCTAGGCTCCCTGGAGCCCATGGTCAAAGTGATGAGAATGTATATAATGTCATAGATAATCCAATCATAATCGGTAGACCGCGAACCCCTCATTAATCATCCCACTGTAATTTTTTAAAAGGCAGATGGTCTGGAACAAGTAAGGTTACAGTATCACTGAGGACCAGAGGTCAAAGATTCACTCCTTGTAAGAGCAGACGCCACAATGAAACGCTACCTGGGCATCAGTGGAAATGTTTTTTTGTGTGTTGCTTTGTTCTGGTGCAAATGTTTGAGGGGGTTTAAGTTCCTACGGAACTTTACCCGTAGGAGCTTAGAACCCCCAAAGCGCTGGAGATGCGTGTGTGTGCGTGTTTGTGTCCTAGGTCTTTTTGTACTTGAGTTGTGTGTTCGTCGGTGTAACCTTTTATTTCTTGGTCTATAACTCCACCTGTCCCACCATATATCTTCTTGTCTGCTCAAAACTCAATCTGTACAAGAGTGTTTCTCTGTTTACAACTCTATCTCTCCTACGCCTAAGGATTTCTCTTTGTAGTGTCAAGAGTGTGTATGACCCAATTTTAATGTTGTCACACTCCCTGAAGATAGAAGTTTGATTTGTGCAGCGGCGACACACTGGAGGGAGGGGACGAGTGTAAGCCATTATCTGTGCTTTAACCTTCACATGTTAAAGGCGTCTGAACGCAGATAGCATGGCTGCTTGAAATATGGCCTCATTATCAGCTGCAACAGAAAGGGCTTGAGATAAGATCACTCACTGGAGCTTTAATGAAAACCAATTGATTTGCTCTCTTGAAGACAAAGGGAAAAAAAGCAAAAGCACTGAGCTCATTTTGGGCTTTCCGAGGTGGACTTTGTAGCAGCGTAAGGTTTCCCAGGGTGACCTGGGTATCTGCAGAAAATGAAGTTAGACATTAATTTGCCAGCTTGTACGAATAGTGGCTGAGACGCTAGCGTCAGCCTAGGGGAAATTGGATCAGTTTTATTGATGCCAACCATTAGTTGAGAAATAGAGTATTGCCATACACTCTAGCTTTGGCAATTCAGCTGTGTGGCCATACAGCTCTGTAACGCCTCAGATTTTGAATGGAAGCCAAGTTTAAAGACAAATGGAAGTGATTGCCTTGTGGCTTGGCCTAATGTTTGACTTTCTCAGCAGGAGCAAATAGTGGGGGATTAAGGAGAGCAACATAAAAGAGACTTGGTGTTTCCAAGGCTGAAAACAACATGGAGGACTGGGGGAGAAAGTGGGCTAAAATTGTTTTTTCTTCTTTTTTGTCTTTCTTTGATCATCTCACTAGCTCCCTCGCCTGTGACTTCCATCCAGGCGAAGGATATCACAAGACACACCATCTCACTGGCCTGGCAGCCACCGGATAGAGCAAACGGGGTCATCCTGGAATATGAGGTCAAGTACTACGAGAAGGTGAGGGGTCCCATGGGAGATGTAGTTTCTGCTGAAGAAATATGTTTCAACAGACTGCAAGAAAACCACATCTGATTGTTTCCTCTTTGTTTCTTTTTCTTCCTCACCATTATCTGTCATCTTCAGGACCAAAATGAAAGAAGCTACAGAATCATAAAAACCTCTTCAAGGAACACTGACATCAAGGGTCTCACCCCCCTCACTTCCTATGTGTTCCACGTGCGTGCTCGCACGGCGGCCGGCTACGGGGAATTCAGTGGACCGTTTGAGTTCATGACCAACTCCGGTGAGTTCAACCACGGCACTTCTGCTCAGCTTGCCTTAATGACATCAGCGCACTGCAGAGCTAGAGAAGTTCGATGCCAGCTCTATCACGCCTGTTTCGGCAGAATCCTGCAATGATAGCATCTTTTACAAGTTTGCCTTTTTCATTGTAGAGTCATTAATCAAAATAGCTGTCGCCTATAAAAGATAAATGATATTGTGCTCCAGCACCTGACTGGCAACTTGAGTAGTTTCCATTATTCAAGTTGCAATGAGTCTCAGTGGATGTGCCAGCTAGGGTTCAACCTTAATGGGTTTTTGAAGAATGATACAATTTCTGATATTTTGTGTTGGAAGCTGCTGCTACTGGAAGCTACTTTTTGCTTCTCGCCTTAAATGTTATCATTTTAAAGCCAAAAATTAAGTATTCAGTGCTTCCACCAGACTGTAAAACTCTAAAAGTCTAAGATTATAACAGTAACAGCCCCCCTATGTGGGTGGACAAAATTTCAAATTAGTCTCTGAAACGCCACTGACCCACCAGTGGGTCAGTCATTACAGACTCGTGCACTGCAGCCAAAGACCCACAGAACTTTATTTTAAATTCTAGTGGCGATCACAAAGTTTCCAGATATTTAAATTTGATGCAGTGGAGCAGCCACAAAAAACATTGAATCTTGGGACAAGCTGATACAAAATATATATAATACTGTCAGACAGCATGGAATAACATGATGTTAACAACCTTAAAGCTAACGGGAAATAAAAGGAGAAAAACTGAATGTTGAGGAGTTGGAATGAATTCAGGTGAAGAGCCTAGACAAACACTGTGGAAGTCAGCAATTTAATGATAGTATGTAATCAAACAAACCTAAGCTTAACTCTGAACCTTTTCCTAACATATCTGATTTCTTCCAGTAAATATCCTATACTTATGCTGTACGATATCAACTGTTTATGGGAGATTATGAGAGGGTTACAGAGATGCACTGTAAACCCAGGTGTCCCCTTTGTAATGCAGATAGAGACAGCAGCGTATGATAATGACATGGTCAAGCACACATTCTAATGAGCCGTCATTGTCTCAATGTTATAGGAAGAGAGACATGGGGAGGAAGTGTGTGCGTGTGTGTGTGCGTGTGTGTGTGTGTGTGGGGGTCAATGACTTTGACAAACACAGAATGTACACTGGCTCTTTCATGTGCGGCGACTCGATCAAGCTCAATGATATTGACTTTGCTCTTTGTCTCTGTCCATCCTTCCTCCCTCTCCTTTTCTTTCCCCCATCTGTCCTTCCTTTTTCCTCAGTCCCAGCTCCCATTATAGGTGACGGGGCCAACTCCACAGTGTTACTGGTGTCAGTGGTGGGCAGCGTGGTCCTCCTCATCATCCTCATCAGTGCTTTCGTCATCAGCCGAAGGTGAGCTTCACCCCTCTTCATCCCTTCTGCTTTCTGTCTCACCCTCTTTCCTCCCAGATGAGGGATGTCTTGCTTAGTGCCGGGAAAAGTGGCAGTCAGGAGATGGACGTCATTCGAAAAACACACACACACAAACACACACAGTGAGCCAGACAGCTAGTGCAACTCGCTCACATCCGATGAGTGATGACTCGCCACACCGGAGATGTGACTGACAGCTCTGACAGCTGAAGAGATGCAATCAGCGACCCCTCGCTCCCTGTCCTCTGCATCCATCCCCGCTCTTCCCATCCCTCTATCTCTCAGCTAGTGACTGTAATCCCAGCCGCTAGTTATTTTCTCTCGCTGCGCCTTGCTGACCGCCGTGAAGAGAATGAGAGCGAGAGAGGAGAAAAAAGAGAAAGAGGGAGAGGGATAGGAGGGTGGACAATGAGATAAGCGGGCAATGAAAAGTAGGAGATAAAATACAGAGAGAGAGTGAGACAGAGAGGCATCAGGTGGATTTGCAGTGACCCAATCTCAGGGTGTTAACCAGCGAGCAGGACAAAGCACCGTCACACAGATGGGATTACATGCAGATGGGGCTGCCTCACCTCAGGGTGTTAACCACACTCCCCCCCCGTGTGTGTGTGTGTGTGTGTGTGTGTGTGTGTGTGTGTGTGTGTTTTGGGGGTATTTATGTGTGTGCACATCCTTATGTGAAAAAAAAAGTATTGTTTTCATGTGTGTGGTGACACTGGGGGAAGGGGCGTATTAATGGTTTGTGTGTTCATTCCTGCGTGTGTGTGTGTGTGTACCTTTTATGGGCATTCGTTGATCTCTCTATGTGTGAGTGTGCCTCTTTATATTGAAACCAAATAATTGTTTGCATGTGTGTATTGGGGTTGAGAATGATGGGGAGTGAAGGGGGCTGTTGATTGTGTGTGTGTGTGTGTGTGTGTGTGTGTGTCCTCTCTTTTCCATGTGATTGCCTCTCTCCCCAGCCAAGCAGGTGGTTGTCTCTGCCTTTTTTATATGCATGTGACGGCCACTGTCATTGTGCTGCTGTGGCCATCCTGTAATTGTGGGGAGGGACTGTAATCATGTAGCCGTTTACCATCATTACACAACCATAGAGGAGGACAATGTCTCACACATCTGGTCATTTCCACCACTGACCCAATACATCAATATAAGCACAGGTGTCAGGCTGCCTGAGGGATTCAGAGGGATTTAAGTGCATCTTCTCTAGGATTGATTTGCTGCTATACGCTCAGTGCCCTTCAGAAACCTTCAGTGCTGAAGGATACGTTTGACTTAAAGTAGTAATACCACAATTTAAAAATACCGCAATGTAAGTAAAAGTCATTCAGTTTACTTAAATGAAAGTACAGAATTATGATCAGCAAAATATAAAAGTACTCATGCTAGCATTCAAAAGCAGTTTCTTTGTTTGTAATGAGCTCCCTTTAAAAAATAATTAATATCAAACAAGAATATCAGTGGCTCATCAATAATTAGTGATTGTGTCGCCACTTCACATAATTAAATTGATGTATAAGTGGGTTTTGAGTCTTGGTTTAAGTTTTAATTAGGATTTACTGAATTGACACTTCCATTATTATTATTATTATTATTATTATTATCATCATTTTTTGTTTTTACATGAAATGCAGATGCTTCCCCTTTTTTTCCCGACACATTCTCCCTGACATTTGAATCTTGAAATTCTACATGTGCTGTTGTCACTGTGACTGACCGTCCTGCTGGTTTTGCCCCCAGAAGGAGTAAGTACAGCAAGGCCAAGCAGGACTCTGACGAAGAGAAGCACTTACATCAAGGTAACTCATAATTAACACTCCACCTACACACTCTATAATTGAAAAACATTAGCGATGTCAGGTGTGTTCATGTGCATGCACTCTACACCGCAAATGAAGCCCATAAAATTGTGGGGAAAAAACAAACTATTTTGAAGTTAATGTACTTCCATCCTAACATGCTCCAAACACCTCATTATCAAGTCATCAGCATTGTTATTTGCATCCCACAAACATTTTGAGTTAATGAGCTCCATCGTCATTGGAGTCAGCCATAGTGACATGAAAAGCAAAGGAGTTAAGAGTGTGAAGCGAGGTATGGAGCGAAGAAAGGATGAGGAGGAGGAGACCGTCCACAGAGGAAGGTGGTGTAGCCTGCAGCATGATGGAAATAAAGAACAGATGGAGTGTAGATGCCGGAATGAATTAACCTTCACTTTTCACTTTTTACTCCCTTCTTTCTTTTTTGCTTCCCTCCTTCCCAAACTTTTTTTCCTCAGGAGTGAGGATATACGTTGACCCCTTTACCTATGAGGACCCAAACCAAGCCGTCCGTGAGTTTGCCAAAGAGATCGACGCCTCCTGTATCAAGATTGAGAAAGTTATTGGCATTGGTGAGGACCTATGTTTTGATTTTAATCCAGTGACTTCAGTTTATTCAGCCATTTTTCCAAATCAATTATTATAAATGCAGTGTTATGAGGAGCCTTAGCAGTAAGGCATAGTGTAACATACACTGGATAAAAGCATCCACCTAATGGGATAATAGTATATTTGGTATTACTTTCATGCAGTTATTCTGCTGCCAACATATCTTTCTCAGTGATTCATGTTTGTGTGTGGCTGTGTATGCTCTCATGTGCACTCCTTGAGAATGAAAAACATTGTTTTCTCGGACAATAACATTTGGTCTGCCTTTAGCTCAACGAGTAAAAAAAAATATAACATCAGGGGAGGCTAAATATGTTGTCCGTGCTATTCCTGTGGCCAGAGAAAAGTCATCCAATGACAAAATAATAAAGAGAGAGAATCAATATCCATTTCCCCTCTCTCTCTCTGCTCCAGTGGCTGAGGGGAGGAGGGGAGTGAGGGATTAGAGACCCTGATCAATGTTTAAAGTGGACCCCTTCTAACCTGCACACACACAAACACACATAGGCACACAAGCACTGTAGTGCTTGTATATCATCATTCCACATTTTCAACCCGACCGTGTGTTTTCAGGGGAGTTCGGCGAGGTCTGCAGCGGCCGCCTGAAGATGCCGGGCAAGAGAGAGATCTGCGTGGCCATCAAGACGCTGAAGGCCGGCTACACTGACAAGCAGAGGAGGGACTTTCTGTCCGAGGCCAGCATCATGGGCCAGTTCGACCACCCGAACATTATTCACCTAGAGGGCGTGGTCACCAAATGTAAGTCAAGCATGTGATTTTGTTTACTTTTTACATACAGGACATTGTAGAATGAGAATTTTTCCGGAAAGAAGATAATTTGGTGCATTTGCTATTTGAGAAACCTTAAACTACTTTGGAGGTATGAAATTGCTACTGGAAATTGCAATAACACTCAGCTCACTCACACACAAACCCATTTACACACACAATGACTGTTATATTATAATAACACAAAAAGGACATTCATTTCTGCTGTCCCCTTTCTCCCCTAAAAATACGTAACAACAAATCATTACAAACTATGTCTGTGATTTTGGATGACTTTGGAGACGGGTGAGTGTAGGGACAAACCAATCTTTACTAGCCAAAGGTGTAGTGTTTGTGCAGCGTTTTGTGCGTGTTTTAATGTTTCCATACCTACAGTACCTAAAGATCTATGACCACTTATGTTGCATGTGTTCTAGGATACCTGTATTCGCACATATACGTGTTTGTATATGTGCATGTGTGTTGACCGGACGTCCCATCCGGGTTATCCCCAGGTGGGCTTTGTCCAGATGGAAGGGGTCCAGCATTGGTGGGGAGGGGGAGGTGGAGTTAGAGGTAGCTGGGCAGTTGGGAGGGGGTCTAATGGGTCCAGGAACAGGCCCTGTAGCGTGGCACCAGGCTCATTAATCATGGTGTCAGCTGTAAATGTGTTTGGGGTTAGGGAGTGATACCCTATCCCTCCTCTATCTGCTGCTGCATGGCCACAAAACACCAGCCAAATCTCCCTCCTTCTGCCCTTCGCACTCTCTCCTCTCCGTCTCTCTATTTTTCTCTACCTTTTACACCTTCCCCCGATGCTATTTGTTAAGCTAGAGGTGTGTGTGTGTGTGTGCGTGTGCAAATGTCTTGTCAGCACATGTCGGCGTCTGTGCACCTTCGATTGCATGCATGTGTGCCTGAGTGTTACCACAGCTGATGGCCAGCCTCGGCGCAGGTTAGATGGATGAAGTGCCTTAATGTGTCGTGACACAACAGCCTGGACCTATCTGTGCTAGATAACAGCGTCTCTCTCACTCTTATACACACTGTACACACACACAGATAGATGCACACATACACACTTAGCCCAGCCGGAGCTGAAAGTAAACAGCAGCACCAGCAGAATTGCTTATCACCTATCACACCTCTCACCGCGGGGAATGACCTCGCAGGCTTTGCAGAGTCGGAGTGAGAAAGACAGCGAAAAGGCGGACAGATGGACAGGAGGAAGGAAAAGAAATCGGAGACAGACAGAGAAGGTGCAAATAGAGACGCAGAGAGAAAGAGACAGGAAGGCGGTTAGGATCTGATGGATTAGAGGAAAGACAGAGAACAACAGTGGTAACGACAGAGAGAAAGCAGAGGGTGGTGGAACTACTGAACCGGAGGCTGAAAAGGAGATGGAGCAAGAAAGAGGGAGAGAGATAAAGGAGAAGCAGATGAGCTACGCAGCAGTGACAGGAGCCGACATGAAAGGATGGTGAGCCAAAGCAAGAAGATCATCCAATAACTCCCACTCCACCTCCTTCCACTCTTACTTTTGAGAGCTTGACACAAAGTTTGGGCAAATTAGTCCTTCACACTCGAGTGTGTCAGTGGAATCTATTAAAAATCCATTATTTGAATTGCACTCCCCTCTTCATTACAATCAAGTTAAAAGGAATTCTCAATCTGGCCTCAGTTTGTTGGCATGTCCAACAGAGCCAATTAAGCCTTATTAATTATGGAGGAACTCCAAATAGGCACTAAAATACATAAATGTGCAAAAATCTCTCACTGAGGACTGCTGGCTGTAGTCCACCATCTTGAAGCCTGTATATACCTAATGTTTCTATCATGCTAGCGTGTAATTAAAATCTAGCCTCCATTAGAGCTCGAAATCAGATGTGATATGTTTAACAGCTGATTTACATAAAGTAAAAGCGTGCTAATTTAAAAATGCATGTAAAATCCAGATCTTTATTCGCTGCAAACACACAGGCCCCTGGAGAGCGTTTGCCCAACGTTCCCCCAATATTGCACCGCTGTTGCGTTTTCCCCTTCCCCTGTTTAGTTGGCAGGTGATAATCGGCCCACTGGCGGGGCCCTTGCCAGAAGTTCATTGCCAAAGGCGGCAGGGCATATTCAGTAAACAAGGAATTAGCATGCAAATGGGAAGGGAGGAAAAGGGTGGGGCTGGGAAGGCGAGAGTTTAAGGTCGCAGGTCAGACGCTCCTCAGACTTGATTGGGGAGCTGTCAATCACCGGTAGCCCCAGGGCAGAGGCGCACAACAAAGGGAACAAAGATGGCTGACAAAGAGGGCCCCCACTCTCCCTCAACTTTAACTCAACTTCCTATTTTTGGGGCATCGCAGGAGCACCCCATAATTAATGGAGTGCCAATCACGCGGCGGGTAAGGCGGTGACTGACGGCCTCTTGGCATGGCGAGGCCTGCTGTGGAGTGGAAGAACTTCACCTTCGAGACCTCAGCTGCCAACTGCTCGGCTGGCTCGCTGATGCTTTAGGCATTCTGCTGGAGTGCACAAGAGATTTCATACAACCTCCCCTCAAGGCATTAGGTTTAAGTCAGCACTTCTCTTCAACGCAATAAGCTTTTAAGTCCACCTTAACTGTGCCACTTGAAATGGAACGCAAAGAACGGCGCTGTTCTAGGAGGAATTTGTGGCACTTTTCAACATTTGCCATGGCTGGTTAGGCACCAACTTGCTGCCATTTTGGGACAAAAAAAGCCACCCTCCCTTCCTTTCCTTTTTTCCTCTCTTTCATTCTCCTTCTCTCCTCATGTCCACTATCCCCCCTCATCCCAAGGGACAAAGACAGACAGAGACCCACCAGGGAATGTCCACCCTCCCCAACGCCTGTCCCTGCTCAGATAAAGACACAGACGCTCCCTCAAGAGAGATGGCGAGAGGAAGACAGAGGGATGGGGTGAAAAAGGCCAGAGAGGAGTGGCAGGGGGGAATGAGAGTGAGCGAGAGTATGAGAGAGGGACGAAAAAAGAAAGCAATAGAGAGGAGCTAGCAGGAGAGTGACAGATGCGCCGAAAGTTGGCAGAGGAGAAAGAGGGCAAAGGGACATTGAGTGACATAAATAGCGAGTCAGAGGGATTCTGGGTGGGTGACTGTGATGAGACTTTGGATAATGGGTCCATCATCAGTTCATATTTGCATAAACACAAGATGGCGTGTGTGTGTGTGTGTGTGTGAAGTGGTGTTTTGTTTCAGTGGAGATGCCTTGCATGTGCAGGGAAACAAGGGGGATGTCAGGGCAACCGTAACACTGAGCTAATTAAATCACTACGGGACAGAGATGGATGGCCTAAGACACACACATATTCCCTCGAGTATCCCCCCGCTGTGTCATCGTTTACCTCCATAATCATCTGCCTTTCATTCTCTCTCTCTCTCTCTCTCTCTCTCTCTCTCTCTCTCTCTCTCTCTCTCTCTAGGTAAGCCAGTGATGATTATCACAGAGTACATGGAAAACGGATCGCTGGATGCATTCCTGAGGGTCAGTCATGCGTTTCTGCCTGCACACATGTGTGCATGTGTGGGAGTGTGCGATACGACTGTAGCATGCTGATCCCATCTTATCTCTGTAATGTCATCCCCCCCGAAATTACAAACATTCGTTCACAAACAGTTGCCCTAATCTTTATCCTCTTCTTGATCGACTTACTGTTTTTCCGTCAAGGAGGTTGCCACAGGTCTCACCTCTGTGTTCCCAGCGTTCCCTACACTTTGGGATTAGCTACTTTATCCAGTTAATATACATAGTGTTAGTGTTAGAGCAAACAAGAAAATTAAAAAGGAACACATAGTACTTTAAAAGTTGTGTTGTCTTGGCATAAATTATGTTGCTTAAATAACAACTTGTTGCACAATGGTAGTTGTAAGCTGATAAGGATGTTTATATATTAAGGTTTTTATCAAAAAACACAAGTCCATTTATGATGCATCCAGAACTGGTGTATAGACAGTTAATTAATGCTTTATAGCACACTATAAGGATTTGTTTATGTGTATTCATACAGCTATCTTATACTGTGTTCCTTAACTGTTTATACTTACACTGTAAGTATATACAGTTACGAGTTTACAAATGTCCCAATATTTTCTCAGAGCTACATCATAGCTTGTTATAGTGTATTACAAACCATTTATTAAAACTGAGTTTACTCAGAACTTAACAGTATTGGGCAACTTAACAGAAAACTCATTATTGCCACTGGGACAAAGGCGTAATATTTGCACTTAAATGTTAAACACATTCCAAAATTTAGCATTTACAATGCCCTGATAAACAGTTTTTAAACATTTTCCTTTTTTTTCTGCAGAAGAATGATGGTCGCTTCACAGTGATTCAGCTGGTCGGCATCCTGCGCGGAATTGCATCTGGCATGAAGTACCTGTCAGACATGAGCTACGTTCACCGCGACCTGGCGGCTCGCAACATCCTGGTCAACAGCAACCTGGTGTGCAAGGTGTCCGACTTCGGCATGTCCCGAGTGCTGGAGGACGACCCCGAGGCTGCGTACACCACCAGGGTGAGTGTGTGTGTGTGTAGGCGAGCATGTGTCTGACTGAGTCAGTGGTCTGTCTGCGTGTCACCTTACTTGTCGGCTTTGTCAGCTTTCATTAATCAGCCCATCTTTCAATTACAGGGAGGGAAGATCCCCATCCGCTGGACGGCCCCGGAGGCCATTGCTTACAGGAAGTTCACCTCGGCCAGCGACGTGTGGAGCTACGGCATCGTCATGTGGGAGGTGATGTCATACGGCGAGCGACCATACTGGGACATGAGTAACCAAGATGTAAGTCTGGAAAAATGTAATTATATGCAGACAGTCATAAATAATATACAGCTTGAATTAGGGTGGAATATTTGAGCTCAATTCCCAGTTGCATGTGTACTGTCAAACATTTTTAAAAGATACTTAATCATTTTAACTTGGTTATATAATCAAATTACCTGCAGGGGTGATAAAACACCAGCAGTATTTTCTCATTACACATTGAATTCACATTTTCAGTGTCACTAATGATGATAAAGAATTTAATTTATGCATAACCAAATGTCTTGCGTAGGTGCCTAAAGTAAGGTGATTAAAAATGAAGCTATGTGTATAAAATTAAAGGAGGAAAATGACATAGCTGTAATCAAACTGCCTACAGTTTTTATTTCAGTTCAACTCTCTCCAGACAAACAAACTAAAGAAACAAAGTGACTTACAGCAGCATTGATCTACTGTCTAGGTGATCAAGGCCATTGATGAGGGCTATCGGCTGCCCCCGCCCATGGACTGCCCTGTGGCACTCCACCAGCTCATGCTGGACTGCTGGCAGAGAGAGAGGGCCGACCGGCCAAAGTTTGGACAGATCGTCAACATGCTGGACAAGCTGATCCGCAACCCCAACACTCTGAAGAGGACTGGGGGAGAGACCACTGTCAGGTGGGGCAGGAGGGCAGGATACAGACAGACGCAAAATAGATATGGTGTTAACGGGTTAGTTCACACAAATCACAGGAATAAACAAACATATTTTGTTTGTCACTTACCTCTTTCCATCTAGCCATGCAGATAGGCTTCTATGGTTTCTATTTGCAACCATCCCAGTTCCAAGTTCCAGTCCCAGCCCATGCCCTAGTTACTCTGGGTAATCGACAGAACAGACTATTAACAGTTTTCATTTAAACTACTTTTTACTGACGAAATTGTCCCTATTCACTGTTCACAGCATGGCTAGATACCACTAGAGTCTGGAAAATATGTTATGTTGTAATGAATTCTCTGAGAATTCTGGTAATATCATGTCAGTTTACAGAGGGGTCACATTGTTCAGGAATATGACTATTATACAAGTTTATTAACATATTCTTTACACGAATTAGTATGATTTTAACCTGACTGTACTACAGCAAACTAAGCTAAAAATAACACTTTCAAACCAGAAATTAACTGTATGGCTCCATCACTAAATGTTCCAACTGCATAGAAAAGTTGTGGAATTTCACATTAAGTCCAGTCCACCCGCAAATATGTTGTGTTAAAAAGCTAATGCGCATTAACACACATATGCAGCCTATTTACTGCACAAAGCATTACGTGTGCAATATCCTACCTCTCACACCAACACAGACACACTCTCCTATTCATCTCGCTGGTGTTTACATTCACCATTAAACATTATCTACCAGCAACGTGTGGCTCGTTTCAGCACAAACACCCTCCATAATGGATTACTCTGCAAAATAGCTTTAATGGTGCTGTACGGCCAGGAACGTAGCCGCTCTAACGTGGGGGTATTCCGATGTAACACAGAGTTAAAAACAAACATAACCCTGCAGTGCAGACACCATTACTCTCGAGCGGCTAAACGTGTTAAGAATGACCTACGTGTGTTTACAGACTCAACGCAGGCCAGTGGGAGTCTGTTTGAGTTTAACGAGTGTGTGAGCACATGCAAGCAGGTTGCACACACAAACACACACACACACACACACCTAATGGGACACAGTAAGAGCGAGAGTAGAGTCCTCGTGGAGTAATTAGCAGAACTGAATCCTATAAATGCAGCTTTTACAGTTACAAGAGGGAAGGGGAAAGTAGAATGTGTGTGTGTGTGTGTGTGTGTGTGTGTGTGTGTGAAAAGCGATCCCTGTGCATAGTCTTTTCCACCTACTGAGTATAGATGACTTATTAAAGAGTCTGACATCCTGTTTTCACAGTTCAATACAACATCCTTTTTGAAAGAGAGAGAACCATAAAGAGAGACAGAGGGAGTGTGAGAGTGAGAGAGTCACAGGACGAGGCCGCCACCGACTCAGACTCACCGGCCCCATGTAAATGTTTCATGGCCAATGGCACGGCGCTCAACAGAAAGGAAGGATAGGAAAAAAGGGAAAGTAAGAAGTGAAAAAAGAGAGGTGATTCTGCTGATGAATATCTAAATGTGAGGAGGAACTCCACCGTGCGGTAAAATTCATCGAAGTGTGCCCAGGTTGTGTGTTTTCTGTAAAATAAGGATTAACTAAGCGGATCGGTCACACCCAGGAGGAACCGTGTTTAACTTGGCTGTGTTTCTGGTAGGACCCACAAAGCTGGGACTCAAAACAGAGCTGAACCTGAAAAACCTGCTGAGTCCATCAAGAGGAATGTAGCATGGTGCATTTTACAGCTTGTGGGTAGCTCTCCGTCATCGCTCAAGGTGTATGTGTCATGCCCTTCTGCTACTACAGCACAGCATCATAGTCAGGAATCAGGGAACCTTTAATTCCCATAATGCTGTTATTGCTGTAGCGGTCATGAATCAGTGGTGTTCCAGATCATGGATCATTACCTTTCAAGTCAAAAGCACTTAAACATAATGTGACTTTTATTGTCTATTTGCACAGACAGTTGCACATGTCATGGTCGTGGGCTAAAGCTGATGCGCTGGACCAAAGTACAGGAGCATCAAACACTGACTGTAAATACAGTCTGTAAAACTTATGAAATTAATTCTCCACTTTTCTCTCCTCCACCCACTAGGCCTAACACCACCCTACTGGAGCCAGGGAGCCCTGAGGCATCCTCGGCTGTGGGCACAGTGGAGGACTGGCTGCAGGCCATCGGCATGGAGAGATACAATGACAACTTCACCGCCGCCGGTTACACCACTCCAGAGGCTGTGGTCCACATGACACAAGAGTGAGTAGGGAGGGCGAAATATGAGAGAGGAAGGGAAGAAGTAAACAGAGAAAAGGAAAGGAGGAAAAAGATGAAGGTCAACAGAGCAATAAAACTTTTCTTATAGCAAGTGAATTCTGTGAATGGTGTCAGTAAAAGAAAGAATTAGGCAGTTTTAGAAGTTATTCCAGCAGAAAAATGTACCTAGTTACACATTTGAAAATATTTGTTACTACAAGTACTTGATTTGTGACTACGACTTTTTCAAGAAATTATCTTGAAACAAAAAATTCAATCTTTAAACAAAGTTAAACTTATTAAAGGAGCCATTTTGGCAAATACACATCGCTATCTTGCCAAGAGTTCAATAAAAAGATCAATACCACTCTCTCGTGTCTGTATGCTAATATAAAGCTATATCCAGCAGCCAGTTAGCTTTGCTTCTACTTTTTACAAATTAACTTGTTTTATCTTATTTGTTTAATTTATACACAAACAGAAATGTAAAAATCACTAGTGGTTTTACACATTGAAGTGCTATATATAGTTCCAACATGTAGCTAGCAGTTTACCTCTGCTTCAAATCTTAATGTCAAGCTATTTGCCTATTGGCTCTGGCTTCAGATTTACCGTACAGACATGAGAGTGGTATCAGTCTTCTCATCTAACTCTCAGCAAGAAAGCAAATAAGTGTATTCCCCCAAATGTCTGTTCCTTTATGATTAGAGCAAAATCAATCTGTGACATCTTTTGCAAAGTCTACATGTGTTAAATGTTTCTCAGTCTCTGTCAATTGTCTGTAATATTTTCATTTTTCACCAATTAAGATTACAGGATTAGGACTGCTGTGTTGGCAAATGAAATTCCGTATTCAGCAGTTAAACTGTCAGACCAGTTTCCACTTGAAGGCTGTAAAATTCATCATGCGGATCAGGCCTACGTGTGCTTATTATTGTTGTCCCCGGTCCTAAAAGGCCTCTTTTCCCCATCCTTTCCAGGGACATGGCTCGCATAGGCATCTCCTCGGCAGCACACCAGAACAAGATCCTGAGCAGCGTCCAGGGAATGCTGTCCCAAATGCAACAGATGCAAGGCAGAATGGTTCCCGTCTGAGAGATTTAAACAAAGAAAAAGGAAAAGGAAGCAAAGCGACTTCTTTCTTATGAAAAAAAATTAATAAATTACAAAAAAGATTAAATATAAAAAAGAGACAAATAAACTATGAAGAAATAGTTTACCTCATCCATGCACTTTAAATTGGATCTAAAAGAAAAGAAGATGTTGATGAAGTAGAAAAAAAGTGGTGAAAATGGCACTTTTTTAAAAAAATTAGACCTTTACCTTGCCCTTTTTTGTTGTTTTGGAGAATGGGACGCTTCTGTCTGCAGCATTTATAGATAGATGGAGGGACGGCTGGAAAAGTGCTTCCGAGAGGCCAATCTGGAGTGCCTTTAATGGTCTGAAAGGGAATGCGAGGGAGGGGGGAATCGTACCTTTCTTCCTCCTCTTGGGCAGAGTGTTGTTTCTGGAACTTTCTTTCTGGAATAATCCGGAGCACATTTTTTTGATTTCCTGTGACTGTGTTTATTGTACATGAATTGTTTCTGCGGGACTCACAGGCTGCCCCGGCCACCATTGTTCTCTCTCAGCTGGATCTGTTTGATATCTCACAGACAAAATGGAGGATCCTGACCGTCATATATAAACAGTGAATCTCTGAGAGGTTGAGGGTTGGATTCCGAGGGGAGATGGCAGTGCAGGGAGGGCTTATTTTGAGGAGCCTTTTGTGTTTTTTGCTCTGTTCTGGCCTTGTTTTTCTCCCAGAACGCTGTATTTTGTTGCCTTCAGGACGTTGCTGAGAATGTCTTTGATCTTCCAGAGGAGCCTTCCCACTCCCCTGTCTTCCCAAAAATGCCCTCCTACACCTCAGATAAACACACAATTTGGATTCTTCCATTCATCTCCCCATCCGAATGAAAGCCCCAGCCCCCCGCTACTACAGGACCCACCCAACTCTTCCTCACCACTTTTGATGGACAGCTGTTTGGACCAGTTGAATTGGCTTTCTAAACTGGATGCAAGAATGAAGGAGTTTATTGGCAGGATTTATTTGGACAAAATGCAACAAAGGCAATATGGATTACAGAATGAATCAGAATCATCAGCATCGCCAAGAAAATACACAGAGGGTTACTCAAACCGTCATCAAGGTGAGGATCAATCGAATTATATTGTTTTTTTTTTAACTTAGACTCAGCACAGAAAAGCCCTATTAAAATAAAACAAGTAAAGATATTGGATTAAACCCCCCTCTATTATTGCAGTATGCTTCTAATATCAACTATGTCTAGCCACAGAGTGCCTAAAAGATTCATTATACCCCCCCCCCCCCCCCACCGCGCTCATCATTGGCCCCTCAGCTCCAGAAACTGTTAATTAACAAGCCAGTTGCGCCACCTCAGGCATCCAGAGCAGATCAATAGCCACTGGTCTGTGATCAGTCTGCGGGCCTGATGCCACTGGTATGTTAATGAGAAAAATTAATCAGCCGCTGTCTCCCAGTCATCCAAACAGAGCCCACCACAGCTCGGAAACACTTTCCAGGAAAGAGAAAAAGGTGCTTTGTCTGGAGCCAACACCAATATGTTGTCATGGTACCAGGAAGGTTTTAGATAGAAGTCCCTCCTCTCATTGTGATTCACATAAATGTATCAGATACTATGTATTGTTTTCTTCTTTTGGTTAATCCTTGGCCAGATTTCCATTTTTGGATTTGAGTAAAAAATCATAATTTATGCACACAAATGAACACATGCCCACAGGTTAATAAAGCATGGTTTTAGCTTACTCAGCAAGTTCAAGACTGATCTCACCCACTTACATAATAAATGTAATATATGTGACGGCATTGATTTATTTGATTTATTTTATACAATTAGTCACCAGTTAATTAGGTACTGCAAAACTAGCTAAAACTAATGCAGTCTAAAATACAACAGCCCTGCAATAAATCTGACCGTCATGAATGTTATAATGTTCATAGTTTGTAGGCTGTAGTTTGCGATGGTGTTGAATAATGACGCAACTAACAAATATCCTCATTAACCTGCCTTATTAATTATTTTTATAATTGTTTTGTCTATAAAATGTGTGAAAATAGTGAAAAGCCCCCAATATAATTTTGCAGAGCCATGATGATGTTTTAGCTTTAGCTTGTTTTATCTGACCAACAGTCCCAAACCCAAAGATAATCAATTTACTATCATATATGATAAAGAAAAGCACAACATCATCACATTTTAGAAGCTAAAACCTGCAAACATTTGGCAGTTTTGCCAGATAGTTGCAGATGAATTATCTGTCGATCGATTCATTTATTAATTGACTCATCAATTCATCATAGCTCCACTGTTGAATTGTATTTCATTATACTGAGAGGTGTTTCTAATATTTTGTTCATCCTATTTATATCAATGTGGGTAGACTTAAGCATTTAAAACCAATATAAAAGCAGTATATAGCAGGACATTTTTCAGTATAAAAGCATTTACTTCATGTAATACAAAAACAAAATGCTGTACATGGCTTCTTTTGAGCATGAAACAATACATCTAATAAATATTTAAAGTTAATGTGCTATGATTAATAAATATTCCTGCTTGAGGAATGTTGAAGACTTTACAAAGGATTTATTTCAGTTGGCATTACAAAAAAGCACGGTGTGGTTACACTGGCTGTTGAGTCTATACTTAGAGTATTCATCTAATACACAAGCTAGTTAAATGTCTTTTGGTGTGCTTTTGATGTGTGCCAATAAGTCAAGGGCATGTTTCATATATTATGTACACACAACAGCATGTGGTACACACAAGTTAATACATCGTTGCCACGAAATCCATATTTTATCCCTGTAGGGCGGCCGCATGCAGTCTCTGGATGCTCTGGCTTTGGCATTCGATTTTGTTTAGCAGATGAGTCGAAAGTTCCATCGGGCTGGAG